>NC_140969.1:28092369-28164869 GCF_056783735.1 Eptatretus burgeri | reverse complement strand
TACATATATACTGTGTCTACATATATATTTTTCTACATTCTGTATATCAATACACATATACATATATAAAAAAAATATATAAATTGTTATGGATCCACGGTGGGGGGATTCAGACGAGTGATGTCAATCACTGTCCGTAACCAGTTTGGGTTTTCGTACCCTACTCTCGACAGCCAAATGTCACATATTCGGCATCACTTAAACACCGCCGTCTCCGGGGTTATAACGTTGGCTGGTTCGGCACAGGCCTCGGGTCACGCACCTCGAATCGCGATACCAATGTACACCTGGACTTTACAGTTGGGGAAATAGACCCCGGTTACAGACTGGTTTTGTCAGAGACCGAGCGAATTCTGCCACTCTGTAACCATTTTGGTTTTTATTTCCAAATTGAGCGGATCATTCCTCGGCGCTGCACGAATTAATTCAAAGCGGCAACTTCATACGAATCAGCCAGATTTATTGGGGATACATCGGGGAACACAACACAAGCAAAGCATTCACGACAATGTTAGAATTAAACTATAACCCGTTCTTAACTAGGGAGCTACGGATTACAGGTTTTGAAGGGGACCCTAACGAGATAAACCTTAGACAACATGCAGACAAGACACGGACAGCATGCAGACAAGACACGGGGTACTTGGTGATGCTTCATGGACGAGAGAAAAAGTGTCAAAGGCCCGAATGTGGCTCGTGACAAGCCAATGTCCACGGATTCGAGCACTCAAGCTCAAACACGCCTTTTTTCCTTTCTTTCTCTTTTTTTTTTCTTTTACAGACAGGATGGTGCATTTCTTACTCAACGTTATCTTCGTGGGTGTGTGCTCATGACATACTGGTGGCCTCTCTGGCACTTGGAGAAGGTGACCGAGCCTGGCCCCCTTGCTGACAAATTTTCCCATCAACAATACTCGTACCAGGTGTCACACATGAATGGTGCAGAGGAGAGTCAATCGAACCTAACCATTTACTTGTAGCTCTAAACAATGAACCAAACCCTGCTATGGCTAAAATGATCCTAATGACAATTTTTTTCCCAACCTGGCACACTGTTCCATTCTATTAAACCTGGGTAAGGCCTTTATTTGTCTTTTTCTATTTGGTGGTGCCAGGCATAACTCGTTGGCTGGGGAGTGTGACTACTACTAGGCCTTTTTACCTGCTTCCAATCGGGGGTGGAGGACACCCAGCGACCTCGGGGTTCACCAGAGCGTGCTTCTGGCGATCCTAACTAAGGGGTGACACTCTCGAGCCCCCATACTGTGTTCTCCTGGCAGTAAACCTACCGTGCTCTCCTGGCACTGAACCTACCGTGCTCTGCTGGCACTGAACCTACCGTGCTCTGCTGGCACTGAACCTACCGTGCTCTGCTGGCACTGAACCTACCGTGCTCTGCTGGCACTGAACCTACCGTGCTCTGCTGGCACTGAACCTACCGTGCTCTGCTGGCAATGAACCTACCGAGCTCTGCTGGCAATGAACCTACCGAGCTCTGCTGGCACTGAACCTACCGTGCTCTCCTGGCACTGAACCTACGTGCTCTTCGAGGACTTCTGACAGCCTTCAGCTGCCAGAAACCCCCAAAGCCCTGGTGCCCTATTTCCTGACTCACCAACTTCACATACCATGTCACACTCCCAGCCAGTACCACCATACCTTGGCCTACACCTACCCCTAGCAGTCCACCTGCACAATGGAACAACAGCCAGAATCCATGTCAAATTCTCTAAGTCCCCCTAACCTACACTAACTTGGTTGGGAGACTCCTACCGACAGGGTACGTTGTTAACACTCCCTCTCTTCATTCGCACAATCACGCCATTCACCCAAACACTTTAGTCATTCATTCCACAGTGCCACACACCCAGCCCACAAAACCATCCAACACCTTTCACTTTTATGTCAAAACAAAAACACACCAGTCCCTCAGATCCCACTTGGTCATCAAATTTAACTAATACACTTTTTCATCAAACCCCAATCAATTTGTCTCTACGTCTGTCGTCCGCTGGCCTCCTCCATACTGCCCTAATCGTTTATTTCCAACAATTTAAACAAAACATCAAAATCTCTTCACCAGCCCCATGGAACCTCTGCATGGTTCCAACCAGGCATTTCAGTCTTTCCTCAAACAAGCCACTCTTTGTCATCCACTTGTTTCAGGTGTGTCTAACGCTCTGCCTGTAATGTCTCCACCACTCTTTTTTTTTAATAATCACCCAAATCCACTCGTGCCACTCTTATCCCTTCTGTCAGTCTCAATTTGCAATCACTCTGGATATAATTTCCCATCAAAATTTCTTACATCCCAATATGGCCTGCTTCTTTGGCTCATTGGAAGGGGAGTGAGGGAACGAATCCCTCATTACCCATTACATTACCCCCCCCTGCCTTTCCGCCACGGCTCAAGAGTCACGTCTAAATTGGGGTTGTGGTCCACCCCCTCTTTTTCTCCAGGGTTCGCAGAAGTCAGGTAAACCCCAATCGGGGGAGCGGCCTCCCCCTCTTCTCCAGGGTTCACGGAAATCAGGTAAACCCCAATCGGAGAAGCGGCCTCCCCCTCTTCGCCAGGGTTCACGGAAATCAGGAAAGCCCCAATCGGGGGAGCGGCCTCCCCCTCTTCTCCAGTGTTCACGGAAATCAGGTAAACCCCAATCGGAGAAGTGGCCTCCGCCTCTTCTCCACAACTCCCTGAAGACAGATAAACCCCACTCAGCTTGCACACCCCTCATGTGCTCAGAAAGGTTTGAAGACCAAGTGACACACGCCAGTGCCACTTGCTACTCATCTGCGCTCTACCCCAAAGTTCCTGTGAGGCTGATAGAGAAATTAAAATCCAATTTCTAAAGCCTGCTCCTGGATGCAGCACCTCTAACTCTGTAAGAACCCATGCGGAGTTGTCCATTATGGTTTTTGTCCCCTGTGTCAAGTTCTGTCCTGGTGGCATTTCTATTTCCCCTTGCACCTCTAACCTATTTCCTATGTCACCACTCATTCCACGCTCAAGACTCCCACACACAGCAGGCTGCACACATTCCAAGGTTAGGTGTTCACATTCCACACCTTCAACTTTTCCTGCGCAATGACCAAACGCCTCACACTCCAGGGTTACATTCTCGACCGCTACGTGAGTACCCACACACGTTTCAGCATCGGCAACACATACCGGTGCTGTAGTCTGGACTGTGGGCTCACAGCATTCATTCACAGGCACTCCACACACACATTCAGGGGTCACGCATACGTGCACCCCATCGGACAGAGTCTCTTCGTTAACATGAAATTCAATTCCTACCTTAAGCTCATCGTCCGCACCATGTATGCATGTGCCCTCATACCTGCTTCGTTTCAGAGTCACCTCGATCCAGTCGCTTCTCTCCAGCAGGTTGCTCATCATTGATTCGCCACACTCCTCCGGGGCTGTCAGCTCCACATGCTGGACCTGCTCAAAATGTGTTTCATTCGTCAACAACCCCGTATGCTCCCTCAATGTCTCCTTCACCAGGTTTTGCTCTGATTGTGCTTTCATCCGACTAGTGATATCAATCAAGTCCCGGTCCACGAACATTCCTCCCTGTGGTGATGCCACACATCCCACATTATTGTGCTGTTCTACTTCCTGGCTCCATTTTCTTTTCCATTTAAGTCGTTCTTCCTCTCTGAGCCTTTGGAGTTGTTCGTTATCTTCCTGGAGTTTTTCCATCTCCGCGTACTCAAACCTAGCTCTCTCCTTTTGTTGGTCAATTTCAAATTCATGTTCTTTTTGTTTCCTATCCCACCGTCTCTCTTGTTCTTCATTCTCCAATATCATCGTTTCTCTCAATTGGTCAATTTCCCTTTCCTGCTTCATACTTTGTTCTTTTTGTTTCCTCGCCCACTGTCTCTCTTGTTCCTCGTTCTCCAATCTCGTCGCTTCTCTCAACTGGTCAATTTCCCTTACCTGCTTCATTCGTTGTTCTTTCACCATCTCCAAGCACTCCAACCTTGCTTTGGCTTCCAACTGTTCGATCTGCACAGTGTGGTTCCTTAACATTTCATTCTCCGTTCTCTTTCTTTTCTCTCTTAACCCTCAAGAGCCCACAAAATGTTCTGGGTGAACAAAAAAAATAACCCCTGGGGCTCGAGAGGGTTAACATCCTCAGCTCGTTTTGTAATTCCCTCTCTTTATTTTGGTGTTTCTGTAACTCAGAAACTTTTTCCCATAATTCCTTGCTCATCTCCACACCTCTTTCGCATGCTTCCTCCCTCAATTCGTCCATTCTCT
Source organism: Eptatretus burgeri (assembly GCF_056783735.1). Lineage (NCBI taxonomy): Eukaryota > Metazoa > Chordata > Myxini > Myxiniformes > Myxinidae > Eptatretus > Eptatretus burgeri. The sequence goes on along the minus strand of NC_140969.1, from coordinate 28,160,602 downwards.
TACCGTATATTCCTTCAGTTGTTCCAGATGTTTCTCTCCTCTTTTTATCTTCTGTTCTAGGCTTTCTCTTATCTGATTGCCTGTTCTTATCTTTCCCTTCAGTTGTTGCAATTCCAAATGGTGTTCCCGTTTTTCCTTTTCCAGCTTTGTTTTCCATTCTTCTTCCAAGTTCTCCCTATCCCGGGAGTTACTAATTTGCTCTTCCTCTATTCTTTCGTTCAGTTCGCGCTTCTCTTGTTCCAACTTATGGGTACTCCACTCTACTTTCCTCATTTCTCCCTGTAGTGCTTCGAACTGTCTCGACTTTTCCAACAATTCTTCCTTCCTTTACTCCAGATATTTCTCTCCTCTTTTTATCTTCTTTTCTAGGCTTTCTCATCTGTTTGCCTGATCTTACCTCTTCCTTCAGTTGATTCAATTCCAAATCGTGTTCCCGTTTTTCCTTTTCCAGCTTTGTTTTCAATTCTTCCTCCAAGCTCTTCCTATCCCTGGAGTTACTAATTTGCTCCTCCTCTATTCTTTTGTTCAGTTCGCTCTTCTAATGTTCCAACAAACGGGTAAACCACTCTACTTTATTCTTTTCTCCACATAGTTCCTCGCCTGTGTTGGCTAAGTCCTCTTTCAGCCACCGAATTCGTTCCTGTACATCGGCCAATCGGTATGATTCCCTGTGCACATAATCTTCCTGAACCTAGTCTCCGTGCCGATGTGCCTCGTCCAGTTTAATTTGTAACTCCTCTAGATAATTCTCACCACACTCCACATGTTCCCAGGTATCCCCCAATCGTGCATGAAGCTCGTCAATATATGCGTAGTCGTCCTGCTTCGTTTGCCATGGCGCATGCGGTGTCCACGTGGTTTGAACCGGTTGGTGAGAACGTTTTCTTCATGCTGTGTGGTTCGTTGCGCTATTATTAGCCCACTCCCGCTTCATGTTGCGCCGAGGTGGAGCCGCGCCGCCATTTTGCGACTCCATTTTTCTTTATAATTTCGAAGTTTTACACCTGATCCGCTCAAAATAAAATCAAACATAATTTTTAATTTGCAAGCGACGGTTTTATTTTTGTTTTTGTTTTTCCTCGCACCTCTCGTAACCAATGTTCGGGGTGCAAAATGCACCACAGGTCCAAATATCCCTCTCCTGACTACCAGTGTTACAGATCCACGGTGGGGGGATTCGGATGAGTGATGTCAATCACTGTCCGTATCCAGTTTTGGTTTTCGCACCCTACTCTCGACAGCCAAATGTTACATATTTGACATCACTTAACCACCGCAGCCTCCGGGGTTATAATGCCGGCTGGTTCGGCACAGGTCTCGGGTCACGCGCCTCGAATTGCGATACCAACGTACACCTGGACCTTACCAGTTGGGGGAATAGACCCCGGTTACAGACTGGTTTTGTAAGAGACCGAGCGAATTCTGCCAGTCTGTAACCATTTTGGTTTTTATATCCAAATCGAGCGGATCGTTTATATCCAAATTCGGCGCTGCACGAATTAATTCAAAGCGGCAACTTCATAAGAATCAGCCAGATTTATTGGGGACACATCGAAGAACACAACACAAGCAAAGCATTCACCACAATGTTATAATTAACCTATAACCCGTTCTTAACTAGGGAGCTACGGATTACGGGTTTCGAAGGGGACCCTAACGAGATAAACCTTAGACAACATGCAGACAAGACACGGATAGCATGCAGACAAGACACAGGGTACTTGGTGATGCTTCATGGACGAGAGCAGAAGTGTCAAAGGCCCGAATGTGGCTCGTGACAAGCCGATGTTCACGGATTCGAGCACCCAAGCTCAAACACGCCGCATGGAAAAATGGTGGCGTTGTCCATTTGTCGCAGCCCTCACGCACGCAGCCTCAGCGCGTTCAGACCCCGCGTAAGGTAGACGGCCCAAGACGAAAGATCTGTGGTATGCTCCAGCTGGTTTTTCACAAGGTCTAGCATACAAGTCCAGGCCTGGCCTGTTCACCAGACAAGGCCAAATTGATGTTTTGGGCTCCGCAGGCTGGGTCCGTGGCCGAGGAGGCACCGCCGGCCAAAACCACTCCTCAACAAAGTCGATCGCTCGACTCGACGTGCAGGCAGTGTCTCTTACCGCCAAATGGCAGATTCAGCGCGCTCAGGTTCACCACCGCCTTCCCGGCGCTCGCTCGCCTCTCGGCCCACTGCAGTTTCACTTCTCCTTTCCGGCGCTCGCTGCCTCTTGGCCCACTGCAGTTTCACTTCTCCTTTCCGGCGCTCGCTGCCTCTCGGCCCACTGCAGTTTCACTTCTCCTTTTCTAGGCCACTCCCCCTCTCAGAGCGCTGGGCGGAGTCTATTGTCCGGAAAGAGGATGGAAGAAGAAGAACCTCTCGGTACACCACCACTGCACGAACAAATAACAGCCTGTGACATCTCCCGACACACATGTAATGCCCAATTACAAAACAACCTGACGAAACATGCATTTAATGGGGGATCTCGGCTAATCCTATATTTAATAACACACTAAGGGCCATTTCCGCAACAATATAAATATTATACATTTTCATACATATACATACATACTGTTACGGAAATGGCCCTTATTGGACTACTAAATATAGGATTAGCTCAGATCCCCCCTTAAATGCATGTATAGTTAGGTTGTTTGGTAAAATGGACGTTATATGTGTGTCGGGAGGTGTAAGAGGCTGTATTATTGTTATGAGGTGGTGGTGGAACGAGAGGTCCCTCTTCTTCTTCCTCATCCTGGACGAGGCCCCGCACCGGGCGGCTGAGAGGGTGTGGCCAAAAAGAAGAAGTGACGCGAAGGGGAGGAGTTATGCCGGCTTCAAAAAGGGGGAGGAGCGAGTGATTCGAAGCGAGCGAACGAAAGAAAACTGTAAAAGAGAAAGGGTTGAGTGTGTGGAAAACAGTCGCTGAGGAAGGCGTGCTCGTGTATCGAAGGAGCGAACGAAGGCTTCGCAAAAAGGTTCGGTGTGTGGAAACAGTCGCTCTCGAGGTGCGACGGGTTTTGGAGGCGAGCGAGCGAACGAAGGAGGGATAGTGTGGAATTTGCCAGTACAAAAACGGCAGTCGGCTTTGAGAGGCTGCCTGCACGTCGAGTCGACGATCGACTCGTATGGGGAGGTGATCGACAGGTTCAGCCTGCGTCTGGCTGCGGAGCCTCCGTACTTACTCACCTCACGGCTCGACACATTTGTCGATCTGCCTGCGGTGCTCGGCACCTCGATTTGGGCCTTGTCCGGTGAATGGGACAGGCCTGGATTTGTATGCTGGACCGTGAGAGAGATCAGCTGAGGCCCATCGTCGACCTTACGCAGGGTCAGAGCGCGCGGAGACCGCGTGCGGTGCGAAGGGGGAAAAAGGAGGACGAGCTCCATTTCGCCACGCGGCGCGTTCGAGCTGGGAGTTCGAATCCATGGACATCCGCCTGTTGCGAGCGACATTTGTGCTTTTGACACTGTCCTCTCGTCCATGAGACATCACCAAGTACTCTGTCTTGTCTCGCATGCATGCTGTCTGTATGTGTCTTTGGCTGCACGTTGTTTAAGGCATATCTCGGTAGCGTACCCCTCGAAACCTGTAGTCCATGGTTCCGTAGTTAAGAACGGGTTGAGGATTGTTAAGAAAACATTGTCGTGAATTTTTCTTGTGATGTGATCCCCGAGGTTCCCCAATAAATCTGTTTAATTCGTATGAAGTTGCCACTATGGATTAATTTGTGTCATGTCAAGGAACGATCCGTTCGATTGGCATATAAAACCAAAATGGTTACAGACTGGCAGAAAACGCTCGACATCTCACAAAACCAGTCTGTAACCAGGGGTTCTATTTCCCCAACTGGCAAGGTACAAGGATTACGTTGGTATCACGATTGAAGGCACGTGACCCGAGGCCTGTGCCGAGCCGGCCAGCGTTATAAACCCCAGAGACGGCGGTGGTGAGGGCGGCGCCTAGAACCGGGTGAGAATCCCGCCACCCGGATCCGTAACAATATATATATATATATATATATATATATATATATATATATATATACATATACATATACATATACATATACATATACATATACATAGTGAGGAGGGGTAGGGGAAGTGAGGGGAGGATCCGCCAGACACATTTGTAGATAACCGTCAAGAGAGAAAGAGAGAAAGAGAGAAAGAGAGAAAGAGAGAAAGAGAGAAAGAGAGAAAGAGAGAAAGAGAGAAAGAGAGAAAGAGAGAAAGAGAGAAAGAGAGAAAGAGAGAAAGAGAGAAAGAGAGAGATGTGGCATGAGGGTGCTGCACTGTGTTAGGATGGAGCGGAGCAAGGATTGGACGAATCGTCGAGTGATGGGTTAAAAAAAAAAAAAAAAAAAAACATTTGCATGGGTAAGTTGAAAAACATGTTCATACGGCAAAGGCTCAGAAATCGGATGTTATCAAATATATTTTGCTTTAAAACTCCCAGAGAGAAACCATATAACCTTTAGAAAGCACACCCGGTTCATATAAAATAATCAAATTCTTTCGAAATATTCGCGCGGATAAAGGAAAACGTGACCGCTCGTACATTGCTGAGGTTACAAGTTAAAACCTCCATCAAAGCGCCACGCACAATGAGCCTGGGTGTGAGTTCGGTCCATGCGCTCACAAATCCCATGCACTGCACACATATTGTTAAGGATTTGGCGGTGGCGGGAGTCGCACCCCGCTCTTGACAGCCAAATGTTGAAGATTCGGCATCACTTGACAGCACCGCCGTCTCCGGGGTTATAACGCCGGCCAGTTCGGCACAGGCCTCGGGTCACATGCCTCGGATCACGATACCAAAATACACCTGTGCCTTGCCAGCTGGGGAAATAAATAGACCCAAGCTACAGACTGGATTTGTCAGAAACCGAGCGGAGTCTGCCAGTCCGTAGCCCATTTGGGTTTTATATACAAATCGAGCGAATTGTTCCTCAGCATGGCACGAATAGACTCAATCGCGGAAACTTTCATATGAATCAGCCAGATTTGTTTGGGACACATCAGGGAACACAACACAAGCAAAACATTCACAACAATGTTATAATCAATCTATAACCCGCTCTTAACTAGGGAGCTATGGATTACGGGTTTCGAAGGGAACCCTAGCGAGATAAACCTTAGACAATATGCAGACAAGACAGAGTACTTGGTGATGTCTCATGGACGAGAGGAAAAGTGTCAAAAGAACGAATGCGGCTCGTGACAAGCCGATGTCAACGGATTCGAGTGCCCAAGCTCAAACACGCCGCGTGGCAAAATGGCGCTCGTCCTCCTTTTGTCGCACCGCCCACGCACGCAGCCTCAGCGCGTTCAGCCCCCGTAAGGTCGACAGCTCAAGAGCGGAAGGTTCACGGTGTGCTCCAGCTGGCTTTTCACAAGGTCCAGCATACGAATCCAGGCCTGGCCTGCTCACCAGATCAGGCCAAATCGGGGTGTTGGGCTCCGCAGACGGATCGATGGGACCAAAAGACGTGTCGAGCCGTGCAGTGAGTCGGGACAGTCAGAGGCTCCATCACTGGACTCTGGATGAACCTGTCGATGTCCTCCTCATAAAAGTCGATCGCCGACTCCCACTAGTCGTTTCTCCTGCCTCTTTCATGAAGCAGATTGCAGACAGACACAGCCGTCCCTTACACAGCAGATCGCAACTCCCACTAGTCGTTTCTCATCCAGCCGAGGAAAGACAAACCTCATGCCGTCCCCTCCTTGCCTTTCTTGGGGCGCGCACTGCACGAAGCCGATTCCAGACTCTCACTTGCAGTTTCTCATCCAGCCGATCACAGACTGACCTCATGCAATCCCTTTCACAGCCGATCGCGACTCCCACTCGTCGTTTCTCCTGCCTCTTTCACGAAGCAGATCGCAAAAACCCTCATACAGTTCCTCCCACTGCCGATCGCCCGACTCGACGCTCAGGCAGATCCACCCCTGCCTTTTCGGCGCTCGCTTTTCTCAAAGCCGACTGTCACTCTCAAAGCGCTGGGCAGGGACTCGTTCAGAGAGGGGAAGGAAGAAGAAGAAAACCACCTCTCAGCACACCACCACTGTATGAACAATGAACAGCCTGCTACACCTTCCGACACACATGTAACGTCCAATTACCGAACAACCTGACTAAAAATGCATTTAAGGGGGAATCTGGGCTAATCCTATATTTAATAATACACTAAGGGCCATTTCCACAACAATATAACCAAGCAGGCACGCGCACGCACACACACACACACACGCACGCACGCACGCACGCACACTCGTAAAGATTCATATGAGGGGCAGTCAAAAACGAGATTATAATGATGCCAAAGACAAGAGACATGTACAGTACTGTACTCATAATTTTACTGAGCAAGAGAATAAATATATTCATTGTTTATTTATGTTGGCATGTCGTTATATTTTTTGGTCTCTCATGGACTCTTGTAAATATCTCGTTCGTAGAAACATTTTGAATGCTTCACATACTTACTGAATGTCATTGAATTTTTCAATGAAATGGATTTGAATGGAATGGAAGAGGAACAGCTAGGTTACATTTAGTTTACTCACCCGTTTCAATGCAATAAAATAAATTAAGTAAAAAACATGCATTGAACGATTTGTAGGTGGTCAAGCGGGTGTACTGCTACCCACCTTCACACACACACACACACACACACACACACACACACACACACACACACACACACACACACACACACACACACACACACACGTAAATGAACACATTCCCCATCCTACCCCCCCCCCCCCCACACACACACACAACCCTTTAGTGAATTCTGGATCACCTCCTGATAAATGAGAAAATGTTCATACTTTCTAGTACGATTGTTTATTGTAACATCATACCTTTCTCAACATTATTGCACCAAGAGTTCCCCTGAATCGCAAAACCAGAACGGAAACATGAATCAGCATCGACTGACAAAGAGGTTTGCAGGAAACACTAAAAAAAAAAAACATAATAAGCTCTAGTATGTCACAAACCCAACCAACAGTGAACTGCCACCTTGGCCATTGCACACCAGAGGCCGAGCTTGGAAATTATTTTAGCCAATGTTTGGAGGTAGCCTTGAGATACGGAATGAGTTGAAGGTCAGAGGAAAGGTTCAATGTTGATCTCGAGTGTAGAACATGGGAATGGAAGGTCAAAATGTGCTAGAACATCTGGGTGCAATACTCCGATTGTCCCAACCAACTGATTTCCTACAACAACCTCGGCACATCTTCCAGGGAAAAAGGTTGGCACTAGAAAAAGAAAGGGAGACATGAGATAAGGAACAATGAGTTAACACAAAAGGTTGGGGTAGGACAAGTATGTACAAGGAGCAAAATGAATTGAGGAATAACAGATGAGTTATTTACTTATTACATGGTGTAAAACTGCGCGTGCACGCACGCGCGCACGCACGCACGCGCGCACGCACGCACGCACACTGCTGCTCCAGGCATGCAGGTGAGTCGCAGCGTGTGCTGCAACTTTGTGGTGCGGAGAGGATAATGTTGATTCCCCCCCCCCCCCCCGAGGACCTCCACCAACGCAGTTACAGACCCATCGTGGACATTAAAGAAGAAGACAGAAGCAAAATGAGACCCAAGAGGAGAGCAATTAGCCCACCAGCCAGATGTCATCCACATCTTATAACTCAAGGGATTGTAAACTATCCACATCCCTTTTAAATTTACATAGCTCACATACCACATGACACTCAAGGAAGGAAATGTAGACAGGGAACAAACAAAAAAGAGCTTACTTATATGAGACATACCATGGGGTTTCTAACATGCACAACCTAAATGTAAACAGAACAGCTTACTTTATATTCCCATTCAAACGAGGACCCACACCACCAAAAATAATTTTCTTGGTAAGAAAGTATTTTCTTTTCTTAAAATAAGTTTTCTTGAAAAGGGCTGGCAGGATAGCCAAGAGCCTCAGAGTCCAATAGGATGTCGATGCTCACAAAACTTGTGGTGATATGGTCACCATATTCGCCACATGACACAAAAAAAAAATCATGAATTTCGAATATACATTTGGAAGAGGTTTATTATAGATTCGAATATAGACTGGGTGGAGTTCAGATCATCCATATCTGCAGGTGGTGTTGACTGCACAACAAAGACATTTATTCTTGAGACAACACTAAATATAGCAGTTTAAACTGAGCCCATTTTGGCAGTTCAAAATAACCATGAGTGTTGGGGCACCCTGCTGGTGCTGTCCAATCACTAGTGCAAACGCAACTGTTTGCAAAGAACATGAGAACAGCACTCAGGAGAGTACATACCTGCACCAGGCTGAACAGTTTACGTTTTGTATCCCACTAAAGGCAGGCCAGATCTGAATCAAAATCTCATCAGCTTGTTAAAGTCACCTACCCAACTCATCCGCCAAGTTTTGTGATAACCCATCCACAACTTTTCAACATATCATGCTATGCATCGTTTTTGGCCCCATTTGTCAATGATGAAGAATCACTTGTATTAAAAAAAAAATTCTTGTATCCAGATCCAGATCCAGATCTTCACCAAAATTGAATCAATTCATCCTTGTCACACACCCAACCTGTCCAACAAATTTCTCCAAATCTGCCCACAACTTTTTGAGATATTTTACTCACAGACACATAGACAGACAAACAGATGGACAAGGAAAGAAAACAGACAGACAGACAAACAGGGGTGAAAACATAACCTCCATCGAAATTCGGTGGCGGAGGTAAAAATATTACTGTTGAAGAGCATCAATTCGCCACATCTGCAGCCGATTCGCCACTGGAGAGTGGTAAAGTTTTGGACAACATAGGCCTATAAGTATGCACACTCGCCTCTAAGATGTATAGCCTGGTTGTGAATCCTGACCCAGCTATAAACTGTCATTCCGGTGTTTCACAAGCAGGGTAATTAGTCTGTGTGCAACCCCTCGGATGAACGTAAAACTGGGCGTCCCGTCTGCGGGCATGAGTTCGGGGATGTTAAAAATTCCATGGTGTCCTTTGCTATTGTGGGCGAGCCATCGCCGGCATCCTGGCCAAATTCCTGCTCCAACTGCTGAGTCGAACATCAGGCCTGGCCAGCCACTTTGTGAAAGACTTGGGCCAATATCTTCCTCTGGCCAACCCCACAAGAATGTGGGAATAATTGTGGCCATTGAAGAAAGAAGAAGTTTTGAGAAAATAAAACCATGGGAAATTTTTTTCTTGCAGATGCAAACATTTTCTCGAATGGTTTTCTTGTTTCAACAAAACTGGTTATTTTATGAAAATGTTTTCTTACTAAAAAATCATTATTTTGGCAGTGTACTCATGTGTGGAACACACCATTGTGGCATTGTCTCAAAAAGGCAGCTTTTAGTGAAATAGGGCCATGTCAGCGATCAAACCCAGCCAAGATATCTCAATGGCAAGCAGGCTCTGCAACACGTCCTGCTGCCCGGAAGTAGGTGATGTAAATGTGCATAATCTTGCCGTGACCATTCACCCCACAAGGTTAACTGGATCATATCATGTTTCCTGAAATCCGGCAATTTGCCCCATCAAGTGTGTGCCTTATCCACACCTCATCAACTTAACCTCACGAGATTATTTATAAACAATATACATACACAAGAAAAACAAACAATACGAGTTTAAAATATGAACAAGAAAACCAAGCTATCTGCATTAAAGGGGAAACAGTTCGGTGTTCACAACATAAGATGTTGAAGATGGGCCGAGTTGGACTAAGCATTGAACATGATAAAGGGCGTAATCAGGATGCATTTGGTTCCCATTTGTGGGTCGGATTTTAAAAGGAGGTGAGTTTCATGTTTCTATTCCATAAGTAATGATCATCATTAACACGACCCCAAAACATCAGGGATGTTTTCAACCTTCACCGAAGAATAAGAAGACAAGTAAGAATAACGTGGAAATGTAAAGGTATTTAACACAAATGGGGGAGGAGGAGCAGCCTAATAACCATGATTGGTACTCATTAAACATGAACAAATTAAGATTAAAGTGTGAAGGTGCTTAAACTTAAGATGGAAATGTAAAGGTATTTACTATTTAACACAAAGAGGGAAGGGGGCAGCTAGTTAGCCATGATTGGTATCATACTAAAATCCACAATTTGGTGACTGTTGTGCAGTTCCTCCTTCCCGTTCACCGAATCTAAGTTTTCTGTTTGAATTTTCTCACAATTTTTGTACTAATTACACAAGATAATCATGATGGTTGAAGAAAGTTAAAATTGCAATTCCTTGTTGGGTGTCAGATGCCTTAGCAGTTTGAGCATGCTCGTACCATGTGCCGGACGAATGTGGTACTCATCAGGTTTGCGACCAGGCTGTGTGGACAAAAGCTGCATTACGCGATCCAGGAGTCCGTGTACAGCCTCGAAAGCTGAAATGCGTGCACAGTACAAAGCGCAGAGACGTCGCTCATTCCTGCTGCCAACATCTGCACAATGAAAGACAACAATAACAGATATATACAACCATTATTACCAGTACACACTTTCCTCAAATAAAGGTTTTTTTCAATCAAGCAATAACAAACAACAAGGAAACCTCAACAAACCAGCATTAAATTAGAGGGGAAAAGCATCAACACTATCACTCAAGTATAAAGTAATACACATGTGTACACAAGCATACATGGCCAATGTTCATGCCTCCATCGTTTTTGAGAACCTTTTTCATGCACCATTTGCTCACATAACAAGTTGCAATGAGGAATCAAAACCATTAATTACGTACTATTGAAATGTACCTTTTAGACCTCAACACACTTTTGTCCTTTGACCTAGTTTAATTCCTTTTCAGACCCCTGAAACCCCTCAGACCTTGACATCCCATAGACTCGACACCTTTTAGACCCTTTTCAGAACTGCAAAAGATATATATATATATATATATATATATATATATATATATATATATATATATATATATATATATATATATATATATATATATATATATATATATATATATATATATATGTTGTTGCGGATCCGGGGTGGCGGGATTCTCACCCGACTCTTGGCACCACCCTCACCACCGCCGACTCCGGGGTTTATAACGCCGGCTGGCTCAGCACAGGCCACGGGTCACACGTCTTCAATCGCGATACCAACGTAATCCTGGACCTTACCAGTTGGGGAAATAGAACCCCGGTTACAGACTGGTTTTGTCAGATGCCGAGCGTTTTCTGCCAGTCTATAACCATTTTGGTTTTATATGCCAATCGAACGGATCGTTCCTCGACGCGACACAAATTAATCCATAGCGGCAACTTCATACGAACCAACCAGATTTATTGAGGAACATCGGGGAACATAACACAAGCAAAATATTCACGACAATGTTTTTATTAACAATCTTTAACCCGTTCTTAACTCGGGAACTACGGATTACAGGTTTCGAGGGGGTCCCTACCGAGATATGCCAAATACAACGTGCAGACAAGACAGACAGACAGCATGCATGCAGACAAGACAGAGTACTTGGAGATGTTTCATGGATGAGAGGAAAGTGTCAAAAGCACGAATGTCGCTCGTAACAAGCGGATGTCCACGAATTCGAGCCGCCAGATCGAACACGCCGCGTGGCAAGGTGGTGGCGCCGTACTCTTTCTTCTCAAGGCACCACGTGTGCACGCCCTCCTCAGTGCGTTCTGGCCCCGCGCAATGTCGACGGCACAAGACCGTTAGATCGACGGTGGTATGCTCCAGCTGGCTTTTCACAAGGTCCAGCGTACAAATCCAGGCCTGGCCTGTTCACCAGACAAGGCCAAACCGAGGTGTTTGGACTCCGGCAGGCGGATCGGCAGGCGGATCGACAAACGTGTCGAGGACCTTCTCATGAAAGTCGATCACCCACTCGACGTGCAATCAGCCTCTAGTCGATTCTCCTGCCTCCTTCACGAAGCAGATCACAGACAGACACTCGTCGTTTCTTTGTTGCCTTCCCTGCCTTTCTTTCGGCTCGTTCCTCACGAAAAACAGACAGCTGTCCCACGTACAGCCGATCGGCGCCACCTCGGCGCTCACCCTTTCACCACAGTTTATTTTTCGTGCGCTCGCTTCGACCCCGGGCATGCCTCGAAACCGACTGTTTTCCAAAACTGAACCTTTTCACGAGGTCTTCGTTCGCTTGCTTCCGAAGCCACTGCTCATCCAGCAGATCGCAACTCGACACTCATCGTTTCTCTGTTGCCTTCCCTGCCTTTCTTTTGGCTCATTCCTCACGAAAAACAGACACAGCTGTCCTGTGTACAGCCGATCGGCGCCACATCGGCGCTCAGTTTCACCACAGATTTCCTTTCCTTTTTGCCTCGAAGCAGAGCACGCCTCGAAAAAACCGACTGTTTTCCCAAACTGAACCTTTTCACGAGGTCTTCGTTCACTCGCTTGAGCCACTAGCTCCTCCACCTTTACGAAGCCGACAAACTCCTCCCCTTAACGACGCGTTTCTCAGAACATAACCCCGTCGTTAAGTGGCGCATGACTGTATATATATATCTATATATATATTATTTTATTTATTAATTTTTTTTTTACAGATCTGGAAACCATTTGCATTCAACATGCAGATGTCCCAAAAGTCAGTTATGTCATTAAGTATGTGTGTAGTCAGATGCCAGCGTAATGGTTAGCATCAGTGTTCCAGACTCCCTGGTTTTTTTTTTTTGGTTTTTTTTTTTTCTTCAGTATGACGGTGATGTTGACACTTCGATTTCTAGTGCGGTTATGATTTAAATCGTTGAGCGGCAGCCTATTAATTATATTATATTATAACCGCACTAGAAATCAAAGTGTCAACATCACCGTCATACCGTTTTTACAGCCATTTTTCCCTGCTGTGCAGGGGTTGGCTTTTTCTTGAGGCAATGTTTTATGGCCGGATGCCCTTTCTGACGCCAACCCTGGTCGCCTCTTACGACACACAGGGATATGGTACACTTATTTTAACAGGGGTATACACCGGCCCAGTACACTGGTACTCATTTCGCCGACCTCGGAAGGATGACAAGGCTGAGTCAACCCCCTGGTGTTAATTCAGCAGCCAACGGGGCTTGAACTCAGGACTCTGGGATCCCAAGCCACCACCCTAACCACTAAGCTAACACCAGGCATCACCGTCATACCGAAGAAAAAAAAAAAAAACAGGGAGTCTGGAACACTGACGCTAACCATTACCTTGACGTGTTTCGACTTATGAGTACCGTACAAGTAACGTGTGTCGACGTGTGTCAGCGATCGCGTAACGTGCCAACAACTTATGGCCAGCGTTATGCGGAACGTGTGAGTCATATGCTGGCATACATCGAAAAATTTCAAGCATGGAAAATTTGTCTAACAGCTCGGCGTACTACGACGTATGCCAGCGTACTACGACGTATGCCAGCATACTACGACATATGCCAGTGTGCTCTTAACGTATACATACTTACACACAACGTATTCGACGTGTGCCAGCGTTTCAGCCAAATTTTCATACGTCAGGCATACGCTGGCTAAATCGTCAAGGTGTGACAGGGCCTTAAGAACAAGGTCAAGCAGCAGACATTGGGGACAACAAAGCTACAGACTGGCAGAGGGCGAAAACGACTTTCCACTGACCGGGATGACCGCCAACTCATTCGAATGTCACTAAACAACCGTAGGCTGACATCAAGTGACCTACAAAAAGAATGGCAAACGGCAGCTGGGGTGAAGTGCACGGCGAGGACGGTTTGAAACAGGCTCCTTGGGGCAGGGTTGAAGTCGTGCAAAGCTAGAAAAAAGCCCTTCATCAATGAGAAACAAAGAAGAGCCAGGCTGAGGTTTGCAAAAGACCATAAGGATTGGACCATAGAGGACTGGAGTAAGGTCATCTTCTCTGATGAGTCCAATTTTCAGCTTTTCCCAACACCTGGTCATCGAATGGTTAGACGGAGACCTGGAGAGGTCTACAAGCCACAGTGTCTTGCACCCACTGTGAAATTTGGTGGAGGATCGGTGATGATCTGGGGGTGCTTCAGAAAGGCTGGAATCGGGCAGATTTGTTTTTGTGAAGGACTCATGAATCAAGCCACGTACAAGGTTGTCCTGGAAGAACACTTGCTTCCTTCTGCTCTGACAATGTTCCCCAACTCTGAGGATTGGTTTTTCCAGCAGGACAATGCTCCATGCCACAGAGCCAGGTCAATCAAGGTGTGGATGGAGGACCATCAGATCAAGACCCTGTCATGGCCAGCCCAATCTCCAGACCTGAACCCCATTGAAAACCTCTGGAATGTGATCAAGAGGAAGATGGATGGTCACAAGCCATCAAACAAAGCCGAGCTGCGTGAATTTTTGCACCAGGAGTGGCATAAAGTCACCCAACAGCAATGTGAAAGACTGGTGGAGAGCATGCCAAGACGCATGAAAGCTGTGATTGAAAATCAGGGTTATTCCACAAAATATTGATTTCTGAACTCTTCCTAAGTTAAAACATTAGTATTGTGTTGTTTAAAAATGAATATGAACTTGTTTTGTTTGTATTATTTGAGGTCTGAAAACACTGAATCTTTGTTGTTATTTTGACCAGTTATTATTTTCTGCAAATAAATGCTCTAAATGACAATATTTTTATTCGGAATTTGGGAGAAATGTTGTCAGTAGTTTATAGAATAAAACAAAAATGTTCATTTTACTCAAACACATACCGATTAATAGTAAAACCAGAAAAACTGATAATTTTGCAGTGGTCTCTTAATTTTTCCAGAGCTGTATATATATTGTTACGAATTTGGAATTCAATTGCACACAACATACAGGTTCCCTTAGTCAGCTATGTCGATAAGTGCATGTTCCTAAGATAGCTCACCTTCCATTGTTTAAATGTTTTGAAATCGATTTAATAGTTAGGGAGCAAACAATGGAGACGTCCCTCCCCCTCTTCTGCAAAGAGGAAGAAGAACCCTGCGGTGACGTCAACAACTCCCTCCCACCCGTGGTTGAGCGGGGGGTGGATCACGAGGGCATGAGTCACGCTGGGTGCGGGGGAGGGGTGCAAAAGATAAAGAGGACATCTTTTCTTTGTCCTAAAAGAGTTAAAAAGAGTTCGTGGAAAGAGTTCGTGGAAGTCCCGTGAAAAGAGTCCCGTGAAAAGAGTCCCGTGAAAAGAGTCCTGTGATAGGGCTGAGTTCGTGGGCTCGTAGGAGTCCCGTGGCAGAGTTTGTGTGGTGAGTCCCGTGGGAGGAGTAAGCTTTTTGCTTCGGCAGTTGGGGGAGTCGGGAGGAAGCCAGAAGCCAAGGAGCTGCGTGGAAGTACGGGTGTCGCGAAGGAGACGCGAGCTGGAGGCGCAGCCTTGCCTGCTGTGTAGCGCAAACCGCGCGTTCGTGTGGAGAGAGCTGGAGAGAGCTCGCCTGCCACACGGAAGGCCCGAGCTCGACCACGGCTACGCTAGCTGCCGTGGGGAAGGAGCATCGCGGGTCGCCCAAGCGCGTTCGTGTGGAGAGAGCTGGAGAGAGCTCGCCTGCCACACGGAAGGCCCGAGCTCGACTGCGGCTACGCTAGCTGCTGTGGGGACAGGACGTCGTGGGTCGCCCAAGCCAGACACCACGAGGGTGCAGGTAACCTGCAACGGTCTCGTGGGACTCGTTCGGTCTGCCAAGTCCCACGCCATAAAGACTCAAGAGGTCCAGTCTGACCCCATTGCCTTTGATGGGGTCTTTTTCCTGCTTTTCTTTTGAATGAATGTTGTGGCGCCGAGTCCCGTTAGTAAAACTGTGTTAGTGACTGTACATTAATAATTGCTAATAGACGGTTGTAGTTCTTTTGTTGTGCTTTTGTTGCTTGTATAATTACATACGTGTTTCATTATAATAAATGTCCTTGTGTAAATGTAAACCTGCTCGTTGCGTCCATCCCCTCATTGACTGAACAGTTCATGTGTTGGGAGTTAGAAAGCCGTTGGTTTGCCGTAATAGGGGGACATTTGGACCAACGGTTCTTGGCGATTACGCCGCTCTGAATCGTGCACGGACAAGCTCGCTTCGGCGGTTTGTTCCGTATGAGATCTGTCGAGGGTGGAATACCCCGGTAGTTGGATCACGTGGGTATTTAGGTACATTGAAGATTGGCAATCGACCCTACCCCACGTGATCTGCCAATTGGCGTATTTCGGTTCTTGTACAAGGGCCCGTAGCTCGGAGTTATCCGGGCGGCGATCTATATTACGGCGATCGGTCGGGCCGACTCGACTTACGGCTCCGTTCAGAGCGGTCGGTTGGTGGCTGACCCCCGCCCAGTAACAATATATGTGTATATATATATATATATATATATATATATATATACATATATATATATATATATATACATATATATATATATACATATATATATATATATACACACACACACACACACACACACACACACACACACACACACACACACACACACACACACACATATATATATATATATATATATATATATATATATATATATATATATATATATATATATATATATATATATATATATATATACATATATATATATATAAAAATATACACACACATATATATATATATGTATATACATATATACATATATATACATATATATATATACACACACACATATATATATATATGTATATACATATATACATATATATATATATATATATATATATATATATATATATATATATATACATATATACCACACACACATACATATACGAATATATACATACACACTTATATGTACACGCACGCACGCACGCACACAAACACACACACCAAAAGCAACATGTCGGGCTTGTTTCCTAATGAAACAGATACTGACCTGTCACCAAGTCTTTCAGAACAACATCAGAGATCTCAAAAAGGCGCATCGGCAGAGCCATCTGCTTGTTTGCAGCAGCAGTCTTAAGCAGTCCAGGAATCAAGGAGGTTCGGGCCACCTGGGTAGATTGTAAGAAAGACTATACATGTAGTCAAAACCATTCCATTCCATTCCATTGGGACCGCACTGTATGCAGAGCGTTGGTGCTGCCTCAGCAGTCTCCTTGGCTATTGGGCACAATCCTGGACAGGTCGCCACTCTGACACAGAATACCAGCAAGCTGCACTCATTTTGCCGACCTCAGAAGGATGACAAGGCAGAGTCATCCCCACCTGGTATTGATTCAACAGCCGAGTGGGATTTGAACTCAGGATCTGAGGCTCCCGAGCCCACCACCCCAACCATTAAGCAAACACCAGGCATATACTCAAAATCAAGATTCTTTCATGGATCAATATTGATTACAGAATTTGACCTGGAGTCAATTGATTGTAGTCCAAACTGGATTTTATCAGAAAAGCAAAATCTGCACTCCACACCAAAGTTGCAACATACAAAGCACAAGGTGACTGGCTTGTTCTCCTTTTCTTCCTCCCCCCTCACCATACCACACATCTGTGTCCATCTGCATGTGTCTGTGTCCATCCGTCCGTCTGCGTCTCTCAGTCTATCTGCGTCAGTCAAAATAAATATTAAGTTCAGCCAATTTGTCTGTCTGTCTACAAAGAATAGGATTGGTTGACCTGATGAATGTGGCCTCCATTGCACCAAGGTGAGCTAAACTGCATGGATCCTCCACTCAAGATTTTTAAACCAGCCAATATGATATTGCTCTGTACACTGAGAATTATTCAGTAAATGGTAACCAATTGCAGAGGCACAGGGAATAGTTGTCGTGCTGTGTACATTCTTACAAGCCTGAGTTGGTTGTCTCTGTTCGGTTGACTGACCCCGTCTGATTCCCCAAAGGGACGTTTGTTCAATACGATCCTTCAATCTCAAAGATGTGCAGCCCACGTACCTAGCGTCACACTGGCACTGAAATTCGTAAAGAATCTTACTTGCATGAGAGGCGGGCAGAACATCTCTTTGGCTTGATGGAAGCAACCGGCGGGTAATGAAAATCACTCGTGGTTAAACAGCATAGTAAGAATGGGACACTGTCTGTTTGATCTGGTTTTCAAACCGTTGAGACACTGCCTTTCCAAAGTAGACGTAATAAGATGGTAATAAACAATGAAATATTGCAACATAGCTAGACTGCTAAAAACTGATATTGTTGCTAAAAACTGATAAAAACTGATTTTAAAAACTGATATTTCAATATTTCATTGTTTGTAAAAACTGATATTGGAGATTGTATGAAAAGACGAGAAGGGCACTCGGTAGAGCGCATACCTACACCACGTAATGCCTGATCCACGAGACCATATGGTCCCAATACATTTTTGAAATATCATGCTCTATAATCGATTTTGGCCCTTTCAATGGTGAAGAATTACAGTAAAAATTAAATAAATCCCGTACCCAGATCCGGATTCAGATCTTCACCAAAATCGAATCAATTTGTCGTGGTCACACACCCAACGTGTCCACCAAGTGTCGTCCAAATAAGTCCACAACTTTCTGAGATATCGTGATATATATAATTTTTGGCCCAATCTCTCAAAGGTGAAGAATCACTGAAAAAATTCTAGTCGGCGGAGCAGGATCCAGATCTTCACCAAAATCTAATCAGTTTGTCGTCACACACCCAACCTGCGCACCAAATTTCATCCGGATCCGTCCACAACTTTTTGAGATATCCTGTACATACAGACAAACAAACAGGCAAACAAAGACAGAAAGGGTTGAAAACAACCTCCTTCACCTTCCGTGGCAGTGGTAAAAATTGAAGCGAAAATGCTCTAGATGACTTTAAGACAATAAAATCATAGGGGAAACACCAATATCTACATAAACAACTGATGATAAACAAGAGCTCAATGTACAGTAATACCTCATTTAATGCTGCCCTATGGAAGACTGATTTGGTACAGAGCTCTCTGCCCTGGAGATAATCTTTAATAGTTTATCAACAACATCAAAAAAACACGCAGCACTACCGAGTGAACGCACCACCCACCACCATTGTTTGGACTGTATGCATGCACTCTTCTTCTTCTTTCGGCTGCTCCCGTTAGGGGTCGCCACAGCGTATCATCCGTTATGATCCGCATAATGATTTGGCACAGGTTTTACGCCGGATGCCCTTCCTGACGCAACCCTGGTCACCTCTTCCGACACAGGGATATGGTACACCTATTCTAACCGGGGCATACACCGGGCCTAGTACACTGGTACTCACTTCGCCGACCTCGGAAGGATGACAGGCTGAGTCAACCTCCTGGTGTGTATTAATTCAAGCGGCCAACGGGGCTTGAACTCAGGACCTTTTGAATCCCAACCCGCTACCCTAACCACTACGCCAACACCAGGCTTCTGTATGCATGCACTCTGAGCCAATTATTGTCAGGTCAGACCAGATTAGATCTTTGAATTGCTGCAGGTACCATGTAAACCTTTTCTAACTTGTTTCATGGTCGGGTTGTCGGTGACGAAACAGTCTCCCCCTCCAGGTCGCCGACTTCCTGGTGAAGTGAAGAGGTGAAGAGGGTGCATGGATATGGACACCCAGCAGGATTAAAAACAAAACCTGTCAAAGGGTGGCAGAGCTCCTTGCGAGACAATGGCCATCCATATTTAGTGCCAAACTGTATCTGCAGACATCCTTCCGCAGTTGGGTTACTTTTTTTTTTTAAAGAGGTTGGTGGCAGCATTTGCATTTTAGCCACTGTAAAACACTTCACTCCGCAAAACGAGAAAAACGCAAATAAAATTGAAAATTCACTCCGTGGGAGTACCTCCTATGCAGCGGCCCTTCACAGGGCAGCTCACCGGATGACGGTATTGGGGCAAAGCCTTCAGGACCCCCACTCTTAATTGATGATAGGAGAAAAACCACGGGTTAACCTTCCCAGATCAGATTGCGGAAGTGTGTCGGGGTGGTGGTGAGGTATCATCTACCAGACGGCGGTCTCCTTGGGTTAACCCGAGGCGGTCTCTTCGGGTGGGCGCCTGTAATGTCCCATCCCAAAGAGAGGATGATCACCTGTCTCTGTTATCATCTGAACATCGGTATTGCAACACTCCTTGAGATTTGAAGACCATATAGTGGTGAGATCATGACGGGTGGTTACACCTATTATTGGTCTAGTCGCTTTGATGGTTACCATGCCCAAGGAGTTGCTACAGCTGCATCCAACAAGCTGACTCCAATGATAATTGAGGTAACACCCGTCAATGAACGTATTATGAGACTAAGGATTCGTCACTCCTTGGGTGTCGTTCCCTGGTCTCTGTTTATGCTCCGACTGAGGCGAGTGATCTCACCGTGAAGGACGCATTTTATGCCAGGCTCGAGTCTGTGGTTGATCAGTGCCCCAGACGAGATACTCTTCTAGTCGTGATGGATTTCAATGCGTCGACTGGAACTGATAGGAATGGTTATGAGACATGTGTTGGTCCACATGGGTCTGAAACTGTGAACCAGAATAGAACCAATTTCCTTGACTTTGCAAGAGTCATGGACTGAGGGCAGTTGTTTCATGGTTTCAGTGCCGACAGGCTCATCACTGGACTTGGTATTCCAACGCTGGTGGTGTGGCAAAGGAGATTGACCATGTGCTCCTTGATGGTCACTGGAGGATGACCCAGAAATGCAGGGTCCACCGGCATGCTGAGTTCCCCAACACCGGCCACAGGCTTGTGGTAGCAACTCTGAAGTTGCAGCCTAAATCCGGAAGAATGGTACCAACACAGCCAAAGCTGGTTGTTGGCAAACTCAGGGATGAAAGGGTAGCTGAGGAGTTTGCGAACAGGCTGAGTGAGGATTTGAGGGGGGGGTGTCTTGGTGCTTTGGGAAGCCTTTAGAGTTGTGGAGTGCCTTCAAGACCACCATCCTTTATGTTGCCGGTGGGCGTCTTGGAACTCACCGGAGGGCGAAGAAGAATTTTGTCTCTCAAGGGACACTGGATACCATTGACAAAAGTCGCAGCACTAGGCTTAATGGCAGAGCTAAACTGTTCAGGGTGTTGAGGCATAAAATTGTACGTGCGCTAAGGGTGGACAAGGAGGCCTATGTGCGAAGAATCTGAGAAGGGATAGAGCATCACCTGTGGTAAGGTGATCCTTGTCCTGCTTACAGGAGAATTTGCACATTGCGTTCCTCCAAGCCCGTCCCTTGGTGTACTGCAGTTACAGCAGAGGGTGTTGGGCTCTTGACAGAAGTGAAGGCCCATTGGGCCGCTTACTTTGAGCGGCTGTACCAGGCTGATCCACCAGTTGTTGAGTTGGATGTCAGGGGTGATACAATCGCTATTGCTGACCCTCCACTCAACTGTGATCCACCTTCATTTGTGGAAACACAGGCTGCGGTGAACCGGTTGAAATGGGGGTGAAGCTCCTGGGATCTGTGGCATCCATGCTGAAATTCTCAAGGCTGGTGGAAATGCTGTACTCATGTCGTTGCATGCAGTTCTGTGCTCTGTCTGGAACACAGGCATCCTCCCAACTGACTGGAAGAGGGGCCTTGTTGTCCTTCTCTGGAAAGGGAGGGTGATCACAAGGACTGCAACAACTACCAAGGGGTGACACTGTTCTCAATGCCAGGCAAGTATTTGCTCGCATAATTCTTGATGGGGTTTGCCACCATCTGCTTGAGCACCAGCACCCAGAGCAGTCAAGCTTAACACCAAAGAGGTCAACGATTGACCGTATCTTCACCCTTCAGGTCCTTACCCAATGCAAAGGAGAATTTCGGCAGAGACTGCTTGCAGCCTATCTTGATCTCTGCAAAATGTTTGATTCAGTGAATTGGGATGCCCTCTGGAGGATTCTTGGTCTTTGTGGGGTGTCACCAAAAC
Source organism: Eptatretus burgeri (assembly GCF_056783735.1). Classification (NCBI taxonomy): domain Eukaryota; kingdom Metazoa; phylum Chordata; class Myxini; order Myxiniformes; family Myxinidae; genus Eptatretus; species Eptatretus burgeri. The sequence continues at coordinate 28,138,801 of NC_140969.1, read as the reverse complement.
TGATCAATCTGATGTCTGACTATACTCTGGTACTGAGAGTGCTGTGAGATGTGGTGATACCATCTCTGAATTAATTCCAGTTGTTACTGGAGTTTGTCAGGGGTGTGTACTGGCCCCCACACCTTTCAGTGCTTGCATGGACTTGATTATTGGGGGGGATGTCTGAGAGATGAAGCTGTGGTCCATCGTTTGAGAATGTCAAGATCTCTGACCTTGATTTAGCAGATGATGCAGTCATCTTTGTGGAGGCTCTGCATATCTTTTTGTGGGCCCTCAATGCGCTGAATGATGGGTCAGAGCTGCTGGGATTACGGGTTTCCTGGGTCAAAAGTAAGATCTCTGCTTTCAGCAACATCGTGGATGCTGATATCATGTCTGTACCCGTTTGTGGAGAGGATGTTGAGGTCACAGAAAGATTCACTTTCCTTGGCAGTGATATTCAAGTCTTTGCTGGATGCGAGCCGAAGGTCAACAGGTGTCTGCATTGGGCCTCGGAGTCATGGATTCACTGGATCATGGGGTTTGGCAGTGTCGGTCCCTGTGCAGGACGACGAAAGTCTGAGTCTTCAGGTCCTTTGTGCTTCCAGTCTTGCTCTAAGAATGTGAGACTTGGACTCTGAGCATGGATCTGAGATGGTGACTTAATTCCTTTGGTACCAGGTCTCTTCAGAGAATCCTTGATTATCGCTGGTCGGACTTTGTGTCCAACGAGCAATTGTTGAGAGAGACTCAAATGAGATTTGTTACCTGCATCATCCATGAGAGTCAGCTGCGGCTGCATGGACATGTGGCTCGCATTCCTGACGCTGATCCTGCTCACCAGATTCTCTCTGTGATGGAGCCTCATGAGTGGAGGAGGCCAATGGGCCAACCACGTGCCCTGTGGTTGCAGCATGTTGATCAGTTTCTCAAGGAGATGGGAATGGACCAGGCATCTGCCTGGGGGATGGCCAGACGGAGGCCCTTGGAGTATCAGCGGAAAGTCGACGCAGAGACGCGCTGCTCCAGCTCATGCTCCCATACTTGACCTGACCTGAGCCAATCAGCAGTTTTTACACCACCTTCATTTTACAGTTAGAGGAGCCTCCTCCCACATTGCTTCCATGTCGGCGCAGTAGGAGCAAAGGTGGAGTGCTGGCAATTATTATTTTTATTGCATTTTGTATGTATTTTATGTTTCTGTTTATACTTCATGATGATGTTATAATAAACTAGAATGGCACTCTTCAATGGCATGGCGTGGACTGATATGCCTCCACCCACATTATTACATCATTATAATACTTGTAGCAAGTTCAATTTAAGTTCCTTCAGCTGTTCTCAAGTGTCACATTTTTCCCTGACATGACCTCTGACCTCTGCCACCAAAATCGAATCAGTTCCTCTTTGCATCATAATATATACTTGTACCAAGTTTGGTTAAAATCACATCACTGGTTCACAAGTTGGTGCAGGAACAGAATTCTTACCAAATGGGACCGAAGACATTTAACCTTTGACCTCTTGACTCCATAATATAATCAGTTCATCTTTGCATCATTCCACATACTTGTACAAAGTTTGACTTCGATCCCTTCAGCCATTCTTCAGTTATTGCAGTAATGAAAACCCATAATGGACGGACAGACAGATGCACGCACACACGGACAAAACCCAAAACCATAATGCCTTGTTGGTGGAGGCATAAAAATTGCTTTTTATATTTATAAAGTAATATGTTTACCATCTGTAGTATTATTAGCACTAAATTACCGATACCCCAATGAAGCCCTCATACACACTCATTTGTAAGAAATAATGCTGTTGGGAATGTATTTCCATCTAAACAATGGTATGATGACCCCTTTAAGTGAATTTTCGTTGAGCATGCTCATCTCCAGGAACGATTCCTGAGCGGTAAGTCAGGTATTACTGTAATTAACTATAAGGCATTGAGAAAATGTATTGAGAATTAATCGCCATTGAAATTTTTAAACCAGACATTATCTCGCTTGTCGGGATGGGGCAATGATGTGCTCATGTTTGTATTTTCACCTGGAAGTCTGCAGTTTTAGGGTTAGCTATGTGCACAGTACGAGGATCCGCTGGGCACAACAACCGTTCAGCAATATCTTCACGGGAGCACTGAGTACAAAATCATGTTTGCGGAAGAATTGGTGGTGTGGGGGTGGGAGGAAGGAGGTAAAGAGACAAAAGATGGTGAGTAACAAAGTCAGAAATGTAAGACATATCCCTGATTGCTTCAATAATGGCAACCTATATTAATAGGTGAGGCGTGAAGTGAGAATAAGATGAGGAAGGGAAAACTCAAGGAATAAAGGAAGATGGTGATTGGGGGAAAGTTGGAGAGAAGTCAGCATAAAAACTGGTGCTTACCAATGCAAAGGTGAGCACCTCAGTATAGCTGGCAGCTGCGATGTCACTACGAAGTAGATCCGTAAGCTTATTCAGAGGATACTGCAGGCAGAAGAGAAATACGTCTGTTATCCTTGACAACATGAGAATCATTTGGAAGATAAAATGCATAACGCTGGTGAAATAACCGGTTGTACAAGTTCTTAAAAAAAAAAAAAACCAGACATTTCATCTCTCAAAAGAGTAATGCTCAATAAAGTCATTCATTTGAAAAACATGAATATCAAGAGCGAGAATTGCTTTGCAATACATGTCCCCTACAGGTCCCAATGAATGTTCGGGAGATAAAAAAAATATTTTTGCGTTTCACGCACGCTTGAGCCAAAACCAGAACCAAAGCGAGAAGGGGACTCGGTAGAGCACATACCTCCACCACCTGATTGCATGATTCATGAGAACATATCAGGCCCATTACATTTTTGAAATATCGTCCTATATATCTTTTTTGGCCCCATCTCTCAATGGTGAAGAATCACTTTTGAAATTAGATAATTCTCGTATCCAGATCCGGACTCGGATCTTCACCAAAATCGAATCAATTCGTCCTTGCCATACACTCAACCTGTCCACCAGGTTTCAGCCGAATCCGTAAACAACTTTTTGAGATACCTTGCTATATATTATTTTAGACCTATCTCTCAATGGTGAAGAATCACTTAAAAAATTCTCGAATCCAGATCCGGAATCGGATCTTTCCAAAAATAGGATCAGTTTGTCCTTGTCACACACCGAACCTGTCCACAAAATTTTATCTGGATCCGTCCACAACTTTGTTAAGATATCCTGCACACAAACAAACAGACAGAAAGAGGTGAGAACAACCTTCTTCACCTTCGGTGACAGAGGAAATGACGACAAAGAAGCCCTATAACCCACCGTGTTTGGGTCTATTTGGAAAAATAAAAGAAAAACAGTTTTCATTTAACGATATCTTTGGTAAACGAGAAACCAATGAAGACAACTAGGATAACAAACTGGAGATAAAAATTAGTTTTGTTTTAACGCACACTCGAGCTAAAACCAGAATCAAAAGGAAGAAGAAATTCTCCAACCCACCGTATTTCTTTTGTTTCTAGGCTTTTCCTATTTCATATGAAAAACAACCTGATGTACATACATGAAGCAAAACCACGTGTATGGATTATGTGCATGTACGTGTAAATACATCGTGGTTATAGACCTGGAATCATTCCAATTGCACTGGGCCATGGACTATCATCCAGGCCGAAGACCTGAGGCCTGCCAACCTGTGCTGCTTCATGCAATGGTGGCGCATGATTTTATTGGGGTGGTCAGACTAGCTGTCCAGCAAATGGGTGAAAAGCAGTGCGGGTGGACTCGGGGCAGCCGACCACTGACCTATGTATAACATTTGATATTTTCTAAGTATAAAAAGTGCATAACTCTGTGAAAATTGATATAACGCCCTGAAACTCAAACTTGTTCTGTAATTTATCATTAAAATGTCATGTACCAAGTTTCAGTTGAATATGTTGAAGGGTATGGTGGGGGGGGGAAGCTGAAAAACCACAGGTGGGGTGGATAGACAGATGGAGAGCTTCATATAAATCAGATGGTGAAACCGGCAGGGGACCAATAATTTGACAACATACTTGAACATTATTCCATGAATAATATGGGTGTAAAAATTAACAAGATTTATATAAAGTTTATTTGTGGTTTTCCAATTAGGTATATGAAGGTTTTCACGTCAACGTGAATGCTTATTAAATCAACCAATAAACAAAGGGTATTCGTCTTAGAAGCCTTCAAAGGTAGGCCAAGCAAGCAGGACTAATAAGGATTAAAATTTCTTGGTAATCAATCAACCGATTTGTGCCTTTGATGAGTTTTGAATACCTGCTCAGCAATGGTGAAGGTGTTTGGCGTAGAACGTGGAATATTGTTAAAGCCGTAGGCCACCGCAGCATCTTCCATAATATCGCAGGCATGCAGGATGTCAGCACGCGAAGGTGGAACCTCCACTTGGAGATCATCAGAGTTGTCAATCACCTCAGAACGCAGGCACATGCGGGTGAGAAGCTTGCTAATGGAATCCGGGCTCTCTCTGAGAACAAGGCAGACAGAAAAGGAATAAGAAAAGAAAAATTGATAACATGTTGCACCAAATTTTGACGTATTTAAGGAGGGGGTTTGCACGAGTGAGCGCCAAAGTAAACGCTGGTGTATAAATGTGGTTCTGCATTTGTATTAAACTGTGTTGGCCTATTTGGCGTTCGCATCTGAACCTATAGCTCATAATGCTATTAATCCCATGTTCAAATGACTGAGTATTATCGTTGTTTCCCACGAATCAAAGACTGAAGGAGCCCTGATTCCAAGAAAGGTCTGGATCTAAGGCCAAAATTCCAAGAAAAGGACGAGTCCTTATAACTGCATGAATTATTACGGGGAGAAGTAAACAATGAAGAAACACATACGGTATGTGAGATTTGATCCTGGATTGTACATGTAATGAAAAACAAGTCTTTTTAAGGATGAGAGTCGGTATGAGTTGGTGGATAAAAGGGCAAATTTTCTTCACAAAGTGGCCTCTTGCTTTGAAGAAGGACTCACGAACGACACATTGCTTCACCTTCTTTCCCACAGTGGTTAGCAGTACTATTATACATATTTACATACATATGTATATGCACATATATACATACATTATATGAAATGTACAGACACATGTATTGTTGTGGATTTCAGAATCCGAGTAATATACACATCCTGGTCCTTTGACAGTTATTTCCAAAAATGCATGTTGAGAATAGACCCATCCCTTTGTCTGGTGGGATTCTAACTCTTTGATGCGTTGGAGAAGGGTAGAGAACAGGTTCCCTTCCTTTCTTATGGGATAACCTTTTCCTCTTTATGACACGTTCATGAAGCATGATTTAACGTCAGTTTCCATTTTGTGCATGAGCGATATTCACCGTTCGTGCACGCAATAAAATAGCTATTCGCCCAACAGATACTCGTCTATTCCCTTTCAATCAAGACACATTGGCTTGGAAATACACAATTTATTTACACATTAATTTGGTTATCATTTTCACATTCGACTTACAGGACATTTGAGTCATTAAACACACCGCAAGCTTTTCCTGAACAGTTCATTCTGACAGTCAAACATGGCTGTGGTCTCAGATCATTTACCTCAGGCACCCACCTTTTTCCATTGATGTTTGACACCCCATTCAGCAGCTCTATGGACGCCAATTGGCTCTTATTCGAATCAGGCTGAACAAAGAGGTAATAATTTCCCATTGATGTTTTGTGAGCGTTTCATGTTTTCGCTCGGTTGTTCCAGAAAACGGATACTTTCTGGCATTCGTCCAGCCCCCCGAACATGGTGTCTTAGGTGCATTACTTAAGATCTAATCAAGATAAGATTGGTGCATCGCAGAGGGCACGTTCCCTGGTCAGTAGGCCACGTGACTTCTAGTTAAACGGTAAATTAGACGGTGGACACTGGAACTTGCGATTAACAGATTGGCATTTGTGGTTGTAAAGTAACCCACCGTACCACAAAGTTAATTGTGAGCGGTGGCCCCAGGTCCGGCTCCTCCAAGGAGAAACGAGGATTAACACCTTCATAATACACTCAGTACCAGTGGCTGTAACTATATACATATATATATATATATATATATATATATATATATATATATATATATATATATATATATACATATATACATATATATATATATATATATATATATATATATACATATACATATATATATATATATATATATATGGGGCTGCAAAAGTAGGTATACAGTAAGGATTATACCAGTATTACAATAGTGGTGCTTGGATTCATTTAATTCATTAAAATAATTATTACCATTTTTAATATTTTTATTTTCGTAATTTTTTCTAAAATACATCTTTTGTTTTTTTCTTTGTTTTGTGCACACGCTTTGTTTTTCATTACTGTATACCTACTTTTGCAGCCCCCTGTATGTATATATATATATATATATATATATATATATATATATATATATATATATATATATATATATTATCTCTTCTTCTTTCGGCTGCTCCCGTTCGGGGTCGCCACAGCGGATCATCCGTATGATCCGCATAGTGATTTGGCACATGTTTTACGCCGGATGCCCTTCCTGACACAACCCTGGTCGCCTCTTACAACACAGGGATATGGTACACTTATTTTAACAGGGGTATACACCGGCCCAGTACACTGGTACTCATTTCGCCGACCTCGGAAGGATGACAGGCTGAGTCAACCCCCTGGTGTATTAATTCAGTGGCTCAACGGGGCTTGAATTCGGGACCTTTTGGATCCCAAGCCGCTGCCCTAACCACTGCGCCAACACACCAGGCTATATATATATATATATATATTTATAACAAATATAAACACACACACACACACACACACACACACACACACACACACACACACACACACACACACACACACACACACACACACACACACACACACACACACACACACACACACACACACACACACACACACACTATGCTGAGAAACACTGAAAGAGCGAGAAACGTCAGCTTATTGGCCTGAGAGGAAGAGCAATTCCTCAATCAGAAGAAGAGTAGATGCCTAAAGGTTTACATGTGGTCGTTCAATACTTATTGACCATAAACATAACATCATTGTCTGAAGTGGGCCAGGAAGCCCTGTTATTCCAAAGAAGGTCTCGAGCATGAGGCAATATCAATGTGAGCCATACAGACCACATAAAGTTGGCCAATTAGCAATATACACCAATCTCACGGGGACAGCTCCAACTGAAACAATGCGGTTCATTTTCTTGTGTGAGCAACAGGATTTATCCTACAAATTTGAAGGTGATGGGGTAGGATGGGCGCAATGAGGAGTGACTGCAAAATAAAAAAAAACATGGGAAGAATAGTAATTGAATGATAAACTTGTCAGGTTTGTGCTCTCATGTAAACGATAAAGAAAACCAAATTGATTAAACTGTAATTTTTCTAAGGCCAAAAAAAAGATATTTGTTTCCTATTGCATGGCCAAAAAAAATTGGGTAGGTATGTAGGGAATATATTTTTTTTTTGACTATTTTTTTGCCATGAATACATTCATATAACTCGATTAAAAATGTTTATTTTCCTTGGTAGTAGTGGTGGTGGTAGTGGGGTGGTGGTGATGGGGGTGGTAGTGGTGCTGGTAGTGGTAGTGTGGTGGTAGTGTGGTGGTGGTTGTGGTGGTGTGGTAGTGGTGGTGGTGGTGCACTCGACTTGCTAAAATGCACTTTATTCTGTCTTAAATTTCTCTACATATTTTACAGTGCGTGCATGCTGAAAATATGCATTGTTTATTAATATATATATATATATATATATATATATATATATATATATATATATATATATATATATATATATATATACACTCATTATACTGTGTATATATTAAAAGTTTAACCGGGCGTAGTGGCGTGCGCCTGTAATCCGGCTACTCGGAGGCTTGGGTTGGATGATCGCTTGAGGACGGGTGCTCTGCGCTGTGCCGCGCTACGAGAGGGTGTAGGGCAGCCCGGAATCATGGTGAAACCCAATCCTTATTCCCTGTGTCGTAAGAGGCGACCAGGGTTGCGTCAGGAAGGGCATCCAGCGTAAAATCTGTGCCAAATCATTATGCGGATCATAACGGATGATCTGCTGTGGCGACCCCTAACGGGAGCAGCCGAAACAAGAACAACATATATTAAAAGTTTAACAGCAAGTCTAGTGCATTTTTGCAAGTCTATTGCACCACCAGTACCACCACCACTACCACCACACCACCCACCACCAAATCACCACAATAGGTGAAACTTAACGTGAAAAGACCGATCCACAAAGCAGTCCTTGTGCGCGTTTGACTCGGGCGCCGCCATTTGGAAACTCACTGATGTAACACGCGGGATTCAAAATGGAGGCGCCTGAGTCAAACGCGCCCAAGTCCAAATTGTCAACAAAAATCGTAGGGTCGCATATAAAAGCAATGGGTCGGTAGGAAACCGGAAACAAACTCCTTTTTTTGTTTGGCCTAACACAGTTCTTCCATAATCAGATTTTGTAGATATATTTTCAGGAAAAAAAAAAGACATTGAACTCAACCTACAGATGATGATGAACAAGTTAAGGAATGTGTACAAAGGATATCAGTGATGTGCATCCCCATGCAAACCAGCAACATGTACGCACCTTATACCAATCCATGAGTTGATGTATTCAGCGGACAGAGACTCCATACGGTAAGGCAGTTTCTGAGATTGCAAAAGCACAGCGGTTTTGAGGGATCGCAGAACCAAGTGCAGGTAGACATGAAAACTTGTAAATTATTCAGCTTATAGTTTCCAACACAATACAGTATACCTGTAAACCTCTGATAAACTAAAAGCATGGATAAAAACTTCAAAAATCGAGATTGCAACAGAAATTCCAAGAACGTCAATGAAAATAAAAATGCAGCAAAATTCATCAAAAAGTAACTCAAGGCAACTTACATATTTAAAAAAGAACTCAGAAACTAGCAGGGGTACCCGACATTGCCCGGTGCTGTTCTCATCCTGTTGGCATTTTGAATAAATCAAAATTTTTTCAATTTTTTTGTGGGGGCCTAAAACACTTCCCGCCAACCACGAAGGAATGGGGGCTGGGACGAAGAAGCAATGAAAAAAAAAATCCAATTTGTTTTTTCAACATTTCCAAAAGCTTTTTTTTTTGCCTAAAACACACCCCAGCACTCACTGGTGAACCTTTGAAAGTTTGACAAAGATCTGTTCAGCCATTTCTGAGAAAAATGGCAACACACACACACACACACACACACACACACACACACACACACACACACACACACACACACACACACACACACACACACACACACACACAAACCTCTTCGAGTATAGATTATTAACAACTACAGCTGACATTAAACAATATTATATTACAAAAGGGAGATGCATCTGACTGCATATGTATCTTTCACTTCATTTTTAAGTTTCCTGCTGTCAGAGTAATTATAAAATAGGGGCAATACCCTTGGACAATACCTGGTAGCAGCTGGATTTAAAAAAAAAAAAAAAAACAGGGAACCACTGGTAGGTATGGATGACCCACAAAATATTTTATGGAGAAGAAAATAAACACCTATGTTTTTTAATGCAGTGAACAAACTTTGGTATGTCATAGGTGATGAAGGTTGTGGTCAAGTTTCATCAAAATTGTGTGTGCTGTTTCAGAGAAGAAAGCAAATACGTATTTTGAGGGGCAACCCCCTCAAAAAACTCCCTTAGATCCTGATTTTTTTATGTCGTGAACAACATTTGGAACATCATGGGTGATGAAGGCTGTGGTCAAGTTTCATCTAAATCATGTTGAAGTTTCGGAGAAGTTGCAAGTATTTACGGATGGACGGACAGACTGACGCACCATCCCATAAGCTACCTGGAACTACGTTGCAGGTGAGCTAAAATAGTATCGTTGGAAAGCCAATAATCGATTTAATTAGATGGAAAGCTAATAATAGATTTACTTGGAAAAAAATTGAGTTTTCTTTAATCGTAAAGATGCCATTTTAAAAGCCTTTTTTTCAGGAGTGAGGAAGAAGAAGTGGGACATCGAGCTTTCATGTTGTGGTTCCTGCTGTTGTAGAATAATAAATATACCATCAGAGATGGGGAATCCCCCGCCATTGAAAAATAATTGAAATCAGATAAGCGGATTTCCATTAATTACAAAAAAAAAATTTTCAAGATGGCCACCTCAGTCGGCCATCTTGGATCCAGCCACGCCCAAAATCAACCACCATTGAAAAATAATTGAAATCAGATAAGCGTTTTTCCATTTATGACAAAAAACATTTTTTTCAAGATGGCCACCCCAGTCGGCCATCTTGGATCCGGCCACACCCAAAATCAATCGGGGTTTTCCTTTTCGGATGGTACAATGTGTGACCCAAATTTCAAATCGATATGGCAAACAGTTTATGAGTTATCGCACTCACAGCTATAACTGTTGACGCCCAGCCAGCCAGCCGGACGGACGACCCGGGTGACAACAATATCACCCTTCCGCCACGCGGCGGGGGATAAAAATGGTTCCGTGAGAACCCTAGTAATCGATTTACTTGGTTGGAAAGATAATCAATTTACTTCGAACAAAATTTTGTGTCTTTTTAATCATAATGGTGCCTGCTATAAAAGCCCATGTTTCCAGTATTGAGGAAGAAAAAGTAGGACCTTGAGCTTCAACATAGTTTTCTGCTGTTGTAGTATATTAACACGAATCACTGCATTGTGGTCACAACTTGCGACATAAATGCAATACAGTAACATACGCTACAATTTTCCCCCATTTATATGACGTCGTTTTTAGTTCACCTAAACTTTAGTCAGGTGAGCTTATGCGATCGAGCAATGCCCGTAGGTGAGTCAGTCAGTGTCAATGAGTGAGTCAGCCACCGAGTCAGCCAGTCAGTAAACACTTCAGTCATTATTGCTTGAACCAAACACACGATTTTGATGAAACTTGGCCACAAGCTTCATATTGTGGTGTACTGGATTGTGGTGTAGACTTGTGTACTTCATATTGTGGTGTAGACAAGGCAGACTTCGTAGCACGGGTGAAGCATTCGGCTGTGCCTTGCAAGTTCACGACAGAGGAGCGTCCGGCACGGCTCAGAGATCGTTTTATTTCTGGTCTGCGAGACGCAAAGATGGTAGCAGCCATCCTGTGGTTGACCGACATCACATTCGACTCGGCGGTCGGGACTGCTTCGTCTGTCGAGCAGACACTCACGGATGTCCGCACCATCGCTGGCCAGGACGTAATGAGTAGCTCCAGCTGGGGCATGTCGGCTGATCCCGAGGTCCACGCGGTGACCGCGCAGGTGCCGCAGGTCGCGCAGCCCGGAGTCTGCGCGATGACTCAAGTGCCGCAGGTCGCACGCGCGTCTGGCGGTGCGGGACGAGGGCGCGCACCGCAGCACGGTCGCACCGGGAGCGAAGTGGATTTCCAGGGGTGCTGGGGGTGTGGGGGTCCGCACCTGCGACGAATGTGCCCGTATAAGAACACCGTGTGTTTGCATTGTCACAAGGTGGGACATTTGAAGCGTGTGTGTCGGATGGCGGGGGCCTCCGTTGGGGTCTTGGATGACGAGGTGCGGGAGGACCCCAGTGACCTGGAGATCGGCCTGCAGCCGGGGCATGGCGATGCCGGCGGGCCGGAGCAGGAGATGCAACCATGGTTGAGTCTGTTTTCCGTTGGTTCGGAGATGACGACGCCGTTCACGGTGGAGGTCGAAGTGAATGGCGAGCCGACCGTGTTTTGCGTGGACACCGGGGCTGCGGTGTCGGTCATGGGTGAGCAGGCGGCTCGTGGTCTTCGCGGTGTTCGCCTGGTCAAGACGGCCTTGTCGCTGTACACGTACACCGGTGAAGCGATTGCACCGCTTGCGAGGGCCGACGTCTCAGTGCGCTACCGAGGTCGACGCGCCCGGCTCTCGGTGTTCGTGGTGCGAGGGGAGGGGCCCGCCCTTTAGGGTCGGGACTGGCTGGCGCACCTCGGGCTGGATCTCCGGTTCGTACCTCCAGGTGTGCCGGTGCTCTCTTCGATGCCTTCGTCGAGTACCGAGGGCGAGGTTCTGGCGGCGGGAGCCGCGTCGATGCAACGGGAGCGGCCGTTCGTTGCTGCCTGCGGCGGTGATGTACGGTTCGGGAGCGGCGAGAGCCGTATCAGCTCTCGCGATGAGTTCCCGCGCTTTGGCAGCGTTCGTGAGGCAATGCGCGCCGGTGTTGTTCGGGCAGCTTCAACAGGTTGCGGTGAGCCCGTGGCGTTAAAGGAAGTCGCGAGTCACAACATCGAGTCGACAACCAAGAGACGGACTCGTGATGTGGGTTGCTGTTCATTGCATATTTGTTTTTCCTTGCTCTAGTGATGCAGTTTAACGTTGTTGAAATAAATGCCAGCAGTTCCCGTGTGAGAGTGGGTTTGGTGGAGATCAATCGATGGGATTTGTATTATGATCAATGTGATGTGGTGGCTTTGGGAGCGGTGGTGGCGAATAAAAAGGTTGGGTTGGCCTTCCATTGCCCCGGGCCGCGGGCAGTTGCTTTGTCATGTGCGGGGATTTGGTCGAAAGAACGCGCTGTACGGAAAAATGAGTTTGCAATGGTTCAAATGATGTTCGTAGTGATTTATAACGAGCCTATGGTTGAAGTGTGGTTTAAATGGAATTGCTACCGTCTAACTGCCGTGTGGGTCTCGGAGATCGACTCGGAGCCAGGACTGGTGCGCTGGTCGGCGTTACCCCCACCTCTGGTTGCGGGCGCAGCTCTCTGTGTTCGCTCAAGGCCGTTTAGACGGGCGTTGGCATCTCAACTGATTGTGGTGCGTGGGTTGTTATGGAGCATTGGGTGCGTCCAGCCAGCGGCGCTGTTCAGCGCCCCCATCCAAGGTCAATCGAGGCTGGCGCTGGCGCCACGGCTTCCAGACAGCGGGCTTCCGGCCTCGGAATGTTTATCTGCGTCAGGTCTGCCTGGGGGAAGTGGGCCGGAGGCGTTTGATGGTGCCGGGGGAGGTTTGCTCGGGAGATCGCCGCGGCCTCGCCGAGGGCCATGTCAGCATGAGCCGCCTGGGGGCGTTTCCGCTGTGTAGGGCTGCTGTGCTTTTCGCCTTGCTGCTTCATATCGGTAACGCGGCCAGAGTTTGGGAGGTGCTGTGTGCACCTCCGTCTTCGGAACCTGGCCGTGGCAGCTCCATTAGCTCGCTTTCACGCATTATATGATGTGATGTGCTGTTATACTTCGCTGTTTTCATTTTTTGTGCCTTGTCTACTATTATACCGTAGTCCTTCGTGCTGTTTATGCTTATTATGATGGTGATCATTTAATAATCATAGTTTTAGGAGGGAGGAGTGTGGTGTAGCCTGCGGGCATGCAGGGCGGGGCATGATGATGGGAGGAGGGGTCGTCGTGGTCATCGGGTCTGCAAGGGATATAAGGTGTGCGCGCCGCCTGAGGCGTTGTAGTGATGCTGTAGTCGCCCAGCTTGTGCGTGTGCTGAATACGTAATAAAGGGGAGCCGCGGGCAAAGTATGCCCGCGCTCGCGCTTGTGCAACACAGCCCGGCTCGACTGTTCCCCCGCTCGTGTCTGCCTGCAAAGCATCTTCTATCCAGTACACCACACATATCTGATTCCAAACGAAGATATGTTGTCGCATCAAAATCTGCACTCATTAAGGGAGTCTACAGGGGGGTTTTTTGACCCTCCAAAATATGTATTTGCTCTCATCTCTGAATCTACACACACAATTTCGATGAAACTTTACCACAACCTTTATCAATGAAACTTTTCATCACCCCTGATGCACCAAAGTTTGTCCATGGCATTAAAAAAAAAAATCAGGGTCAAGGGGTGTCTTGCAGGTGTTTGACCCTCAAAAATAGGTATTTGCTCTCTTCTCTGAATCTACACACACGATATCAATGAAACTTGACCACAACCTTCATCACCCACGTGATGGACTAAAGTTTGTTCATGGCATTTAAATAAATGAATAAACAAATCAGGGTCTAAGGGGGTCTGCTGGCAGTTTAAGTGACTGTTGCTCCTGATCCAGGTGATCTTCAGGACATGCAGTCCAATTTTTATTTAGTAATATGTGAATGCAAAAACTTACTATGATAGAGGTAAACACAATAGTCATTGGATAATAGCGTTACGTACTACCACTGGAAACACCCCGACCCTCAACCTCTATGTAACGCTCCATAATGTTTAGAAATACAACCCCCCCCCCCCCGCCACACCTTCCTTACCTCTCCCCCCCGAGCATTATGCAACTTTTGAATGGCCCCCATGTGTAGGCAAATTATGGGTGGATGTGGTGACCTCTCGTTCATGCTTCGAGTTTACTGTACATTTATTTACGTAGAACAAATAAATTGGACACAAAAGTTGATGGGGAAAACTTTCAAAACGACATGTAAATTGAGTAGACGACTTTCATCAAAGTGGTGGCAAAGTTTAATCACGAGTAAAGCACATTTGGAAGAGCTAACAAAATATGCATGTGGACCGCATCGTGAGTAACAAATCCGATGGAAATCGGATAATCTTTAACAAAATTACCAAAGGAACGCCCTAAAGGAGGCGCGCACCGACCGGCTTGATTAAACCTTACCAATAATTTTTATTCGACGTATGATTATATTTTTGAGGTCCCTCATTGTGAGTAACACTCGACCCAAGCAAAGCCAATGGAAATCTGATGCAACAAACCCGGCCAGTGTATAATCAGCAGAGGCCCACCAGAAACCAAGATGGTGGCCATATTATTTTGTCTGGGTGACATGGTGGGTGGAGTCAAGCGACAAATGTGGGTGGGGTCTGGCAGCTGTCCAATGCATGCACATTTTGAAAATGGACCCCCAATAAGAACCACAACACAACCGCTCTTGTAGACCTGCCATATGTCGCAAGTGAAAATGGTACCATTGGATAGCTAATCCATTTACTTTGACCAAAAATTTGTATCCATTTAATCACTCTGATGCTTGTTATAAAATCCCCTCTTTGCCAGATTGAAGAAGACGATGTGGGAACGGGTATTTAATGCAATGGTTACAACAGTAAGATTTATTATTCCATGGCAGTATGAACCCTTAAGAACTGTTCTTTATTGCATGGCCCGCAAGCAACTGGCAGCCCCTGATGGCCTAAAGTGCGGCCCCTGGCATGCAGCCGATAATACACAAATGTGAAAACACCCCATCATAAATGCAATCAAATTGACCCAATGGTTTCAAATGAGTGTTCCAACGCAAAGCATAAAAGTCACATCACTACATCAATAGATGGCGGTGAGTATACAAACAATTATGCTTTCAGCCCAGTTAACTACAACAAAGAAGACTACATGGGGCGGGGCCTAATAGCAGCCATTAAGGAGTCCGGAAGGCAGTGTGGCGGCTCTCACAATGATGCCTTATCGGCAAAACTAGCCCCCTTCTAAAAAATAGTGAATATCACTGCTTTAGGACACAGTGCTATCGATATATCTATATATATATATATATATATATATATATATATATATATATATATATATATATATATATATATATATATATATATATATATATATATATATATATATATATATTGTTGCGGTATTCGCGCCCGCCGGCGTGCGACGGCCACGTAACTCGAATCGCGGCACGTCGCCCACCGGACGGACAATCCAGTCGTGACCCTCTCGGACTAACGCCGGGAACCAGTCACGGGTGGACCTTTCGGTCTCACCGCGATCGAGCCAATCAGCCCCCGCGTGGGATAGGGTTGCTCGCCAAATTCGACCTACCTAAGTACCCACGCGGAGGGTAGACCGGGCGATCGCACCTCGCCGCAGGTCGACTTCGGACACGGGCCACTTAAGCGACCTGTTCCGTACTATCAGAATAACCGAGCGGTGTTATCGTCGACCTCGACGGTTCGATTAATTATCGGGCGTATTCAGCCCACTACCAACCCTTTACGTGAAGCAAGATGGGGATTCAATAGAGGAAAAGACGAAGCGAAGCGGGAAACAGTTCAACACAAAGCACATTTATTCGCGGCACACGGGAAGCACACATATACAATTCCACCAAAAGCACACAGAAAAAAACACAATTCCATTTACATAAAAAGCAAATATAAAAGCGAAAACACAATGCAGAGCTAATACCGACTACCGAGCACACGGCAACACTTATACAATTCTACCTCACAGACCGCGCCGACAACACATACCCAAAACCAAGGAAAAGAATACCCTCAAGGATGAGGCGGGCCTGAGGCCGAGACCGGGTCGCGCCTACCCGTCTGGTGATGAGACGCGGAGCGGCGATGGCGCCCCAATTCCGCGGGCAGTGTCTGGCAGGGGGTGGGAAAGGGGCCCCCTTGGTCGCACTATCTCAGCGCGGGGGGAAACAGGAGGGGGTTGCTGATGCTCGGGGTATAGAGGATCTTTATTATCCCTGGTGTGCGTCTCCACCTCGGCCAGGTCGCGCTGTCGACCTCCCTCGGGTGCAGCTCCCTGCACGACGCGAGCACCCCCTCGTCTGGTGTCGCCGCCTTTCCACAGCTCGTCCCCTCCGTTCCGACTCCAACGCACACGACGAGCAGCTCCACCGCCCGCGAAGTCTTGACCCTCTGCTTCCGACTCTCCTACTCTCCGCCTCTGGACTCTCCGACTCTCGACTCTCCGACTCTCCGACCGACCCCTCTTTGGACTCTCCGACCGACTCTCTGACTGACGAACACGGTCCTTTTATCCCCCCGTAGCTTCGCCTTTGACCCCCTCCCTTTGACCTTTCACCTCGCTCCCCATTGGCCCGAGAAAAAGTGGGCGTGAAGGCTTTTTGATCCACAAATTTGCATATATCGATCGTCCTGGAGGCGGGGCCAAATCGCCCCTCGCTCACCGATTGGACGGCAAAAAGTGGGCGTGTGTCGTTTTTGATCCGTTTTTGAAGCACAAAATCCGTGATTTTGTACACGCTGTTCGACGCGCGCCCTGCACGAGTCCAACACCGGTACCCACAGCGGGGCAAGAACGGTGGCGATGCTACGGTTGCGAGGTGTGACGGGAAGGTCGTGGCGGTTGTGGTGAAGCGGCGTTGTGGTTGGTGGTTGATGTTGTGGTTGTGGTGGTAATCATGGCGGTTGGTCCAAAATAAAGATAGTAAAAGAAAAACGGCTATCCTGAAGAGTCGCAGCTCGCATAAATGACATGTATTCCCACTAGACAACGGGTTTGGGCCTAACTACACATGCACTTACCGAGATACCTCACCTAAGGGACCTGAATGGTGGTTTGCGAATTTGGTAACCACAACACTACCCCCTTCCCTTTTTACAGACTCGTCCCGAGTCGTCAAATTTTCGTGTGCCATCATGTGTAGTTTTCCCCTAGTACATTTTACCTCCGGATCCCTGAGTGCGACATTCATGGTATTCGTGTCCCCAAAATAAATAACCTGAGGGCTGCGTAACTATCTAAACAAACTCACTCACACGGACGACTTAAATAAAATTGCCGGCGCTAAGACATACATGCCGGGGGCGCACTCATATTTACAGTACATCTTAACTTTAACTTACAAATTTTACACTAAACCATGGCCCAGGATCATTGAACTCTGCAAAGAAAAGCAGTTAGCAGGGAGCCAGGCTGCCCACATGCAGTCTCTGGCTCAAAACAATGCAGGTGACAGGGAACGTGGCTGGCTGCTCACACGCAGTCCAAGGCCTTCCCTTTTGAACTGAACGCAGTGAACCACAACGGTGCATGGGCTGCACAAACGCAGTCTCCGTGCCAGCTCAAGTGGCACACGCAATGAGCACAACGAATGGATGCATGAATGGATGGACGCAAAACACGGTGCACGGGCCGCCACTGCAGGCCCGTGTTGTAGCTGCCAACAGGGCAGTTCTCGCAGCTTGCAAACTGTTGCCTTGCGGATCCTGGCGCACATGGAAATGAACAGGGGGGGGGGGCAAAGCAAAAATTGGACGGGGCTGGTGAACATGGGCAGTGGGCATGGCATGGTAAAGGCAGCAGGCAAACACAGCCCGCAGAAGAAGGCCGCTGCAGGCAAACACAGCCGGCAGAAGAAGGCCGCTGCAGGCAAACACAGCCGGCAGATGAACTGGCCGGCACAGGCCTTGAAGCAAACAACAGCTGCCGATGAAGTTGGCCGGCCTCTGCCTTGAAGCAAAACACGGCCAGCCGATGAAGTTGGCCAGCCTTTGCCGTTCAGTGGAGGTTGGTGGAGGGAGTGCGGTGGTGCTGGCCACTTGGAAGGCGGGCTCGGACCTACCTACCTGTCTCCCTCCCAACCTATCGCCTTTGCCTGTCACTGTACATACCCACTCCCTTAATTTGTCAAACCCCAATTTAGCCCCAACTTATTTTTTTGTTGTTTTTATTTTTACTCCCCCACTATAAATCGTCCCCTAACCCCCTTTATCGTCCTTGTTCGGCTAACCTATCCTGTCACCTAGCCTACTCCCAACCCCTACGTTCCCTTCCCGGAGGGGAATAAGGGAGAGCCAGCGTCCTGTGCCGAGGCCCAACGAAGCCTCAGAATGGCCTCCCCAGAGTTCGGCGATCTATAACCAAAGTGGGTCCAGCGGCCCACAACGACAGCGAGGGGATGGATGGTGCGGAGGTGTACATCTCCTTATCTACCCTAACCATTTAACTGTTAAACTACCCCGGGGCTTTCAACAAGCGCCTCTCGCTTAAACTATTGGTTCGAACAACCCAGATTCCCGTCGCCTGTGTTGGTGTCCTCACAATTTCGGGCCTCACCCCCCAATTTTCTCTCCGTGCCCTCACACGGTCTCCTGGCTGGGACACGTGGCTCCCTTTGGCAGGCACGACCCTCTGCCGAATCTCCCGCTATGGCACCCCCGGGCACTACACTGCCTCCGAGCCTACCAGCTCCCTAACACCGGGGAGTGCCCCCCATGGCACCTCCCCTGAAACGCACACGTGGCAGGCCGGCCTCCCGGGCCCCTTTCCGAGGGTCACCCGTGCCCACAACACTGCCCACGCGGCTAATGGCGCCCCGGGCCCCCGCACCAAGCAGGCGCACCCGTGCCCACTACTCTATCCCGGCCCCCCATGGGCCCATGGCCTACCGCGGCCGACTAGCCTGGTGCCCGGGGTACCCACTCAGCGATACTCACCTTTCGCAGCCACGCTCCCAAGCCCGTCAACAGGGCTCCTGCACCCCTCCAAATGGGTCTCGAGCCTACTTTCCCATCAACAACAAAACGACCTCCATTTTTCAATTTGACTAACCCAGCTGACTCACTTTACTCTGACCCCGGGGTCCCTTGGGCGGGAGTCACTCCTCCCCCCCCAATCACTCATCGCACCATGCATTCCCCACTCACTCCACACACACAGACCCGCTGGCCTCACTCACTCACCATGTACTCACCTCTCAACTCTTCAACACACTCACCGCTGAACTCTGCCATCCTTCTAACTACCTCCCCTAACTAACTCGTGCTCCCACGCCATCCCTTATACTACAGCACGTTCCTTTTAACCTACGTAGCTAAACTACGTCCCCTCTACACATCCACTGTCTGTCACTGTCTTCTAACTCAAAAAATCATTTTATTTCCCAACCTAAATCTGGCTACAATCCCTCTAACTAATCCATTCCACGGACTCCATGAGGACTTACCCCTGCCCCATGGAGTCGGTCTAACTAAGCTAACCCTTCCCCCTAACTAGTTTCCATCCTGTGCCCCGGTCAAGGGGGTCTTCCACTCCTTGTCCAGGAATCCTGTGCACCCGAAAGTGAGGCTTGCTTTTTTTTTTTCCATGCGCAGCACCTGCGCGGCAACTCACGCACTTTGCACTTGCCCGTGACGTCATGCAGCTGCACGTGTTCCTCGTCCCTCCTTGGACGGTACCATCCGGCAGAGATACCCCTCCTGCCGGATTCCAACCCCACGTGCAGCCATGGCGTCACCGTGCGCATAAAAAAAAACACAAGCCCCACGTCTCGAGGGGTTCCCCACGCGAAGACATGTGCTTTGCCCGTTGGAGCTGAACACACACGATCGCGTGGAGAACCCGTCCGGTCCAAATCCATTTATCTGCCTAAACTTTGTCCGTCCGCGGGATCGGCAAATCCACCGCGTGCGTTTCCGGACCGGGACTTCACTCTCGCAAGCGAGCACGTGGTGGTCTCGTGCGTTGCACAGCACGAACCGCGTGCTCACTGCTGGGTGAACCCGGCACGGTCCCCGAAACAACTACAGCCGCTACTCGGCTTTCTCTCCTCTGTCGCCGTCTCCGTCTCCATTCCACACACCCATACCTGCGTGTTACGACGCACACAGTCCACTCCATCACATTCACACCGGGAGATGCGGCTGCGTGCTCCCGCATGCCAACCGACATCTCCCTCACATACCGCTCTCTCACACACACGGTCTCCCTTGCACACAGCGACCTTGCACACGGCCGTTCACTCACGCGTGCGGGGGCACTCACCCGCGGTGCCTCACTCGCACTCCGTGCCTCATCCACACACGCGGGGGCACTCAACCGCTGTGCCTCATCCACACTGGCCGTTTCACCCACACACACGGCCTCACTCACACACGGTGCCTCACCCACGCACGGCGTGCTGGGAAGCACGTACTCCGGCACCATCGCCACCACACCACTCACACACGGGGTCGCTTCCACACACGGGGACGCACTCACACCTTGCACCACACACACCGGGACAACCACACTGGGGATTCGAGTCCCCACAAGGGTCTCCGGGGCCTCTATACCCCCCAAGCTCTCCAAGCACCTGTCCACAGCACTCGTCCCCTCAACCTCGCAAAGCACGACCGAACTCACCTGGTCGTGACTCGCCTCAAGGGGGCATACTCCCTCCCCTCGTTCCTGGAGGAGGCCATCCAGGTGCTCGCACTGGGTCTCCACCCAGTCCGCCAGCTCACCCTCATTGTCCTCCACTACCTCTGTGTGTGTGTGTGTGCGTCACTTACCCCGTCTTCCTCGTGTAGTCTTTCCTCTATTTTTTCTATCTCCCGTGTCTCTGCCAACTCTTCACCCTTTACCTCCCTTGTCTCAACTATTATTTCCTTTGTCACGGCCTTCATGCCCGCCTGCAGGCATCGGCCCATGTTCTGCGTCTCACCCCGGAACTTTTTCATTTCTTCCTTCATGTTTGCTTCCATTCCGTTTATTTGCTTGTTCATTTCGTTTTTCATTTCATTTGTATTTGTATCCATCTTTTCGTTCATGCCTTTCATTTCGTTTGTATTTGTATCCATCTTTTCGTTTATTTGTTGTGTATTCGCATCCATCTTTTCGTTCATGCTTTTTATTCCGTTTATTATTTCCGCATTCATTTGTGCCAGCATGGTGAATAGCTGGGCCATGTCGGATGCACTCAAGTGAGCCGTTTCGGCAGGGGTTGGGGAAGGGTCTTGGTGGAGAGGGGGGGGGAAGGTGTCATACACCGCGGCCGCTGCCGCACCCACCTCGGGCCCTGGGTTCAGTTGGGCGAGTCCGTGTTCCTGCACAATCAACATTTCCTGCACGGGGATTCCATCCTGGACCATGGACTCTACATTACTACACATATACATTTCTAATACCCCCAGCTCCCGCTCGCCTTGAGACGCCATCTTGCTTCTCGTGAAGGGTTAATTTGCTCGCTCGTAATTTGGAGGGAATCGGGGGTCGCTTCTCTCACCCCTGGACCGATTCCCGTGAATTTAGCCGGAGACAGGAGAGCCCGTTTTCCTGTTCTCCGATACCAGTGCCGCGAGGAGGGCGATGAATTTGTATCGCACGACCTGACACCAGTGTTGCGGTATTCGCGCCCGCCGGCGTGCGACGGCCACGTAACTCGAATCGCGGCACGTCGCCCACCGGACGGACAATCCAGTCGTGACCCTCTCGGACTAACGCCGGGAACCAGTCACGGGTGGACCTTTCGGTCTCACCGCGATCGAGCCAATCAGCCCCCGCGTGGGATAGGGTTGCTCGCCAAATTCGACCTACCTAAGTACCCACGCGGAGGGTAGACCGGGCGATGGCACCTCGCCGCAGGTCGACTTCGGACACGGGCCACTTAAGCGACCTGTTCCGTACTACCAGAATAACCGAGCGGTGTTATCGTCGACCTCGACGGTTCGATTAATTATCGGGCGTATTCAGCCCACTACCAACCCTTTACGTGAAGCAAGATGGGGATTCAATAGAGGAAAAGACAAAGCGAAGCGGGAAACAGTTCAACACAAAGCACATTTATTCGTGGCACACGGGAAGCACACATATACAATTCCACCAAAAGCACACAGAAAAAACACAATTCCATTTACACAAAAAGCAAATATAAAAGCGAAAACACAATGCAGAGCTAATACCGACTACCGAGCACACGGCAACACTTATACAATTCTACCTCACAGACGGCGCCGACAACACATACCCATAACCAAGGAAAAGAATACCCTCAAGGATGAGGCGGGCCTGAGGCCGAGACCGGGTCGCGCCTACCCGTCTGGTGATGAGACGCGGAGCGGCGATGGCACCCCAATTCCGCGGGCCTCGCGGGCAGTGTCTGGCAGGGGGTGGGAAAGGGGCCCCCTTGGTCGCACTATCTCAGCGCGGGGGGAAACAGGAGGGGGTTGCTGATGCTCGGGGTATAGAGGATCTTTATTATCCCTGGTGTGCGTCTCCACCTCGGCCAGGTCGCGCTGTCGACCTCCCTCGGGTGCAGCTCCCTGCACGACGCGAGCACCCCCTCGTCTGGTGTCGCCGCCTTTCCACAGCTCGTCCCCTCCGTTCCGACTCCAACGCACACGACGAGCAGCTCCACCGCCCGCGAAGTCTTGACCCTCTGCTTCCGACTCTCCTACTCTCCGCCTCTGGACTCTCCGACTCTCGACTCTCCGCCTCTCGACTCTCCGACCGACCCCTCTTTGGACTCTCCGACCGACTCTCTGACTGACGAACACGGTCCTTTTATCCCCCCGTAGCTTCGCCTTTGACCCCCTCCCTTTGACCTTTCACCTCGCTCCCCATTGGCCCGAGAAAAAGTGGGCGTGAAGGCTTTTTGATCCACAAATTTGCATATATCGATCGTCCTGGAGGCGGGGCCAAATCGCCCCTCGCTCACCGATTGGACGGCAAAAAGTGGGCGTGTGTCGTTTTTGATCCGTTTTTGAAGCACAAAATCCGTGATTTTGTACACGCTGTTCGACGCGCGCCCTGCACGAGTCCAACACCGGTACCCACAGCGGGGCAAGAACGGTGGCGATGCTACGGTTGCGAGGTGTGACGGGAAGGTCGTGGCGGTTGTGGTGAAGCGGCGTTGTGGTTGGTGGTTGATGTTGTGGTTGTGGTGGTAATCATGGCGGTTGGTCCAAAATAAAGATAGTAAAAGAAAAACGGCTATCCTGAAGAGTCGCAGCTCGCATAAATGACATGTATTCCCACTAGACAACGGGTTTGGGCCTAACTACACATGCACTTACCGAGATACCTCACCTAAGGGACCTGAATGGTGGTTTGCGAATTTGGTAACCACAACAATATATATATATATATATATATATATATATATATATATATATATATATCTATATATCTATATCTATATCTATATCTATATCTATATCTATATCTATATCTATATCTATATCTATATCTATATCTATATCTATATCTATATCTATATCCATATCTATATATATATATATATCCATATCTATATATATATATCTATATATATCTATATATATATCTATATATATCTATATATATATATCTATATATATCTATATATATATATATATATATATATATATATATATATATATATATCTTCTTCTTGTTCTTTCGGCTGCTCCCTTTCGGGGTCGCCACAGCGGATCATCCGTATGATCCGCATAGTGATTTGGCACATGTTTTACGCCGGATGCCCTTCATGACGCAACCCTGGTCACCTCTTACGACACACAGGTATATGGTACACCTATTTTAACCGGGGTATACACCGGCCCAGTACACTGGTACTCATTTTGTCGACATCGGGAGGATGACAGGCTGAGTCGACCCCCTGGTGTATTAATTCAGTGGCCCAACGGGGCTTGAACTCAGGACCTTTTGGATCCCAAGCCGCTGCCCTAACCACTGCGCCAACACCAGGCTCATATATATATATATATACATACATGCATGCATGCATGCATGCATGCATGCATGCATACATACATACATACATACACACACACACACACACACACACACACACACACACACACACACACACACACACACACACACACACACACACACACACACACACACACACACACACACACACACACACACACACACACACACACACACACACACACACACACACACACTAAGGTGGCCCGAAAATGATACTGCTCTTGCACCCTCTCGCCATGTGGTGATCATAACTGGTGAATTTCTGCAGAACCGTTTAGGAAAGAGCATGACAGACGGACTGACAGATATAGACAGATGGAGCCGATTGCAATATCACCCCGTTTTTTTTTTTCAAAAAAGTGTAAGCATAACAACAACAAATTACCGGATAGATTTCTACTGTTCCATCTGGTTCCACCACCTCTGCAGCCTCCACACTGTAAAACGTAACAGCACAAAATTAATATTGACAGGAATAAAACCGAGGAAAAAAATTCACAGCTTGACAACAGAAGAATCATTGAAATCAACAGAAAAGTCAAGACAGAAGTATATGACATGAAAGATGTGGCTAATGGATCGAACTACATACCTGAACTGATCATCACAGTATTCACTAAACATTGTCACCAGAACATCCAACACAATTTTTGCCTGTAAGAGATATTTTAAAAGTGAGGAGAGAGGGAAACACAGAGCAACGCAAAGGGGGCAGGTGTAGGAGGTGAGGAAGGTGGAAGGGAAAAAGGGAAAAACCAAGAGGATAGTTCAACAAATGTCTCACCTTTGTGAGATCTGTGGCTGTACACTCAATGAAGATGTTCCTTGTGTTTACTGATATCTTAGAGTGATCACCTGCACAAGATACAGCACAGAGAAAGAAAGCCTTAAAGCTGGCTATAAGAATAAAAAGGGATTTATCAATTAATTTTCTTTTCATCAAAAGGTCATAACAGTGAGGCTTTTATATAAATCACTTGGAGGACACAAACATTAGTCGACAGTGAATAAAAATACATGGTAAATGGGATTTGAACTCAGGCTTCCTAAATCATGAACGAGGAGTTCCGATGGGAACAGAAATAGGCCATTTGGTAATACGCTCACTCATTTCTCATCCAGAAAACAAAATAACTGTACCATTTATTATGGGCGGCATGGAAAGCACCACTCCATTGGTATCGTAGATTACTGGGTAAAGTGCCTTGTTCTCAATGATAGGAAGGTAGTGCTTGAGGTGGCTGTCAGTCTGCGCATACACAATCATCGGTATCACCAGCAATGTTCAAAGGATCCCATTAACCAGCAACTGTTATTCATATAATTCTTATTATTACAAACAGAGCCCCGCCAAATGGGCAATCTTGTGCCAAGGATGCAACACGTCCTTCTTCGACATCCCTGTATTTTGATGGTGTGTAGGCAAGAGACCGCTGCCTCGATAGCTCCCGAAAATAAAACTAAAATAACCCGGGTTACGTACATCAGTGAAAACATGCCTACTGCTCAAGTACATTTATAAAATACATCGTGGTGGTATAGCTCGGATAATTCCAATTGTACTGGCTCACAGGCTGACAACAATGGCCTGAAGCCTAAGGCCCGGACGTACTTTCGCCTTCACAAGGCCCATGATACCGATCGGCTTCACCCTTTCGAGATTTTATGATCCTATTAACAGTCGCTTCGGTTGTTTTCCACTGAATGGAAAGCTTGTAGGGACGGCATGGTGATTGTGAATATGACACTTCCGGAGAGGCTTACCGTAGCACCAAAATGGTGGACCATGCATTTTATTTTTCATACTTCATTTGTAGGTGGCATAAGGCTAGCTGTCCAATCAATGGGTATAGAGTGGACATACGTACATAAAACGCTTACTGCAGCATACATAGATCATTGTCAATGGGCTCACAGGATAGCTTAGAAATAAGAGCACTTACTTTTTAGCTGTCTAGCCTAGGTTTGAATGCCAACCCAGCTATTAACTGTCACCCTGGTGTTTCACATGAAGGGTGATACATCGACGTAGGTGCCGTCAATCTGAAGGATGTACCTGTCTGGCAACAATTGGTGGACATTAAAGATCCCTCATTGTTTTATTTTTTATGTAGAGTCAGCAAGTTATCACCAGAACCCTGCATAAATGACAAATTCTTGCCAAAAATCACCTCCAGTTGAATGTAAAGCATGACCAGCTGGTTCGTGAAAGGCAGCTCAGAACCGTTCCCCATGACCGATCCAAAATAAGGTGGGAATAATTAAGGTACTTAAAGTAAGATGATTCATAACTGTATTATTATTATTATGCAATAGCAATTAAAGAGGCAATGCCTTTTATTGTAAAGCTTTTATTGCCCTTCTTAAGTCATAAATGTTTCTGATTTGAAAATCGGCAATACGAGGGTTGTTCAAGTTTGACCTGCATGGTCTTTCGTTCATAAATATTCATTCAGGTACATAGATTAATGATTATTGAAGTAATTTAACTTTATAGTGTTGGTAATCAATACCCAGAATCATGAATTTCCTGCTTGTGCTTACAGGTAAGATGCCATGGGCATCTAAAACCAATGTATTTTCAACGGTATGAAAATAATAAGTTGGAACCACCAGGATCTTTTGGAACTTCAAAAGAAAGAGCATCAAGGACACTTCTCATCTTATTGCTAACTTTGTGATAACTTTGTTTCCTTGAAGAAGCCCTTTCATGCAAGGTTCTGGGTCTCACAATTTGCCACAATCTTTCCTGGGAAAACCACATCTCCAAGCGGGCCTCCAAGGACAGTTGCCAACTGGGCATCCTACATCGTGCAAAGTCCTTCCTTGGCACACCTGAGCTTCGATCCACCAACAAAAATTTAATCCACAGTCTGATGGAATCCTGCTATCCCTCTGGGATGGTGCTCCTGCCTCACACCTAGCTTGACTTCACGTTGTGGAAACAAAGGCATTTAGGATCACTGGTATATCTCCCATGACGAGGCTGAGCCTTTAGGTCTCTCTTTCTCACTGCAGGCAAGTCGGTGGTCTTTCTGTCTTCTACCGTCCTATCTCTGGCCTCACCCCACCCACCCCCCTTCCTCTGTCTGCAATATGTCGCCCCCTCCCCCATATTTCTGTCGGGCGCTCAAGGTCTGCCAGCATCCCCCTTCTGGTAAAACTACCAAAATCAAGAATCAATGATCACCTTCATTCTTTCATTTCTCAATTTTCCTGCCTTTGGAAGAAACTCCGACACTCCCTTCAGGTCTTCAAAACAGCTGTTCACCAACATCTCATATCATCCCCCATCCAAATCCATGACCTTTTCGACCCCTGTTAATCCACCCCAAACCCACCTCCTTCAAATTCCATTTTCCTTCCTCAAAGTCCCTGTAATGTCAATCTTGTTTACCCTGTGTACCCCACCCCCATCCCTCTCCCTTCTGAATGTCTCTGTTCCCTGCTGTTTTATGCTTCCTTCTCCTGCCCCTCTTGTCTCCTGTTCCCTTTATTATATGTTCTGTGTGTTAGCTCTTATATGAACCTCGACAATGAATACAAAAAAAAATTAAAAAATCTCGAGATACTGTATGTCTCGAGAGATGGCCCTAATCTCATGTCTGATATTGAGGGCCTCCACCATTGTTGGGAGAGTAGAAGCAGCATGTCCAAGGTCGAGTCACCAGGTCAGAATCTGAAATGATGATCTGAGATGAGGCTGTTGGAGAAAAGGAATGATTTTATGTCAACTGTGATGATAGATTCCATGACCTTGCTGATGATTGGAAGTACAGCAAGCTAATTGGACAGTAGTTAAGGGGATCCATTTTTGCACCCTTTTTATGTAATGCTGTGATGTTGGCCAAGTTTCATTTTTCCAGATGGATATCAGAGACTAGTCCTGAAGTGTAAAAAACCCAAGAATAAATAAAAAAATACAAGATTTTAAAAAGCGCAAATATGCGAAGGCAAATGTCAAAGCAGGTCAAACTTTGTGTTACGACCTATGAATACATGGGGTCCGTGAATAGCGAATCCACAAATAGTGGGGTCTAACAGTACAAGTTGGTAGTACCCAGGGCAACCCTACTTGTGACAGGGGATTGAGTGGGGAGGTGACTTGCCAATGCTCCCAAAGGGCGGTGCTTCTAGTTAAGTAAAAACATTAATTGGTAGAGTGCATTATAATGGACAAACTTAAGTGCCTTTTTCGATTCAATTAAAACTGTCAGGCAACAATGGAAAAGCATCAAGCTATTACCACACATGTATTGTAAGCTTTGTAGCGTTTGACCACAAACCCGATATATGCTAAAGAGCTCAGGAGCCGAGAGTTCTCGTGATTGGTTGAGTGCTCTAAAGTGGATTTCTTGCGGTGCTCGAGCTGTGTAGGTGAAAGGACCACAAACTGAATCCAAGTCATGTGTGCCAATGGCTACCAAGGTTCTCTTCCTGAAAAGGGCATAGAGGTGTGAAGTGTTGGGGTGACAGGAGAAAATAAGAAAAGAAGAAGGTCAAAAAAATGAGCAGTGATATCACAATATGGAGTAAATGAAAAAGGAAATAATAATATTAATCATAAACAGTAAATCCTAGTGTGTGTGTGTGTGTGTGTGTGTGTGTGTGTGTGTGTGTGTGTGTGTGTGTGTGTGTGTGTGTGTGTGTGTGTGTGTGTGTGTGTGTGTGTGTGTGTGTGTGTGTGTGTGTGTGTGTGTGTGTGTGTGTGTGATGATGTAAACACCTTAGAATGAACTATATAGATGAGAGTAGATGTTGAAGTCAACAAACAATTTTGGGCATGACTAGCTTGGACATAATCAACATTCAAGGTATAAAATCAACTGATGGTTAAATGGACATTAAAAAGTTAAGGTTGTGTCAGAAAACTTTGGCGAACTGTCGTTTTAAAGGTGTGCCGTTTAAATAACATAGGGAGTGCCACTTGAGCCTGAAGCCCTTGCAGTGCACCTCGAATCATGGGCTTAACTGGCCAGCTGAAAGTGTAACTAAGGCCACCTGGGCATGCTAGTCGAGCATCAAGCACCATCGTCTGAAATATGCTGCAAGGCCTGAGAGAAATGCTGAAAATATTATCTTGAAACACAATTTGCTGTGGCTGCAGATATTGCAGAGAATATGTGCAATCTTCACTTGTGATTAAATTAGAAAACTTTGTTCTAATACCATTATTGCACAAAAAAATCGTTTTTAAATGCAGACTCTCACCAGAGTATATAGATTACATTAGATATGAGAATGAAAGATTTATATTAAAGTCGTTCTGTGGACGGACGGCCACGCAGGCGACACATATGCAATGTTTTATTATATTGACGGGTTCTTTGCTGTCACTGCTTTCACTGCTCTGATTATTTCACCTGCACCTGCACCATATAATAGCTTTTTATGAATTGTTATGTAAAAGAAAGGCGTTCATAAAATGTGGAATGGCAAAGCATTTCATTTATCAAACAATTTGGTGTGAAATTTATGATAACGACTTGTAATGCGGAAAAAAACAAAAAACAAAAGTTTTAAAAAAAGAAGACTGAAGAGTCTGGTTGTCCTTTTTAATTCTACCTCTTTTGGATCGGTCACAATGAAATTGATCAACACACATTATGACACAAACTGATTACAGTGGCCTCTCCAATCCCTTCAAGACGAGTGAGGCTAATGGGTTTTATGCTGTTGCTAAATGGACCTTCAGGTGGAAATCTGTATGAACGTTCACAAAGGATTTAAAGGTAAACAGTTAGTGTTAAGGCCCGGTCACACCTTGACGTTTTAGCCAACGTATGCCGATTTTTGAATTTTTTTTCTAAAACGCTGGCACACGTTGAATACGTTATGGGTAAGTTTTGATAACATTGAGAGCACGCTGAAAAACACTGCCATACGTCGTTGTACGTTGGCTTTAAACGTTGTACTTTTTGGTTGTCCTCAAATTTTTTCATGCTTGAAATTTCACGACGTATGCCGGCGTATGACTCACACATTCCGCTACGCTGGCCACAAGTTGTATGCACGGTCTGCGACCGTTGACAGACGTCAACACATGCTACTTGTAAGTTAATCATAAGTTGAGACACGCCGAGGTAATGTTTAGCGTACCCGAAACTTATTTCTAACCTATGATTAACGTGTTGTTGACACGTTTCGCGATCATTGCCACACATCGACAGACGTTACTTTTAAGTTACTCATAGGCTAAAAGACGTCGGTATAATGGATCGTCCTTGCGTCAGCGTCCACGGCCACGGCCAGGACACTTATTTGCAGCATTCTTCAAACTTTTCTTCGGCATGACGAGGATGTTCACACTTCGATGTCTAGCTTGGCTATGATTCCAATTGTTCATCGGCAGCGTCTATTTAAAATAGTCGAGTTTGAGCGTTTTAACACGTTCAGAAGAAACGCTTCAAATTTCAAAACCCCAGCGTCAAAAAACAAAGGCGAGTGAGAGCAATTTAAATCGTTCATTGTAAACAATGAAAATAGCTGAGTGGTACCGTTTAAAAGTCGTTGAGTGTAAAAAAAAATCGAATTGTTGAGCGCAAGCGTCTACTTTCAATAGTGGGGTTTGAGCGATTTAGCACGTTCAATAGAAACGATTAAAATTTCCGAGCGCCAGCGTCAAAAAACAAAGGCGAGTGACAGCAATTTAAATTGTTCATTGTAAACAATGAAAATAGCTGAGTGGTACCGTTTAAAAGTCGTTGAGTGTAAAAAAAATCGAATTGTTGAGCGCAAGCGTCTACTTTCAATAGTGGGGTTTGAGCGATTTAGCACGTTCAATAGAAACGATTAAAATTTCCGAGCGCCAGCGTCAAAAAACAAAGGCGAGTGACAGCAATTTAATTCGTTCATTGTAAACAATGAAAATAGCTGAGTGGTACCGTTTAAAAGTTGTTGAGTGTAAAAAAAATCGAATTGTTGAGCGCAAGCGTCTACTTTCAATAGTGGAGATGCAGCCATTTAAATCGTTGAGTGGCAGCCTATGAATAGCAAACCCCATGTCACCGGCAAAGATAAACTGCCGCACGATATGGATAAGTTAGGCTATGGTTGGGCATAGTTTGTGAACGCCGGCTACACGATAATTATTCGTTGGTATACCGTATCTATAAGTTATCGAAGCGCTCTATGCACATTATTAGTTCATTGTGCATTTGTCCAACCCGTTATGAATAGACCTAAATCGTAAAAACAAGCTGTAGCTCATTGTTGAAAAAGCCCCATAAAAAATTAGCCGCGAAGAACTTCGAACAATGGTGAAAAGATGTCTCCTACCCGTGGACACGCGGACGCAAGGACGATCCATCATAACCCACACCCTCCCCCTCACACTCACCTACTACTGCCAACATGAACAAACTACTACTAATACTAATACTGATACTGATACTGTTACTGCTGACATGGACATCGACTCAAAAAGGACTCGAAAACACTGTTGGGTTCCCCTTTTATGAGCAGCATTTTTACATACCAATTCCCAAAACCGCTGGGAACACGTCTTTATATGGCAGTTGTAAGCTAGAAACACGTTCATTTATTTTTTTTGTCGACCGGATGACGTCATTGGAATACGTCTACATACGTCGATGTGTGTTGGGACTACGTAAAGAATTGGTTCAAAGCACGTCAAACATAAGATAGAAATAAGTTTCGCGTAAAAAAGACATTACCGCGACGTGTTTCGACTTATGAGTAGCTTATAAGTAGCCTTTGTGGACGTGTGTAAGCGTCCGCATATCGTGTGTACAACTTATCCCCATCGCATGCGGAGCGTGTGTCATACGCCGAGTACATCCAAAAATTTTGAACATGTTTAAAATTTCTTGACGTACTCTACTTACTACGACGTATGATAGCGTACTTTAGCGTTCTACTCACGTATACCAAACTTACTCATACCGTATTTGACGTGCCCCAACGTTTTAGACACATTTTTCTTAGGTCGGCATACGCTGGCAAGATCGCCAAGGTGTGACCGCGATGTTGTCACTTCCATTTCTACGGCAGTTATGATTCGAATCGTTGTGCGTCAGCCTTTTAATAGGCTACGTCACAACATTGTCGGCGATGCGTGCAACGCGCTATGCCTAAGTTAGACTATCGTTGGGCATCGGTTGTGTAGGCCGACAACAGGTTCAGCATTCGTTGGTATAAGTTATCTATAACACAACGAAACGTTCTGTGTCCATTACCAATGCGTTATACATAAGACCAAGTCGCTATGAATACGTCCGAATCTTTAAAAAAAAACATCAAAAGTTCAACGTAAGCCAGCGTTTTACAAACATTTTAATACGTTGCCATCGCTGGCTAAAACGTCAAGGTGTGACCGGGCCTTAAGGCGTTGGGGCATTGGGGCGTGCTCACAGAAAGACCAAGTGATGCACTTATTCAGCAAGCAAACCTGCAGATGTTCTGGTGAAGCTTCTCCTGCAGCTCAATGAAGCTATTGTAAGACTCCTTTGTGAGATTTATGTTACGAAGAACTGCAGCTACTGCATATGGTCTGACATCAGCGGTCTGCAAAACATAGAACCGATAACCTTGAAACAGCACAAAGAATGAATTATCTCCACCATATGCAACATCATTACGACATCATTGGAGGGAGCATCCTGCTCCATTGCCACCAACAAAAATATGAATACAAAATAAATAAAACACCCAATGTGTACACATCAAAAAGGAAATAGACATTGCACATATTCAAATGAAATCAACCACACGAATAAGGGGGAAAAATAAAAACAAAATAATTTTTAAAAGGCGGCAGCATAGCTGGGGTGGAGAATTACTATTAATAAAAGACCAAAATCAAGGACACGACACCAATAGCTTTAATAAAATGTGAGGAACGAGTCAATCGGACAAGTGCAGGGTCTGCAAACTAGAAACAGAAAGCACCACACCTTATCTTGGAATGCAAAAGTCAACAGCAATACACATAAAGGAAAAACAACATGTGCATATAGCCCCAGAGTATATCTGCAAAAACTTTAATATCCCAGCACCCAAAACACCATGGAAGAATGAAACAAGGGCAGTTATCAAAAATAAGGATATAATGTGCACGTATTATAACCTGATCATCTCATCAAGTGTGAACATTGAAAACGAGGTATCATGATCAGACATGCTCAGATAGAAAGAGTCTAATATGTGGAACATGTCTTTCAATCCTGACAAATCTCACACTCTCACGATGTCTCTCCAAAAGGACTGTCTGGAAGCCACCCCCGCCCCACCCCCCCATCTACTTTCTCAACAATCCTCTTGAAGAAGTCCTTTCATTCAAGCTTTGGGGTCTCACTATCTGCCATGATCTTTCCTGGGAAAGCCACATTTCCAACCTGGCCTCCAAAGCCAGTCACCGAATGAGCATCCTCCGTCAAGAAAAGCCCTTCCTTGGCACACCTCAGCTCATGACCACATACAAAGCTTTCATCTGCAGCAGTAGTATAAGAAGCAAGCTTCTGAGAAACCTCAAAATTTACATTGAAGTGAATGGGGAAAAAGGAAAAAAAACTGTTTGACCGACACACCAAAACCCCCAAAAGTTCTGGCTATTTCTCCCTCTTTAACCCAACGTTGATCAGTTCAGCACCCCCATCTTATCATCCAACACTAATCATTCTTATCACTGAAAAATTTTTCATTCCGTTTCTCCAAAAGGGAGAAAATGAACTTACAAAATTTACATTGAAGAGAATGGCGGGGCGGGAAAAACTTTTTGACTGAGCCCCCAATCCCCCAAAAATTCCTCATATTTATCCATCTTCCAACTAACCCAAAACACAAATATTAAATCCTCAAAACCCACATTTCTATACGACTTTAGGGGGGTTGTCTTTCACATTATTCATACCCATCATATTTTCATTGTACTCAAACAGTTAACCAACAAATATTTGTTTATATTGTGTTTTAGGGAATAACTTAATTTTCTTATAACACCATCTAGTATATTAACAAACAAGATGTTGGAACTTGGTTCTTGGTTTAAGTATTGTTTTTGAGCAGGGATAAAATGACAAACCTCTCTTAATGCTCTTGTATGAGCATCTCGTGAGCCATATATCATTTTGAGATTGCAGTAAATTATTTTTCCATTGATTAAATCATCTATGAAGAAATATAAAGAGGTTGTGTTATTATTTTATACAGTGAGCATTTCTTATAAAAATCAATTTTTATATAATGTACATCATTAATTGCACCAGCCTGCAAGAGAATGTATCACCCAAGAAAAACAGTTTTACACAAGCTTTCCCTTGCCCAAGTCAAAAAATACCAAACTCTTACCCAAGTGTTAATTAAAAACATTTAATCCTATGAAGAATGTTAATACCTTTCAAGGAGAGTCATCTTGAATCCAAATAAAAACCATTTTTCTTTGTTTCTATGATGAGATCATCCGAGCCGACTGATATAATGCAGTCCAGAGTTCGACTTGCTTTCATTAAATGTCTTTCGAAGAACCTTTTCACCAACAAGATGATTTTCAGTCATTTTCACAAGAGGAGAGGTAAGTTATGTTTAAGCTAAATATAATAATAATAATAATTAAATAAAATACAGAACCAAATATCCACATGACGAACAATTATTGTTTTTTTCTTTTTCTGACAGTTTCTCCTCAATTACAGAGTTGGTGCTTGAGGTCGGGTCAGGGATGGGAGCATGTGCCGGAGCAGCGCATCGCTGTGTCCACTTTCTGCTGGAACTCCAGGGGCCTCCGTCTGGCTATCCCCCAGGCAGATGCCAGGCCCATCCCCATCTCCTTGAGATGCTGATCAACCTGTTGCAATCACAAGGCATGTCATCCACCCATTGGCCTCCACCACTCATGAGGCTCTCTCGCTGAGGGAATCTGGTGAGTAGGATCAGCATCAAGAAAATGAGCCACATGTCCATACAGCCGCAGTTGAGGCTCATGGACTATGCAGGTAACAAATCTCATTTGAGTCTCTCTCAGCAATCACTCGTTGGACACAAAGACCGAACAGCAACAGCCAAGGGTTCTCCGAAGAGACCTGGTACCAAAGCAATTAAGTCTCCGCCTCAGATCCCTGGTCAGAGCCAAGTCTCACATCCGCAGAGCAAGACTGGAAGCACCAAGGACCTGAAGACTCAGACTATTAAAGACTTTCATCATCCTGCACAGTTACCAACAGCACCACACCCCATGATCCAGTGAATCCATTACCACCCAGGCCTGACCCAGACATCTATTGAGCTCTGGCTCACAGCCAGCAGAGGCATGAATGTCACTGCCAAGGTAAGTGAATCTCTCTGTGACCTCAACATCCTCACCACAAAGTACAGACAAGATAGCAGCATCCAAGATGTCATTGAAAGCCTGGATCTTAGTTTTGACCCAGGAAACCCGTAATCCCAGCAGCTCAGACTCCTCAATCAGCACCTCGAGGGCCCCCAAAAAGATATCCAGAATGTCGGCCAAGATGACTGCATCATCTGCGAAATCAAGGTCAGAGATCTTGACATTCCCAAACGATGCACCGCAGCCTGATCTCTCCGACATCCTCCCCAGAATCCAGTCCATACAAGCACTGAAAAGTGTGGGGGTTAGTACACACATTTGACGAACTCTAGTCAACTGCAAATAAGTCGGAGATGTTATCACCACATCTCACAGCACTCTCAGTTCCAGAGTATCATGCAGACATCAGATTGATCAGTCTTGGTGGCACCCCACGAAGACTAAGACTCCTCCAGAGGGCATCCCGATTCACTGAATCAAATGCTTTGCAGAGATCAACATAGGCTGTAAGCAGCCCCTGCCAGAACTCTCATCTGTGTCTGGTGAGGACGCGAAGGGCAAGGATACGGTCAAGCGTTGACCTCTTTGGTGTAAAGCCTGACCACTCTGGGCACTTGTGCTCAAGCAGATGGTGGCGAACCAGATGAAGAATTTTCCGAGCAAAGACCTTGCCCGGCACTGAGAGCAGCGTCACCCCTCGGTAGATGCTGCAGTCCTGGCGGTCACCCTTCCCTTCCCAGAAAGGGACAACAATGCCCCTCTTCCAGTCAGTTGGGCTGATGCCTGTGTTCAAGGTAGAGCACAGAACTGCAAGCAATGACATGACTGCAGCATTTCCACCAGCCTTGAGAAGTTCAGCATGGAGGCCACAGATCCCAGGAGCTTTACCCCATATCATCTGGTTCACCTTAGCCTGTGTTTCCACATTTGATTGTAGGGTCAGCAATAGGGAGAGTAACACCCCTGACATCCAACTCAACAGCTTGTGGATTAGCCTGGTGCAGCCACTCAAAGTAGCCGGCACAGCTGGCCTTCACTTTGGACTCCTCTTTCAAGAGCCCACCACCCTCCGCTCCAACTGCAGTGCACTGAGGGACGGGCTTGGAGGAACGCAATGCACCAATTCCCCTGCAAGCAGGATG
This sequence comes from Eptatretus burgeri, assembly GCF_056783735.1. NCBI lineage: Eukaryota > Metazoa > Chordata > Myxini > Myxiniformes > Myxinidae > Eptatretus > Eptatretus burgeri. Next base: position 28,102,148 of record NC_140969.1, on the reverse strand, counting down.
AAAAACACCTGACGGTAGGTGATGCTCTACCCCCTCATAGATTCCTCACACATAGACCTCCTCGTCCACCCTCAGCACATGTGCAGTTTTACACCTCAACTCCCTGAACAGCTCAGCTCTGCCAATGAGCCTGACCCTGTTACTCTGGTCAATGGTATCCAGTGTCCTTTGAGAGACAAAATTATTCTTCACCTTCGGTGAGTTCCAAGACATCCACAAGCAACATCAAGGATGATGGTCTTGAAGGCACTCCATCACTCTTTGGGATTCCCCAAAGCACCCAGACCCCACAAATCCCCACTCAGCCTGTTCACAAACTCCAAGCTACCCTCTCATCCCTGAGCTTGCAAACATCTAGCCTCAACTGGGATGGTACCATTCTCCCGGATTTAAGCTGCAACTTCAGAGTTGCGACCACAAGCCTGTGGTCAGCATTGAGAAACTGAGCACTCCGGTAGACCCTGCAGTTCTGGCTCATCCTCCAGCGACCATCAACGAGCACGTGGTCAATCTCCTTTGCCACACCACCAACGTTGGAATACTAAGTCCAGCGATGAGCTTCTGGGTGCTGATACCATGAACTAGCCACCCTCAGTCCATTACTTCCTGCAAAGTCAAGGAACTTATTGCTATTCTGGTTCACAGTTCCAGACCCATGAGGACCAACACAATTAAACTCTCATTGAGACTGGAGCTGTTGGAGTGTGATGCACGATTCCACTCGAGGTTCGAGTAATTCCACCCCACTGCCTCACACCTTTCTTGGCTTCATGCTGTGGAATCCAAGGCATTTAGGATCATCTCCCGTGATGAAACTGAGTCTTTGGGTCTCTCACTCTCTCACCACAGGCAGGTCGGTGGTCTTTCTGTCTTCTACAGTCTCATCTCCAGCCTCACCCCCCCCCCAACCGGTCTGTCTGTGATTTGTCCTCCCCCCCATATTTCCACAGGGTGCTCAAGGTCCACCAGCAACCCCCTTCTGGTGAAACTACCAAAATCAAGAATCACTGCTCACCTTCACTCTTTCATTCTGCTTTTTCCCCCCCTCTGGAACAAACTCCCACACTCTCTTCAATTGCACTCTTACCTCGAGGTCTTCAAAACAGCTGTTTACCACCGGCCATCTCTTATCTCCCCCCATCGAAAACCATTATCTTTTCTACCCCCATTAATACACCACAAACCAATTTTTTTTTTAATTCCCTGCAGTGTACATCTTGTTTACCCTGTATACCCTGTCCCATCCCTCTCCCTTCCTCAGATCTCCTAATGTCTCTGTTACCCACTGTTTTGTGCTTTCCTCTCCCGCCCCTTTTGTGTTCTACTCCCTTTGTTATACGTTCTGTGTCAACTTTGACACAAGCCTTGATATTGTATACAAAAAAGAAAAGAAAAGAAAAAAGAAAAGAAAAGAAAAAGAAAAAGAAAAAGAAAAGAAAAAAGAAAAGAAAAGAAAAGAAAAGAAAAAAGCAAAGAAAAGAAAAAAAGACAACATTGATAATTCTTGAGGTGATGATACAGTCAATTTGGCCAAAATAACGCAATTACAAAAATGTGCATATTCCAGGACGGGAGAAACAAAACTAAGAGAGAATGGAATCTGAGGAGTACTGACATTTCACCAATTATAGTCTTCTCCTTCTTCTTCTTTCATATTCAGCATAAGGCTGTGGGGTCACATCATTGGCCGAGGGTGTGGCACAGCCCTCCGCAGGTAAGGGCACAAATTCGAAATTTGTTTTGGGTGCCGGCGATAGCTTGGCTACTCCTCTCGGAGGACACTATGGCAACTTTAACACCCACCAACTAATGCTGGCAGACAGGACACCCTATTTAACATCCATTCGAGCGATGATACACACACACTGACCAATCACCTTGCCTCTGCAAAAAACCGGGATGGCAGTTTATAGGTAGGCCGAGATTCTAACCAAGGCAAGACAGCTTAGAGGCAAGTATGCATACCTTTAGGCCATTCTACCAGCCCATAATTGGAGTGATCATCGAGTAAAAGTGCAAAGTAAGACTTTATGAATGTTTCATAATAGATAGATAGATAGATAGATATTGTTGCGAATTCGCGCACGGAGGCGTGCGATCGACCGCGTGTAGCCAAAAGCGGCCGACTCGCCCACCGGAACGGACAATTCAGTCGTGACCCTCCGGGAACTACCGCCCGGAGCCAGTCACGGGTGGAGGTTTAACCTCACCACAACTCAGTCCGCATTCTACCCGCGCGAAATAGGGTCCGATCGCGGAATGGTCGATTTACCTAAGTACTCGCGCGAGTAGTTGTACCACGCCACAGGCCGACTCCGGACACGAACCGCTTCAGCGGTTCGTTCTGTATTGCAGGGAAAACCGAGCGGAGTTATCGTCGGCCTTGACGGTTCCGATTAATTACCGGGATGTTGAAACCCACTACGAACCCCTTATGTGATGCAAGATGGAGATTCAATAAAAGGAAGGAGACGAAGCAAAGCGGGAAACAGTTCAACAAGCAATGCACATTTATTTCGGAAACACGGAAGGCACATATATTACAGTCAAGACAAGATGCAACAAAAGCAAATGCAATCCGACCGAATAAAAGGGCAATTATTTTCAACACTTATACAGTTCTACTTGTCGGGACTCGGCACCACATCACTCATACAAAAAGCAAAGGAAAGAAAGCCACCCTCACAGGCAAGGAAGCAGACAGGTCCGTGGACCAAATGTGTGTGGATCCTGGAGGTGCGGCCAGGTCCACGAGACAGAGAAGGTCTTACCTGCGTCCTCGTGACGCGATGGTGGGCAAGCCGCAATGTTCGCGCATCTGCGCCCCGACTCCGTGGTCGGCGAGCCCTCTCCGTCATGCTCCGCGCAAGCAATTTTGTTGGCACCACGTTTAGGGTGGGGGAGGAACGGGCCCCCCGGCACTATCTCAGCGCGGATGGGGGGGGGGGAATTGCTGATGCTCAGGGAGAGGGGAATGGCTGGCTGGCTTGGACCCCGCGACAAGACGAGCGACCCCCACACCGCAACCTCGTTGCCGACCGCCGTTCTTCACTTGACTCGAACTTGAACTTTTCACTTGCCCCGAACAGCCGCCTGCAACTCAACCGCGCGAACTCGTTGAGTCGCCTTATGCTCGCGTCTTTATAGGCCGCAGGAGGAACCTATATGCAAATTTCAGGATCAAAACGCGATTGGAGGCGGGGCCAAGCCACCCTCTGTTCAGCCATTGGTGCGGCAAAAAGGGGCGTGAGCCTTTTTTGATCCGAATTCCTCACGTCAAGAATTCACGTTCATCGCACTTGGAGGCGGGGCCATACTGCCCGACGCTCGCCCATTGGACGGAGAAAAAGTGGGCGTGAAGCCTTCCTGATCCGAATTTCTCCCTCGGAAAGGCCGCCATTCGCGCTCGCGGCTCGACGCGTTCGGCATCAATCGCCGAACGTGCCCTGGACAGCACGACGTTTGGTGTTGACTGGTGGTGTGGTCGATGGTTGTAAAAGGAGATAGGCGAAGGTGGTGGGGGATTTGCTGTGGTGGTTTGGTGGTTGACGGGCGTCGTTTGGGAATGGCGGTGAAGCTATGTTTGCGGGATGGAGTTGTGAAGGTAAAGGTAGTGGCTGTTTGCGTTGTTGGCGGCTAAATGGTCGAAAATAACAATAGAGAAAGAAAAATAGCTAACTCAAAGCGTCGCAGCCCGGATGAATCACACATATTCCCTCTATACAACGGGTTTGGGCTAACTAAACATGAACTTACCGATATATCTCACCTGAGGACTCTTTATGGTGTAATGCGAATTTCCACAACCGTAACACTATAGATATCTGTAAAATGCACTGTTTGAATAGTTCACCACAGCGCTCCAAAACAAGACAACTGTACGACTGATAATATGGAAACAAGATGGTTGAAATATGGAAAGGTAAGGAGATTATGTCCATCCCTTACCTGTGAAGTAATAATAAGACGTTGGTGACATCCACCAGGAGGCTGGACACAGCGGTACCGTGGACCATCCATTCTGTAACGAAGCATGAACACAAAGCCTATTATCACTGGGGCCTGCACAATAATCTCATAACAGCCAACACTGCACATTTTACTGAGAATTCTCCTGAGCTTGCTTGAACATATTGTTGCAGGCCGGGGACCGGTGGCGAGAACGACCACTAGGTGGAGGAAGTTACGTCATCTCCCACCAGGCTCCCGGAATTGGAGGCCGTCGCTCACGGATAATTCCGTGACGCGGCGGGTCGCTTAACCGACCGGGGACGCCAATACCTCCACCGCGTGGCGTAGGGTCTTTTTGTCTAGAATCAATTTACCTAATTAACCAGGCAGTTTCTACTACTGGGGAACCACGCCCTCGGTACGCCTTGCCCGAACCAGATCACACTACCAACTACGGTAGAGTACCAACTCCCAACTCCGGATCGGATGCAGCCGAGCGGAACTACCAAGGACGTACCGGCTAGAATGAACAGATTATCGGGGATAAAGACCCGGCTAAACTCAGATCCGTACTATGCTGGACCAATGATGGAAAACACAAAAACGAACTGGGAACATTTCTACAATTATTTATTTACAATCAACTTGCAAAAGAAGGACACAGAGCAGACTTAACGTGAGAATACAGGCAAGATTTACAATGATAAAAGCACTTATACAGCACTACTTACCAGACGGCACTACACACTCAGACTAAATAAACCCAGATGTATTGCAAAGGACTTTTGTAGCCAGGGAGTGAGCTGAGGTCGCAGTTCTTTTGGTACCTGAGTTTCGGGGAAAGGGATGCTCCGTGGTGCGGCACCAGACAATGGTCGCGCAGCTCGGCCCACAGCCACACGTGTGGAGTTCAGGTGTGCGCGGAGGAGCCCGGGTGGAGAATGCGGAGTCCAAGGTATGAACGGGGCTTGAAAGTGTGAAAGAGCAGGTGGAGTTCCCGACGCTTGATGTCACAGGATAGACCAGTCACAAACAGTGTGCGAACCTTTCTTGGCTCCGCGATGTGAGATCCAAGGCACCCAGGATCATTGGGTATCTCCCGCGATGAGGCTGAGTCTTTTGGTCTCTCACTCTCAACAAACTCTCCGACTCGCCCACACCCTCTCAAGACGACTCACTTTCCAGCTCACCCTCTCTGAAAGAACGACCCCCGAAAAGAAGAAGCACCACTACACGACTGAGAATGGTGTCGTAATTAATAGATCCCCAAGGTCGGGTCGGGGCCTTGACGAAGCAGACGTCACTGTCCGCCCTGGCTGGCCAGGGCTTCCATGGGGACAGCCCTTTCGGGCGGGATTCCGGCCGTGCCGGGAAACCCGCCCACTCCACGTGTGTCCAGACTCACCAAAAAGGTACTGCACAAAGATATTGCCTCGGAAAGCGAGAAGAAGGTACTGCACAAAGATTTTGCCTCGGAAAGCGAGAACAAGGTACTGCACAAAGATTTTGCCTCGGAAAGCGAGAGGAAGGTACTGTGGTTCAAAATGAAAGGGCTGAAATGATTTATAAACCTAAAGGCCCGGTCACACCTTGACGTTTTAGCCAACGTATGCCGATTTTTGATTTTTTTTTCTAAAACGCTGGCACACGTTGAATACGTTATGGGTAAGTTTTGATAACATTGAGAGCACGCTGAAAAACACTGCCATACGTCGTTGTACGCTGGCTTTAAACGTTGTACTTTTTGGTTGTCCTCAAATTTTTTCATGCTTGAAATTTCACGGCGTATGCCGGCGTATGACTCACACGTTCTGCTACGCTGGCCACAAGTTGTATGCAGGTCTGCGACCGTTGACAGACGTCAACACATGCTACTTGTAAGTTAATCATAAGTTGAGACACGCCGAGGTAATGTTTAGCGTACCCGAAACTTATTTCTAACCTATGATTAACGTGTTGTTGGCACGTTTCGTGATCATTGCCACACATCGACAGACGTTACTTTTAAGTTACGCATAGGCTGAAAGACGTCGGTATAATGGATCGTCCTTGCGTCAGCGTCCACGGCCACGACCAGGACACTTATTTGCAGCATTCTTCAAACTTTTCTTCGGCATGACGAGGATGTTCACACTTCGATGTCTAGCTTGGCTATGATTCCAATTGTCCATCGGCAGCGTCTATTTAAAATCGTCGAGTTTGAGCGTTTTAACACGTTCAGAAGAAACGCTTCAAATTTCAAAACTCCAGCGTCAAAAAACAAAGGCGAGTGAGAGCAATTTAAATCGTTCATTGTAAACAATGAAAATAGCTGAGTGGTACCGTTTAAAAGTCGTTGAGTGTAAAAAAAATCCAATTGTTGAGCGCAAGCGTCTACTTTCAATAGTGGAGATGCAGCCATTTAAATCGTTGAGTGGCTGCCTATGAATAGCAAACCCTACGTCACCGGCAAAGATAAACTTCCGCACGATATGGATAAGTTAGGCTATCGTTGGGCATAGTTTGTGAACGCCGGCTTCACGATAATTATTCGTTCGTATATCGTATCTATAAGTAATCAAAGCGCTCTATGCACATTATTAGTTCATTGTGCATTTGTCCAACCCGTTACGAATAGACCTAAATCGTAAAAACAAGCTGTAGCTCATTGTTGAAAAAGCCCCATAAAAAATTAGCCGCGAAGAACTTCGAACAATGGTGAATAGATGTCTCCTACCCGTGGAAACACGGACGCAAGGACGATCCATCATAACCCACACCCTCCCACTCACACTCACCTACTACTGCCAACATGAACAAACTACTACTAATACTCATACTAACACTGATACTGATACTGATACTGTTACTGCTGACATGGACATCGACTCAAAAAGGACTCGAAAACACTGTTGGGTTCCCCTTTTTTGAGCAGCATTTTTATATACCAATTCCCAAAACTGCTGGGAACACGTCTTTATATGGCAGTTGTAAGCTAGAAACACGTTCATTTATTTTTTTTTGTCGACCGAAAGACGTCATTGGAATACGTCTACATACGTCGATGTGTGTTGGGACTACGTAAAGAATTGGTTCAAAGCACGTCAAACATAAGATAGAAATAAGTTTCGCGTAAAAAAGACATTACCGCGACGTGTTTCGACTTATGAGTAGCTTATAAGTAGCCTTTGTGGACGTGTGTAAGCGTCCACATATCGTTTGTAAAACTTATCCCCATCGCATGCCGAACGTGTGTCATACGCCGAGTACGTCGTAAAATTTTGAGCATGTTTAAAATTTCTTGACGTACTCTACTTACTACGACGTATGATAGCATACTTTAGCTTTCTACTCACGTATACCAAACTTACGCATACCGTATTTGACGTGCCCCAACGTTTTAGACACATTTTTCTTAGGTCGGCATATGCTGGCAAGATCGCCAAGGTGTTACCGCGATGTTGTCACTTCCATTTCTACGACAGTTATGATTCGAATCGTTGTGCGTCAGCCTTTTAATAGGCTACGTCACGACATCGTCGGCGATGCGTGCAACGCGCTATGCCTAAGTTAGACTATCGTTGGGCATCGGTTGTGTAGGCCGACAACAGGTTCAGCATTTGTTGGTATAAGTTATCTATAACACAACGAAACGTTCTGTGTCCGTTACCAATGCGTTATACATAAGACCAAGTCGCTATGAATACGTACGAATCTTTAAAAAAAAACATCAAAAGTTCAACGTAAGCCAGCGTTTTACCTACATTTTAATACGTTGCCATTGCTGGCTAAAACGTCAAGGTGTGACCGGGCCTTAACTAAAAGAACATCGCAACGCACCCCCTTTTGCTTTCCCACTACACACAAGGAGGGGTTCTATCTGCACATATGGGCTATTTCACAATGAGGGTACCAAGTTTGTCTCACAACCACTAAAAATTCAAACTCAATATTTTTATTTCTCCAAATCCAACATTGTTAATTACAATACTTGAATCCAAATTTTTGGAGCATCTGAATGAATATTTCTTATTAAAAATAATACCCCAAGGATGTTAGGAGAGTATTTTTTTCCGGAGAGGACACATTGTTGACGGACACATGTAAGGCAATCAGTGCAGGCCATGCAAATAGGTTATTGGTTACACTCAAACTTTTTTTTTCCGGAGAGGACACATTGTTGACGGACACATGTAAGGCAATCAGTGCAGGCCATGCAAATAGGTTATTGGTTACACTCAAACTTTGTAGGATAATATCAGTGCAGGTATATACACACAATAAACTTTTAAAAAGACCCTTTATTTATATAAAAAAAAATTGTTCAACAATATGCATTTCTGGAGAGGACATTTTTTGACGGACGAATGGTGGGACATATTTATTGAGGGTGAAATAAATATTCATAGTCTGAAATGAATAATATGTTGTGGACAAAGTACAGAAGAGGTATTAAATTGATGCAACAACAAATAAAAGTCCCAATTTCTGCTTGTATTTGTTTATACACTGTGAATGCAGTTCCTGGAGAAAATGAGACAGCTATTTGTCAAAAAAAATGGCAATTTTTATTCTGCCATTCTGCCAAAAATTGACATTTTTTGTCAAATAAAAAGTAGTCCAAGTTGTGCCATCACTAGTACCAACTACTGGCCCTAATGACAGAGATACTATAGCCTCTCATTTAGCTATTTAGCATGCAAGGGTACAAAATACCAGAAATGACCATGACTGTGAAACAGCCCATATAATTAATGGAATAACTAACTTCGGGACAACTGTATGTTTGTATGCATACAGTTCCGAGAACCATAACAATACCATGTGAGACAAACGAATAATAGCACAGCCATTGCTGCCTGGTCTTTGAAGCTCACTTGAACAAACATTTTATCCTCAATAATGAAAACTCGAGGTAAACGATTGGATTTGTGAATAAAAGACGTGCGTGCGTGCGTACGTGTGTGAATTTTTTTGTTTTTAGATCAAGCATTTGCAAGTTGGATCATTAAGGTGTGGCAGAGAGGACCATTGGCCATGAACAAGGTGGTGTTCATTTCAATGTATTCACAATTACAACTGCAATAAATTTTTATATGAAAGGTCAAGGATCATGAAAGACCTACATGACTCAGGGAGGCAAAGGACAAGAGAACATAAAGACAGGCAGGACAACAACTGCTATGGTCACGGGACTGTAGCCAGACCGACGAACCACCAGGCGGGAAGGGACGAGAGGTCACCATGTCAGTAATTTGCATTCAGGTCGATGGTATAAAAACTACGAGGCCATGGCAAATCTGTCTACAGCAGTAAGCCAAGCAGAGCTTGTTGGTGGCTCACTTTTAAATGGCTCCTCAAATGCACAATCTCAATTCACCCGTCTGACGGGTTTATTCTAATTTATTACTGCGTGTTCAAAGTTCCGCATCCACCTCTCCCAATGGCCACGAAATAGGTTCTCATTAATTGCAGAGTTTATTAACAAACAAATTGGGAAGGAGGGAAGGGAAGAGAATACGACCACACACACGGTGAATCAAATGGTGACAAAATTAATGTAAATAAACCAAAAGCGCACTTGGAACCTCAACAGAAATGAGTCATTCAACTCAGCGCAAAGAGAGAGAAAGAAAGAGAGAGAGAGAAAGAAAGAGAGAGAGAAAGAAAGAGAGAGAGAGAGAGAAAGAAAGAGAGAGAGAGAGAAAGAAAGAGAGAGAGAGAGAAAGAAAGAGAGAGAGAGAGAAAGAAAGAGAGAGAGAGAGAGAGAGAGAGAGAGAGAGAGAGAGAGAGAGAGAGAGAGAGAGAGAGAGAAACACAGAGAAAGAGAGAGAGAGGAAAGAAAGAGA
>NC_140969.1:27992369-28087369 GCF_056783735.1 Eptatretus burgeri | reverse complement strand
ACGCTAGTTTCGTGATCCTGGCAATAGATGTCTCAGTGCTACGTCAGTCAAGGCAGCACGACGTTGCAAATGCTATGAGATGACTGCAGATGAGACTTGGGTCCACCAGTACGATCTTGAAAGTGAGAGTGAGTGAAAGTGAGATCTTGAAAGTCAATGGAGTACCACCACAAATGATCACTGGGCTCCGTCAGATTTTCATCTTTTCCCCCAACCTTAAATCACACTTTCGTGGAGAACGTTTTTCTTCCAACGATGATGTCAAGCCAGCAGGACAGGACATTACACGCAGGTCTATCGTGATGGCATCACAAAAACTACTTGAACGTTGGTAGAAATGTGTGGACCGCAGTGGTAATTCCATTGAGAAATAAATACACACTGCGGTAGAATGAAGATTGATGTTGGTATCTGTCTTTGTTTCATTTGAATATCTTTACCTGTTTTGGAGAAAAAGAATAGGAGGCATTACTTTTCAACATGCCCTCGTATTTTAATGAAACCAAGGCCAAGCATATGATGACATGATAGCTGATATTATATGCTGTGTATATGAAGCAAGCATGCATGAACAAACAGCTGATTTAAAATCAATGCAGAGTTGGCAGCAGTTTTGGGATGCATGCACATGTGTGATTACTGCTGTTGTAAAGGCAAGGTTGACAAAACTTGTGAGCAGTTCGAAAAAAAATACAGAAACTGCGATAAAAAAGCAGCTCCAAAATTAGAACGGCATAAGGTAGAGCATGTCCCTCGCCCAGGCTGAACAGTTTAAGTTTTGTGTCCCACTGATGGGTCAAATCTGAATCGGAATCCAACCAACTCATCCACCTAGTGTGCTATTACATACACCTATGGTCTTTAACATCCACCAATGAATGCTGGCAGACAGCAATTCCCATTTAACAGTGCACACATTGATGAATCACCCTGCCTGTGAAACACCAGGAAGACAGTTTATAGCTGGGTGGGGATTCAAAGCCAGGAGAGTCAACTTAGAGGCGAGTGTGCCTACCTCGAGGCCATCCTATCAGTCTTGGAGAAAATAAGGTAATGTCATTGCGGAACAAATCCCTTAAAATGTTGGAACGACATTTGATATTCCCCAATAAATCAGGCTGTTATTTATTACTTCCGTCACCGGAGGTGGATGGAGATTATGTTTTCACCCGTTTGTCTGTCTCTCAATCTTTCCTGTGACAAATTTTCAGCTCACAGATCTAAGTCCAAGTTGGATCGCCAAATCATAGTCTGTTGTTAGGTGGATTGTCCGAAATCCTTGGTCAAATTTCTGGTGGTGACACTCATTCCCAATGTGATTCATAGTCTTATCTGGGTAACCACCGTCACATGTTGGGCTGTCTGAAATTCCATTTGTGGAGGTGGTGTGATGTGATGTCAGACAGAACTGGTAGCCACTGCATGGGTGTTGATTTCAGTGTACCGCTGATTTATCCACATCGCTGTTTTCAGGAGTGTCCAAGTGTTTTGTATAGCTGCTCTCTGCCCAAACAAGGGAACAGTATTCCACTGAAGAATACACAAGAGTTCGGCCAACAGTGCGGAGTGTGTGCAATTGATCCCCAGATGGTGCCCGCGAGTTTCCAGATGTTTACCCTGGTTTTGATGTTTTCTGTGACCCATTTTAAGTGTTCACCGAGTGTGAAGCTACGATCAAGGGTCTCCAAGGTATTTCGGGAACGGCTTGTCTTGACTGGTTTGCCACAAAAGGAAACCTGGAGTTTGCTGTTTGCCAGTCGGTTGCTGAAATGGAAAAAGGTAACTAGTCTTAGTTGGGTTCAAGCGCTAGTAGATGAAGTATTGCATCATTGCCTTTAAGTCTGGGACAGGGTACTGCTGAGATATTCAAGGTTGATTGCTTGGCTAGCAAGGGTAGGATCATCTGCTTAAGCAAACTTTCTGGAAGTGGTACAAGGCATGTCACTCACATATATGTTGGTATTCAAACCCTTTGCTATGACACTCCAAATTGTTGAGCTCATGTGCATCCAATTTCTTTTGATCATCCTTAAGATGTCTCTACAACTTGATTGGAGTCCACCTGTGGCCAATTCAAATGATTAGACACGATTTAGAAAAACACACCTTTCTATTTAAGGTCCCACAGTTGACAGATGTCAAAGCAGAAACCCAACCATGAAATCCAAGGAACTATCCGTTGAACTCTGAGATAGAATTGTGAGGAGGCATAGATCTGGGGAAAGGTATAAAACAATTTCTAGAGTGCTGAAAGTTCCCAAGAACACAGTGAGCTCCATCAATAGGAAATATAAAGAATATGGAGCTACCCAGACTCTTCCTCGAGCTGGCCATCCGACCAAGGACCTTGATCAAGGAGGTGACCAAGAACCCAATGACCACTTTAACAGAACGACAGAGTTCCTTAGCTGAGATGGGAAAACCTGCAAGAACTACAACAGTCTCTGCAGCACTTCACACATCTTGGCTTGATGGGAGTTTGCCAAACAGAAGCCACTCCTGAGAAAAAGGCAAGTGACAGCACACCTGAAGTTTACAAAAAGGCACGTGAAAGACTGAGCATGAGGCAAAAGATTCTGTGGTCTGATGAGACGAAAATTAAACTCTTTGGCCTGAATGCAAAGCACTTCATCTGGCAGAAACAGAGCACAGCTCATCACCCATCTCGCACCATCCCTACCGTGAAGCATGTTCTGGGGATATTTTTCAGCGATAGGGACTGGGAGACTTGTAAGGATAGACGAAACGATGAACGGAGCCAATTACAGGCAAATCCTTGAGGAGAACCTGCTTCAGAGTGCAAAAGCCCTTAAACTGCGGTGAAGATTTACATTTCAACAAGTCAATGACCCCAAGAATACAGCCAAAGCAACACTGGAATGGCTTCAGAACAAGAACGTGAAAGTCCTTGAGTGGCCCAGCCAATACCCAGACTTGAATCCCATTGAGAATCTGTGGAAAGACTTGAAGATTGCTGTTCACTGATGTACCCCCTTAAACTTGACAGATTGAGAAAATGTGCAAGGAAAAATGGGAGAAAATCCCCAAATCCTGATAGACATACCCAAGAAGACTCAAAGCAGTAATCGCTGCCGAAGACGCTTCTACAAAATATCGACTCAGGGGGCTAAATACTTATGTAAATGAGATATTTTTGCATTTAATTAACAAATTTGTAAAAATTTCTAAGAAACGTTTTCACTGTCATTATGGAGTATTACATCACAAAAAAAAAAAAACATTCATTTAATTCCATTTTTAATTCAGGCTGTAACAAAACAAAATGTGAAAAAGTCGAGGGTGAATACTTTATGAAAGCACTGTATGTCTACGATTGCTAAGTATAGAAGAAAAGACATGCATTGTGGCTTGGCACTGAAAAGGTTTGGCAGCTTTCAGCAGACGATCATGTTACCATACCATATCATTCGTTGGTAAAAAGTTAGTGCCTGGCTTGAGCCTGCGTTGGTAGCCAGCCTCAATGTGGGTGGTAAGTGCAAGTACTTGATCAATGCAGCTCCTACTCGGTCTGGAACCAGCTTGTTCCTTGGGAAGGTTGGGCTCTAACAGTGGAGAGATCATGGCCAGGAGGACAAACTCAAACAACTCTTATGTTGTACATCGTGGAGATATGGGTAAATGTTTGTCTCTGAACAGGATATCTCAAAAAGTTATGTACGGATTCATATGAAACTTGGTGGACAGGCCAAGTAAGATTTAATTTTGGTGAATTTCTGGGTGCAGACAGGCCCACGAGTGGGCTACAAAATGTAAACTGTTCCACCTGGCAGAGGTATGCGCTCTCCCGAGTGCCGTTCTAGTTGAGGAATTTATTGCAATAGCAAGATGTGGTTAAACCATGGAAGTTTCATCAAATGCCTTGGCATGCATAGAATACAAGATAAATTACCAATTTCCTTGGGTTTGATCAGCATGTATTACAAAAACATTTGTAAATCGTACCAAGGGAAATTTTGTTTTTAATAACAAAAACAATTTGGAGGCACATCACAGATCTCAAAAACAGTACAAAACAAACAAGTGTGAATCAGCATCAACTAAGCAGGTAATCTCAAGCTGTAGCTCGAATGCAGCACTCCTCACAATGTACCTGGTGCCGGTGCAAAGAAGACAATCAAATTCAAAAGCTTTGTGAAAATTAACATTCATCAGGAAAAAAAAAAAAAAAAAAAATCTAAAAATTCCATTCGCACGTGCCAAAAGCAAAAAAAAAAATATATACATCCTCCAGGCAAAAAAATAATTACAACAAAAAAGAAAAAGGTTAAAGTACAGTAAAAATTCAGTGGATGTAGTTCCAAAAAAAAACAAAAAAAAAATTAAAAAAACCCCAAACCTTTTTGATAGGATAAAACGATATCTAAATTTTCATGGCATTCATCGACAAAGATGCTACACAACAGGAAGCACAACCAATTACCATAGTACATGTTTAAAAACTGATGCAAATGTACAAAGGTCGTTACAAGCGCTGTACTCTCCAAGTCGTATTGTAACCTGAACCACAGCTTTGTACACTTTTCGCTTTGCCGTGTCGGGCCCAGTGCATTTCACACGAATACACAGCATTTCAGCTCAGAGCTTGAACAAGAACATTGGCAGAAAAGGTAGCAGCAACAGTGTCGCTGCACAATTAGAGTTCTGCGGTCGTGCCGCATGCAATGACGCAGCACAAATCGGCCTGACGAGAGAGAAAACTTCTCCTTTACCTTGAACAAAAAAAAAAAAAAATTTAAAAATCTCTGCTTACAATCAATCATTCTAAAGATAAACGCAATGTTTACAACATTTCCGAATCTTTCTCTCCCTATCTCTAAGAGAGAGAAACACGTTGCAAGAACCAAAAAACAAAGATAGATATGAGAGGATAATAACGAAGAGTTAGAGGAGCTGCAGGAGGGTCAAGAAAAGGAAAGAAACAAAGGTGACAGCAATTGGCATCTTTTAACAAATCATCGCAACAAGTGCAGCGGTCACGTGTACAGGTACTCGTCACATTGGCAACAGGTGATCGTCTCTCTCTTCCTCATCCTCATCATCCCCAAGCTGATCCTGTCCCACCCCACGGTACGCTGCAGCTTCAACCCGCGGCTTCGTGCGGCAAACAAAGTCACATCCATCCTGGTGGGAAAGGGGAAGAGGAGGGAGAAGGAATAACAAAATCCATCAAGCCAAGCTTTAGAAAAATAAATCGCAGTTATAAATGTGAGAAAATATTTGAACAAGGGTAGAAAAATGCAGCATTAGCCAAAAATACAAAGCAAAGCTGCAGACTGCAGCAAGTACAAAGGAAAAATGAAGAAGAGTAGGAAGTGACACCAAAACAAAGCTGTGGATTGCAGGCGAAGGGGAATTGTTTTTTTTTTTTTTTTTTAACAGATTTCATGCATAATAAAGTTCTTACAGCAAGAATGTTGCCAAGATTCTGCCAAAAGAGGAAGTTCGGTATCTGCTCCAGACCCTTGGCACCGACCACAAAACGCTGATAAACAAAGCCACCCAACAGGTAGGCTGCTACAAAACAAAGCAACCTGCCACACAACAACAATAAACACAAGCAAAAATAAAACATCCTGATACGTGTCAAAATTTGAACACCCGTGTGATAAAGTTCAGAAACAAACATCATCCCACACGTAATATAAAACCAGCAAGTAGTGGAGCACACACTCACAAGATGAGGAATATGGCACCACCGCTGAGACCCGTTTTACCGACAGCGTTGCAAGCAACGCTCGAGGACAGCTCAAACAGGTAGAAGCAATCATCGTTTTTCTGTCGTTCCTCACGGACCAGCGTAAAGCCACTCTGCATTTCCCAAGCAGGGAAAGAGGTGCAAAGTGACAGTGGATGTGAAGGATAGGAAGACTGCTTTATAAATCGAGAGGCATCGGAAACTTTGAAAGAAGTTGTATGCAAATGACAGTGAGAATCTATGACAAAATTTTTAACATGAGAAAGAAAAAAATTATATGCAATTTTAAAAATAAATAAAAGAAGAGATCACTTGTACATCAGAAAAACAAACAAACAAATTAATGTCATTTTTAATACTCTCTACCACCCCCACCCTCCCACCTATGTAAAAATATATATATATATACCAAAAAAAAAAATATGTATATATATATATATATATATATATATATATATATATATATATATATATATATATATATATATATATATATATATATATATATATATATATATGTATGTATATGTATATATATATATATATATATATATATGTATATGTATATGTATATGTATATGTATATATATATATATATATATACACACACACACATCTGTTCTCCACTCCTCCCACCATGTTACTTGCAGGTTACACGACATCTCCCCATCAATGTGAACCCTCACAAAAGGATCAGCGTGTGTATAGCCCAAGATAACACATGCTACAACACAGTACTCACAATTCAAGACAAGAATTACAATTAAACACCCAAAAACACTCAACTACAGAGATACGAACTTTGAAAAGTGAACAAAAAAAAAAAAATATCAGAAAACTAGAAGGGCACGCGGGAGAGCACATACCTCAACCACGTAATGCCTGATCCACGAGATCATATTGGGCCCAACACATTTTTGAAATATAATGCTGCACAGTACGATATCGTTTTTGGCCCAATCTCTCAATGGTGAAGAATCACTTTAGAAATTAAATAATTCTCGTATCCAGATCTGGATTCGGATCTTCACCAACATCGAATCAATTCGTTCTTCTCACACATTCAACCTGTCCATCAAGTTTCATCAGAATCCGTCCACAACTTTTTGAGATATTGTGCAATATTATTTTGGCCCCATCTCTCAATGGTGAAAAATCACTTCAAATATTTTAGTCGTCAGATCCGGATCTTAACCAAAATCTAATCAGTTCATCCTTGTCACACACCCAACCTGCCCAAGAATTTAATCCGGATCCGTCCACAACTTTTTGAGATATCCTGTACACAAACAGACAAACAAACATGGGGTACATGGGGTAAACGAGACCCCCCCCCCCTTGGTGCGGCCGTCCACAGGTGAGGCATCACGCGGAGTAGGGTAACCCAGTCAGGATTAGCAGTACCAATCGATGTCCGTGGTTGCTTTGCAACCTGCCTGCACGCGGAGTTATCTGTGCCCAGTGGCCTCAGGGCCGGGCATTTGGGAGGGACCCGAGTGCTTTCCCTCGTGGTGAGCTTCATACCGTGGATCTGTAACAATAATATTGTTGTGGTTACCCGCCAGCGCGTCGCCACGAGCACGACCCTCGATGGAGCGGTGGTCGCCTCGGCTCGATCGCCCGGAATATAGATCGTACTTCTCCGGAAAAGTCTGGAGAAGACGGGTCCTGGTTCTTTTGGACCGAAATACGCCAATGGGTAGATCACGTGGGGTAGGGTTAATTGCCAACTTCAACTTACCTAAGTACCCACGTGATCCAGCTACCAGGGTACTTCACCCTCGGCGGAACTAAGCGAGCCCGTTCCGTGTGCGTAGCCGAGCGGTGGCATCGCCGAATTCCGCTGGCCCGATTGTCTTGTGACCCTGGCAATGGCCAACTAATCGCTTACACGCACGACATGCTCAGTCAATGCAGAAATGACACGACGAGCTGAGTACATTTAACAATTGGGGTTTATTTATACAGTAGGCAAGCAATCAATGGGGGAAAAGGGACAAGATGCGAGCAAAGCCTACAGCCAGTTCGATGCGGAATGTACAAATGAGCATGCACTTAACAATTATACTTATCCAAACTGGCGCCACAAACAGACACACGCGCACGCAGACAGAAATGGTGTGGCTGGAGCCTTTACTCGGCCTTCAGCTCAGAGGACAGGGGAGCTGAGGACCAGGATGGCTGGTTACCTGGTCGCCAACGCGCGGCTGGACGATCCCACCTTCCAAGAGCTCCGGTCGCCGGGGACTCGCGCGGCGCAACCGGAGCCGGCCGAGGTGAGCCGAAGTGATCGCCCAGGCTCGCGATCGTGCGGAGGAGGAGGAGATGGCGACACTGGGAGCATTCTCCCTTCAGAACTCGTGCGCGATTACTTTGCCAGGACCAGAACGAGGAAAACAACGACTGCGCCAGACCCAGAACAGAACAGAACGAACCTTTCCGAACCCCTCACCTCCCCGCGCGCACAGACCACGCTATATTTATCTCCCTTGCTCCTCATCGTAACTCCGCCCTTTCCACACCGGACGACCTTCTGCGCATGCGCGCCCCGTCATTCCTCGGAGGCACGCCTTTTCTTCCCTTCGTGACTCAGCCGCCGCCGGTGGAGGCTGCTGCATTCCATTCCCCCCGCGAGCTGCTTTTATGCCCATACAAGGCAAGGAATTCAGCTCGGGGATGCAGTCTGAACACACCCGCATTCCAGTGAGCGCGCAGGGGACGCTCGCTGTTCCGGTAGCGTGTCCGCCACCAATGGGCATTTTGTGGCTGTAGTTGTTGATGGTTTTCCTAATACAAATCGCATCGCATTTATTTACCCATCAAACAAGGGTCGGGACCCTAACTGGCAACATGTACTTACCGATATAACTGAGCTAAAGGACCTGAATGTTGAGTGCGATATCTTTCCAAATCCGCAACAATATATTTTTCTCAAAAGTTGAACTCGTCCGAGACATTCACAATATGAAACTCTGTGCCAAATTTGGTGATTCAAGCTGCCTTTGTTCTCCAAATATTCTGTCCACAAGCAAAAACAGACAGGATCATCGCTGTGTTCACGTGCTTGGCCAATGCCATGGCGTGAGTAATTAATTAATTAATTAAACAAATTGTAACTACATTAGGTACAGAAACTCAGCACAGGTCAAGCATAATAAAGCAGGCACACTCAATAATTTCAGGAACTTCCACTTGCCACTATGGTCACGGATCCTTGTACGATCAATGGGAAGTCTGTGAAGGCGGGAGAGCAAAGAAAGAAAAGAAATGAGCGGCAACAAAGCAGAGGGAGATTAACGGGAGGGAATGGAATGGCATTCTCATGGAAAATTGTTTCCGAGGTGCTGAGGGCTGACAAAATGTCACACCGAAGGCAAGTCTCCACTCAGAGCCGTTTCTCACCTCCAGCAGTGCCAAACTCACTCAGGTCTCACTCGACACTCTGGGATGCAAGTAAGGATCAAGTCAATCCCACCACAATTGGATTCTTCAGCACTCATCTCTTTTATAAGCAGTCTGAAGCATGCCTAACCCACAGCTTTGTATCTCTCCACATTCACAGGAGACAGTGAATTTCCCAGGCTGATGTGGAACCACCAGAAATAAATGAAATGATGGAAATAAATCCCATCTTGCCTCTCATCCGATCTTCGCTCTTGGCACCTCTTCCCTGGCTTCTGCTTCAGTATCAGCTACTCCTCCGTTGTCCCAAAGTATGTGGTGTTCTAACATCTGTGAGCTCCATTCTAACCTTACAGAAATCTCACTTTCTCAGTCAATACACTCATCACCACAAACATGCTCCTTCCTTCCTCTCAGCATACCTCCCCTTCTTCCCAAACCCTCAAATATTGTATCTCCCTCTGCCCACTCCCTTCTTCACCATAACTCTACCAAGTCTCATTCTTCCCCTCTCCCCACCGCTCTCCTGCACCTTGGCCGTACCTGCTCTCATCTTAGTCTGGGAGCCAAGTGAGATTTAATTGTTCTGAGAGTTCCAAAAGGTTCGATGTGATTTAGGTGTAAAGGGACCTTAACTAACAGCAAAAAACCACATTCTTAAGTAAATATACTGCGGGATGAGATGGGGGGCGCCACTCGAATTACTCCCAAAATGCCATTTAATTGTTGTTAAAGTTCCAAGCATAATTCCTTTGCTATTTGGTGGAGGACATCTCACTGAGCCCAAATCCATTACTTAAGAAATAATATTTTGTGGGAAAGGTCATTTAAGACACATGCTAATTAGGGCTAATTAGCCATTTAATTGCTCTTAAAGATCCATCATTGGAACCAAATGCAAAACGTAGAGTAAAGTCCCCAGATTTAGAATCAACGACTTAAGAAAAAAAAATGTGGGAAAGTCCACTTAAGATGAGGTCAAACGCTAATTAGTGCTTAATTAGCCATTTAATTAGTGAGAAAAGAGCCAAGCATAATTCCTTTACTATTTGGTAGAGGACATCTCACTGAGCCCAAATCCATTACTTAAGAAAAAATATTTTGTGGAAAAGGTCATTTAAGACGCATGCTAATTAGGGCTAATTAGCCATTTAATTACTCTGAATGATCCATCCTTAGAACCAAATGCAAAATGTAGAGTAAATTCCACCGATTTAGAACCACAAACTTAAGAAGAACGAAAATGTTGGAAAGTCCACTTAAGATGAGGTCAGATGTAATTATCATGGTTGCAAAGCAAGGGCACTCATTATGAAACTGCAAGTAATATCGAAACATAGGCAAGGACAAGATAAAAAAAATTATACTCCGTTTATTTGGGACGGTATATACTCCAGAAAATAGAGAAAATGCAGGTCTACATCATGAATGGCATCCACCATAATTGCACATTTCTAAGTGTTTTGAAAAGTTTCAACTTGCCAAATCCAACGCACGTGACATTTTAAATAATATCCCTATCTTGAAAGGCTGACAAACATGTTATGTTTGCATGGTTGGTTTTGAAAGGAAATTAAGTGGGAGGTACAGTAGAACCTCTCTATTAAGGACACCCTTGGGACTGACAAACGCTGTCCTTAATAGTGAGGCGTCCTGATTACAGAGGTCAAATTGAATGGAAATGACCAATTCGGGACTAGATTGGGTGTCCTTAATAGAGAGGTTGTCCGCCTGGCAGAGGTGTCCGTTAAAGGAGCTTCCACTGTAACTATTTTGCACGGATTAAAAATAAAATCCCACAACTGTATTCACCATCCTGCAAATTTCTAGTCCAGGGGTACAAGAAACAGAATGTATCTGGTCAGAAAAACATTCGAATATCGTTGTCTGCAATACCAAAATAAAGTTTTAAAATCACATATAATAGAGTTTGCAAGAGCCATAACTTTGCTTTGGTTACCAGAGTGAACACTGTCAATTAAAACGCATCCACCAGCATTACTGAGCACGTCATACTTCTCATAATCACTTTGGCAATAACTGATCATACAGTATGAGATGCAAAAAGTTTCCAACTGATACCGTCATGTTCACAAATATTCTAGAGACTAATATTCATTGTTCTAAAATGTAAGAGTGTTTGTGCCAAAGTCTCACAGATCCACAACTGAAACAACAGGTATTCTGGGTAGACATCCTGATGATCCATTATGCAAACAACTGGGGTTTATAGTGCACATTCTTACAATATATTGCTTTCGGAAGTTACTAGTAATAGCAAAAACAGATAGCTTGCCTTATCTATTTTTGGTACTAATCATCAGTATCACCATCAGATTCCTCATCTGATGACAGAATATCATCTTCATCCGAGGAAGACATTTCCATGTCTGTGTCGCTTTCGTCATTTTCATTTTCCTCGTCCACATCTCGATCTGGAATTAATGCTGCGGGTCGCTGGGAGCCATCGAACCAGATGATTTCATATGAACCATTGTCATCCAGCTTCCATCTATCGGAGACAGCTGGGTGCTGGTCTATCTCTTTCTGGTCAACGTTGGCCCACATTTTGGCTACGAAAGACACTCGATGGATCTTTTCAATGACTTCAGCTTCACACGGAGGTATTGTGCTAGCAGCAATGCCTTTCAGCTTTTCGAGTGGATTTTTGGCTGATGCTTTGGGCGCATACCCTTTCTCAAAGACTTTGTAGCGGTGCTGATTGAGAGAAGCTTTGCTGGTTGCCATTGCCCCGTACATCCTTGCAGTGAAGTGCCTCAGGGTTTCCACTGATACATCATCTAATTCCTCTGTCGACATTTGGGCAAATGCCTTTTGGGATGGTTTGTCTTTTTCGAGGATTGCAAAGGGACGAATCTTTCCCTTTCGGACAAAAGCAGACGTGTAATCTGATCCGGTGAACGCATGGAAACCAGGCAATGCATCAGATAGGTGTTCTCAAAGTGCAAAGCTCATGGCTGTTATATTCACGTATCTTGTGTTATTTCTGGATGATGTACCTACATCCATCCAAACATTGGCAGCAAACCTCCTGCAGTGGTAAATCATGATCACAGCAATATCAGTATCTGATGCTCTGATGACGATATTCTGGCTCCTGATATTCATCCTGTCGATCGCTTTTACATGGGTGCAGATCCTAGTATCCGCCTCTTCATGGTTGCTGGCAAGTTCCGTGACCTCCTCCTTTATCACTGTCCCGTTGTTCACATAGAACCGGAAACAAGACCCAAGAAAGGCAATGTACACGTCTCTGTCCTTGATGATGTGCGCATATGACTGCGACTCCCATTCTATGGCTAGAAATGGTGGCAACTACTCCTTGAATGATCTATTTTTCAGTGCATCAGCAATATTCTTGGGATGGTGTTGCTCAGGACCAGTGATGATGCAGTCCTTTTCTTCAATACCCCTTCGTGCTCTTTCGCTGTCTTTAATGGATGGACGAGTATATGCATCAAACACTATATCTACGTGTTTGCTGCAAAGAGATGTTGCTTGTGACAAGATGCTAGCTGCTAATCCACCATAGTTGCCTGGCATGTGGGGTGGTAGTGCATGGAGGAGGAACTGACCATCGATGATACATGCATCCACAGTGTTTGGTGATGTAGTTGTGGTGACCTTCTTCTCTAACAGTTTAAATAGTAACAGTCTCTTCTCCGTTTTTGCCATCACACCATCGGCGCAGCACATCGAAAGTGGCATTGGTGTCAAGGGGTATGTGAATACATACTTCAGATCAAGGTCCTTTTTGGTTGCTAGTATCACCAGTCTTCCCATCAAATCACGTGTGGCTACAAGTGAGGCTACTCTTTTGTCAGGATTGCGCTTGTTTGCCTTGCATTCAAGTTTGAAGGTATCCAACTTTTCTCTCTTGATGGGCTTTTCGAAATTGGTTGCATCTTCGAAGCACGATGCGACAAAACCATCATGTCTCTCCTTTCCCTTTTCTCGAATGTTCAATAAGCAGGCCTGTACTGGTGGAGATGCTGCTTTCCCAGTACTGATATTATAGAGCTTCTCAGATAATGTATTGTGGAAAGATCACATGAATCCTTTATCTGAACCAACACTTTCTCAACATCACTGGTGTCTCTCCTTATTCTGTATGGGTGCAACTCTGCTGTTGGGTCATCACCGCCGGCTAATCCAGTCATGTCTTGAGCCATTGATACGACGGCAGCTCGAGTTGACTTCGTGACCATCCAACGCAAGCGGGAGCTGTCGTTGTTCGTTGCTGCTGAAATACCAGTGCGCCTGGACACTGCATCAGCAATCACTGTTTTCTCAAGTGTGAGATCAACCGGGGACCTGCTGAAAGACTTACTCGTTCTACGGATAGTGAATGCTCCTTCTTATAAGATGGCACGCAGACCAGGGTGGGTACTGTCTATGTTTAACAGGTCAAGTTGGAATTTTGATAGCCATCTCGAATAGTTCATATGGTTGGTTGCAAAGAACAGGTTGATGACTGGAGTGAGAGAATGTGCAAAAAGGTCAATGTCATTTGTTCGAATGGCACGCTCTAGGTTGTGAAAATCATGTATGTAGTCCACATACATGATCCAGAACTGAGCTGTTGCTCGGTGTACCCCGGAACGTGTTTCTTCTAGGTATGCCTTGTATTTTTCCATGTAACTAGTGAACGCAGCTGATGACTGCACCTCGTTCCATGTACTTTCATCTGCGTTCCCCTGAAGGCTACTCAACACTGCAACAAGTTCATTGTTCGGAAAGTCAATGTTTTGCTGACATGCCTCCATGAAAGACTGGAAATGGAGTATTTCGAAGGCCAGGGCAAGTATCAGATGAAGGCGCTTGCATCTGTTGAAGTGTTTCCCACTTAGAAAGCCATTTAGGGATCCTGGCGCCAAGACGTCACTATCTGTTAGCATTTTTGGTCTACCAGATTCCTCAACGATCTTTCCAATAGCCTTGAAGAAGGCCATCTCAATATGGAATGATCCAAGCATAATGAAAATATCATCATATCTTGGGGCATCTGTTACTTGCATCTGTATGGCTGGCTTTGCTGCGTTCAGGTCATATGATACGACACCATACTTCTGGCCAACTTCTTTGGTGCATTTCTGAGTGGTGATTAGAGTATCCTGTATGACGTCAAGACTCGTAATGGGCAGGTTCAAATTCTTCATGTACAGTACGACTTGTTCTGGTAAATCATCAGTATGGAGCAAGGCATTAAACCCAACCCACATTGGAACATTTATCAGTTTCATAGCGTGGCACATCATCCATGCAATGTCCATGCCTTCTCCCTGTTTTCGGTCATCTGGTCATTTGGACGCATCCCGTATCTCATACTCAAAGCTTCCCATCCTTGGTTTTTTTCCGTTATGGCTCGAGCGACAATGGTTCAACTTGCAACGTCCTTCTTTTGCCTTTCTGAATTGGCCTGGGTACTGCCATGGTCTGAATATCTGTGTGACTGTTACTCCCCAACAGAGCCTTGTTTTGGTATAAAATACCCATGGTGTCATGGAGGGTGTTGCCTCCTGACAGAGTTTCTGCTCGTTCGTCAAAGTTATCAAAGTTATCAAATGACAAACCCATTACCAAATCTTTAACTGTACCCTCTGGGCATGCCTCATTTCTGTCAAGGATCGATTGGCCAAGTGATGTTTCTAGCTCTTTGATTGCATGGTAGTTAATGATGTGACCAAACCTGTTCATCATTCGTACAAGCTTTTTGCTGCCAGTCATGGACTTGATCGCCATTCCAAGGATTATTTGCTTAGCTGGTTTGACACGGTTTTTACGAACAATAAAGAGAGCATCCTGAGCCGAGGAAGATGCAAGGCGTTCAACATTAGAATTGTGCGTCTCAAGATTCGAGCCACCATACAGTGCTCGGAAGAACATAAGTACACACTCAGGAGGGGAAGCTTCCCCTGTTCTTGTGTCATCCAGGGTAAGTGGATCTTTGAGAGGCGACTTTTGAACAGCTTTGATTGCTTTTCTCAAGTGTACAACAGCCTTCATGATGACTGCTTCTTCTGAAGAGGTATAATCAAATGCCGAATGGATGGCACTTTCAGCTGACCCCTCGGTGTATACAATTGTACCCTTCTTTTTGGAAAGGCTGCTTGTCTTTAGACGGTCACCAAATTGTTTAAAAGGTTCCTAGCTGAAGTTAGTGGTTCTTCCTCAGCATCATCGCACATCTCCATATACCTGTCGTATATTGATGTGAGGAGTTCTGGTCTCTTATTGATGATAATCGACCTGTCTACATACGAATAGATGCTTGATAGTGCAATTCCTTTAGGTGTAGCCCGACCCCTGTGACTGTCATCATTTTGCTTACTCTGACCTCTAGCTTCGTCACCTAACATGACATAGTCTTTTGCAGCTATGGTGGTACATGACTTCCTTCGCTACAAAGTCCACATCAGCTATTAGGGCAAAAAGGACATCATCATTCCTTACTGAAGCTGCCGCTTTGATGGAATCTTCTGCCTGTTTGGTCTGACAGGCACCGAAGGGCTCCTCGGCATTTCCCTTCTTCCTTAATCTTGCTTTATTTCAAAAGATACATGTTTTTGCAAAAATGCCAGAAGTTGATTGAGAATGATGGAGGGAAAAAAAACCGCAGGACTATCTGAGGGCAAATGTTTTTTTTCCAATATGTTATCTTGACTCTGTTTTGTATCGTCCATAGGTATGGCAGTGAAGTTTTTATAGCACTGGCTATGATAGCCATGTTGGCAAATGTCAAGTTCATCAGGCAATGTCTGTACGATGTCATAGTACTTAGACGCGTGGAAGTTCCGTTTGGCTTTTCTTCGTGCAGCAGCTTCCTTTATTGATTCCCAATTAGAAGGCTTGAAAGGCAAGATGACGTCTTCGTTTGGTTGTTTCTCTTCAGTTTGTATGTGGGGGATACATGATCGTGATTGTGATGACTTATCAACATCGGCGATGGCCGGAGAAGGCATGATGAAACCTGAAAGAAAAGATTACAAGAAAAGTTTTAAAACGCATACGGCATTTAATTTGTTGTTTGTAGCCCTATCTGTGTTTGCCCTATATGTGTTTTGTTTGTAGGAATTATATGCCTAGTAATACTAAAAGTATCACTAGGCCTATGTGATAGGGTCTATTTAGTAGGCTACACCATGCAAATGCCACAAGGTAAGCCAAATGGCAACTCAAGTGGGTAAGGTCACAGCTAGTGTTACACCCAGTGTTAAAGTTTACACCGAATCTGTACCCCTTGACACCAAGGATTGTGTCACATTCGGTGTCAGGTGTTCTGTGTTAGGTGTTACACCAGATAATCAGTCAAAATCAAAATGGCAGCCATTACTTTTTCAAGAACCTTTTTAGATGGACGTATAACCCCAATTTATGGGGCCCAGCTAGGTTTACTAAAAAAAGGATTGTATTTGGATTATCTCCATTTGAAGGAAATAGGTGGGAGCACCACACATCACAGTAGAGGGAAGAGATTCACAGAATCCGGCAGATCAGCTCTTGGCCTACATGTGAACCATTCAGTTTGTTTACTGCAGAAAAATGTAAGTTTTGACAGCAAAATCACATGGTTTTATTGGAAATGTTCTTTTGTTTGGCTAGCACCTGGCTAACACTCCAAGGTTGCAAAGAACTTACAGATATGCTGGATAAGTCTGAAAATGTAGTGAAATTAGGCCCAAAACTTGGGCTTCAGAAACCGGAAAATCCCCAGTTTTGGCATGGCCAGCCACATGCATTTGTGAACCCATGGCTCAAATTAGTCAGGGATTTTGCCTCGGCCAAAAGCGTAATTTTCCATCACTTCCATGGGGCTTTCTCTGGATCCTGACGAGTAATTGAGGTGAACCTATGGTTCAAATTGGTTAGTTTGAGGCCTTTCTGCTGGTTAGGTTTGTGATCTGCAGCTGACAGATACATGCAGCCTGAAAAAGAAGGTCTTTGCTAGGTTTCATTATTGTTCATCTTCAGCTCTTTTGAAGTGAACTGGCTTTCCCCAAATCTGTGTCCTGGGCCGAGTTTTGTGCAGGCTGTGATGGTCCAACGGTGAAATGAAATAGCCTAAAATTAAATGAAATTTTTAAAACTTGTATATCATTTATTTGCCAAACACAAATCCACATAACAGGCATACAAGATACAGAAAACAAAGACGGCTGATCTGGAAGGTTGTGACCTCCAACACCCTTTGATCCCTAGTGATCAAGTGTTAAGGCAAATGGAAATGAATACAGAAATTCTGATCGCTAACACTGAGCTGGGTTTACGGTGTGACACCTGGTGTGATCCTAGCACCCAACACTGGCTCTGACCTGTGATCACACCTGGATCTAGTGTGATCCAGGGATCACACCTAGATTCTGTAAGCAGGTCACAACTGGTGTGATCTTGAGTGTTCGTGTGATCTTAACACTGGCTGTGACCTCACCCACTGTATCAAATGCTGGTCCAACTAGACCATTATCTAGTCTGCAAAGTAAACCAATAAGGCCAAATGCAACTTATTCTGAATTTATAGCAAAAACGGATTGATACCAGGTTACAATTGAACCAATGAGATTATTTCAGCATTGGCATACCATATGCATGCATGTTGAGAAAACTGAAATTGGCATGTCATTGAAGGCCTTTTACTAATTACCGGTACTTTACTTGTTTTGAACTTACCTCGCCAAGGGGCTCTGCAGTGTCCCTTTTACCTTAAGATAAAGCAGCCCTCATTTGTGTTGGATAGTAAGCAACACATTGTCAATTATTGATAAAGGAACTGCTTCCTTTGTTTTTATGTTGGATTAAGATTGTTAATAGATGGCAGCACTGATATTATCTCAGTATGTGGAGCCAAATAGGCCAAATATTGACTTGCCTAACAACAAGCTCATCAGTCAGTGTTAGTACCGGTAGGTATGGTAAAAATCAACCAACATTTTTGTGACCTGTCTACATCCAGCGCACTAAGAATGTGATCTATACTATAACAGGTATGCAAGAATGCAATCCTGAAGGCAAGCTTCATTGAAATGGAATACAGATATTACAATATAACCCTACGACTGATTACATCTGACCTCATCTTAAGTGGACTTTCCCCACATTTTTTCTTCTTAAGTTGGTGATTTTAAATCAGGGGAATTTACTCTACATTTTGCATTTGGTTCCAATGATGGATCTTTAAGAGCAATTAAATGGCTAATTAGCCTAATTAGCATGCGTCTTAAATGGTCTTTCCCACAAAATATTTTTTCTTAAGTAATGGATTTGGGCTCAGTGAGATGTCCTCTACCTAAAGTAAAGGAATTATGCTTGGAACTTTCAGAATAATTAAATGGCTAATTAAGCCCTAATTAGTGTTTCACCTCATCTTAAGTGGACTTTCCCACATTTTTTTCTTCTTAAGTCAGTGATTCTAAATCAGGGGACTTTACTCTACATTTTGCATTTGGTTCCAATGATGGATCTTTAAGAGCAATTAAATGGCTAATTAGCCCTAATTAGCATGCCTCTCAAATGAGCTTTCCCACAAAATATTTTTTCTTAAGTAATGGATTTGGGATCAGTGAGATGTCCTCTACCAAATAGCAAAGGAATTATGCTGGGAACTTTCACAACAATTAAATGGCATTTTGGGGGTAATTCGAGTGGCGCCCCCCCATCTCATCCCGCATTAGATTTACTTAAGAATGTGGTTTTTGTGGTTAGTTAGGGTCACTAAACCTCAATCATCTCAAACCTTTTGGAACTCTCGCAACCATTAAATCTCACTTGGCTCCTGCTCTATCTCCCCTCCCTCTCAAAACAACCTTCACACCATCCTACCTCTACTCTCCCCCCTCACCCTTCTCCCTCAATTCTCCCCCCTCACCCTTCCCCCACAACTCTCCCTCATCGCTCCCCATTCCCAAGGTTGCCCTCCTCACATCCACAAAGGTGCCTTCTCCTCCTTTCTCTTCCACCACCTCTGCCCCCTCTTTTATTACCCCCACTGTATCTCAACCCATCACCACCAAGCCTTTTATACTCCTCATCCGGCCCTCTCCCCCTCCTCTTCTACAATCCCCCACACTCTTTCAATAACTCTCCTTACCCCCCCCCCTCCTCTCTCGTCCTACTCTCCCCCTCCCCTCCCTTTTCCATAACAGTGTGAACCTGAAACATCCAGGACCTTCACTCAAACCTGAGAGATCTTTCCATACAGGTTGCCACTGACAAACCAAACATGATCGGCTTAACAGAAACGTTCCTCCTTCAAGAAGTCTCTGACTTCCCAGTAACTCTGCCTGCTTACTCCCTAAGACAAACCTGAGCCTCGTCCTGGCGGCAGAGTTGCTCTCTTCATCAAAGACTATATCTCACCCTCCATACACTCCCCTCACTCCCCCACACCCACAGGAATACCTCTGGCTACGGCTTGTTGATATGTGTGTTGTACCGTCCACCAAACAGTGATGACTCAATTTACATCTCGCTCTTCGAAAACATGGACCAACTTCTGAACTGGGCTCCTGGCCACATACAAAGCTTTGGTCCACAGACTGATGGAAATATGCTCTCCCCTCTGGGCTGGTTCCCCCGCCCCTCACCTTTTTCGGCTTCACGCTGCGGAAACAAAGGCATTTAGGATCATTGGTATATCCCGCGATGAGGCTGAGTCTTTGTGTCTCTCACTACAGGTAGGTCAGTGGTGTTTCTGTCTTCTACCGTTTCATCTCCGGCCTCGCACCCCCCCCCACCCCAGCTCTATCTGAGATATCTATCCATCCATCCGTATTTCCGCAGGGTGCCCAAGGTCAGTCAGCAACCCCCTTCTCGTAAAACTACCAAAATAAAGAATCACTGCTCACCTTCACCCTTTAATTCCTCTTTTTCCCCAACCTTTGTAACAAACTCCCACACTGTCTTCAATCCCATTCTTCCCTCCACATCTTCAAAACTGCTATTCACCACCATCTCTTATCTTCCTCCATCCAAAACCACGATCTTTTCTACTCCCGAGAATCCACACTAAACGCACCTCCTTCAAATTCCCTGATTTCCTTACTGAAGGTCCCTCTTGTATCCATCTTGTTTACCCTCTATACCCCATGTCATCCCTCTCAAGTCAGGAATGGGAGCATGCACTGGTGCAGCGCGTCACTGCGTCCACTTTCTGCAGGTACTCCAGGGACCTCAGTCTGGCCACCCCCCAGGAAGATGCCTGGCCCATCCCCATTTCCTTGAGATGTTGATCAACCTGCTGCAATCAACAAGATCAACGAGGCATGTGGTCGGCCAATTGACCTCCTCCACTCACGAAGCTCCCTCACTGAGAGAATCTGGTGAGCAGGACCAGCATTAGGAAAACGAGCCAAATGACCATACCGCCACAGCTGATGCTCACGGACTATGCAGTTAACAAATGTCATTTGAGTCTCTCTCAGCAACCGCTAGTTGGACAGTAAATCCGACCAGTGATAGTGAAGGATTCTCCAAAGAGACCTCATACCAAAACAATTACGTCACCGTCTCAGATCCCTGGTCAGAGTCCAAGTCTCACATCAGTAGAGCAAGATTGGAAGCAGCAAGGACATTAAGACTCAGACTTTCATCCTCCCGCACAGGTAGCAGCAGCACCACACCCCATGATCCAGTGAATCCATGACTCCCCACGCCCGAAACCAGACGTCTGTTTACCTCTGGCGCTCAGCCAGCAGAGACATGAATATCACTGCCAAGGTAAGTGAATATCTCCATGACCTCAACATCCTTGCCACAAACACGTACAGACAAGATCGCAGCATCCCCGATGTCATTGAAAAGCTGGATCTTACTTATGACCCAGGAAACCCGTAATCCCAGCAGCCCTGACCCCTCACTCAGCACCTCGAGGGCCCCCAAAAGGATATGCAGAGTCTCCACAAAGATGACTGCATCATCTGCAAAATCAAGGTTAGAGATCTTGACATTCCAAGACGATACACTGCAGCTTGATCTCTCAGACATCCTCCCAAGAATCCAGTCCATACAAGTGCTAAAAAGTGTGGGGGCCAGTACACACCCCTGTCAAACTCCAGTAACAACTGGAAATAAGTCAGAGATGGTACCACCACATCTCACAGCACTCTCAGTCCCAGAGTAAAGTTCAGATATCAGATTGACCAGTTTTGGTGGCACCCCACAAAGATAAAGAATCCACAAGAGGGCATCCCGATTCACTGAATCAAACGCCTTAAAGAGATCAACATAGGCTGCAAGCAGCCCCTGCTGAAACTCTCGTCTGTGTTCGGGGAGGACCTGAAGAGCAAGGATACGGTCAATCGTTGACCTCTTTGGTGTTAACTTCAACTGCTCTGGACGCTGATGCTCAAGCAGATGGTGGCAAACCCCATCCTGAATTATCAGAGCAAAGACCTTGCCCGGCACTGAGAGCAGCGTCACCCTCGGTTGTTGTTGCAGTCCTGGCGATCACCCCTCCCTTTCATGAGAGGGACAAGGCCCCTCTTCCAGTCAGTTGGGATGATGTTCTGTGCTCTACCTGGAACACAGGCAGAGCACAGAACTGCATGCAACAACACGAGTACAGCATTTCCACCAGCCTTGAGAAGTTCAGCATGGATGCCACAAATCCCAGGAGCTTTACCCCATTTCAACTGACTCACCGCAGTCTGTGTTTCCACAAATGAAGGAGGACCACAGTTGATTGGAGGGTCAGCAATAGGGATAGTAACATCCCAAACATTCAACATGACAGCTGGTGGATCAGCCTGGACCAGCTGCTCAAAGTAACCGGCCCAACAGGCCTTCACTTCAGACTCCTCTGTCAAGAGCCCACCACCCTCCGCTTGAACTGCAGTAGACCGAGGGAAGGGCTTGAAGGAACGCAATGCACAAATTCCCCTGCAAGCAGGACGAGAATCAATTGACCACAGGTGATGTTCGACCCCCTCACAGATTCCTCACACATAGGCCTCCTTGTCCACCTTGAGCGCATGCACAGTTTTATGCCTCAGCTCCCTGAACAGCTCAGCTCTGCCATTCCGTCTGGCCCTGCGACTCTGGTCAATGGTATCCAGTGTCCCTTGAGAGACAAAATTCTTTTTTGCCCGACGGTGAGTTCCAAGACATCCACCGGCAACATCAAGGACGGTGGTCTTGAAGGCACTCCACAACTATTCAGGATTCCCCAAATCACCCAGACCCCCAAATCCACACTCAGCCTGTTCGCAAGCTACTCAGCTGCCCTCTCATCCTTGAGCTTGCCAACATCCAGCCTCGGCTGAGATGGTACCATTCTCCCGGATTCAAGCTACAACTTCAGAGTTGGTACAACAAGCCTGTGGCTGGTATTGAGGAACTGAGCACTCCAGTGGACCCTGCAGTTCTGGATCATCCTCCAGCGACCATGAATGAGCACATGGTCAATCTCCTTTGCCACACCATCAGTTTGGAAAACCAAGTCCAGCGATGAACCTGATGGCACTGAACCCATGAATCAGCCAACCAAATTCCATGACTTCTTGTAAAGTCAAAGAACTTAGTGCGATTCTGGTTCACATTTCCAAAATCATGAGGACCAACACATGTCTCATAACCATCCCTATCAGTTCCTGTTGATGCATTGAAATCCCCCAAGACGAGAAGAGTATCTTGCCCGTGGAGCATTGATCAACCACAGACTAAAGCGTGGCACAAAATGTTTCCTTCACGGTGAGATCACTCGTCTTAGTTGGAGCATATAAAGAGACCAGGGAAACGATACCCAAGGAGTGACGAATCCTTAGTCTCATAATGCGCTCGTTGACCGGTGTTACCTCAATTATCATTGCCGTCAGCTTACTGGACACATCTACAGCAACTCCTTGGATCTGGTAACCATCAGAGCGACCACACCAATAGTAGGTGTAACCACCTGCCATGATTACGCCGCAATCCGGCCTCCGGACCTCATAGAGTGCTGCAATACCGATGTCCAAACGCTTGAGCTCAGATGATAACAGAGACAGTTGATCATCCTCTCTTCAGGAAAGGAAATTCCAGGCACCCACCCAAAGGGACCGCCTCAGGTTAACCCAAGGAGACTGCCCTCTGGTGGACAACAACTCAGCACCACCCCGACACACCACCGCAATCTGACCCGGGAAGGTTACCCCATGGTTTTCCTCCTCCCATCAAAAAGTGGGGGTCCCGAAGGCTTTGCCCCAATCCAATCATCCGGTAAGCTGCTCTGCGAGGGTCAGCTGAACAGGAGGTACTCCCATGAGTAGGTTTTCAGATTTATTTTTGCTTTTTGTACGTTTTGCGGAATGAAGGGTTTTACGTTGGCCGGAACGCAAATCCTGACACCAACCTCCTAATAAAAAGCAACCCAACTGCAGGAGGACGTCCGCAGACACAGTTGGGCACGAGATATGGATGGCCGTTGGCTCACAAGGAGCTCCTCCGCCCTTTGACAGGATTTGTTCTTCATCCTGATGGGTGTCCATATCATACACCTTCCTCACCAGGAAACCTGGTGGGGGAGACTGTTTTGTCGCCGACAACCTGACCATGAAACAGGTTAGTTCAGGTTTACATGATACCTGGACCAAGTCACAGATCTAATCTGGCCTGACCTGGTAATTAACTCATGAAGCATGCAACCATCAACAAGCATCCCACTCCCTTCCACAGATCTCCTCATGTCGAGCTGTTCCCCAATGTTTTGTCCTTTCCTCTCCTGCCCCTCTTGTCTCCTGCTCCCATTGTTGTGCGTTTCTGTGTGTTGACTCGTATACGAGCCTTGACAGTGTATACAAAAAAAAAAGAAGATAACAGCGAGAATTGCAATGCTGTACATGTCCCCAACAGATGTTATATTTTCCAAGTCCAAAAAGGGCATAACTGAAAAAAATTGATGAAATGCCCTGAAACTCAAACTTGTTCTGTAACTGATCACAGTAAAGCCATGCATCATCATAAAATTTGTTGAATAAATGTGTTGCAGGGTATGGGGGAAAAAAAAAAAAGAAGTCAAAAAAACCACAGGCATAGTTGGGACAGACGGACGGATGGATAGCAAACCAAGAGTCCCCTCCGGTGAAACCAGTAAGGGATTAATAAATGGGAGGTATGGAAAATGGAAAAGCATATCCATGGGACATGTGGTTGGATATGCTTCATTCCTCATATTTGGCCCAAGTATGCCTATTCACAAAATTAAGTATACAGATGTGGTAGAATGTGCATTCACGTGAATACAAAAGGGGAGTTACCACTCCTTTTCAAGCACACTTGAAATGGTTCACACACGCACACAACATAAGCAATGAAACAAAATGATTGCGCCAACCAAAGGCCCCCTTGCTTGTTAGACTACCACCAATTGATGTCCAAATATTATCAAAAAAAAAACACTTTGTGAAAGTGAAATCAAGGTAGCATTTTACCACAAAGATAATGAAAGCATGCATTGGATCACTCAGCACCAACACTAACCCCCACACCTCCACCACCACAAAAATAAATTTTCCTTAGTCATTCATCTTATGACAGATAATGAAGGGAGAAGGATGGATGGATGAACAGACAAGTACTCACTGCAAGAGTGTAAGGGTCACAGGAGATCATGAGCATGACCTTCCTATGCTCATTCCCACAGTGCGACTTATATGGATCGCCACTCTTGTACATCAGCAATATCCAGTTCACTGTGCAACAGGGTGCTTGCATTATTCCTACACAATAAGGAATGCTATGAAAAACATCACATCACATGAAAGGATGCTGCAGAATGTTGTATGGACAGGGAAAGACTGCAAAAGCAGTGGAAGGGGGAGGGAGGAGTCGTTAATACAAAAGGAAGGTGAAATAAACAGGGGCCAGGAACCTTCCAAGAGCAGTGAAGACAGAGAGAAAGAGAGACAGAGAGAGGAGAAGAGAAGAGACGACATGACAGAGAGCAGAGAAGACAGAGAGGAGACCCACTTCAGCCCCACCACGGCCTGTATTCACTCCACAACCAACTTATATCTGCAAATTTTGTACAGTCTGTTATCTCCAGAAAAGTAGTTATCCGTTTCTTCGATCTATCGATGACAATCCTGAAGTGTCCCGTTTTTACGCATTTCCAACAGTAAAGGCGAACCCCTGTCACCACGATCCGAATATTTCCCACATCGGACGTTCATCACATCGCTTATAATTTTCCTTGTTCCCTTGTTGACTTGCTCTCCATAAACTCACTTCCCAAACATATGCTCATGACATGTTTTGACTTGAAGAATAAATAAATAACTGCATAACATATGGCTCGAATAGCCACAAAAAGGAGTTGCCCTTGAAATACACACCTCAAAATAAATAAATAAAAAGCACAAAAAAAAATATATATATATATATATATATATATATATATATATATATATATATATATATATATATATATATATATATATATATATATATATATATATATATATATATATATATATATATATATATAGACCCCATCACTCTAGAGGGTACAAGGAAGCAAGTGCCACACCAGCCATTGCTGCATGCATCCTGACCAACAGGAAATGCGTGCCACACATTAACCTGGCTGTGGCACACAAAATGGTTCTGTGAACAGCCAGGAACAATTAAAATTTTTAAAAGGGGTTTTCTGGCTAAACAGATGCATCAGCTCCTTGAAATACACACCTGAGTTCGATGAAGCATGAGTTTATAGCAGAGCTACAGCCTCCTACATCTCCATTGCATCGTACTGCAACCAATAACAGTAAGAGAATTTAATATTTTTAGACCACGCCACTCGGGGATGTTCCCTCTCCAGCCGAGTCATACTAAAGAACTCGTAAATAAATGGCACGTGCTGCTTCCTTGCTTGACGCTCAATGCTGGGAAGGCAATGGAGTCATTCCACCTCATATCACCGGAGGCCTCCCAGTTGACCCCCTCAGATTTACTTTAAACTTTCATTAAATAGTTCCCAGGTATCAAAATGAAGCTGCATAAAATTTTAGGTCCATAGATGCGGTCAACTCCGAGATATTGAGGGTGGAAAATGTGATTGTGGCCCTATTTTTATGGTCGTTGCGAGCATCAAAAAATGAACGGATACTTTTAAACTCCCACAACTTTTTAAATATTAATGCTCGAGCCTTGAAATTTTCAGAGATTATTCCTCTATAACTGCTCTGTAAGAAACAAACATAAAACGGAGCATACCTCTTTTAATTTTTATGACCTGATCATTTGAAATCCAGAAAAAAAAATGTTGGTTTTGTATGAAGACCCAACTTTGAGACCCCATATATTTTTATTGACCCATCCCAGAAGCTTGAATTTTTTTCAGTTAATAACTGTATGGTAGTAGTATTCAAATACACGTTTACTTTTCTTAATCAGTCATATATAATAGTCATGATCCCTCAAAAATTGAAAATTTTCAATTTTCCCCGAAATGGAGGTGAGATTGCAAATATATGACAAGGTATACCACTTCAAATTGTTCACCATTGGAAAGAGCATATTCAAGTTAACTTGAGTCTAACATTTCAATGTGGTATAATGTTTCTATCAATATTTTTTAAATATTTGAATAAATGATGTTCTGCCAGTGCTGTGCGCGTTGTGTGTGCTATTTAATGAACAGTCCTTTTACATGTAGTACATTTGTGTATTGCATGTACAGTATATACAATGTACATACATATCATCTGCTATTAGGATACCATGAACATAATACTTTGAAATTTGAATTTGTAATTCTTTGTTTCTCATTTGTAAATAGCAAGAGCTTAACTCATCTGGCTGGGGCTAAAAATAGAACTCAGGAATAGTGGCTGATCTGCTGATGTCAGCAGTGTATATAGTTACATTCAAGGGAGGACATTTGTTGGGTTCCTTTGGTCCATGTGATGAAAGTTATTGATGCTCCCCTAACGTCAACTGGGAGGCAGTACAAGCTCGCATCTGACTTGGAAAAGCAGATCAAGGACCTATTCAAATCATTTACATGAAATGTTTTATTACATTGTTATTACAGTATGCGATATATTTTTGTATTATTAATTTGAATCATAGAACTAATCATTCATGATTACCATGGTGCCCACACCATGCACACACTTCATGTATTCACGACTGTGTTAACAACAGTTTTTTTAAAAAATAGAAAAATATATTTTTTAAAAATATATACCACTTTGATATTTGACACTTTTGTAAAGTTGAATATGCTCTTTCTAATGGTGAACAATTCGAAGTGGTATACCTTGTCATATATTTGCAATCCTCACCTGAATTTCGGGGAAAAATGAAAATTTTCAATTTTTGAGGGATCATGACTATTATATATATATGACTGATTAAGAAAAGTAAACATATTTGAATACTACTACAATACAGTTATTACATGAAAAAAATTCAAGCTTCTGGGATGGGTCAATAAAAATATATGGGGTCTCAAAGTTGGGTCTTCATAGAAAACCAATATTTTTTTTTCTGGATTTCAACTGATCAGGTCATAAAATTTAAAAAAGATAAACTCAGTTTTATGTTTGTTTCTTACAGAGCAGTTATAGAAGAATAATCTCTAAAAAAATTCAAGGCTCCAGCATTTATAATTAAAAAGTTGTGGGAGTTTAAAAGTAGCCGTTCATTTTGTGATGCTCACAACGACCATAAAAATAGGGCCACAACCACATTTTCAACCTTCAATATCTCGGAGTTGACCGCATCTATGGACCTAAAAATTTACGCAGCTTCATTTTGATACCTGGGAACTATTTTATGAAAGTTTAAAGTAAATCTGAAGGGGTCAACTGGGAACATTTTCTTAAATTTGGTGATTTCAGATGGAATGGCTCAATGGCAAACCAGTCAGTACAACCCTTGCTAAGAAACTGCATCGATGGAGTACTGCTCTCCCTTTTGGCCTGGCACCCCTGCCTCGCACTTTACTCAGCTTCACACTATGGAAACCAAGGCCTTCAAAACCATTGAAATCTCCCGTGATGAAGCTGAGGCTATGGGACGATCACTTTCCCATCATAGACAGGTCGGTGGTGGTCTTCTCCAACCCCCTTTCTGGTTGTGCAACTTCTGCTCTTTCCAAGCTCTGCTGGAAAGTAGGCTCCCCCCCCCACCCACCCACACATCAATCCCCTTCTGGTGAAAAATAGACTCGCTGCTCTCGTCCCCTTTCTCCTACACCTGTGCAACAAAACTTCCACATTCTCTTCAATCTCATTCCTCGCTTCAAGTCTTCAAGACAGCTGTTCACCACCATCCCAGATATTCTCCCATCCAAAACCATGATCCTTTCTTCCCTCATTAACGATCCCCCTCCCACGTTTCTAGTTTTTCCATCCAGTGGTTGCTTATGTATACATCTTGTCCACCTCATGCATCCTTCCCTACCCCTCATCCCTTATTTGTCCAAGTATTATTTGTCTATTTTGTCCTTCAACCCTGCTATTGACGTTTCCCTCTTATTCTGGTGCATCCTGATCCCTTCAGTGTTCTTCATCTTCCACGATCCTCGACTTTGTATTCAAAAAATTTTTTTTTTTAACCTCTCTGCTGATTCCAATCACTGCTCAATTAACATGTCATTGAGCTGAGCTACAATTTACTGGGTATGTTTGTGTTGCAATCAAGTCAGCTGGTTTCAATCTTTGAATCCTTTGATACAAAACGGTGGGTCTGCATGACATTTACGATGAAAGCGAAGCAAACATGGCTGCAACAATCATCCTGCTTGATCACCAAAAATTTTAGGACTTGACATTGCACAATCAGGAGAGACCACAAAACTTGACAGCTTTCATATAAGAACCAAAATTTACAAGATAGCAAGTAAAAAAGACTTTACAAGAGTGGATTTTTTCCTCTTTTTTACCCTGCTGTTGTGTTTTTGGGAATTATTTGGAACTTTTCAATGTGAAATCACCTTCCACCCCCAGCGTATTTTGAACCATGTTGGTCAGAATCCAAATTCCCATTCAATATATTTTTTTTAAAACTGTGTACAGCCAGCAACATCCAACAGCACCACAGTTTTTGAGCAGAACTACCTGATTAAGCGAGAGGCATAGTAGAGGTGTGTTTAAAGGCTACAGATTCTGATGAGCTTCTCAAATAAACAAAACAATTTGTTCATCCTCTGAAATCTAGATTGTCTGTTCATCCATTGTGCCGCATTGGACTGTCTTTACCGAAACAAATGACAAATACATAACCGAGGCTAAACAGGTTTGACAGGATTCCAGACCTCAGCATTTTAGATTAACGATAAGAATAAACTTGCAAACGCAACACAAATTTAATATCTACTTCCTACAACTCTTATTTCCAGACTTAGGAGTCTCAATCACAATCCCTATCAGAGTGGAGGAAATAGTTTTTTAAATATTTGTTTCTTGCCTACTTTAGACTCTTGAAAAGGAAGTCCTTTGCATGAATGTTAAGATTATTGCAAAATCCCTGAGAAGAAATTTGAGCTTTTGGTGAAATAATGTGCATCCAAAAGTTACTTTTCAATAAACTGATTTTTGGATGGATTATACAAGTTTGCCAAAAGAGGAAACTTCTACAACCTGGCATAAGTACCTGAAACATAAGCCTTTAACAAATAACTATAATAACTAGAAGGGCACTCGGTGGGGCGCACACCACCGCCACGTAATGCCTGATCCACGAGAACATATCGGGCCCGATACATTTTTGAAATATCATGGGATACAGGACTATATCGTTTTTCACCAAAATCGAATCAATTCGTCCTTGCGACACACCAAACCTGTTCACCAAGTTTTGTCCAAATCCGTCCACAACTTTTTGATATATTTTGCTGTGTATGGTTTTTAGCCCTACCTCTCAAAAAATTCTCGTAGTAAGATCCGGATCTTCACCAAAATCTAATGAGTTTGTCCTTGTCACAAACCGAACCTGTCCACAAATTTTAATCCGGATCCGTCCACAACGTTTTGAGATATCCTATACACAGACAGACAGACAGAAAGGGGTGAAAACATCACCTTCTTCACCTTCATGGCAAAGGTAATAAAGAAACTCCACCAGCCCCCTCTCCCTTATTCCATGGAAAGGCTGGCTGGTTTGCAGATGTACCCCAGAAAGTAAACGTGCAAGTCACATGCATTTACAAAAGCTTAAACCAACAACAGAGACAGACAGGACATAACAAACTTATCTCCACAACAGTAGCTGTGTGAAAATATTGTTGCAGAATGTTAAAAGTGAGTGACGGTGCAACACAGACACAGACTAGTAACACAGAGTAGTATATGCTTATCATAAGTGTAATATATGCATAGCTCGGCAAAATACAGTGTATGCCCAAACATGCTCAGCATAAGTGTGTGGTTTGTGTGTGAAAACAACAGGTCATGTGTGAAAGTTTGTTTCGGAAATGATAACCATGACTCCTCCCCTCCATACATGTGTCTAAACCCCCACCTGTTGCCCCCTCAAACCCCTCAAAATCTGTCTACGTTTTTCTTTTAAAATGAACCAAGTATTTTCACAGCTTCACAAGCCCAGTGAATCCCCCTCACCCCCCCACCACCTCCACGAAGATGGTCAGGAGGCACCTTGCAGCTGCATGCTAAGGTAGGAACCGCAGAAGCCACAATTGCCACCTCAAACTGCTCACCGCTGTGGATGTGGTGAGAAGCCGTATGGTGAACCAATGCGCACGCAGTTTCTGGGGTAATAAAAACCGAGAGGCAGGGACAAAATGGGCAGTCCCTGCCTCTCGCAGGCACCAAAGAGCATTCGGTTGGGGGGAGTTAAGTGACATGTCTGGAGTCGAGGCCAGGAGTGACGGGTGGTACAGAGCGCGGAACGAGGGACATGTTGCAGAGCCTATCGAGTGGACAAGACCAATACAAAATAGGATTCCACAATGTCAGACAAGCATACGCCACAAAGGACTAGGAAGCCATGACGCAGTCCGCCAAGCACGTTTCGTTCCCGCCAAAGAAGTCCACCGACTCGCTCTCCCTTGCCCAGGTTCCTATAAAAACTCCACG
Organism: Eptatretus burgeri; assembly: GCF_056783735.1. Classification (NCBI taxonomy): domain Eukaryota; kingdom Metazoa; phylum Chordata; class Myxini; order Myxiniformes; family Myxinidae; genus Eptatretus; species Eptatretus burgeri. The sequence continues at coordinate 28,056,217 of NC_140969.1, read as the reverse complement.
TGACCACAGCGCAGGGAAGAGATTTTTCTTCCTCATCTTGTCATGTCATGTCATTTCTCTCTGTCCTATTCTTCATCGAGCGAGTGATTCAAGTAAACGTGATAAGCCGCCAATATATCATGGGTGCGGAGAATAACAATTGTGATGTGTGCCTTTCTCTGTTGTTGTTCTCCCTATTCACCGTTTGTATTTAGAAACCCATTTCTCACCATTGGTGTGTTGGCCTGGTATGCGGTTTGTGACTTGGGATCATAATAACCATGGCTCGAGTAAATCTATGGCCATTGGGAACTGGCACAAAATCCTCGGAAGGTTTTACGAACCATCGCAATGCAGTTCCTTGGAGTTCACTCGGCCCCATATCCCTATAAACGGGAAAGCTATTGCATACGGCAGATCTCACTGGAATGTCTGTGTGTCGGAAACGAAAGAAAAAATCTGTTCAGCTTTTCCGTCGGACAGCGTATGGTCTCTATAAACAATCTATTGCTAAATTGCTGAACGTGCAAGGTGGAGGATTTGACCTCGAGTACACTCTGCGGTCCACTGTTACAATATTTTCACCATACCCAACCCACGCCGCACCCCAACCCCACACACCATTCCACTCCAGAAGAAACAAAAACCATCACTTCATGGATCAGCTGGAATACTCACATCCTTCTATCAGGTGGGTATCATTAAGTCGACCCAAAACTTTGTCAGCGGTGTTTCTTCCCTCATGCTGCACCGCACCAGCAAAATCTTGTCCCAACTCTGCACACACTGCAAGTGTGTAATTGTATGGCTCGAATATCTTTTGAAACCTAGGTCAATGAAGGTCAGGGAAAACAAGTACAAAATGGAGGCAAAGATGAATGAAGTTAATGAGGACAGGAAGAAAATAAAATAAAATAAGGTAAATGTGGAGTAGTAAAGTTACTCAAACAAAAGGCAACAAACTAAAGTTATGTACATTAGCAAAGTACTCATGAATTGGCAAACAAACCATCCCAACTTTAAACATTTTTACCTCCGCCACCTTATGTTTTTCACCCGTTTGTCTGTCTGTGCACATATCTCAAAATCCATCCATCTATTGGGAACATACTCTGTGCAGAGCGTTTGTGCTGCCTAAGCACTCTCCTGGGCTATTGGGTACAGTCCTGAACGGGTCGTCACTCCGACATAGGATACCAGCAAGTTGGCACTCATTTTGCCGACCTCGGATGGATGACGGGCAGAGTCAACCCCACCTGGTATTAATTCAACAGCCAAGGGGGATTTGAACTCAGGATCTTGGGATCACAAGCCCACCACCCCAACCATAAAGCCAACACCAGGCATAGATCTCAAAATGTTGTGGACAGATTCGGATGAAACTTGGTGGACAGGTTGGGTGTGAGACAAGGACGAATATAATCAAATTTGGTAAAGATCCGAATCTGGATCCAATAATTTTTTTTTTAAGTGATTCTTCACCATTGAGTGATTGAGCTGAAAACAATATGTAACATGATATCTCAAAAAGGTGTGGATGGATTTGGATGAAACGTGGCAGACAGGTCGGGTGTGTGACAAAGAAGAATCGATTCAATTTTTGGTGAAGATCCGGATATGCAAATTTTTCAATTTTTTTTAAAGTGATTGTTGACCATTGATATTCAGCATGACATTTGGCTAGAAACGATATATAGCATGATATTTCAAAAAGTTGTGGATGAGTGATGACAAAACTAGGTGCATGAGTTGGTTTAGTGACAAGAACAAGCTGTTTTGATTCTGGTTCCAGTCCGAATCCTGATCCGGCCTATCAGTGAGATAAAAAATGTAAACTATTCAGCCTGCTGGAGGTATGCGCTCCACAGAGTGCTGTTCTTGTTTGTCGACTTGTTGGCACCTGTCTTGCTCTCCCACAAAGCTCAATACCTGTTATTGAAAAATTATATATATATATATATATATATATATATATATATATATATATATATATATACATATACATATACATATACATACACATCTTCCTCTTCTTCTTCTTTCGGCTGCTCCCGTGAGGGGTTGCCACAGCGGATCATCCTTATGATCCGCATAGTGATTTGGCACATGTTTTATGCCGGATGCCCTTCCTGACGCAACCCTGGTCACCTCTTACGACACAGGGATCTTCTTCTTCTTTCGGCAGGTCCCGTTCGGGGTCGCCACAGCGGATCATCCGTATGATCCGCATACTGATTTGGCACATGTTTTATGCCGGATGCCCTTCCTGACGCAACCCTGGTCACCTCTTACAGCACAGGGATATGGTACACCTATTTTAACCGGGGTATACACCGGCCCAGTACACTGGTACTCATTTCGCCGACCTCGAAAGGATGACAGGCTGAGTCAACCCCCTGGTGTATTAATTCAGTGGCCCAACGGGGCTTGAACTCAGGACCTTTTGGATCCCAAGCCGCTGCCCTAACCACTGCGCCAACACCAGGCTTCTCTTACGACACAGGGATATGGTACACCTATTTTAACCAGGGTATACACCGGCCCAGTATACTGGTACTCATTTCGCCGACCTCGGAAAGATGACAGGCTGAGTCAACCCCCTGGTGTATTAATTCAGTGGCCCAACGGGGCTTGAACTCAGGACCTTTTGGATCCCAAGCCACTGCCCTAACCACTGCGCCAACACCAAGCATATTTATATATATATATATATATATATATATATATATATATATATATATATATATATATATATATATATATATATATATATATATATATATATGTATGTATGTATATGTATATATTGTTACGGCTGTGGAAGTTCGCAGAACACCATAAAGGTTCCTTAGATCAGTTACATCGATAAGTCTGTGTTCAGTTAGATTTCCCCACGGTTGTTTAATGGGAATTATTCGTGCTCACCGGACTGCGACCCTTTGAGGTAGACATTTTTCTTTTTCTGTCGTTATTTTGGACCAACCATAACTCAACAACCAAATCACCACCACCTTCGCCTCTTTACCTCCACAAGCGCCAACAAACCCACACCACAAACATCGCATCACCTTCGTTCCTGAAGCGACGCCATCTTTGCGCCAGCAGCGGCGGGATCTGAACAAACGACATCGCTGCGGGCAGAGGCAGGGGTTCTCTCGCCGCCAAGCATGTCGGCGATTTCCACGACGTCGGCTTTCTGGGGGTCGAAGGTCGAGCTGTCAGACCAAGTGCGTCGGTGATTTCCACGGGTCGAAGGTCGAGCTGTCAGACCATGCTTGTCGGTGATTTCCACGACGTCGGCTTTCCGGGGGTCGAAGGTCGAGCTGTCAGACCAAGCGCGTCGGTGATTTCCACGGCTTCGGCTTTCCGGGGGTCGAAGGTCGAGCTGTCAGACCAAGCGCGTCGGTGATTTCCATGACGTCGGCTTTCCGGGGTCGAAGGTCGAGCTGTCAGACCAAGCGCGTCGGTGATTTCAAAGACGTCAGCTTTCCGGGGGTCGAAGGTCGAGCTGTCAGACCAAGCGCGTCGGTGATTTCCACGACGTCGGCTTTCCGGGGTCGAAGGTCAAGCTGTCAGAACGAGCGCGTCGGTGATTTCCACGACGTCGGCTTTCTCGGGGTCAGAGGTCGCGCTGTCAGAACGAAGCTTCGGTGATTTCTACCACGTCCGCTCTCCGGGGGTTGGAGATCAAAGGGCAAGGGGCGATTCTCGCTTCCCAGCCCTATATAAGGACGAGCAGAACGGAGCCGGCAGTCTAGGGGTGTTGGTGATCGGTGGTGAATCTGTGGAGCCGGCAGTCTAGAGGGGGTCGAGTTGTTACGGAATCTGGGTCCGTGAAAGAGGGTTGTGGTGGGCGAGTGCGAGTCGGGAGAGAGTCGAGACGGTGGAGTTGAGCGTGAGGCAGTGAGTTGGTGAACGGAGCAGGGACGCGGAAGGGCACTCGGTGGAAAACCAGAGGGCTACGTGGAGACCACCGCCAGGGAAAAGGGCGACGTGGAGACCACAGCCAGGGAGAGCTTGCCAGCGCCAAGGCAGTCCGGGGTGAACGAGCATCAACTCGTTGATCGAGCATCAACACCTGAAAGAGCATCAACCCCCCTTTTACCGAGCATCCGCGCTGAGAGAGCGCCGGTAACCCCATTCATTCCCCGCAACCGCTCTGCCGGCTGTGTGGCGCGAGCCTGCGCGTCAGTGTGGGGAACGCCGAAGAGAGCTCACCGACCACGTCAGGGGCCCGAGATCAGGCGCGGCTACGCTAGCTGCCGTGGGAAAGAGGTCGCGACCTGACCACCGTCGCACCACTAGGGTGCGGGTTCGGCCCTTCGGTCTCGTGGGCCTGGCCGGTCATCCAGGATCCACGCCACATACGGTCTACAGGACCCTGTCTGCCACCCTTGTCTATGGGGGTGGCCATTTCTTTGCTTTGAATACACGTTGTGGCGCCACCTATTAAGTAGACCTGCCTAAGTGACTGTGCTTGTGAATAAACCTTTGCTTGTAGTCGGTGGTATTGCTTTCATTGCTTTCTTGCCTGTATCCGTGTTTTATTCATTGATGGCTGTACATACGTGCATGACTGTCACTCATTGCCTTGCCTGTATGCGTGCCAATGTAAATAAATGTGCTTGTTTAACTGTTCCCCGTTCGTTGCGTCCTTTCCCGTTGAAAGTGCCATCTTGCATCGCGGAATACATTAGTCGGGGTTATAAGCACCCGTGCAGTCAAATCAAATCCGTCGAGGTCGGCGATAACACCGCTCGGTTATCACTGTAGTACGGAACGCACCGCTTAAGCGGTTCGTGTCCCAGGCCGACCTGCGGCGCGGTGCAGCCCATCGGTAGGTTACCCGCGAGGGTACTTAGGTATATCGACATTCGGCGATTCACCCTATTTCACGCAGGTGGAATGCGGACTGGGCTGTGGTGAGATTAAACCCCCACCCGTGACTGGTTCCTGGCGATAGTTCCAGGAGGGTCGCGACTGAATTGTCTGTCTGGTGGGCGACACGGTTGCGATTAGAGGTACGCGGCTGATCGAAAGGCCAGCGGGCGTGAATTCGCAACACATATATATATATATATATATATATATATATATATATATATATATATATATATATATATATATATATATCCTAGTTCCACCAGCGCTATTGTTATTCTTCACAACCTGTGATATTTTCATGCCAGGTGTTTTAATAACAGTCGTCTTTAACTCAACCATGAGCCTCGATTTTCCTCCCACAAAGGAAATGATAATATTGTTACGGTGCCGGGGTCAGCCGTGAACCGACCGCTCTGACGGAGCCGCAAGTTGAGTCGGCCCGACCGATCGCCCGGAATATAGATCGCCGCCCGGATAAGTCCGAGTCGACGGGTCCTTGTACAAGAACCGAAATACGCCAATGGGCAGACCAGGGTCGATTGCCACTCTTCAATGTACCTAAATGCCCATGTGATCCAACTACCAGGGTCTTCCACCCTCAACGGAACTCGTACAGAACAAACCGCTGAGGCGAGCCTGTCCCATGCGCGATTCCGAGCGGCTCAATCGCCGAGAACCGTCGGTCCAAATGTCCCCCTTTTACGGCAAACCAACGGCTAACTACCAACACACGAAATGCTCAGTCAATGAAAGAATCGACGCGACGAGCTGAAGACATTTAACAATTGGGGTATTTATTAATAATAATGTGGAACTAGGGAAGCACGTAAGAGCAGAACTATACCGACTATACGAAATGCCTTGCAAAGATTTACAGCATACAAAGCACTTAACAATTTCCTACTTATTAGACGAGCCCACGGACACATGTTTGCACACACACCCAAGAAATGGTGGCTGAGGCCTTTAATAACGAGCTCCAGCTCAGACGACAGGTGAGCTGAAACCCAAAGCCGATCTCGAACCTCTCCACCTCGTGTAGTCTTCAAGTTGTTCGGACCCGGGCTCCAGCGAGAGCGAGCTGGATCCAATCGCGTGAGCCGCGATCCTTCCCGAGCTCCCGCGAATCCTCCTGCGCTTCTCAACACGTGCTGGTGAGACGAGGCGCCAATCCTTCCCGTTGATGCATCGCTTCCCTGAGGAACCACCTCCAAGAAGAGGCCGACGAGTTGCACCAAGCCGGGAACCAAACAGAGAACAAAGAGCTCCATGAACCAAGAAGAAGAAGCCACCACTCACAGCACGAGTCGAGCAACCGGCTCAACTCTCTTCCAAACAAACCAGCTCTCCAAAGTCTCCACCCGAGCCAAGCCGAGGCCGAAGCTCCCTGAACCACCAAAGCAGAAAGCCTTCAAAAAGCCTCCTCCCGAGTCAGGCCGCAGCCGAAGCTCACTGAGCCAGCCAAAGCAAAAAGCCTTCAAAAGCTTCCAACCCTAACCAGTCAAGCAGGACCCGAAGGTCTGCTGAACAACCACTCTGCAGAAGCAAAAAGCTTCCGAAAGCCTCAACCCTAACCCAAGCCAAACAGGACCCGACAGCCTGCTGAACGACCACCCCTCCACTCCGAACACTAACAAAGAAAGGATCTCCTCTTTATCCTTCTCCGCCCCCACCCCCGCGTGACTCATGCCCTCGTGATCCATCCCCCGCTCAACCACGGGTGGGAGGGAGTTGTTGACGTCATGAATCACGGGACGGAAGGGCTCTTCTTCCTCTTCGCAGAAGAGGGGGGGGCGGGACGTCTCCATTGTTCGCTCCCTAACTATTAAATCGATCCGCAACACATCTAATCGATTTCTAAACATTTAAACAACGGAAGGTGAGCTATCTAGGGAACAAGCACTTATCGACATAGCTGACTAAAGGAACCTGTACGTTGTGTGCAATCGAATTCCAAATTCGTAACAATATAAACCTACACTGACATACACAGCACACCCAATGAATTGGCATACACCTGAACAAGAAATTCAATAGGTAAAATATCATACATACGCATCCTTACAAACCAGGTAGGGTTCCCCATCTGAACCTCTGGCTCACCATGCAGGAAACCCAGGTTCAAATGCTATTTTTCATACACGTCTCGGTCCATTTTCCACTAACGTCCACACAAATCATGCAATAAAATACTGTACACCAATGTCTCCACATGATTTATGTACAAACTCCACTTCGAGCTTTTGATGAATGCAAGGAAAAATAAATAAATAATCAAATGACAGGTTTGAGTGCACATCAGTTAACTAGCAAAAATAAAGAAACTGATAAAGAGAAGAGGAAAACACGGTAAGAGTAATTTTTTTTTTCATTGGAGGAAACCTTCACAGTATTTGCAGAACTGGCCGAAAGGTTGGCCGATTCCTCAAACTTTACTCGCTTGCTTGCTTGGGTGAGCCTGTTGTAAGAACGCCGTCATGCCAATTGCTTTTCAGACATTTGATGACATGACCAGACTAGCCAATCGGCACATAACCGCACTGCTGGAGGTTATAAGACACAAAGGCCAGTACTTGACCCCATCGATACCATCTTTTTACTTCAAGAGACGGCTTGCATTAAACTCAATGTCTAACTCACGAAACTTTAACGCACTATTACTACTACTACTACTACTACTACTACTCCACATGACTAGCCAAGGGGCATAATGAGGGGGAAGAGTGACCCCCCTTGGGACAGTGGGAACTCAAGGGTAGGGCAGAGATATTTGGAATTTTTAGCCGTGTCTCGCGTAGCGAACGCTGGCTCTGAGAGCTCCGCGTTGTTCTTCTTCTTCTTCTTCTTCTTCTTGTTCTTCTTCTTCTTCTTCTGGTGAAGAAAAACCTTTAGGACTCAGCTCTTTTCAGGCTCAGTCACACCTTGACGTTTTAGCCATCTTATGCCGATTTTTGAAAAATTTGTCCAAAACGCTGGCACACGTCGAATAAGTTATGGGTAAGTTTTGGAAACATTGAGAGCACGCTGAAAAACACTGCCATACGTCGTAGTACGCTTGCTTTCGTCGTTGTACTTGAGGTTGTCCTCAAATTTTAGCATGCTTGAAATTTTATGACTAATGCCAGCGTATGACTCCCAAGTTCCGCGATGCTGGCCATAAGTTGTAGGCACGTTATGCGATCGTTGACACACGTTACTTGTAAGTTAATAAGTCTAAATACGTCGAGGTAATGTTTAGCGTACCCGAAACTTATTTCTAACCTATGAGTAACGTGTTGTAGGCACGTTACACGATCGTTGACACACGTTACTTGTAAGTTAATAATAAGTCAAAACACGTCGAGGTAATGTTTAGCGTACCCGAAACTTATTTCTAACCTATGAGTAACGTGTTGTAGGCACGTTACGCGATCGTTGACACACGTTACTTGTAAGTTACTCATAAGTCGAAACACGTCAAGGTAATGGTTAGCGTCAGTGTTCCAGACTCCCTGGTTTTTTATTTTTCTTCGGTATGACGGTGATGTTGACACTTCGATTTCTAGTGCGGTTATGATTTAAATCGTTGAGCGGCAGCCTATTAATTATATTATATTATAACCGCACTAGAAATCGAAGTGTCAACATCACCGTCATACCGAAGAAAAAAACAAAACAAAAAAAAACATCAGGGAGTCTGGAACACTGACGCTAACCATTACCTCGACGTGTTTCGACTTATGAGTAACTTACAAGTAACTTTTGTCGACGTGTGCCAACGATCGCATATCGTGCGTACAACTTATTCCCATCGCATGCGGAACGTGTGAGGCAAACGGCAAGTACGTCGTAAAATTTTAACACGTTTAAAATTTCAAGACGTACTCCACTTACGACGTATGATAGCGTACTTTAGTGTTCTACTCACGTATACCAAACTTACTCATACCGTATTCGACGTGTGCCAGCGTTTTAGACGCATTTTTCAGAGGTCGGCATACGCTGGCAAGATCGCCAAGGTGTGACTGCGATGTTGACACTTCCATTTTTCCGGCGGTTATGATTTGAATCGTTGTGCGGCAGCCTTTTAATAGGCTACGCCACGTGATCGTCGGCGATACGTGCAGCGCGCTATGCATAAGTTAGACTATCGTTGGGCATAGGTTGTGAACGCCGACAACAGGCTAAGCATTCGTTGGTACAAGTTCACTACAAGACAACGAAACATTCTGTGTCGGTTACTAATATGTTATGCATACGACCAACTCGTTATGAATACGTCGGAATCTTTAAAAAAAAAAAAAAGTTCAGCGTAAGCCAGCGTTTTACATACATTTTGATACGTTGCCATTGCTGGCTAAAACGTCAAGGTGTGACTGGGCCTTTACATACAGGATCCGGATCTCCTTAAATACTAAACACCTGTACACATCCTCGCATTGAGGGTGCCTTTTGAGAGCGTCTATCATCAACTTTTAAATATATTCAGACATTTGCTTTAAAGTTTCGAAAAGTTTACGTTACTATTTAAAGATTATTCCATTTAATGTGTTGTAATTTCGTAAATACACGATTTTCTCGTCATGAACAGGAGCCTCCATGACTGGTCTCGTTATTGGCTCCATCAAGGCACGTGACGAAATATTGGAAGTTGTTGTTGTTATTGCCTTTAGGACACGGCTCTTGGATACATTTGTCCTTGTTTTTTGCATGATGCTGCCAATAACTCATCTACCCATTGCATAGCACACTGCGGGATATTAACGTTCAAACGATACCCAGCAGACAGGACACCCAGTTTAATGTCTATCCGAGGGATGGCAGGCACATCGATGCCTCATCCTACCTGTTAAACAAAATGGCAGTTGATATCTGAGTCAGGATTCAAACCCAGCTAGACAGCTTAGAGGAGAGTGTGCATACCTCTAGGTCTAGGCCATCCTGTCAGCCCGTACCACACCATCGGCAGTACAACAAGCAAACAAATGCTTTTTATCAGAGATAGGCACACACCCAACCTATCCACCAAGTTTAGTCCAAATCCGTCCAGAACTTTTTGACATATCCTGTTCACTGACAAACAGACGTGGGTGAAAACAGAACTCCATCCACCTTTGGTGGTGTCGGTAACTACAGGCTTCATAGAACACCTTACCCTGCACAGTCTGGAGAAACAAGTCTTGAAAAACAAGGGGTCTGTGAGCAGAAAATTTGATTGGTCGTGATGATGTAAAATGCAGCAATATTTTGTCCAAGTACGACTAAACGGAAGGGTTCAATTTAAATAAAATAAAGATATTAACGGTTGTAGAAAAAAATATATATATACAACTCTGAAAGTTTACCGCATTGATGCAGCGTCTTTGACACCACTTTATCGAACACGTTATGTTCGTTCTTCATGACTGTTGTTTGTGTCCTTTGTAATGTCCTTAAAAACAGTAAGTTTCCTGTTTGGAATGATTTTCAATTTTGTTTAGCTGCCAGACAGGTAGGCAGAGTAAATATATTATCTCACCTATCTGCACATATGTCTTACTTTCTCATTTAATTGTTCACTCTCCCTCTTCTCTTTCTTTATTCCCTTGATGGTTATGACCAATTGTTCTCCTGCAAGTGCAGTCGCTCTTCCATGAGCCTCGCTCTTGTAAAAAATAAAAATATATAAAAAGCCAGGGGAGGGTGAAGAGGTGGGTCAAGCTCAGATAGATCACATACCATCATGTGCCGCAAAATAAAAATGATGATATGAAGGTTTAACAAACTTGGTTAAAACGTTACAGCTATTCATTATTAAAATCAATGCAACTCCATCTCTTCTCGATCTGATTTTGACCAATTTCCCTGAAAATATCTGCTGTGATTCCTCAGTTTTAATGGGTTCATCTGACCACTTGCTTGTCAAAGTGGACATCTCTCTGGCTGTTATTAGAGAACCACCTCAGTGCCGCAGAGTCTGGCATTTCACTCAGGCCGATTGGCAGGGTCTTCAAGCAGCCATCAAACTTCCAGACTGGTCTCCCAATCGCTACTTTCTCCAACATCAACTAATCCTGGAAATTCTTTAAAAGAAATTTGCTCCTCTCTCATACATCGATTTATCCAATCTCGTCTTCAGTTGTCGTACCTACCATTCCACTCACCCATGGTACACTGAAGCTTGTGGTGAGGCAGTTGTCCTGAAACAACTTGCCTTTGCCTGATGGAAGGCTAATCCAACTGAAGGCAATCTCAGTTCCTTCCACAAAACTCAGAACAAGTATGCATCTACCCTCAGGAGAGCCAGAAAGCAACATTTTTCTAATCTCAAGTCTGATCTCTCAAACCTGTTTCTCACCTCCAAATCCTGAATGCATCTCGTTAAGTCCGTTTCTGGTGTTTATTCCCCCTCCATCCCCTCCCTTACCTCAAATGGCCGCACATCTGATACTGCATGTGAAAAGGCTTAATGCCGAAACTCTGTGTTTGCTTCTAAATCTTGTTTCCAAAATCGATGCTTTCTGAACCCACCTTACCAGTCACACCAAGCTGTTCCTGGATTCTGTGTCCTTTTCTCCCGACAAGGTGGAGATTTTGCTGTCAAACCTCGACTCGCATTCTGCAACTGGTCCAGACGGCATCAGCCCACGTGTCTTCAAAGCCTGCTCTTCTGCTCTTGCTCACCCTCTCTCTGTTATATTCACCCTCTCATTTGCTCAAGGTCATCTGCCATCTGCTTGGAAATCAGCAAACATCACTGCCGTGCAAAAACAGATCCCTGCAACTACAGACCAATCAGCCTTCTCCCAATCATCAGCAAGGTTATGGAATCCATCATCGCTTCAGACATTAAATCCTTCCTCTTCTCCAATGGCTTGATTTCCGATCATCAATTTAGTTTCAGACCAGGCCACTCTACCCTGGACTTGATGCTCCTACTTTCCCAACAATGGATGGAAGTCCTCAATGCCAGAATTTAGATCAGAGCCATATCCCGAGACATATCGAGTGCTTTTGACATGGTCTGGCACCCTGCCCTGCTCACCAAACTCCCTACCTTTGGTATCCAAGGCCATCTCCACTCATGGCTCGCAGACTTCCTCTCCTGTCGCAGTCAACGTGTGACCCTTAATAGAATTCTCTCATCCACTCTTCCTGTCCAGGCTGGAGTTCCTCAAGGCAGCGTTCTGGGCCCTGTTCTTTTTCTGATTTTCATCAATCGTCTCTCCGACTCTCTGGAAAATACTCTTTGCTAATGACTCCACCCTCTGCCACACCATCTGTCATGCCTCAGACCGGCAAGCAGCAGGTTATTCGCTCTCTGTAGATCTGGGTAAAAATCACAAGCTGGCCGAACATGTGGAACACGTCTTTCAACCCTGACAAATCTCACACTCTCACTATGTCTCTTCGAAAGGACTATCTGTATCCCCCCCCCCACTCCCACTTCTCCATCTACCTCCTCAACAATCTTCTTCAAGAAGTCCTTTCATTCAAGCTTCTGGGTCTCACCAACTGCCATGATCCTTCCTGGGAAAGCCACATTTCCAAGCTGACCCTCAAAGCCAGTCACCAATTGGGAATCCTCCGTCGTGCAAAGTCCTTCCTTGGCACAACTGAGCTCCTGACCACATACAACGCTTTTGTCCACAGCCTAATGGAGTACTCCCTTCCCTCTGGCCTGGTGCAACCGCCTCTCACCTTTATCGGCTTCACGCTGTGGAAACCAAGGCATTTAGGATCAATGGTATCTTCCACGGTGAGGCTGTCTTTGGGCCTCCCATTCTTTCAACGGAGGCAGGTCGGTGGTCTTTCTGTCTTCGACCGTCTCTTCTCCAGCATCGCGTAGGGATCCAGGGATACCTGACTCGATTACGTCAACAAGGCTCTGCATGTTATTGTCACTGGCTACTGCGGTTCGAACCCTGTCCCATGTTACAGATTTGAGGCTGAGTGAAGCGAGGGAGGACATAGCAGACGTGGGAACACACCCGTTGGAGGTTTCTGGTGCTGATCTACGTAAGCCACCCAGGAGGTTTTTGGAATGCGTCAGGATGAAGGGCGTGGAATCAATGGCCGCCATATCATCAGTGAGGGTCAGTTTCACAGGCTCTCCAGTAGGGTGGCGTGAGATGCAGTCTATGGCACGATGTCTAATCCCCGGCACATGGACCATCCGGAACCTGTATCGCAGGGTCTTCTCCTTTAAGTTCCTAAGGCGAGCGTTCGAGATATCCCATAGACTTCGATCATTCAAGATTTTGAGCAGAGGTTTGTGGTCGACAGCGATTATGAGTTCTTCACATCCAGAACAAGTATCTGGCCTGATCTCGGGCGTCAGCAACTGCAAGGGCCTCACCCTCAACTGGTGCATAACGTGATTCAGCAGGGTGGATGAATCTGCTGCCCACGAGCGTGATTTTCCATCCTGTGTGACAACAGAAGGGCTTTATGTTGGTGCAGGTACAGTGTTTCTGCAGTAGCCAGAAGCCAATGCCAGTCTTGGACCACTCTGTAGCGAGGAACGTGGGCTTGCTGGGGTCGAATATCCGGACACCCTCCTCAATCTCACTGGCGATGACAGCTTTAAACTCTTCAAATGCATCCTGGAGGTGCTCATCCCACTTAAACGGTGTTCTGGGTTTAAGTAGTTGTCGGAACAGCAATATCTTCTCAGCCATACTGAAAGCGCAAGACACTTGATTGACAAGTCCAAACCAAGAACGTACATCTGTGATGTCCTTGGGTGTTGGGAAATCGAGGATTGCGCACAGGTATTTCCTGCAAGGACGGACACTAATAGGAGTTATTTCGAACCCAGCAAATTCCACTATATCTTCACCAAACACAAACTTGTCAGGGTTCAGGATGATTTCATTCTATCCACAGGTGTCAAGCCACTGAACAGCCTCGAAGAAACTGTCTGCCAGCGAGTCAGACCATAGCAAGACGTCATCAACGCATTTGGTTTTATTGGGGACGTCAGACACGATCTCGTCATAACGCCTTGTATATCCATCGCCAGATGCAATATACCCTTGATGGGCTGTTTTGTAGCGGTATCTACCCCAGGGTGTGATGAAGGTGGTCAGGTGTCAGTCTTCTCTGCAGATGGGTACGCTATGGTATCCGTTCCATGCCTCAAAGACAGTCTTCTTCTTACCGTTCGCAACCGATCTAGCCGAATGAAAGGGTGATGGCGTGTGATGTGTTTCCCGTGTAGCATGGGCGTTGAGGGCCTGGAAATCAACAGTGCAGCGTGGCTGGCCATTCTTCTTTGGACAGACAACCATTCTATGGCACCAGGTGACGGGTTCACCAATGGGGACTGGCTCAAGTACACCCAACTGTACATCGTGGTCTAGCCCAGCTTTGACCGCATCCCACCAGTGTAGTGGGACTGGTACCGGTGTATGGTGTGCCACTGGTTCAGCATTAGGATCTACAATCAGTTTCATGGGCAGGCCATCCATTATAGGCAATGTTTGATGCTCCTCGATGTTAAATGTGCTTGACTTATAGTATTCACGGAGATACTGTTGTAGATGCAGGCGATTTGCATCAGTTGCGGGGAAAGGCAGCTTTGTCGGGGGTGATGGGGGTCGACGACGCTGAGGGCAATGGCACGCTGTGGTGGGGTCTTCCTGTAAAACTGCTGTTGCGTCCGACTGTTGTACTGTCAGTTCTATACCAATCTTGGGGAAGCTATCCGGGATGATGTCAAGGGCGGCACAGGCTTCTCTGCTGATGAAGAGCTTGTCAGAGCTATCTGTGACATAGGTCATTTGCCTAGTTTCAACGGCCTGAGCCCGTTCGTCTTTGCCTGACAAGCGGAGTACAGTGGCCCCAAGAATATTGATGCCTCCATTGTTGGCAGTGTGCATTCTCATGGTTACTGGGATGAGGTCAGATTTGCACAAGCCAAGGCGGTGGATGACCTTTATACCAGCAAGGCAACTCTGGCACCCTGTGTCTGCCATCGCGGGGACATGGCAAGTCATGGTCAGAGTGGAAAGGTCAAAGTCAAGGGCTGCGTAGTCTTCGTGCATGATTTTGACAGTTGCATTAACAAATGGTTGAGGTTTTGAACTCTTCCTGATCCATGTATTGGAGAGTTTGTCATAAACATGGTGGTCAAGGGTGATTGAATGCTCACAGTGTGACAGACCCAAATTAATAACGTTATCAAACTCATTACATTCATGCCCACATATGTTAGGAGTTTCATTCAACTGTTGTGCTGATACATGAACAGTACATAGGGTATCAAACACAGCATTTTCATTGTTATTAGAAGAGGCACTCGTGCGTTTAGGTTTGTTCCTACTGCGACATACACTCTCCATGTAATTATCGCGATTGCAATGCCCACGTCTGTGACCGTATGCCGCACATTCTGTCTTGCGAACGTGGGCTGGGGCGCTCATTCCCGTGTCCCTTTTTTCCACAGTAGAAGCATGGGTCGTGTCTGTCCTTGATGGTTACTTGCTTGGCCTTTTGATATGCGCTGCTAGCTGCTTCCACCGAGTGTGTGTCCAGTAGTGTAGATGCTGACCGTTTGCCAGATTATTTAGCTTCAATTAATTGGAAGACATCCTCCAGGGTCATGTCCTGTTTGTCACCAAGGAGGTCAAGCTGGATCTCAGGGTCGGCAATTCCTCGTGTAAGAACATCACGCATGATCGCTTGTGTGTAGTTAACTTCAGCGTCACACCTAGGGCATTTGATTAGGAATTTGCATATTTCCGCTTGACCACGTAGGCGGGCCCCAAAGCTGCGCACCGTTTCATCACGTTCTTGACGCATATCATGTAATGTCACTCTGGCCACCATAGTGTTCTCTTCGTGAACAGCAAGTTTTTTAATGGCTGCCATTACCACCTCTATGGGTTTGTTTGAAAGGCTACCACCTGTCGATCTGGCCAGATCCTTGCGCAGGGGTTCGTCACAGCACTCTAGTAACTGCAGCACTTTATCGCGGCCAGTGACTTTGGTTGCATCGACGTATTCAGACCATCGTGACTCGAAGTAAGCCCACTCTTCACTGGAGCCAGCGGCGACGATTGTGGGCCTTTTGACTTTTTCAGCCTTGGCGGCATGTCCAGGGGCATGAATGGGACTGCAGGCAGTGATGAGTACGGCCACGATAGGAGGATCGAGGTCTTCAGTGGTGTAGTCACAACAGCGATTGGGCATTGTGGCCTTGGTCGAGCGAGGTTGGAGACCGTGTTCATAAATAAGACTGTAGTTCTCTTTGTTTAATCCAGTTGGCGATTTATTGCAACTTCAACAATGATTAAGAATCCTCTCAGGTGGTTACGGGCGAGAGACCCCGAGGCGGTTACGGGCGAGAGACCCCGAGGCGGTTACGGGCGAGAGACCCCGAGGCGGTTACGGGCGAGAGACCCCGAGGCGGTTACGGGCGAGAGACCCCGAGGCGGTTACGGGCGAGACCCCGAGGCGGTTACGGGCGAGAGACCCCGAGGCGGTTACGGGCGAGAGACCCCGAGGCGGTTACGGGCGAGAGACCCCGAGGCGGTTACGGGCGAGAGACCCCGAGGCGGTTACGGGCGAGAGACCCCGAGGCGGTTACGGGCGAGAGACCCCGAGGCGGTTACGGGCGAGAGACCCCGAGGCGGTTACGGGCGAGAGACCCCGGGGCGGTTACGGGCGAGAGACCCCGAGGTGGTTACGGGCGAGAGACCCCGAGGTGGTTACGGGAGGCACACTACAAAAATCACTTCTCATACCCATTCAGCAAAGCAGACCTGCATGTAATACCAACCACAACCGAATCGCCATTCCGTCCACACCGCTACGTGTGACACGAACACCCACGACACGGTGACCAATCTCAGAGGCCGACCACCCCGTACCGTCGACCGAAGAGCGGCTCCAGACGTTTCAAGGCGTTCGTCTGATTGGGGGACGACATATCCACCGTGCATTTCGAATCCCCAGCACAAAAAACCAGCAGCGGAGAAAGATAAAGCAACTGCAGCCGGAAGAGACCTGGAAACGCCATCGCGGCCTCTGAGGAACGAGAAACAAACAGGAGGTGTCGATATGAGGGAAGGAGGGAGAAAAAGGAGAGAAAGGGGAAATCGAAGTGGAGAACGGGTTGGGTTACGGCAGATGAGGGAAAGGGAAGGGAAGTGAAATGGAATAGCGAGAGGTCGACACTGGGCGATGATCATATGATTTGAAACACGTGATACTTTGTCATGTTGTCAGTTGATCAACGACGTTTAATGTTCTTTCCATCGATAAATGGGAAAACAAGCTTCACGCGGGAAATATCTCAAAACGTCTGTTTTTCAACCACTTTCATTTGGAAACGATTGGTGTAGACTAGTAAGTTTATTTTTACACACTCAACCAATACACCGCCTCATTGGTTCGCCTTTAAAATACAAATAGTATTGTGGATAAACCGAACAAGTAATAAATAATAAAACTAAATTACATAAACAGAAACACGTTAGGCATATATGTCGGAGTTTATGAAGGAATAGATCGCCATTAGTTATAAGTACTAAATGTGAATTGCCCTCCCCTTTCCTCCTCCCTCCTTCCCTCCCCTCCACTCACCTCCCCTCCCCTTTCCTCCCCTTTCCTCCCCTTTCCTCCCCTTTCCTCCCCTTTCCTCCTTCCTCCTTCCTCCCTCCCCCCTCCCCTCCCCTTTCCTCCCCTCCACTCACCTCTTCTCCCCTCCCTCCACTCACCTCCCCTCCACTCACCTCCCCTCACCTCACCTCCCTTTCCACCTCCCTCCCCTCCACTCACCTCCTCTCCCCTCCCCTTTCCTCCTCCCTCCCTCCCCTCCACTCACCTCCTCTCCCCACCCCTCCCCTTTCCTCCTTCCTTCTTCCTCCTTCCTCCTTCCTCCTTCCTCCTTCCTCCTTCCTCCTTCCTCCTTCCTCCCTCCCTCCCCTCACCTCCACTCCCCTCCCTCCCCTCCCCTCCACTCACCTCCTCTCCCCCTCCACTCCCCTCACCTCCACTCACTTCCACACCCCTCCCTCCTCTCCCCTCCACTCCCCTCCACTCCCCTCCACTCCCCTCACCTCCCTCACCTCCTCTCCCCTCCACTCCCCTCACCTCCTCTCCCTCCTCTCCCCTCCATTCCCCTCCACTCCCCTTAACTCCTCTCCCCTCCACTCCCCTCACCTCCTCTCCCTCCACTCCCTCCCCTCCTCTCCCCTCCACTCCCCTCACCTCCTCTCCCTCCACTCCCCTCCCCTCCACTCCCCTCCCCTCCACTCCCCTCCCCTCCACTCCCCTCCCCTCACCTCCCTCCAGGATAAAAAATGAAACTCCAGAATGATATCCATCTTGTGGAGTAATGGCCACAGACTGGGGTTTTAAGCTCTCAGGCAACAAATCCAAGTTCATCATATTTTCCCACAATTAAAGGATTGACAACATAGTGATGGTCGTTCATGGTACTTCCCTCAAACCATCTTCTGAAGTGTCATTCTTGGGAGTCATCTTTGATGAGGGGTTAACCAGGACTCCTGACTGGTAAAGTGATAAAGGCATCAATTGATTACGTTGTCTTTCTGGTACCGAGTGGGGAGCACATTGTTATGGTCTTCTCCTATTATATAAAACTCTTATTCCTTCTCATCTGGGTTATGGTGGCCTGGTCCTTGAGGATATCTCCATGAGCAATCAAAAAAAAAAACTGGAGATTGACCAGTCTAAAGCCATCCGTGTGTGTTTTGGTCCTTTTACCAGTTCTCCTGTTTCTGCCCTTCTGGTGGAAGCGGGCGAGATGCCCTCGTCTTTCCATTGGGAATTTTTGAAAATGAAATATTGGGAGAGAGTCACCTCATCTGGGGATAACCATCCTGGTAAAGCCATATTTACAAACTGTTGGGAATATCTAAAGCTTGACGGGAACTCCACTTCCCCGCCTTTCGGCCTTGCATGGAAAACGACTGCTAAGGAAATGGGGTTGGATTCCCTTCCGGTCAACCCCCATCATATAATTTGTATCTGCGCCATTATGTTGTTCTGTCCTCCGTGTCTGTGTGGGCACGGGGTTTCCGTGCAGGGGCCATTCTGGGCGAGCATGGTTTTGGCCCAGTCAGGCACCTTGTGTGATTAGTGATATTAAAGTTGATTTCAACCACATCAAGATTGGTGTTTTCGCCGTGGTGCTCCGCTGGGGTGAGTGAACCCCAATCGCACCTCACAAGAAGGTGAGCGGCCAACCAGCTCGTTCTGTAGCTGTGTCATAAACATCATCTGTGCAACGTGGCAGTCGTCAAAATGGTCACCACACACCGTGCACCAAAGCAGTGGTCACTCAGCAAGAGTGAAACGGTGAACTCATTTGAATGTTGGAGACACAATTTCCTTTATATTTTGTCACTCGATCCCAATTTTTGCTCCCTTCCTCACTGAGGGCGTCACCTGGGAGAAGAAGAGCAGAGCGTTCCCTCTTCGTGGACTTGTGGACGATGGTGAGGATGTCCCCGGTGTGCAGTGTCGCACTGCCCGACAGAAAGTCACCGTACTGGAACTTATGCTGGGTCAGATTGCAAACTACTGCCCTGTGATGTCCCGCAACACCATAGTCCAAAACTCCACCTCCGTAGTCAACATATGGCAGTCGATTCGACAACATTTTGGATTCCAGTCGACAGGCGCACACTTCATTGACTTTGCAGCGATACGCCATAACCCCGAAGAGCGCCATGAAGACTTGTACCAACACCTGATGGCGTTTGTGGAAGATACCTTGCTTCGACGAGATGGCAGCATCTCCCACCATAACCAGGTGATCACTGAAGATGAGGAGTTATCCCCCTCGCTGGAGAACTTTATTGTGCTCACTTGGCTTCGCCTTGTCCACAGTGGACTCCCCGGACTCGTCAAACAACGCTATGGAACCGAGCTCAGGTCTCGCACCTTCGCCTCCATAAAACCGGAGATATCCCAGGTGCTTGACTCACTATTAGATGAGCTCCATGCTGCTGAAGATGCAAAGTCATTGCGTACTGTAACGTCTCGATTACAAGCCTCCCGCCCGGCATCATTCCCATCGTCAAAACCCCGTCAAGTCCTTTCGGGGACTCGTTCCAACAACCTTACGAAGTCCTGTCCCCTCTGCAAACAAGTACGCCGTACCGATTACAGTCATTTCCTCAGTGGATGTCCTTTCCTCCCTGAACGAGATCGTCGCTACATTGCAAGAGCACGCCAAGTGGCTGACATACCTGAAGAGTAAGACGACCAGCCTGGAGGTATAACATGTGCCCATGGAGATAAGGTAGTTAGTAACACATTTTATAGAAGCGGCCACTACCCTGAGTGTCCAGATTCACCAGTCTCCCTATCTCGACACCTTCCACGGTCACCACACAACCCGAGTCACCAATGACAGCGGTGCCACGGGAAACCTGATTCGTGAGACAACTGTAAGAAATTTAGGAACCAAGATTCAGAAGAGTGAGCAGTCCGCTCGTCAGGCTGATGGATCGTCTCCTCTTCAAATTGTTGGTGAGACCAGACTGACACTGACACGTGATGGAAGAGAATTTCAGTTCAAGGGCCTGGTCTTCAAAAATCTTGACGTGGAGGTACTGGTGGGAACGCCTTTCATGGAGTCTAATGACATCTCAATCCGCCCTGCGAAGCACCAAGTTATCCTGGGTGATGGCACCACGTGTGTGTACAGGTCTCAGGGAAGGAGCCTTGATCGCCATGTAGTATGCCGAGCTCATGTACCACGTGCTCCACCCCACACAACTACTCTGTGGCCCGGAAAGTTTATCGAAATGGTCCACCCAAATGACATGTCGAGTAGTGACTCAGTGTTCGCACTCGAACCTCACATGGATGCCCCCAAGTGCAAGGTCACTGCGACCAAGTGAGTTCTGGCCCCCTCCCAGTATCATCCGTAGCATCAGCAGAAAGGTTCGGATCCCCAATTTAACCAACGAACCACGAGTTCTCAAATGTCAGGAGTAGTTTTGCGAAATCCGCCCTGTGTACATACCTGAGTACACCAAAGAAAACCCAGGTGGTTATACCGGACCAGCTCCCGCAAAGCAAAACGCACACTCACGTCATCCTCAGGACACGCTACGACTGTGACCCTCGACCCTGACAACATATTCGCTCCCGACAAACAATCAAAGTTTTGTGCCCTGCTTGAATTGAAGAGTATGATGAAGTGTTTGACCCAGTGTTCCAAGGCTACAATGGCGCTGCAGGCCCCTTTGAGGCTGTTGTTAACACGGGCCCTGTTCAGCCTCCACAACGTAAAGGCCGTCCACCACAATATGCGCATGACAAGCTGTGTGAATTACAACACAAGTTTGATGACCTGGAAAAACTTGGAGTCTTTGTTCACCCTGAGGACATGGGGATTACTGTGGAATATCTGAATCCCTCATTCTTGATCAAGAAGCCCAGTGGCGGTTTTCACTTAGTCACGGCCTTTGTTGATGTGGTCCGGTACAGTAAGCTCCAACCCTCTCTTATGCCAAACGTAGATTCCATCCTGCGCAAAATTTCTCAGTGGAAGTATCTAATTACTACTGACCTTACGAGTGCCTTTTACAAAATTCCATTATACCACCAGTCCATGAAGTACTGCGGTGTAGCCACACCCTTCCATGGAATACGTGTGTATACCAGATCTGCTATGGGAATGCCTGGATCAGAGACGGCACTCGGAGAACTCATGTGCCACGTCCTTGGTGATCTCTTGGAGAAGGCGACCATCGCTAAACTCGCTGACGACCTCTATTGCGGTGGGGACACAATGGACGAGCTCCTCTAATACTGGAGAATGGTTTTACATGCTCTGTGTAAATTCCAACTCCGCCTCTCTGCTATGAAAACAGTTATATGTCCTAAGAGCACCACCATCTTAGGATGGATCTGGTCTCGTGGTACTATCCAGGCCAGCCCACATCGTGTGGCTACACTCTCTACTTGTTCAGCTCCTGAGAAGGTCAGGGGAATGAGATCCTTTATCGGGGCATATAAGGTTCTCGCTCGTGTTATCCCCAACTGCTCCATTCTCTTATCCCCCTTGGATGATGCTGTGGCCGGATGCCAATCACTGGACAGAGTTGTGTGGACTGATGAGTTGCATGCTGCCTTCCAGAGAGCCCGAGGTGCTCTTACTTCGACCCATTCAGTTACTCTTCCTCGTCCTAGTGATCAGCTATGGATTGTGACAGATGGTTCCGTAAAAAAACACAGTATCTGATCGACTCTGTACATCACGCGCAATGGAAGACCTCACCTTGCGGGTTTCTTTAGCACAAAGTTACGCGGGCGCCAACCTACCTAGTTGCCATGTGAGGTGGAGGCCCTTTCCATCACTGCATCGGTTAAACACTTCAGTCCTTTCATTATCGAAAGTCGAAACATCATGCATCCATCCTCACCGATAGCAAGCCATGCGTACAAGCTTATGAGAAGCTCCGTCGTGGTGAGTTGTCCCCTATGAGTTGTCTTCACCCACCAACAGTGCTGGATCCTTGCCAATCCCTATCAGCCAAGTACTAGATCCTGGTTCTGGTACATCGCTGAAACTTAACACCCATGGACCTGATTGCTCCCAATCTATTGAGACCATCCTTGACACCTGTGTGGATCATCCAACAGTGTCCCCAACTGGCTGTACACCAAGACGCTCCAACCATCTGCGCTACCAGCCCAAACACTTCAAGGATTATATTTTGGATGCTGAGAACCATATTGTGGTCACAATGCTCACATAAATACTGTCATGGGGCAGAATAATCCCCGAGACCAGAGGGCAGTCGACCCAGTGATGGTCTCAGCATACCTGACTATGAGGGCATGATTTCTGTGACCTCCCACATGTTAAGTGACCATTTAAGTATTTTTGTTTAAGCTTACGTCCTCTTTACTTCCCCAGTATTTGTTGCCAGTTACTGTCACCAACTTTTGTTATACATAACACCGAGAATGATAGTAGATGGATAAGCGTGAAAACGAAAGAAAAAGATGAAGAAAAAAAAGTGGTTACGCCATTAGGTTGTTCTTCCCTCCATGTTTGTGTGGGCACGGGATTACCATGCAGGGGCCATTCCGGGAGAGCATGGTTTTGGCCCCGTCGGGCACGTTGTGTGATGAGTGATATTAAAGTTGTTTTCAACCTCATCAAGATTGGTGTTTTGGCCGTGGTGCTCCGCTGGGGAATCCCGTTAACCTTTGTGGCGCTGGGCCCCCCGGACCCCTGATGAGTTTGTCAATTCAATTTGGAGTCAATCATTGCATGTATATACAGGTGGCTCCAAAGAACCTTCTCTTGGAAGGACATCCGCTGCAATATGCATCCCTGATTTCAGGGTGGTCAGGGCATTTCGGCGAAGGAATCATCTCTCGGTCTTCTTGACCGAACTATTTGCCAGAGTTCTGGGTCTGGAATGGATAATTGAGTTTAATCCTCTCATTGTGGTTATCCTCTCTGATTGACTCTCCATGTGAAAGGCGTTGGAATCCTTACAGGATGGTTGTAGGAATGACTTGGTGCTTCAAGTTTGGCATTTGGTTAATATTGTTACGGATCTGGAAGCCTTGTGCACACAGACAGACAGCAGTCCCGAAGCTTAGTTATTTCGATAAGTATGTGTTTATAGTTCGGGTTCCTACCTGTGTCTAATGGGACTGACATGTGTGCGCTGCGAGTTACTTTTTTAGTCAGGGCTTTTTGCAATACAAATCGAGCCTCCAGCCAACCGAAACCTTCACTCCTTCACTTCGCACATCACGCCATAACACACGCGTGTCCAGTCACGTACGTGGGCGGAGATTTCCATCGCCTCAGATCGAGACTCCGCCCAGAGAAGCAGGGGCGTGCCCCTTGTCCAATCACGCACAGAGGGGGACTTTCCCACGACACCCCGGCCAATGAGGGTTGAGATTCCTTCAGAGGGGGACTTTCCCACGACACCCTGGCCAATGAGGGTGGAGATTGCGACAGAGGGCGACTTTCCCACAACACGCTGGCCAATGAGGGTTGAGATTCGCACAGAGGGCGAATTTCCCATGACACCCCGGCCAATGAGGGTGGAGATTGCGACAGAGAGGAAATTTCCCACGATACCCCGGCTGATGAGGGTTGAGATTCCTTCAGAGGGCGACTTTCCCACGACACCCCGGCCAATGAGGGTGGAGATTGCGACAGAGGGCGACTTTCCCACGACACCCCGGCCAATGAGGGTGGAGATTGCGACAGAGGGCGACTTTCCCACAACACCCCGGCCAATGAGGGTTGAGATTCCTTCAGAGGGCGACTTTCCCACAACACCCCGGCCAATGAGGGTGGAGATTGCGACAGAGGGCGACTTTCCCATGACACGCCGGCCAATGGGGTTGAGATGGCCACAGAGAGCGACTTTCCCACGACACCCCGGCCAATGGGGTTGAGATGGCCACAGAGGGCGACTTTCCCACGACACGCCGGCCAATGGGGTTGAGATGGCCACAGAGAGCGACTTTCCCATGACACCCCGGCCAATGAGGGTGGAGATGGCCACAGAGAGCGACTTTCCCACGACACCCTGGCCAATGAGGGTGGAGATCGCCTCAGATGGCAATTTTCTCACCCCGGACAAGAAAGGAATAAAGGAACGCCAGGCTGGGGAGCGTTGGTCCTCTTGGGGGTCGCGGGTCTTGGTGCTGGCTGGTTCGTCTGGTCCTGGGTCATCGCCGTCTCAGGTCTTCTCCTTGGTCTTGGTTAGTTGGTGTGTGGCTGGTTGGAAAGCGCGGTCCCGAGTGCCTGGTGCAGCGACGAAGGTGTGGGTTCGAGTCCCACCCAAACCAGCTTGTCTCGACCAGACCGCATGAGGCGGAAAGGTGACCGACCGAATTCTTACCCTCAGCTCGCCTTCCTTCCCGAGCTGAAGGGTCAAATAAAGGCCGTGGCCACCATTTCGTGTGTGTGTGTGTGTGTGTGTGTGTGTGTGTGTGTGTGTGTGTGTCTGTGGACCCAATCTATAAGTAGCAATTGTTTAAGTGCATTGTACATTGTAAATTGCATTTCTGATAGTCGGTTTAACTCTGCTCTTTTTGAACTCCCTTGCCCCATTATAAATACCCCCCCCCCCCAATTGTTCAATGTACCAGCTCGTTGTTGTGCTTTCTATTATTCACCCAGCACGGTTCGTGCTTGAGAACCAGTAAGCCGATTGGGCTGTAAGTTGTCATTGGGACCGGCGCGGCTCTGGTAACTCCGCTCGGTTACGCCGGATCCGAGTCGGTACCTGCGACTCGGTCCGGACAGAGTCGGCCGAGGGTGTGATTTCCCCGTTAATTTGGCGACGTGGGTACTTAGGTATATTGAAATTTGGCTATTGACCCTACCCCACGCCGTCAGAGAATTGGCGATCACGGTCCTTTAAGTGGCCCGTCGACTCCGGAGTTATCCGGGGTGACGACCTTTTAATTCCGGGTGTTTTTGTGGGAGATGGCCCGACTGCTCCACCTGGCGGCTGTTCCTCGCCACCGACCCCCGGCCCACAACAATATTGCGAAGTGGAGGGGTCCAGTGGTCGACCTGTGCTGGATCCCTGCTCATGTCGGAATTGGTGGAAATGAGACCTGTGATCTCGCGGTGAAGCGTGCCCTTGAACTGGAAAATGTCACCCAAACCTGGGACCTGGGACCACCTGGGACCACGCCACCCTGGGACCATCGGAAATGATTAGTCTAGCCAAGGACCAGATTGAGAAAAAAATGGTCATTTCAGTGGGGACTCTAGCACGAAGGGAAGATTCTGTCACTCGGTGCATCCGGATGTGGTAGCTCCAGTTAAACTTCCCATGTTTTCCCAGAGAGAGACCAGGTAGCTCTTGGCAGGCGAAGACTCGGGCACTGCCCTCTAAATTCATACATGTACAAAATTTGGGGACACCCTCAGGGGTTTTGTGAAATGTGCAGGAAACCCGAAGATCTAAATCATTTCTTCCTAATTTGTCCTCTTTATGAGGGACCCAGGCGGCATCTTGTGCAGAATGTAGGAGTAACGGAGATCAAGATGTTGGATCTACCGGGAGTGTTGAGGCTGATGAACCAGAAGCACCCGCAACTCTGTGAGCTGGTACTAAAATTCCTGAAGGAGTGTGGGAAAGCCATTAAAATTGCATGACATTCGATGGGATGATAAACAATTTCGATCGCGTTCAGGTGCGTGGCATGTATAGAGCCTACCGGCTCTAAAAGGGCCATTAAATTTTTTTTAAAAAGAAGAAGAAGAAGACGTTGCTGTTGTTGTTGTTGTTGTTGTTGTTGTTGTTGTTTTTGTTTTTGTTTATGGTGTTTCTTTGAGTTACACTTTCCTCAGTTTCCGCTGTTGTTGTTGTTTATGGTGTTTATTTGAGTTACACTTTCCTCGTTTTCCGTTGTTGTTGTTGTTGTTTATGGTGTTTATTTGAGTTACACTTTCCTCGTTTTCCGTTGTTGTTGTTGTTGTTTATGGTGTTTATTTGAGTTACACTTTCCTCGGTTTCCGCTGTTGTTGTTGTTTATGGTGTTTCTTTGAGTTACACTTTCCTCGTTTTCCGTTGTTGTTGTTGTTTCAGGGATTTTTTGGGGGACCAGCGGCCGCTGTTTGTTGTGTTGGAAATGTCGAGGATCGTGAATAGCATTCGCTTCAATCAGGATCATGGTGAGTTCGTTGTTCGCCGTTTTCTTACTTTAATTGACGCCTTTGTTAACGGGTAGTCGTGCTTCACACGGCATCGCAAGTTGACGTTGAGGTCGTCCGTCGTCCGTCGTCCGTCGTCCGTCGTCCGTCGTCCGTCGTCCGTCGTCCGTCGTCCGTCGTCCGTCGTCCGTCGTCCGTCGTCCGTCGTCCGTCGTCCGTCGTCCGTCGTCCGTCGTCCGTCGTCCGTCGTCCGTCGTCCGTCGTCCGTCGTCCGTCGTCCGTCGTCCGTCGTCCGTCGTCCGTCGTCCGTCGTCCGTCGTCCGTCGTCCGTCGTCCGTCGTCCGTCGTCCGTCGTCCGTCGTCCGTCGTCCGTCGTCCGTCGTCCGTCGTCCGTCGTCCGTCGTCCGTCGTCCGTCGTCCGTCGTCCGTCGTCCGTCGTCCGTCGTCCGTCGTCCGTCGTCCGTCGTCCGTCGTCCGTCGTTTTTATTGTTGTGGTTGTTGATATTTGAGTCCGTCGTCCGTCGTCCTTCGTTTTTATTGTTGTGGTTGTTGATATTTGAGTTCGTCGTCCGTCGTCCTTCGTTTTTATTGTTGTGGTTGTTGATATTTGAGTCCGTCGTCCGTCGTCCTTCGTTTTTATTGTTGTGGTTGTTGATATTTGAGTCCGTCGTCCGTCGTCCTTCGTTTTTATTGTTGTGGTTGTTGATATTTGAGTCCGTCGTCCGTCGTCCTTCGTTTTTATTGTTGTGGTTGTTGATATTTGAGTCCGTCGTTCGCCGTCCCTCGCTTTTATTGTTGTGGTTGTTGATATTTGAGTCCGTCGTCCGTCGTCCTTCGTTTTTATTGTTGTGGTTGTTGATATTTCAGTCCGTCGTCCGTCGTCCTTCGTTTTTATTGTTGTGGTTGTTGATATTTGAGTCCGTCGTCCGTCGTTCTTCGTTTTTATTGTTGTGGTTGTTGATATTTGAGTCCGTCGTGGGTCGTCCTTCGTTTTTATTGTTGTGGTTGTTGATATTTGAGTCCGTCGTCCGCCGTCCTTCGTTTTTATTGTTGTGGTTGTTGATATTTGAGTCCGCCGTCCGCCGCCCTTCGCTTTTATTGCTGTGGTTGTTGATATTTGGGTCCGTCGTCCGCCGGCCTCCGTTTTTATTGTTGTGGTTGTTGATATTTGAGTCCGTCGTCCGTCGTCCTTCGTTTTTATTGTTGTGGTTGTTGATATTTGAGTCCGTCGTCCGTCGTCCTTCGTTTTTATTGTTGTGGTTGTTGATATTTGAGTCCGTCGTCCGTCGTCCTTCGTTTTTATTGTTGTGGTTGTTGATATTTGAGTCCGTCGTCCGTCGTCCTTCGTTTTTATTGTTGTGGTTGTTGATATTTGAGTCCGTCGTCCGTCGTCCTTCGTTTTTATTGTTGTGGTTGTTGATATTTGAGT
The DNA here is from genome assembly GCF_056783735.1 of Eptatretus burgeri. NCBI lineage: Eukaryota > Metazoa > Chordata > Myxini > Myxiniformes > Myxinidae > Eptatretus > Eptatretus burgeri. Next base: position 28,028,324 of record NC_140969.1, on the reverse strand, counting down.
CCGTCGTCCGTCGTCCTTCGTTTTTATTGTTGTGGTTGTTGATATTTGAGTCCGTCGTCCGTCGTCCTTCGTTTTTATTGTTGTGGTTGTTGATATTTGAGTCCGTCGTCCGTCGTCCTTCGTTTTTATTGTTGTGGTTGTTGATATTTGAGTCCGTCGTCCGTCGTCCTTCGTTTTTATTGTTGTGGTTGTTGATATTTGAGTCCGTCGTCCGTCGTCCTTCGTTTTTATTGTTGTGGTTGTTGATATTTGAGTCCGTCGTCCGTCGTCCTTCGTTTTTATTGTTGTGGTTGTTGATATTTGAGTCCGTCGTCCGTCGTCCTTCGTTTTTATTGTTGTGGTTGTTGATATTTGAGTCCGTCGTCCGTCGTCCTTCGTTTTTATTGTTGTGGTTGTTGATATTTGAGTCCGTCGTCCGTCGTCCTTCGTTTTTATTGTTGTGGTTGTTGATATTTGAGTCCGTCGTCCGTCGTCCTTCGTTTTTATTGTTGTGGTTGTTGATATTTGAGTCCGTCGTCCGTCGTCCTTCGTTTTTATTGTTGTGGTTGTTGATATTTGAGTCCGTCGTCCGTCGTCCTTCGTTTTTATTGTTGTGGTTGTTGATATTTGAGTCCGTCGTCCGTCGTCCTTCGTTTTTATTGTTGTGGTTGTTGATATTTGAGTCCGTCGTCCGTCGCCCCTCGTTTTTATTGTTGTGGTTGTTGATATTTGAGTCCGTCGTCCGTCGTCCTTCGTTTTTATTGTTGTGGTTGTTGATATTTGAGTCCGTCGTCCGTCGTCCTTCGTTTTTATTGTTGTGGTTGTTGATATTTGAGTCCGTCGTTGGAGGCCCTTCGTTTTTATAGTTGTGGTTGTTGATATTTGAGTCCGTCGTTGGAGGCCCTTCGTTTTTATTGTTGTGGTTGTTGATATTTGAGTCCGTCGTTGGAGGCCCTTCGTTTTTATTGTTGTGGTTGTTGATATTTGAGTCCGTCGTTGGAGGCCCTTCGTTTTTATTGTTGTGGTTGTTGATATTTGAGTCCGTCGTTGGAGGCCCTTCGTTTTTATTGTTGTGGTTGTTGATATTTGAGTCCGTCGTTGGAGGCCCTTCGTTTTTATACTTGTTCTCTTGTTTACCGAGTTCCCACTCGTTATTGGACGAGCCCGAATCACGGGTCAACGGTTACGGTTCATTTGGAATTATTATTAATAATAATAATAATTCCCTTTCAAGAAACTTTGATGCAGCAGAAAAGCCATTAAACCCACCAAAGCCTGCGCTCTGATTACCAACCTATGGTTGTTTGTCCATGCTCTATCCTTTTATAAATGTTGAGCTTCAAGCAAGGAAGCAGCACAGACCATTTATACGAATCCTTTGCCCTTTGGCATGACTCGGAGCGGCCGCTCCAGCCCTCACTCGCATCACTCACTGAGTGTGCTTGACATGTACACGAATGAGAGAATTGGAAGGTTGTCTCATGAATTGTACAATCGTGTTTCTGAATGAGTTGTCACCTTTATGAAAAAAAACAAGCTCAAATGAGCTAAGATCCTCGTCCTCTTAATGATGACGTCATAAACACGAATATGACGTCATTGTGATGTATCAGGTTGGCGATAAATTATCTGTGCTAATGCCCGGCTTTATTCCCGCAAACAAAATTCAAACAGCTTGTCAAGTTCTGGAGATAATGGTATAGGCGATTTCCATTAGCGGCGATATTATGACGTCAACTTTTTTTCTCGGAAGAATTTCCAAAATCGGAGATGGTTACTGCCTGCGCGTGGGCTTTCTGCATATACATGGCAAGTTTCACGAAGATCCGATGAAAACTCTGGGTTGTGAAACAAAAAATAGGAATGGCATCATAAAAATTGATATGACGTCATAGTTATGTATCGTATGTGCGGTAATTCATCTCTGCTAATGCCCCGTTCGATTCCCACAAACAGAATTCAAAAAGCTTGCCTAGTTTCGGAGATCATTTTTTAGGCGATTTCCATTAGCGGAGATATTTTGAGGTTATAACTTTTTTTTCTCGGAGGAATTTTCAAAATCTGAGATGGTTACTGTCTGCGCAGGGAATTTTTACATGTATATGTGCCAAGTTTCAGGAAGTTTCGATGAAAATTGTAGGTTGTGAAACAAAAAAGTCCACAAGAAGAAGATGAAGAACAACAACGTGAGTAAGACTTGGAGATCCTCCACGAGGATCTAAAAAAACGGGCTAATTAGTACCTGTGCAAATTGGTCGAGTTGCAGCACTTCAGAGTCGACCACATTTCTTGTCAGGTAGGGATTGTATGTTGAGAGGTGATGTTTTGTCGTGAACTCTGGTGAGCAGCCATTCGATCCGCAGACTTCTGGCTGCCACGTGTCACAGTTGGCCGTCAAGTGAAGAAGAAGAAGAATATTGAAGAAGAGATTTTGTTTGAATGTGAATTAACCGCGTAGCTTACTGCTACACGCGTGTATGTGCAGCACGTCGTGTGTGTGTGTGTGTGTGTGTGTGTGTGTGTGTGTGTGTGTGTGTGTGTGTGTGTGTGTGTGTGTGTGTGTGTGTGTGTGTGTGTTGGACGGACGCACGCACGCAGGCACGCCGACACCAAGCTCCCTTTTATGTTACAGATCGTAGATGACATTTTACCCCCATCTGCACATTGTTCTAACGGATTTTATTGTCCTTTTGAGTCAAGTTGAACATTAAAAATCGCACCCGTGTCCGAAGGAAGCAGTTCAGTTTGGCATTTTAAATATTTCATCGGCAAAGCCTAGAAATGAACAAAACCCATTATGATTACCCTTTAGAACCCTCTAGAATTACACACTGTGAGTTAGAAAGGTTCTTCTTCATTTTGGACAGATGAATGAATGGAAGGACGGACATACCAAATATTGAAGTGGCTACGCTGCTTAAGAAGGGTGTCGCAATGGCTCAGAGGATGCAAACTCAACTTTGACCGAAGAAGTTTGGGTTTGATTCCCAACCAAACTATCAATTGTGCTCCAAATCAGTAACCGGACCATTTTTATCTTTTTGACGAATTGATCACCGCAATGAACCCCAAATATCAGCTGGGAAGTATTCCAGGCTATCCCACATTGAACCACTGAAAAGTAAACTGGGCTAGTCCACATTCAGCCCCGAAGAGCTCCTGGGAAGTAAACCTGGCTGTCCTACATTGAGCTCCGAAGAACTGGTGATTAGTAAACCAGGATATCCAACATAATACAAGTTCTCCAGAAAGGGGTTCAAAGTTCAAGCTCTCAGGGCCAAATTGTGTTGAGTTCACGAATGAGAGAAGATGTAAGATGTTTCTCAAAACTTGTGTCATGTTTGATAGCCCAGCTTACTTTTCAGTAGTTCAAACTGGCATGCCACCCCTGGTGCTTCACAGGCAGGGTGATACATCAATGTGTCCACCTTCCTAAGTAACGATGTTCAACCCGTCTATTAGAATAGATGCAGCATCCTACCCCAAGACGATGAAAGATCGCTGCCACTGACAGTGCAAGTTATAACGAGGATTATAATTGACAGGTATTTATGTACTGTCCCCATGATTTGCACACGAGTGTTGTGTTTAACATAAATCCGTGTTACTGTGAGCTCTGGTGTGCTCATGGACCTGACCAGTCCCTGATTCCAGGCTGCTTTTGCTGTGCAATGGAGACCGGGGTGAGGATATACAATGTGGAGCCACTCATGGAGAAAGCCCACCTTGGTAAGTGCTTGGATTCCTTGTTTTTGAACAAATGGAACGGATGTCCCATCTCTCCTTAAGCTCATTTTTAATTGCCGTGGAATCGTTTGTAGGGTTTTGTACTTGGGATTTGGGACCATCCGTGAGTTTCTATATACGTAGAGGAAAACTAAGGCTACCAAAAATAAGTGATGGAAATGAATGGAATGAAGGAGTGTAAGATAAAAAGGAAAGGACATTGGAATGAACAGAGAATAAGGGGTCAATTTTTGGATGGGAAGGTGGGGTTAGGGGCATTGATGTTTATATAATTATGTGGATAGTCCATTAGCATTATTGGGCTTAGCGTCAAGATGTTAACCCAAGAAAGGCAACAAAAGATCATCTGAGATTAGCAATGCCAAATGGGTCAAAATCTGCACCAAACCAGACTCTGTGGTATAATGGTTAGAACGAGGGGGGTCTCTGGGTGAATTCAGACCCAGGCTAAATCGTATCAAAATATTTCATGGTGCGTGCTGGTGCCTCGCTTGATGTTCAGCATTTAGAGGAGATAGCATGGATAAACCCTGTGGTTTGGAAGGGGGTGGAGGAGGAGGGGTGAGGGGAGATTTCTCATTAATGGCCTCACGAAGTGTGGAGAGAAGAATAGCGACATCACAAAGGCAGCAGCTTCACTGGTACCAAGAGTGCCCCGAGTATGCTTCATCATGTACACACTAGGGCGGTTGGCTTAGGATCCTAGGGTCCTGAGTTCGAGCCATATTGACTGCTGAATTAAAACCAGGTGGGGTTGACTCGGCCTGTCATCCTTCTGAGGTCGGCAAAATGAGTACCGCTGTGTTGGTAGAGGGGCGCAGCATCAGCGGCACAGCCGCGCTTCCAAGAAATGAAAGCCACCCGGCAGCCAAACTGCCATCCGCAAGAACAGATCATGTACACTGTAAAGATGAAACTATCTCATCATGTAGACAATGAAGTTTAAAGCTACAATGATGAATTGCACACATCACAATAAACTATAAACCATCTTTCTTCATCGCAACAATATATTATCTTGAAGCGATGAGAGCTTAGTGGATACATCTTGACATTTTCTTAAATCCACATTCCAACTTGTTTGTTTCTTTTATAAAAATTCTTGAAGATAGCTTTAAAATGATAGGCAATTCTTCTTACATTCAACTTACTGGCAAAGTTCAACCTGTTTGCACTTCTAATATACAGGTGATCTTTCCATATAGAGGAGAAATACAATTATGTTAATTCCAAATGGATACATACTTAAAAACATCATATCATATTTGAGTACATTTTATTTCAGGTTTAATATATTTTATTTTAATATCAAGTTTTAATCATCATCAATTATTTATTTAATCACCTTCAAACCCATTATGATAAAAAAGTATCTACACTGACCTCAGAAGGATGACAGGCTGAGTCAACCCCACCTACTATTAATTCAAAAGCCAAGCCAGTTTTGAACTCAATTTGAACTCAAGACCTTCGGATCCCAAGCCCACCACCCTAGGCTTTAAGCCAACACCAGGCAACACTGAACCATGTTCGTGTTTAATGGATGTCTCTGCTTGTTATACCATTGTGGCCATGAAAATGTTGATAGAAAATGACTTCAAACATGAATTGTAAAACTTCTGCCTCCATTCTAATGCTTGAGACCACATCCTGTGTTCTATCAGAAGCTTTTTTTTTCACTGATTAACTATATTTCCATTGCCTCTTTCCTGAAGTGTGTGCTTGTTTGATTTTTCAGATCTGGAGCAGGTTGGAAGTGTGGAGCACGTCGAGATGATGCATAGATCAAATTTGTTGGCTTTGGTCGGTGGGGGATATGCACCCAAGTTTGCTGATAACTCCGGTACGATCACAATTTTACCTTTATCAGATAACTCTGACAAAATCACGGATCACCAAACGACAGCCAAATATCATGTCCCTGAATTTTTTTTTTACGGTTGGGCTATCATGGGCGATTCATCTGTGCAGCTTGTGCATCTTTCAACTGGAGAGTTCATAGAAAACTTTATCATGCGTAAAAAAAGATGCACTAAACAGACCTTTTTATTTTTATATATATTTTTTTAACGAAGTGAGCTAAGGCGTTGAATCGCTGGGTGCTGCCAATCTGTCTGAATATCCTCTGCCGGGAGAGTGCGAGTGGCAAATTTTATTGGTCGAGACTGCGGACAATTTTGCCAACTTCAGAGCCAAAATACTGCTCAACTGAAGGTTTTTGGAAGCGTCAATATGTCGATTCATGTTCTAGACTCTAGAGCGTTCAAAATATATAATTAAATTGAAATAAAAAAAGTTTTAAAGGCTACAGAAAATAAAACCCCAACAATCGAATCGGAAGTTGACAGCTGTTGATTCATTTGGTATACACCGTCTTTCACACCACCTTATTTGACACCTTAAATTATTTATTTGTGCCTGTTTGTACCCTTTATGAAGTCCCTAAAAACACTGTTTCCTGTTTGGAATGTTTTCCAAAATTTTTTTGACTGCCAGACAGACAGACTTCAGTCGCTTCGACCTGCTATGTGCATGCGGGGTAATGATTGAGGTGCTTTAGCAACGTTCGAATCACGCTTGATGTTATTTTGAGGTGCACAATTTTCTTGCATGTGCATTTTTCTTTGCAGAAAAGCAAAATTACATTGGATATGAAAGTACATACTGTATTGTATCCATGTTATACACTGTAATTGAGGCAAAGTTAAAGATCATTATCCACACACTTTTTGAAAATTCACCAAACTTGGTGATGATCAACATGTGGCAATAAGGTGCAAGAGCAGTATCATTTTGGACCCCGTCCTCTGGGGTGGGATCAAAAGATCAAATCCCAAAAATGCAATTACGAGCACATTTTAAACATTTTTTTTCAAATGAAACTTTGTATATGCAATCGACATTGGGGCACGCATGAAATGCGTAACGATTTTTTGTATTTGACCCCCGGTTCATGTCCCAGGGGGTTGGGACATCGGATGATCGAGGTCAAAACAGGGGAGAGGGAAAAAAAATTTTGAATCGCAATTTAATTTTGGGTCATTCCTGGTGGAACCTTTTTTGCCATCTTTCGACTTTGCTTAAGGTGGAAAACGTGGGGATTTGCGATGGTGCGCCATCACCTTCGCTTTCGTTAGACTTGTGATGCCTTTCCCGTTGCCCGATATTCTCAACTAAATCATTCTCTTTTTGATTTGCACTTGTTACATAGGAGTGAAGCCTGTTTAAATATATACGTCCATGCTCGTTTGCAACCGTTTATATTGAAGTGTGACAAGTTTGTGTGAATTAATATATTGTTACGGTGGACTGTGACTTGACACGAGGTCAAATTTTCCACTTGTACGGTCACCAATTTCATGACCGATAGTCCTTTAGGCCATCCACCGGGAAAGCCAAACATCTTTTCTATGGTTTTCGATGTACATAATTCCATCGACTCCTGTTGCCTGCAGTACGTTCTTCGGTTCAAAAAGGATGAGGAAAGGTGGGGGGTGGGGGGGGGGGCGAGTGAAGACCTTTGATGAGCCACTGCGTTTTTGAACCCTCCTGCTGAGTAGTTTCACTCCATTTTCCTAGCGGCCGTGGATTTACTCACACCGTGGTTATTTTTCTCAAATCCAGATTTTGCACCAACCGAATGCTTCGAGTTTCAAACAGGATTTATTTTCAATAAAAAAAGGAAGGACAATAAGCAAGGATTTACTGTGATAATACATGTGACTTTCAAAATGGTGTGTGGGTAATTCCACTCTAACGGACGTAACATTCAGACAGAACTTATTGGCAGTTCTCAAAAATATTTCATGAAGAACAAGGTTATCACACCAAATGTATTAGTTTATTTTGTGCAGTGAACACAAAGGTGCCAGGAAATGGTAATTATATGAGATTAAGAATATGATGAATATGACGGTATGATGAATCTTCGTAACGGATGTAACTGTCAAAATACCTGCTTTAGCATGATGATCGTTCTGCTCACAAATTTCTGTGAAGTGTTCTACGACAGAAGACTAAATCTGGTATAGCAGTTTGGTATAGGTACGTCATTGTATTCCCAGTATTTATTTGAGGAATTAATGATACACTGAGTAGGCAGTACCATGGCAAATGTAATGTAACGGACGTAATAACTGAGCGAAACAGACTTAACATCTCTGGACGTTTATTAATAAACGTCCGGAGATGCTACCACAATGTATACAGACACTGCTTGATGAAGCTAATATTGCAAAAATTCAATTATTTCAATTCATGATCTGACATATGGTATATAAGGTTGAATGAAAAATGTACTTTCAAAAAATAGCCACCAGGTATCTTTTCCCATGGAATTACCCGTGTTTTTTTTATTTTTTTTTTTCTTCAGTGACTTGGTTCTGCCTGCCGGGTACTTTTAACATTGTGAGCACAAAATCTGTTAATTCAAATAGTCTTTGAAACATAATTTTCAGCATTTAGACGATAAAGTGGCATTTGCAAAATGGTTAACCATAATTGTTCTCTTCCTGAATGCAAATTGGACTCCAGGAAATATAGGAAAACCGACAAATATCCGGGATGAGAGAAGTCGAGTTCCTACCATTTCCTGTTCGTACAAGTGAGAAGCAGCGGTGGATATAACAGACGGACAGACGGACGGACACTTCTCCGTTTAGCAACAGCTGCAAAAATGTACAATTTCTTTTGTGGCTGTACCTTTGAACAATTTTGATGTTTTGTTGACCTCAAAGTTCCTCATTATTCACTGTTCCATCCTCTTTATTAATCTCATTCTCTACCATCTTGATTTTCAACATTCACATTGAAGCAGGAAATGTGTGATGGTGAAGTTTTGTTTCCAATACTAAAAAGACATTTTCCTAAAATCATCGACTACATGATTCTTTTTTGAATTTTTTTTTTCCAAGTCACATTCAAATCACCCTGGTCATTCATGTAAAGATGCATTGATCTGTCTGCACATCCTTGACTTGCGCACACACATGATGAATGTTCAAGTCCTCCATCTACACACTAGAAAACAGTGCACTGTAGTTGAGCTTTACACTGTGGGATGGGGTCCCGACATAATCCCCATTTTGTCTTGTCCAATGTTATGCAGACGATAAACCAACGTGACTGGATAGCCGAGAGGTATGCACACTCATCTTTGAGCTATCTAGTCTGGGTTTGAATCCCGACCCAGCCGTAAACTGTCATCCTGGTGTTTCGCAGGCAGGGCATGGCATCAATGTGTGTGCCCTCCCTCGGATGGACGTTAAACTGAGAGCTCCGACTGCCTGCATTAGTTGGCGGATGTTAAAGATTTCTCGGTGTCCTTCGTGAAGAGGTGGCGAACCATCGCCAACACCTTGAACAAATTCCAAATTCCTGCTCCAACCGACAGGCGGAACTGCATCAGCGACACAGCTGTGCCCCCAGCGAATGTGCTGCATGTGAAAGAAGAAGACTGAAATAATTGTACCCCATTCTGAAATCAAAGACTCTCATCGCTGTTTGCAGGAACTTGTCGGTGCCAGATATATGACTGATGTTGTCGTTATTCATTTTCTTTTCTTTTTCACTTTGTCTTGGCAGCGCTTGTATGGGATGCAGCACGAAAAGGAAAAGACACCAAGGATAAACTCGTTTTGGATTTCACTTTCACAAGCCCTGTTCTGGCTGTTCGTATGAGGCATGACAAGTATGCACAAGCATTCCTGATCCTCAACACTTTGTTTGTTTCCTTGTGTGTTACATTAACAAACCAGGGCACACTGCTTGTAACTTTGTGGTGAAGATATATCACACATTACTGAAGTAGATGCTTGCCTGTCAAATGATGCTCGCCGCCCCTGCAGGGCCGTGCAAGTAGATGCTCGCCACCCCCCGCGAAGCCAGACGGACAGGTATCCCATCATAGGCAACTTCAACTAATGGTGCTTTTAAAATTCAATCCGTGGGTTGGCCTGTTGGTGTTCCATCTGAACCGAGGCTCATTATGCAGGACTCCTGGCTGAAATTGCATACATCATGTGTGGTTGTCCATTGTCGACTAATGTTCTTGTATTTTTTTTTTTTGTAAAAGTAGGTCGATGTTTCCTGGTGTGTTTGTCCTGCATGTGATTTGTATAAGAGCTCCATTAACAGCCTTGGAACATTTAAAATAAAAAAACTCCAAGCTCCAGGCATTTCTTGTCGACTGCTGGCAATAGAATGAACTCTCGAGCCCAAGTCCGAGTTTACAAAATATTGAACAAAACATGAGTAAGTTATTGAGACGTACCATTTTGAGCTCGCACAGTTGTCATTGTTGTCGTTCTTTGTTGAATTCTTCAATACACGGCTTATTGAGGCGAGGAGCCGGCATTGGGGCTTGACGAACTATAGAGAGAGCCCCTTCCCTCCCCACACCCCAACACCACCTCTTCACACTTTCTCTCGAAAAATTCTAACTCGAGAATCTACACGGCCAATTGTTTCCTTTACGGCATCGCACGAGGCGAGACCTTTCGGAAAAAGAAACCAAACCTCCAGCAAATGAAAATCGACATTATTTCTGTAAGAAACCAGTCAAAAGTATTTTTTTAAAAAAAATTTGTTTTAACAGCAGCGCTTTCCCCAATTATACTTTTTGTTTAATGTGCATTTTGAGATGAATACAGTCATTGTGGTATGTCAAATATACATTCCTTTAGTGATTGACTTGTGGGTGCAGCACAGAGGTGTTGAGCCAAATGGCCCTTTCCTAATGTAAAGTGCTGCTGTTGTGTCCAGCTTTTATCTGTGAATCTGTTTGTTTAATCACCGTGCTTTTTCTCTTTCACATCCCTTGGTGTTTCATTGTGTGGCTCTTTGCAATGCTCGGTGTTGATGGCCGATGTTTCTATGCAGGATTATCATTGCGATTCGCTGCAGGATTTACGTATTTACATTTCCCAACAACCCACAGAAAATCTTCGAGTTCGATACGCGAGAAAACCCAAAGGGTGAGCTTGATGTGATTGTAGGTTTTTGATTGGGTGGAACACCCTAGTACAGAGTGTGACTGTTGTTTGATGAATGTATCCTCGCAGGTCTCGCGGAGCTCTGTCCCAGTTTGGAAAAACCCCTGTTGGTTTTCCCAGGTCATAAATGTGGAAGTTTGCAGCTTGTGGTGAGTAGCCGCTGTTGGATTATCAGACTTGCTGGTTGGTTGGAAGGAGTTGTTGATGCTCGAGGATTTGTTTAATGATTGTGATTAAACCTTTAATCAACAGTCAATGTGCTTCCTCAAATGAGCCCAATGGGTACAAACTTTGCGTTGATGCTGTTGTGTCGATGGATCTGATTGATGTCACCCGTCCTGCCAGGAGCTTTTGCGATTCCTGAAGATCACTAAGCTTACCCAATTCACACAGTGTTCAATTAACTCTTCTTTATCATTCACAAAATCCCAAGGATCGCTCCAATCCGAGGCTGAACTCGGCGGTGCAATGTGTGGGAGGCAAAAGGTGGGAAAACGTATCTCTTCTCTTCGAATAAAAAGGTTTAATAAAATGAATACGACATTGAGATCGACAAGACAAAATAACTCGGACAGATCTGGCACACGAAGAGAACAAATGGGGGAAGGTGAGACACGAAAAACTGAACTTGTGTGGAATCCTTACTATAATTCACAAACAGGTGTTTGTGGGTTTGGTGGGCTGCTCCGACACTTCTGGCCCAATTACATCCAGACTTGCTACAGAGGATCAGCATGACCTCATTTAATGTATAGGGGTGTTTTTATCTTGGTGGGGGGGGGGGGAGTGGGAGGGGGTGGATGTGGGGACACAAATCCTCTATGTAAATGTGTATCATGTAGTGCTGCCTCCAGGTAGGGGAGGGTATTACAAGCCTCCCATTTACAGTACAGTATGTGTGTCCCCACGTTTTCCAATGCAGTGAGGTGTTTTGAATGAATTATAAGCAGTAGGTCACGTAACTCGAGTTATTTATTTTTCCGATACAGAGCTGTCACTTGTCTGCACACCGCCCAAATAAAGGTATGCGTCAGAAGAACGTGTTGCATGCTTGGAACAAGATCGCCCATAGGGCGGGAACTCTGATAGTAGGAAATAAATATAGCCTAACCTCCTAATGGTACCGTTTACCAGATTCCCACACTCTGAACAATGGGGACAGGTGAGGGTTCGTGGCAGGCACAGGCTGGTTGGGGCTCCACCACAATGGCGTGGTTGTGTGGGTCAACGCTGCACAGACGAAGTGCAGCTCAGGGAGTAATGGAGCTGTGGAAATGGCAACGAGGGAAGAGAGATGAGAGGGAAGTCTCTTCCTCGAAGGGTGAAGCAAAGAGAGAGCAAGATGTTGGCATTGTCTTGTACAAAGCTCAACTGCAGTGGAGCGCAGCCAGGACCCTCGTGAACTCTGGGGCTGCCTCCATGCACAACGAGCTCCTGTTAATGGCCACCGCTGTTTGTGGGCAGGGCCATCTTCCAGGCCATCTCGCACTGTTGGACGGCCCTGTCACTTTCCTCTATGACTCCGCAGCCGATCTCACCACCATGGCTTGCGCAGCCTGCTGGTCAAAGGGTTTGTCATGGTTGCTCTTCTGAAAGCATGATGCGCTTTCTAGTGTGCCTTTGGTATTAAATGCCTGGTGCCACAAGACTTCACCTGGCCTCGCCTGATTTACAGGAGGATTTACACAACAAATTTAAGTGTACATGGTGTCATCACAGGCACCACCCGAACCAATCATGCAACGCATTGCAGTTTTGCCAATGGTGATGTGCCCTCTGGGGTCCTTGTCCTGCTGGCACCATGTTGGACGTCCAACTAAGAGCTTGGGTCATGAGGGGGTTGGTTATCAGCCCACACAGGATGCAAACATCCAAATAAAAATCCCCTTTTTTTGTTACTTACCTGGCACCTCACATCGTTTACAGAGAGAACAAAAACGAATAATGCTTTCCTACCGAACAATAATGTCAACACTGCCCCTCTAATGGCAGAAATGATAACAAAACAACTTCACTCTAACAAATCCATGTTACAGAAGAATGTCCCAAGCTACTCGAGCCCAGGATCCAAACCTCGTCTCTTAAATATTATCTTGCCCATCAAATCAGGAGGGGCTGTGGTATGCAAAACTGCATCTACCTTACATACCTGCACTTATCGTACTTGTTAGTTAAGTGAAGAATGGAGGACTGTGTTTTACTGTAGGTTGATAAATGTGGTGAAAACGTCATGCATCGAACTATGGGTCGGAAGCAGTCGTCATTGTTGGAAAATAACATGGCTGAGTGGCAAAGCAGGGATTTGTCCAGGCAAGTCAAATCATGCCCAAACAGGTTGAGACGTTGGAGGTATGGAGGCAGGTGCGTCGAGAGGGGAGAGTGGGGGGGATGCCTCGGGTTTCCAGGTCTGATGAGGGGCCCGAGCTTCTCTTGTAACTGTAATTTTTTTCATACAAATGTAAGAGAGAAATGGTGGGGGTGAGGACCCGAAGGTTGTTTGCTTCAGAGTCCGTGCTGCCTCTCGATGCCCCTGTTGGAGCCATGGGCAGCTGCTCGAACATGATTGTTTTTCCTCCGTATTTGGTTCGACCTCTTTAATCCTGAGTAAAGTATTTTGTTCCTTAGTTCTTTGACTTCTCTGTTCAGTTAACAGATTCTAGTTACTATGTTGTTGCTAATCCAAACATGGCACAAGAAAAATTTAAAAAGAAGAAGAATACGGTCAATTTATCCACGATGAAAGAAGAGAAGGTGCTGACGTTCCTTTATGTCATTGTGAACAGGATTTGTCAAACACCAAACCAGGGACATCTTCATCCCCCTTCACCATCAATGCTCACCAGGGTGAGATTGCCTGCATCTCCATCAACCAGCAGGGAACAATCGTGGCTTCCGCTTCAAGCAAAGTGCGTCGTTGTTGTTGTTGTTATTGTTGTTGTTTGTCTTTTTTCATCGTTGCCTTTTCTTTGTCCTTTTGTGCCACTTTTAGCAACATTATCCACCTTTGTCAGCCATCTTGCTTTGATTAGCACTAATTGCATTTATTTTATTATTTTACCCCATCCTTCTGGTAATACCACACAAACACCACGGTAGCTCATACAGTAAATGGCAGATTCTATTTTCTGATGAAAAGGAAGTTTGAGGTCAGATTAAAACTGGGCTATGATTGTAAAACATGATTTACCAGCAGGGAGAGGGAAATCGTTCTTGGTAATGGTTATTACAGATCACCACGTGAAAATAAAGGCCTGTGGAATAGCACAAGCTTGCATCAAGAACCAGTTATATTTTTTGGTTCACGAGCGCCAGCCACAGTGACCACTATATGCGTTATTGGGTAGTCAATCTAGTCTACCCTTATTATCAGTATTTCCGTCGATATGTTTGTCTGTCTGTCTGTATGTATGTCTGTTCGGTCCAGTGCTCCGTTAATACAATGGCGATTTCGATGAAACTTGGTTGGTAGGTTCATACCATGACAGAGTTGTGTGCAAATGAGAACCGTTGCGATGGACCCATCCGTTGCCTTGCAACGGACCTTTGAAATTTTCAAAAAAATCCATATTGTCAAAAATTTCCAGCGGATCTTATAAAAACTGTCGGAGAAGATAGACTTTGAATGAACTTTGGTCGAAAACAATTAAAAAAAACGAAGTTAGTTATATCTCAGAGACTATGAGTCAGATATACATGAAACTGGTATGGTAGGTTCATGGTATGTCCTAGTTATGTGTGAGAAAGAACCGTTGCTATGGACGCTTTTGTTGGCTAGTAACGGCTGAAAAACGACTAAATTCGACTTGATCGACTACCTATGTCCGCCTACCGGCTTGTCTGTGTGTCTGTCTGTCCAGAGCATAACTCCGTGGACTTTGATCCGATCTTGATGAAACTTGGTTGTGTGTTCAATATCAATGTCTAGTTGTGTTTTCCTGGATGAGGGCGTGCTACGCCCATTGTGGGCGGAGCCACGCCCCCAAAATAGCCATTTTTAGGGGGTAGTCGGATTAAAAATCTATCTTCTCCGAGGGAATTGACTGAATGGAATGGGTTCTTCAGTATTTGAATAGCAAAATGAATTATCTAAAATTTGTCGTTGTCCGATTTTTTTTTTTTTTTTCATTTTCGTCCCAAGATCAAGGTCACAAGGTCAAAAGATTAGAAAATTGCAAATTTTGACGTTGCCTTTTCTTTGTCATACGACCACCCAAACTTTGAGAGCTTGGATGACAATATTTTTTATGCATAATCTTGAGGTCATTCCCCACCTAAAGTCTTATCTCAACCATTTTGCTCTATCTCGAACACCTTGCCCGTGGTGCCCCCTTCAAGTTTGTTTTCACGCTGATTTCATCAAAGTATGGATAATCCGAGGAGTGCGAAATGCTATATAGCCTATATGACGTTATATTGTTCCTGGAATGTTCCAGAGGAAGTTTTGCACCAAAGATCATTATCCTTGACCTTTAAAGGCCACAAATGTCAAATTTTCAAAGTTGTGGGAATCGAACCGAGTTTTTGACCTTCGACGAACTAACTCCAATAAGCTATATCATGTATCCTGTTTCCTTATTTTAATGTCCACAACATTGTTTTGTGACCTTTAAAGGTTATGCAAAGGTCAAATTTTGAAAGTTGTTGAATGAAACCGGGTTTTCGACATTTTGCAGCTGATAACCTGTCACCCGTACCACATCATGTTCATCATTTTCATAACTTGGTCAAAAATTATCACATTGTCTCATCCTTGACTTCTGAAAGTATCTACATCGTCAAATACCGCTCGTGAACCATCGTCGTCTTCGCACTTGTTAATTTTTAGTTTTTTTTTTATTTTTAAAGTAAAACTCATTGCAAAGACAATGACTACCACGAGACTATTAAGCTTGGTTTAGCAAAGGTTTCAACATTTTGTGAACGTTGACATAAATCCTTCAAAGTGTGAATGTCTCAACTGAAATGTGCAAATAGCGGCCTGTTGAATGGGGTATGATTCAAGTCGACGTGAGGTCACGTCGAGTCTTTATCTCTTCCTCTTTATGCAGTGACAGTCATTGGAAGAGCTTCTTGAGTATTCATTCCTGATTGGCAGGGAGGTTACTAATCCCCCCCCCCACCTTCCCAACACTTACACAGCAATTTTAAATTGAATTATCCAATGAGAAGCCTTTGTTCTGCTGTTTATCCACTTTTGTATTGTTTATTTAAGGTGTCTTCATGGATGGACACATCTGCTCTTGGTCCTCCATGTCCAGATCCTGGTGGAATAATATGTTGGCCTGTTTGTTTTTCTCTTGTGAATACTTGGTTCACTTTCCTAAGAACCCAGGTTCAAATCCTGTAAGCTGTGTTCATTTTCCCATTATCAACGAATGTTGTTGTCGTCCGTGTAAAAATGCACTGACGTCTACTAATGTCCTGCAATTCGAGGTCTTTGAAAGTTCCCCCATTAGCCTTCGAGCACTATTAAAAAAATAAAAATAAAAAAAGGAAGCAACAAGTGCACGGTGATCATTGTGCTCATTGGGCATTTGCAGTAACACGTGCAGCATGGAAAACAACGACAAGTACACACAAAGGAAAACGCAGAACTGAGTGCACATTTTTAGGATTTGTCTTTACTTTCATGAAGAAAGCATACCGGATCTCCTCTTTGCCCTCTCTGCACACAGACAGCCATGAATGTCTTGAATGTCTTGGAGCAGTAATTTTGCGCTCCGACAGCACGTGAGGTCATACGGCCTTTTCCAAACCACTCGGGCCCTTCTTCTGTCCGACATCTCGAAGCGGGGTATACTTGAGAAATCTTTCAATTCCCAGGAAAGTTAAATGGTTTGTAAAAATTCCGTACTCATAACTGATAAAGAGAAAGAAATCGTCAAATAATTTCCCCCACATTCGCTTCTCGATGGGTTGTGAGCTTTTGTCCTCAATGGGTATTACGAACAACATGGGAAATGTTCAATCGACAAGTCACCGTATTCCCGATAATTGTGACCCTGTTGCTGATAAGTGGCACCATCAGAGATGAACATCACCATGTTCCTGATGTTACCGATAAGTGTCACCGTCTCACTAAGATATCTCCATTGAAGTCGAGGAATGGTGCAGTCTTGCATCCGTGACACGGCGCATGGTCCGAGTGTTGTAACAGTCATGGAACTATGCAGCGAAAGATGCATTTTACCTAAGGCTTTTGAGGAAGACTTCCATAAAGTTTCGCACAAGAGGCACCACTGATCTGGGAGAAAAATGATCTCCACCATTTTTCCCTTGGCAATTTGTACAACTCTGTGATCTTGCTTGCATCAAGGCAGTGAAGGCTCGAGTGGATCTCAGTGGTGGAATGTCGTGCAGGCCTTGTGCTGTTACGGCCTGTATTACTGTGTGCCGTAAAACATTTTTGTGTGACCTTGTTTGGCCGAATATGTGACCAAATTTAATTGGTATGGCACTCGCTAAAGCATGCTAATTATGGGGAGTGTTTGTTTTCATCTTCACGTGACAGGGCACCTTGATCCGCTTGTTTGATACCCAGAGCAAGGCAAAGCTTGTCGAGCTCAGGCGTGGTGCTGATCCAGCAACGCTGTACTGGTGAGCCCATCAACCACACCAAAAAAAACTCGACTTTTCTCATCAAATGTGTTCTTTCCCTTTACTCGTATGGCTTGGTTACCTTCTCAAAAACTAATTTAACTAGAACGGCACTCAGTAGATCACATACCTCTTCCAGGCTTAACAGTTTACATTTTGTAGTCCACTGATAAGCCGGATCTGCATCCGACACACACACACACACACACACACACACACACACACACACACACACACACACACACACACACACACACACACACACACGATTGCATCCCCCGTTTTGTGTTTTTTTTGAAGCGTGGGGATAATCTATCTGTAATTAAAGCAGTGTGTGTGTGTGTGTGTGTGTGTGTGTGTCTGTGACCGCTGTTTCTCGACAACCTCTGGTCCGATCTAATTGAAACTTGCCATGTATATTGCTGGGGACCTGAGGATGTGCCTTTTCAAGGTTTGATATTAATCGGACAAGTGCTTCCCAAGTTATGGCCATTTATTTACCAAGCCAATGACAAGACACGTTGTTGCGTGGGCGTGGGCGTGGCCGATGGGGAAGGGAAGCTCAGCCGCGTTCCCCATTACGGGTTACAACGTACGGACTTCCGGAGAGTGATGACTTCGTGTATTCTAATAATTTCTCGATTTCTTATGCGCATTTATAGATAAACATAATGCCCCAAGTTATGATCGTTTTCATATTAGACGGTGCATAAATTTCGGTAACATCAGAGTGCTGGTATGCTCCGAACCAGGAAGTTATTTTTTCTCCTCTTCTCTTTTTGTTTTTCCTTGCGACGACATTGCGAAAAGGTAAAATACGTTGGCGCTAATTGAATAATTGGCCATTAAAACCTAAATGGCGAATCATCGTAACTATGATATGCGAACTTCCGCGCCACGCACGTATGGGCACGCGAGAGCGAAGAAACGGCCTGTGTGGTTGTTGTTTGTTGCTCGCGGTTGGAATATTTATTTATTTATAAATTTGTTTTTTTTTTTTTACGGGCACGTACTAGAAATAATAATAAAGGGATACCACTTGGTTCACTTGCATTATGACTGCAGAACTGTAACTCATGCATTCACTTTGCAATGCACGACTAATTCACTCACCTCTGACTCATTCATTCCACATGAGCCTTGACTTGTGGAACTCACCATTACCCTTTGTTTTGACTGAACAGCCTTGACTTGTGCATTCATTCCACAATGCACGACTCATTCACTTATTCATACATAACTCATTGACTGCACATATGGAGCTACGACTTGTGCATTCACGACACAATGCATGACTCGACCGCTCAATTGTTCATTCATTTACGCATTCACGAATTAATGCGTGGCTCATTCACTCCACCGGCAGAGCCTTGACTCGTGTATTTGCTTCGCAATGCACGAACCCTTCATTCACTCATTCCTTCCAGCATGACTCGTTCACTGCAAATGTAGAACAGCCCTGACTCGTGCATTCATTCCACGTGCAGAGCCACGGCTCGGGGATCCCCCTTGCTTCCCGTGTGCCGTGACTGCCTGGTCGTACTCGGTTAACACCCGAACACACCCTGGTGGTCTAAGAGCAGTCCCTGGCCAATGACAGAGCAAGCTAAGACGAGTTGTTTTAAATGCACGTTAAAGTGCAGCGAGTGATGCATGGATTGATGTTGATCGAAGTATGGCAGAACACAACAGCGGGTTATAAAGCTGCTGTTCATGGGAGGTCTTCATGAAGAATCAATGACTATTCACTTTAAAATGTGTGGGACGGGGAGGTGATGATTTATCAGATTCTGACATCAGGCTCTCGGTTTTGTTTTTCCTTTGACAGTATCAACTTCAGTCACGACTCCTCTTTCCTCTGCGTTTCGAGCGATAAAGGCACGGTGCACATTTTTGCACTCAAGGACACAAGACTAAACAGGACATCAACGTGAGTTGTTTGCAGACGTTGGCCTGTTTGAGATGGTCCTGAATAAAGCAGGAGGCACACAGCAACTGATATGTATATTGACACTGCAGACAGGTTTCCCGGGTTCAGTAGTCGACGTTCGTGTGTTTATTTTCAACACCGACTGAACTCGTGGAGATTGTAACCCATGTGCAGGGCAAGGACATCGATGTGTTTTCATGTTAACTGCAAGGACAGGGCACGATGGGCAGCAGAGGGGATTTGAACCTGGCTTCCCAGAATAATGACCATTGTGCTCAGATGGGAACACCAAACAGACACAGACACCGATCCTTTGTTACCTCAGCCCACTGAAGGTTATGTTTTCACCCCCTGTTTGTCTGTGAACAGGATATCTCAAAAAGTTATGGACGGATTTGGACTAAATTTGGTGGACAGGTTGGGTGTTTGATGAGGACAAATCCATTCGATTTTGGTGAAGATCCAGATCCGGATCCAGATATGAGGTTTTTTGGGGTTTTTGCTTTTTAATGATTCTTTGCCATTGAGATAATCGGGGCCAAAAACTAGATATAGCTCGATATTTCAAAAAATTGTTGACAAGTTATGACAAAACTTGGTGGATGAGTTTGTTAGGTGACAATAACAAGAGGATTCGATTTTGTTTCAGGTCTGGATCCAGATCCCAGCATGTCAGTGGGATACAAAACGTAAACTGCTCAGCCTGACGGAGATGTGCGCTCCACTGAGTGCCTTTCTAGTTTCATGTTATGACATGATGTATGTCGGTTGCAATGCTCGAGATGTTTCGCAGGAGTCACCGCCAGTTCCGGCGTTGTCCACCTCCACACAGGCTTGCTCGTGTGGGGAAGGTGGGCCCGGTGATTGGGCAATACGTGGACTCACAGTGGAGTCTGGCGAGCTTCACCGTACCTGCAGAGTGCGCCTGCGTGTGCGCATTTAACAGGAGCACTTCCAAGATGGTGAACTCTGTTGTCGGTGAGCACCGTGGCTTGAGCTTTGTGGTCTGAGAGGAGTCAGAAATGTGTGCACCGCACATGCAGTATTCGTTTTTGAGAATTGACATCTAATTCATTATGGGCTGTCCGGTGAGGATACAAACGGTGTACAGGGAGGATAGAGTTTAAAGACACAAAGTTTGATGATAATAGACTAACATCTTCTTCTTCTTCTTTCGGCTGCTCCCGTTAGGGGTCGCCACAGCGGATCATCCGTATGATGCGCATAGTGATTTGGCACATGTTTTACGCCGGATGCCCTTCCTGACGCAACCCTGGTCGCCTCTTACGACACAGGGATATGGTACACCTCTTTTAACCGGGGTATACACCGGCCCAGTATACTGGAACTCATTTCGCCGACCTCGGAAGGATGACAGGCTGAGTCAACCCCCTGGTGTATTAATTCAGTGGCCCAACGGGGCTTGAACTCAGGACCTTTTGGGTCCCAAGCCGCTGCCCTAACCACTGCACCAACACCAGGCTTGATAATAGACTAACATGTGAACTCATTTATTTGTATATTGATTGAATGCTCACGGAGCTCATACATACATCACATGTAGGATACGGACAGTAGGAGACATCGATCTATTTCCACATGAATTACAAGGGCAGTAGGAGCCACCAACGTGGACTTACCCAACGGTTTACATAGCTGTGACATCATCACACGAGTTGATACCATAATGGATATTCAAACTTTTTGTGATCATTCTTACATGGTTATGTAGAAATTTAACCTTGAACCACACTCGTGAGGTTCCCCTTGAGTCGTGCTGCCCTTATTTCCATTTTCTCTTGTGCTTTCAGCCGTATGTGTTGATGGAACATTTCACAAGTATGCGTTTACACTCGAAGGAAGCTGCAACCGGGAAGCGTTTGATGTCTATTTGGACATCGGTGATGACGATGACTTTTGATGTCCTCCTGGGAATGTGCTGCCTCCACTGCCTCGCGTGTTGTGGCTGCGGTTGCACGGGCATCGTGAGCCGAGGTGGCAACAAAATGGCTCCTCGTTGGATTGATGTTATCCTATTTGAGTGTTTCTCCACAACATTGGCTCTTACCCTCCAGATCTGCCAAACCATTAACATGAGCTTGTGATGTTTGCCTGTTATTTGTGGAAAGATTATATTCATGAGCTTCAATATCAGTGGCTGATTGCAGCGAGGTCAAATGAAGTGGTTTGCCTCAGGGTTTTGGTCATAACTCTAACAGCTGAGGAAGCAACTCCAAGCTCCAAGTTGTCTTGATCACTGTCTCGTCTACAATGTTCGATCTTGCTCCGATTGATTATCCCTCACATGGAGATATTCCCTCGTGCACATTAGCGATCCGTACGAGTGGAACTATTGGGTTTTTATTTAATCAAATCAGTCAATCCAACTTTTCACATAACTCACCAATATCAGTTTTCATATTTCGCTCTCTGGTTTCTTTCACTCGATCCACCATTCATTCTTCTTTTGAGTAAGAAATGGTTGTTATTTTAGCAATACGTTGCATTTCCCAGAATTCCATCACACCTTCATGTCGAGGGCACAGTTTGCCACTTGAGCTTGGTTTCTGCTTGTGGGTTTCATCCCATTTGGTCCATGTGTTTTTTATCTGTCTCGATTAATTGCCATCTTACCCTCCACGTCCCATTCCCCGAGTTATATTTTGGCTCAAATCCAATCAACACACAAAACACCAATGCGGATAATTAACCAGCGGTGCACTGAAACTCAACACTCATGCAGTGGCTTCTGCTGATATGAATTGGAAAGCAAGAATGCTGAAAGAGTTTTACTGCATCAAAGCCAACCCTGAGCTTCCAATCCATGAAGAGCTGCATAATCTACCAAATATGTGACAGGTCATGGAAACCTTTGTGGAGCCTGTAAATGTTTTGAGTGACATGAGGTTTAACACAAAGGACGAGTGGCACAATCTCTGCACAAACAACATTGCGAACAAAGAACTGTTGAGTGATCCGAAAGAAGAGCCTCCACGTTCCGACCTCCCTGGAACCAGTGGTCGATGTTCAACAGGATCCGTACTCTTCATGCAAGGAGATCACACCACCTCCACAAATGGAATTTCAGACAGCCCAGCATGTGATGGTGGTCACCCAGATTAGACTGTTCATTACATTGTGAATGAGTGCCACCTATGGAAATTTGATGAAGGATTTAGGGCAATCCACCAAAAAGAGTACTGTGATTTAGCTCTTCAATTTAGTTATGATATGTAATTTGTCATATGCAAGATTAGATGACATCAACAATGTCCCTCTTTCTGCATGTCCCAAACCCATATCTGAGTTTAGGCACTTGTGGAATTGGTGATTGCTGTGTGTGTGCGCACAGAGGGCTGAGTAAAGGCTGCATGGTTAGCGACATTTTGATCATTTTTGAATCTTTGTAAATGCAACAAGAAAAAGAGCAATCAGAGATTGCAAACCCTCACCAGGACTTCTTTTGAGTGGTGTATTTTATAGGTTTTAGGGTAAATCCAATATGGCTGCCAAAGCAAGTCAACTGTGATGTCATATGTGACCCTTTTGTTCCTCATTGATAGGTGGTCATACATGTAGTGTTGCCTCGATCTTTTCAGCCATTTTAGATTAAAAAAAAAAAAAAAAACTATGGCTGCCGAACCACGTGACTCATGTCATCAAAAACATTTTGTGGACCATTTTATCCCGAGATGACCCTCAATTTTTTATACTGATCGGATGTAGCGTGAAGCATATGCAATTATGACGTCATAATGAAGGCACCTATGACATAAAAATACCACTCATTCCCCATGAGTACTTACCATGTGACACTTGTACATCCATGGCTTGGGGAACACCCTGTGTGAAGTTTCCCCTCAATTTGTCCAGCCGTTCTGGAGAAGATTTTTAGATCCTCGTGGAGGATCTCTAAGTCTTACTCACGTTGTTGTTCTTCATCTTCTTCTTGTGGACTTTTTTGTTTCACAGCCTACAGTTTTCATCGAAACTTCCTGAAACTCGGCACATATATGTAAAAATACCCTGTGCAGACAGTAACCATCTCCGACTTTGAAAATTCCTCCTACAAAAAAAGTTATGACGTCAAAATATCTCCGCTAATGGAATCGCCAAAAAAATTCTCATACTTGGCAAGCTTTTTGAATTCTGCTTGCAGGAATCGAACAGGGCATTAGCAGAGATGAATTACCGCACATATGATACATCACTATGACATATCAATTTTTATGACATCATTCCTATTTTTTTTCACAATCCAGAGTTTTCATCAGATCTTCGTGAAACTTGCCATGTATATGCAGAAAGCCCACACGCAGGCAGTAACCATCTCCGATTTTGGAAATTGTTCCGAGAAAAAAAGTTGACATATCGCCGCTAATGGAAATCACCTATACCATTATCTCCGAACCAAGGCAAGGTGTTTGAATTTTGTTTGCGGGAATCAAGCTGGGCATTAGCACAGATAATTTATCGCAAACCTGATACATCACAATGATGTCATATTCGGGACCGTCGCAGGATCGGTGACATTAATCTCTGAAAATTTCAGAACGATCGGTTGAGCGGTTTGGGCTGGAGACGAGTGGACAGACAAACATAAACAAATGGAGGGATCAACATGTAAAAAATAAATAAATAAATTTTTAGCCAAGTAACAAACGGAACCAAATGCAATAACTTCTCCGAATCCTTCGGCGAGGGTTCAAAAAGCCACACCCCGATATGAGGCAAAAATTGTGTAATCGTACAGTAGGATGCATGATATGTTTACATACGCATTTGACACTTCATGGATTTGTAGCATTTGAAAAATGCAACATTGAAATTGTGTAACTCATTAGTTTGTACATCCTTCCAGGGCTTTGACTCACTTCGGCTGCACATGATGGATGGGTTGGAAGGTGGAGGAGGGAGCAGCAGCTGAAATGCCAAATCCTATCTCGGTTCCTCCTGATTAACCCTTCAATGCAGTATGGGGAGTTTAATTTGATTTGTTACCTTTATGGAAATGCAAAGGCAACATGAATGAATTCTGCCAACCTCATTCTTCAAAATTAGTTTTCAATGAATGGTTCTACTACCATTTTGATTTCAAGATGGATACAAGCTTTTAGGGTGAGATGGATACAAAAATGGATACATCTAACAAAAAATAAGATTGGAGAAAAATCTATACTTCATTGGTGTTGGAACCTGGAAAGTGAGACTTGAGCAGTCAAAGGAAAATTCATGGTTAGACCCGAGTTTAAATTAAGGGGGTAAAAAGGTAGAGTCCTGGTCATTGGCATGATGCTCCGAGCTATGGGCAAGCACCCAAGCATGACTGTCTCCTGTGAAATCTAATGCTCAATTATTGGCAGCTCCAGTGATGAAACCAAAGCACAAGGTCTGTTGCTTTTCCAGCACAGGTGGCTGGGTGGGGTTTAACACCTCTTGTCCAACCAACCCTCCCCAGCTGCACACGTCACCCCTCCAATAAACCCCTGAGAGTTAAACTTCAAATCAAGGCTGACGGCACACTTCAACTTTTTCCCATCCAAAGAAAGATCTTCCAGAAGCTGTTCTGTTACCATTCTTTTCAGGGCTTCAAGCAAAGCGAACCACCATCCAATTTCGACCCATGATCGATTACCCCCACTAACCTTGATGTCAGCGTTTCATCCCCTCCTGTTCGTTTCACTGTCAGATCTACTTTGCTCATCCATGACCTCACTCTTTTAAAATAAAGGGTCAGGGTGGGATGCGCAAACAGATGACAGCAACACAAGTATATGACAAATTGTGGATCAAGAATGAGGCACAAAATAGTGTTGGACTATTGAAAAGCACGACCCAGACTGAGGATGGCTACGAGAGAGAGAGAGAGAGAGGAGAGAGAGACACAAACAAACATGTTGAGGGTGGGTACATAGACTGACATGCAACCTCAGGCTTCAGCACAATGACCAGAGGGGCCAGACGAGTAGGAAAATAAAGGACCTCAAAAGGCAAGAAAGACGATTTGTTAGATTTGGAAATGAGATTTGGAAACTCGTACTACATTGGAGAAGGATGCTCCGTTGACCCATGCACGAAGGCTTGAGGACGAGGAACATCACAAACTCCAAAATCTATATTAATATTTTGGCACGCCCTTTCTTTGTTCCACCACCAGATTTTTGTTACTGCATGAAATGAAACAAGCTTTGACATATATAGTAATGATATTATTGTCTTCCTTAAGAGGCCCCTCAAAATTCGTTTTCATGATTATGGTAGTTATCTATATTAATATTTTGGCACGCCCCTTTCTTTGTTCCACCATCAGATTTTTGTTACTGCATGAAATGAAACAAGCTTTGACATATATAGTAATGATATTATTGTCTTCCTTAAGAGGCCCCTCAAAATTAGTTTTGATGATTATCTATATTAATATTTCGGCACGCCCCTTTCTTTGTTCCACCATCAGATTTTTGTTACTGCATGAAATGAAACAAGCTTTGACATATATAGTAATGATATTATTGTCTTCCTTAAGAGGCCCCTCAAAATTCGTTTTCATGATTATGGTAGTTAAACACTTCATGTTCTCCATTTGCAAAATGGGAGGAATTATTGCGCAAAAAAAATAAAAATGTTTCCCATTTTTTGGAGGACCACCAAGATGAGTTCAGCTCATAGAATCACGTTCCATTTGGGAAGAAAACAGTTGAGTTCATACCTGACTAATTTGCACTTTCCATGTGCCGTAGTTTCTTCACAAAACCATGACTTTCTGACCAGCTAAATTCTACAACATATGAATATGGAGATGAAACTGATCCGGCCTTTTGGATCACTTTAAAGTAGGGTGCCCTGTAATTATAATGCGCTCTATGGATCCTCCGGAACTCACGAATGGTACACGTTGTGTAGTCACTAAACTACGTGGTAATGTCATCGAAGGGGAAAACCTGAATGATAATCAATGGATAAAAATGATATAATATATTGTTTAAAATACATTCATGCTATCTGTCTTTTAGCATATGTTGCCAGTGATGCCTGAAGACGGGCACCTTTACAGGTAAATAAATAAAAATGAAATTGCATTGCAGAACAATCCTATTGGTTTTTTATTTATTTTATTGCATCAACCATAAGATACTGTATCTGAATATCTTGTCCATTGGCAAATAAAAGGTTACAAATTCAGCCTCAGTGGAAAAGAGCAAATTCCTTCTTTTGAATCAAGTTTGTTGCCATTCAATTAAAAAAAAAATCTTTTAAACATCTGTACAATTTCATTTGTACGACCCCCCAACAAAGCAACACTTACAACTGAATCAAAATAAGCAAATGATATGTTGGAAAAACAAGATCAATTTGACTGCCTGGCGACACCAAGGTGAACCGAGACGCATTGGACCTCAATTTATTCCTATTTGTGAGATTTGGCTTAGTTTTAACCCAAATGCTTTCAACATGATAAATGCACACAAAATATTTACAAACAAGAGGAAAGTGCAAAAAAGGGAATGTTTAAAAAAAAATAAAAAAAGGAAAACAAAACATGACATGATGACAGCAATAATAATAATAAAAAAAAAACAATGATGAGGCATGAACAACAGTCAAGGATTTACAGCAGTGAGGAAATGCCACCACAAGGGTTCTTAGAAAGCATAATACGTACTGGTGCATTGTGGAACCACAATGAATTTCCACCTGAATATTTTTAAACCAGGTGGTCTCGTCAATCATGCGGTTACGACGAGGAAAGCAATCATATTCAATCATCCTATTTTAATCCCAACAAGATGCATCCTTCAATCAGTCTGACGGTGCAATTCCTATCCCCAGGATAAAACACATCACGAGAGACGTGGACAGAGGATTTAGGGACAGAAGAATGCACGAGATAAAGAAAAAAAAACAATTATAAATAAGCACAAAGAGATGCAGACAGTGACTGAAAAGTGGGTTTCTTGCTTAAGTCTGTTCCAAGACATTACACGTGGACCCTGAGGTGGTTCAAAGGCCGATCGTTCCCACAAAGGATGTAATGTACATACCGAGTCACAATACCCCCCACGAGACAGCTGGGTGGCGGGCGGTATGGGCATATTCGGTAACAAATCCAAAGGCAGGCGAGAGACGTAGAGAAGATAGGTCAAAAGCAACTGTCATGCTCAACGGCAAAAATGTGCATCAGTGCTGTCCCACATTTTACTATTTTGTCCAACAATGAACAGGACAACATGGGACAGAATAACATTTTAACAAGGACCTTGCGAGGAATAAATTGGACATTTGCAATCGTAGCTCATGAGCTTGGATAATGGACCTTTACAAGCACAAACTCTAGTGCACAGCTGGCAGAGTGCTGAACTGTGCAAGGTTTGTTGTTTCGTTTTTGTTTGTTTTTTCCCCAAATCATTGAACAACCAATCACTTAAAAAAGAAAAAGACCACAATTCCCCTTACTGAGGGTCTCGACACTTCCTTTGTTCCAAAAGTCCTTGGTCCCTCCAATAGGTGTCTAATTCTAGCTCAGCTTCAACACAAGACCATCCTTGTATAATCATCCAGCATGCCGCGTGGCTCCCCCCAAATCCCCTCCGCTATTCTCATCAACAGCTGCAGTTCTCTTGTCGCGGTGGCTCTGTGTTCGACAGCTTTATTGGCTCAGGAAACTCACTCTGAATCTCAACATCCGTCTCCTGAAAAACGAGCACAGCCATGTTCCTTCAGGCGATGAAACATCCATTGCTAAAAGCATCGTTGTGGAGCAATCAACACATTCATTCTTTTGACACAGTTTTACCGTTAATCCACTCGTATTGAAAAAAAAACAAAACAGTTCCATGGAACTCCTTTTCAAGCCAAGGCATGGATCGTTTCACTTTTGCTGACCCAGAAAACAAACAAACGCATCCAGAGACCAATACCGCCCGGACGTGTCCGGAGACAAGCTCACACCCAGACATAAATACCGCCCAGACACGTCCGGAGACACCCGGATTGGCTGAATGGCCTCCACCTGTGCGATTTCCTTGTATTTTGTTTCCGTCTTCATTGTTATTCCATGCAGAATCATTTTGATGAGACAGTATGAATCGTAATTGACACTCCACCGCATGTCTGCCTCTCCCCGCCCCCCACCTCCCTCCCTCTCATTCACCCTCCCTCCTCCTCTGCCCACCCCCCTCCCCCTCCACCTCTGCCCACCCCCTCCTCCTCCTCCTCTGCCCACCCCCACCCCCCATCTCAGTACCCGTCAGTGAAGCAACTTTGAGAATTGTGTGTTCTTGACGATGCATTCATAAAGCACCACCTGGTATAAATCACCATGACAAGTCATAATAAAATATGCCATACACCTCATCGAAGTGGGAGAATTAACCGGTCAATTTGATCACAAGAGTCCCTCAAGAAGGGTCCTTTGCTTGGAATAAGCAATTTCATCTCCGAGCAGCGTCTCACGAGAGTCAAGCATCACAAATTCAAAACAATCTGCAGGAGGAAACTGCTGACCTGTTTGAGAGCATTCCGCGCAATGGTCTGAAATGCTTGCTCCACGTTGATCGCTTCCTTCGCACTCGTCTCAAAGTAAGGGATTCCATTTTTGTTTGTGCACCATGCCTGTGCTCGTTTGGTCGAGACCTGAATGAAAAGAACAGCAGCACAAAAATCACATTGCTGCATTCCACATCACCTTGCTGTTCCATTAAACTCTCACTCCACAACCTACAAACACATGAATATGAACAACTGTTGTCTTACAAAAACATGGCATTCACCATTTCAAGCTTGTCAACTATTCATCAATTAGATTTAGGGTAAGGATTATATAAACAACTGAAACGTTGGTGCTTCTGTGGATTACCTAAAAACCTCACCTGAATGTGCTGTTTTTGAAAAATCATCAAATTATTTATATATACTGAATAATTATATACACCAAAAAAAGGCTGAGTGTGCGTGTGCATGGGTGGTGTCTATGTCTCCTCCATAACTCCAAATCTATAAAATCAAGCAGCCTGAAACTTTTCATGAATACTAAGAAAACTCCAAGGAAGTGCATGAGAGACAATTGGGTGTTTGGGTTAATTAAAACACCCCTTTTAAAGACAATTAATGGCCTAATTGAATTATATCCTTCATCAGGCGATCCTTGGCCACCTCGCTCTGTGGGGTCTGAAGGTGTTTCCTGGGTAACCTCGCTGAGGTCTAAAGCCGCCATGTTTTTTTTGGCCTGTTCCACCATACTCTGACTTGGAACAGCATGTAACAATTTCTTTCAATGATAAAGTTTCTCCCCCCCCCGCACTTTCCTCACTCATATTATCGAATGCCTGTTCATCATAGCTACGAATCACTGGGTATATTGCAATGCTTATAAACGCCTGGAGATGCCAGCGTTCGTGGCTTTATTTTATTTGCACATGTTAATAACCAAGATGATCTCTTAAACTAAGCAGAATTAAAAAATGTAAGCTCCAAATTTGAAAGTATCAGCACTTCCGACTCCGAAAAAAAGAAGTGTTGATTTGTCCAATTCGGACATTGCACGGGCGTCTCCGGGTGTAAAGTTGGATCAAAGGCAATTGGTAATCACTTGCCAAGTCAGGCATTCCACTTAAGCCACATACGAGGCTGTACAGTTCATGTCCCGATCAGGATGCAGAGTCGACATTTACGACAAGGTAGAGGTAGGTATACAGCACACACGGACATGGTACATATGGATAGATTTGGACTTCGCGGGTGTGTTGACATGCCATGCCAATTACGAGTGCCCTGGTGGCAAAGTTTCATCCCATATCTTATGGAGGTTCTTTCAGGTTTTCCTTTGTCCTCGTACCTGTTTCTAAAGCATTTCATTATCGGATTTGCTTTACAAAGATTAAATGTTTCCCTTTGTGAGTTTCAAAGCAAAATATATTTGAAAACGCCCAATTTCAGAGCCATTTGCTGTATTAACGTGTTTTCTAAATTATCAAGCCAAATGTTTTTTTCACCCATCCCATGCAGCTGTTTGTAAGGAATAATGTTTGTGAACATGTCCCTGAAACGTCTATGTAAATGCAACGTCATTTTTCGGTGAAAGCTACTCATGGTTTCTGGGTTGGATGCAGTACGTACTGTAGTCGGTAATCACACTGACTCCAACCTGCCGATTCCTGAAAAGTTGCCGATATTGGCCAAACGTGTGTGTGCGTGTGTGTGCGTGTGTGTGTGCGCGTGAACGCGTATGTGCATGCATGTGTGCAACTTTCTCGTTGAGAGCTCCCTTACCCCACATCTATCTCTATCTCTCTCTCTGGACATAACTGGATGGTGTCATCTCCATGCATCTGGACAGTGGTTGTGTCGAGATGGGAGTTTGTGTCCAGACGTGTCCAAGCGGTGTTCGTCTCCCGACAGCTTGGCTCCGGACGTGTCCGGGTGACATTTATAGTATGACCGGTAGAAAATGTTTTTCAGACATTATTTTGTTTCCGTCTTCACTGTCATTCTATGCAGAATCATTTTGATGAGGCAGTATGAATCATAATTCATGCTCCACCACACGTCTGCCTTCCGTCCCCCCTCCCTTTCCTCACATTCTCCCACCTCTCCTCTCTCTTCCCCCTCCAACCCAATCTTCACGTCCCCGCCAGTGAAGTGACGGGTGGTATTTGCTCATAAAAAAAAGATGAAATAAAATTAGAAATCAAGAGAAATTATGAATGCACTGAAAACCTCATCTGAAACCTCTCAAATTGGTTTAATTTTACATAAATAAAGTTTCTCAAAAAGAAGCTCACATTAAATCTTGCAGATGTCCAATTTATTATTATTTTTTTTTTTAGAATCACATTTTATTTGATTTGATCCACATACCAAGAACAAGCAGAAGGTGATGCAAGTTGTATTTTTTTTTTTAACAAAGTTGCATTGTATTATCAGCATTATATGGCGATTCTTGCCAATAGCAACAAACCATGAAGTTATCTATCAATGTGGCATTTCCATTCACCTACCAACCCGTGCCAGAGAAAATGGACACCCAGTCAAGCTCATTTCAAGGCAACTTGGATTACTAAAGGCCCTGTCACACCTTGACGATTTAGCCAGCGTATGCCGACTTATGAAAGGTTTGTCTAAAATGCAGGCACACGTCGAATAGGTTATGGGTAAGTTTTGTATACATTAAGAGCATGCTGCAGCACGCTGGCATACATCGTAGTACGCCGAGCTCGTCGACAAATTTTAAGCATGCTCAAAATTTTCCGACGTGCTCGGCGTATGACTCACATGTTCCGCAATACACTGGCCATAAGTTGTAGGCACATTACGCGATCATTGACACACGTCGACACACGTTACTTGTAAGTTACTCATCAGTCGAAACACGTCGAGGTAATGTTTAGCGTACCCGAAAAACTTATTTCTAACCTATAAGTAACGTGCTTTGAACCTATGTGTAACGTATCTCCAATGCATATTGACTATGTAGACGTATTTGACGTCTTCCGGAGGACCACATAACTTACTGAACGTGTTTCTAACTTACAGCTACCTTATAATGGCGTATTGGCAGCGTTTAGGGGAATTGGTATATAAAAATGGGCTTCACAGGAGGAACTCGTCAGTCTTCCAGACTCCATGTTTTACTTTTGTTTTGTTTTTTTCTTCTTCGGCATGACTGTGATGTTGACGCTTCGATTTCTAGTGCGGTTATGATTTAAATCGTTGAGCAGCAGCCTATTAATAGGCTACGCCACGTGATCGTCGGCGATACGCTGCCGCGCTATGCATAAGTTAGACTATCGTTGGGCATACGTTGTGAACGCCGACAACACGCTAAGCATTCGTTGGTATAAGTTATCTATAAGTTATCGAAACGTTCTGTGTATGTTACTAATACGTTATGCATACGTCCAACTCGTTATGAATACGCCCAAAACTGAAAAAAATATCAATCGTTCAGCGTACGCCAGCGTTTTAGATCAATTTTGATACGTTGCCATACGCTGGCTAAAACGTCAAGGTGTGACAGGGCCCTAACCAGTGCAAGAAATCTTAACGCACAGACGGTTAAGCAGACAAATAAAATAAAATAACCTTGAAATAATGAGCATCATTGCTGTGAATAAATTAATGCAATGCATGTAAACCATCCTTTTATGACTCACTTCAACATGGTGTTGCAGAGATGTGATATGGGTTAAAGGGAGTAATGCAGTGTAGTTATTTCATTATTAAATGTGTGGCATAGGAGTATGGTATTTGTGTACAAAGATTACGAGGTGTCGAAGTACGTCTCGACAGATTTTAATTGGACCATTTAATCCTTTATCTTTTTTTAAACGTTTCTTCAATCCTTCAAAGTCATACAAGGTCTTGATGCTGCCAAAGCTGGCAATTAGAATCTCCACAAGACACCGTTAAAACAGTAAAAGGAGATCATTGATCACACACACTGCGGTGCTATCAAGATCGGCAGACCGAGATCAAAGGTTTAAGATCGACAGATAACGAAGCACTAAAAGACAGATATAAAGGTAAGCACCACAGATGTGGATCAAACTTCTCCCTGGAGTCCTAAGAGAGGAGTTTTGCATTCATTTCAATGCTGCTGGATGCGCCGAGCTTACAGAGGGCTACTGAGGCGCACTTCACCGAACAAGCTGCGTTTCTGGTATCTTCTGTGCAGAAGAGCAGTCACTTCCTGCCAGGACCGGAACTCCGGACACTTTGCCAGGCTCCACCTGTGGGTTTGCTGATTGTGAATTTCCACAGTGCGTGTCATGATGCTTGTCGAGTTGATGGATAAGGTAAACGGTTCGTGTTATCATGGGCACCGAGTAATCATTACTGTATGATCTTTATTTGATAGTTTTCGTACAGTACTGGATATCGATTCTGTGATTGTCATCGATTCATGTCTTTTTTCCCCTCCAATTATTAGATCTGATCACTTCAATTAACTTGTGTCGGCTGGTTTGCAGTTCTTCATTTGATTATTAATGCCAGTATGGTTAAAAAATCACGATCATGTGAAATTGGTGTCATGACGTCATTAGAGGCTTCATAAAACCACTGCCGGATCACCCAAGCCACCACTTGGGATTCCATCCCATTCATAGAGCGATCCAGATCCAGATAGAGCGGAAGATTCTCGTTTGGAGCTATTTGAATGTCAAAAACTGAAGTAAAAATTAATTTGGCTTTCCTCACGGATGGCATATGGTGTCTTTTGACGATCTGTCGCTAAATTGGTGATCATACGAGTGGAGGATTTGACCTCGAGTCCACCCCGAGTGAACCGTAACATTGGTTCGTCAGGATTGGGATTGGGACACTGATCTGAATTTGACGACCGTAATAATAATATTTCCACCAAATAATAGCAATAATAATGAAGATAGTGGCAGGATTCCCCCTAGCCTCAGAGGAAGCGGGTGTTTTTCGTTCAGTTAAACAAGGAATTCAATAAATAATAAATATATATATATATATATATATATATATATATATATATTGCACTCAAAATGCATTTTAGTAATTAAAGAAGAAAAATAAAGACGAACAATGAGGAGTGAACAAATAAAGGCATTTTTAACATCACAAGGATTATTTTTTTCATTTATTTTTTTAAACAATGTCGAGACTCGTACAAGAGTCAACACATAAAATATAACAATGGGAGCAGGAGACAAGAGGGACAGGAGAGGGGAACACAGAACAGTGGGGAACACAGAACAGTGGGGAACACAGATGTTAGATCTGTGGAAGTGAGGGATGGGGCGAGGTACACGGGGTAAAGAAGATGGTACTGCAGGGCCTTTCAGAAAAGAAAACAGGGAATTTGAAGGAGGTGGGTTTAGGGTGGATTAACGGGGGTAGGAAAGATCAAGGTTTTGGATGGGGGAATTTTGGCCTTTTTAAGATCGATGCATTTCGGACTTTTTAAAATCCACCTTTTTTTTTTTTCTTAAAATGTTATACACAATCCCCAACACACAAAAATAAATTATGAAGCAAGAAATGTGAGCACGACAAAATGAGTGATAAAATTATTACATCAGCTGGAAAAGGCCAACAAGGTTTAAAATCACAGCTTTTCTGTACAATAAATATTCGCTGTTCAAAAACCCAAGAGGGTTGGCACACAAACAAGATTAGCTCAATCCTGTGAAGTAATAGACCCAAATTAAATTGACCTCCACATTCATCTTTTTACTTGTTTCGAGTTGGTGGATCAGGCAAGTTAAAGCAACCATTGGATGTGAAAAATGAGGATGAAAGAATGACAAAACGTACACACGACACCAGTCGCATGTACGGCCCCAAGCCACACATCCACGAGTGGGAGTTGCATACGTCGTGATTGTTTGCTTCAAAGACAGCCGGCTCGAGGCCAAATTTGGCACAACGCACGGCAAGCGGTCAAATGTGATCCACGATTTAACAAGTGTGAAACGACCAATTTCCTCTCCAGGGATACACAATGAAACTGAAACGGTTCATACGCGGGAAAAGGGCAAGGATTAAATGCATGAATCAAATATAAAATGAAAATTTATTCGTGGACAGGACAACATATTCAGAAGTCCTGGATGGAAGACCACAAATAATCACGATAACCCACACAAAAGAGCGAGAGAATAAATCCGTGAAGGGCACATATGCACAAGAACCATTCACATAAAAACTGGGTGATATCAAAAGAGCAAGCAGACAGTGGAGTCCCAAATCAGAAGCAGCAGCTTGTCAGGGCATAATGCCCTGGTGGCAGACACGGACTAAGCTGGAATAACTCTGTTAGAGACAAACAGCTCAACCATGCAAGACCCACAATGCAGAATCGAGAACATGAACGAATGCCTATCCCCCATTCATCAGCTTACTTCACCTCCTCCCCACATGCCCCAACGCATCGACATCAATACAGTATGGATCTCAAACAACCACTTGCCTCCCTACACCAAGCGATATCACCATCGTCTAATCAGACAGCGCTAATCCTGAACCAATTATCACAGTGTTCTGCCCAACAGAACTGTCCAATGGTGCATTACTTTTCTTAGAGCAAATCAGGGGCACCCTTATTGGAAGGTTGGAACTTGTTCCTCTTTTCCAAGATGTGAGGGGAGGAAGGGGACGGAGGGGGGGTGAAAAGACATGCCACAGTGTAGCAGGTGAAATGCCTTAAGCATTTCTCTCTTTCACTCACCCAGCTCCTGCCCAGTTCGACATGGAAGACACATCCTCACCTCCCCCAAGCTGCTACAGGTTACAATGTCACTTCCCAAAGGCACACAAAACAAATTAGACTTATCCCTCTTCACACGAACTTAATACGGGCAGGAGACCTTAAGCTCTGCAAACACAAACAGAGATTTATAATCAACTGGACAACCCGTAAACCCGTTGGGTTCCCGTTGTGACAGCGGTTGATGAAAAAGACGAAATTTTAATATTTAGTGGTCAAATTTTAACTTGAAGAAAATTTGAGCATTTACCTCAGGAGTCATCGTTCAACGAAGCACGCGTCGAAACAATTTTACTTCATCAACACGGAAGTATTAGATCAAAATGGCGGTTTATTTTATGCTTAAAAATAAATCGTTATTTATCTATACTCCATGTTTGAGATATTTAAATAAATAATTTCAAGAAAAAACGAAAAACAAAAGATAGCTCCAGCGAACGACACCGTTGAGGTTGTTTGCATTGATCAAATACTCCCGA
>NC_140969.1:27897369-27987369 GCF_056783735.1 Eptatretus burgeri | reverse complement strand
AGAAAGTCGAGCACATGATGGAGAAGTGCATGTAGTTCACCTGAATGAGGAATTCATCTCGCCAGCTGTCCAATGTACGGAATGTATTTGCCATGGTCACATCGAAAACCAGCACACAACAGTCGGCACCACGGTAAAATGCAACACCCAGTGATTGGAAGCGCTCCTGGCCTGCAGTGTCCCAGATCTACAAGACAAAAAACAAAACAAAAATCAAACAGCTCACCATTTCAACAAAGAAAAACAACAACAAAAAAACAGCACTCAGTGGAGTGCATACCTCCACCAGGCTGAACAGTTTTTTTTGTATACCACCAATAGGCCAGATCTGCATCTGAACCAAAATCCAATAGGCTTGCTCTTGTCACCCCTACTGTTGAAGGCACACCAGGCGCTGGAGGGCCAGTCGGCCAGGGTCGGCCATGAGCCCATGATGTGCACGCTAAATTTGTGAATGGGCCCAGAGGGCCAAATGCCAGTTAAAGCATCGGAAGGGGTGGGAAGCCAGTAGAGGTACCCCCTGTAATTCAAATTGGAGTAGGTAGCTCAGAGGCAGTCTCAGCATCCTGGAGGTGCCATTGTGCGAGTACGAAGGTGTGCAGACATGCTAGTGGAGCCACACTGCCTAGCCGGAAAATTATGCGGAGGCATGGATGAAGAACAAAGGGTAAGGCCAGAACTAGTGTGAGCACCAATGCACGGAACGACAGGTAAATTAGCTCAGTCGAAGCATATAGTGTAGACATACACATTGGTAAGTCCCGGGGAAGTTTAATCATTGATGTAATTATGGATAGAGTAGTTGTTGCGTGTTGTATTTGCCCCTTCACACCATCACCACTCAGGTAATCACCGGCCACTGGATTTGCCTGCCTGGAGAAGCCGTGGGACTAGCAGACATCTCAAACTTGCGCTGAGGTTCCCACAGATCCACCTTTTCCTCCAAAGGGATTCTTAGGGGTTGGAGGGATTTTTTCGGAATTCGGCACCGAATTAGGGGAACCCACGAGACATGGAGACTATTTAAAGAGGGGTGCTATGGGACAGAAGGCACAGATAGGGACTGGGAGACACGAACCGTGACAAGGATAGGCCAATGAGATGAGGGGGAGAGGGGCGGTTAGGTTAGGGCCGAACCTGTTCTCAGATTGGCCAGCACCACCACCACCTCCCTCAGGTACGTGTGCACAGAGAGGCTGGCCAGAGGCACCAGCCGGACCTGGTTTGCCATGCCTTTGCCTGCCACACTTGTTACACCTCAAGGCCCAACTTCTTGTGGCTGCACTACTGTTGCCGTTGGACCATTGTGGACTGTTGCCAAGAAACACCAGGACCACTTCCCACTTCTTGTTGTGCCTGCATGCTGCTTGCTTCTTCGTTGTGCCATTATACACCATCAATGAGAGCCAACAAGGACCACTTGTTTGTGGCCACACTGACCTGCTGCTAGCTATTCAAAAGGTGATCCTCAATGTGCTTGAGGGACCACACAACAGCCACCAGGTCCACTTGCCACTTGTTGAATTGCTGCTGTCACCAAGGACTGCCGTGTGTGCAGCCAGTGCCGCCATTGGAGAGGACTGCTTTTCAGAGCTCTGAAAAGAAGACTGTTTGTTTTGATCAGTTCAAATGGAATGAAATGGCATGTGGCTTGCCATGATAGGGAAGGATGCCTGCAGCAGCCTGATGAGAGCACCACTTGCTTTGTGGCAAGCGACTTGCCGTCGCTCGTGCACCAAAGACCACTTTTTTGTTGTGAACAGTTCAGGATGTTCACTTTCATTTTTTCATCTTCACTGCAGGTCCTGGACCAGGGTGGAGTGGAAATGGTGTTAATAGTTTAAACCCACCTGGTTGGTGTTTCGATATGGAGTTGTATTTAGAACTTTCTTGTGAATGTGTTGAGTAACAGAACCCAATGCATTAGTTTTCATTATTTTCAAAGGTGGGACATGTTTGCATGATCACACTTAGAGGCGAGGCGAGGTAAACAGTCTTCGAGAGAACGACCCCTCACATGCACACAAGATTTGGCAGATTCGGGACGAGTCTAATACAGGGAGGGGATAATGTCAGGGTTTTGGAAATGTACCCCAGGGGAGAGCATTCATGCACACATGGGAGTCCCAAGAATGAGTTATTTCATTAGTTTAGATGGTCTGTTGACTATGGCCCCTTGTATTAGGGTTTGGGGATGGGGGGGGGGAGAGATGCATCAATCATTTGTGTATCCCCAGTGTGTTGTCTCCCCCCCCACCCCCATGCAACTTTCAATCCACCAATCTCCCTCCCCCCCCCAGCCTGCCACCTTTCTCAATCTATCAACAATCTGCTTCACCAAACCTTAATTCAATAACCCCTCCTTCCTCCCACCCATCTTTCCCTCAACCCTGCAGGTTTATTCTCATCTTATGTTGCATCCAATTCACCACCAGGTACACTCATTTTATCAGTCTCAATTAACCACCCGTTCATCCAACTATTGACGATTATTATTCACCATGAGAGACTCTTAATCCTTTGTGCCGATCAAATTTCCCTCCTCCATTCTTCCTTCCCTGCACTTCCACATTGCATACAGCACAACGCTTCTCGAATACAAAGTAAACGACAACGTTTCTCCCATACCCCGTCCAGTACAAAGGACATCTCGCATTCTGAAAACATTGTACAACGGAACATTTGCGCTCGAGGGAGCAAGCGGGGTGCTCATTGCTGCCTTGGGTGCGTGAAAGGAAGGGCGGGTGTACCCGTGGCCATCTGCACAGCATGAAGTGGGATTGTCCACTACCGGTACTATTGGTCGAAACGGTGCCTATCTGAGGTGCATACAAACAACAGACGATGCATAGAGACATGCAGTATTTCTGTACTTTGCTTTCATCTGCCATCACTGCATTGAAGACCAATGTGAACGAAACTTGAGCGAGGACAGCAAAGAAGCGAATAAACTGGCCGTCTATAAAAGCTGTTGTTAAAAGGGAAGAGAGAGAGAGGTCTGCAAGAAAATAAATTATATTGACACGACAAAAACTCTTAAACTACCCATTGAAAACTGTGCGTGATACCATGCCTGACCATAAATAGAAAGCTACTGGAGGGAAATTTTTAAAAACATCGGAACTCAAAAAGGATAAACAGATTTGCAAAAAAATATATTAAAATTTTTAAAAACGTCACACGGTTACCAGGAAGTATACACACGCACACATACAGGCCTCTTGTAGGTGAGTTAGCAGATGAGAATAACGATCACACTAAATTTGAAAATGCTGCACTTCAACTTGCAAACAATTGGCAGGTTGCACTTGAAGTTGTAAAGCAGGTGATACAATCACATACCTGCAGGGTGACGAGCCTGTCATCAACCACAACCTCCTTGGTGAGAAAGTCTGCTCCAATCGTGGCCTTGTACTGATTGCTAAACTTCTTGTTCACATACTGGTTCATCAGCGACGTCTTTCCAACACTGAATCAAAGAAGTAGAAAAAAAACAAACAAACAAAAAAAAAACAATCTACCTTCAAACCAACGGCTTGTGCACATATTGCTTGTGACATCGTGCATTCCGGTCAAGGGGTCAGAGTTCCACAAAATTACACGTTACAAACGGTCACACAGCATAACAGTGAGGGTTCCTATGAAGAGGAACTCCAAGGTAAAGCATCAATCATTTCACAGGGATCTAAAAGACTTCCCAACATACACAAAAAGGGAGCTCACACAGCTCTGATAACACCTAAGAAAAAAAAACAAACAAAACAAAACTGATTTTGATGATGATGATGTATCTGAAGAGTTTCGATCCGTTCTACCTGCAATGGAAAAACTGAGCAATATCATCCACCTGCGAACAGACCACAGCACGACGAGCAATTCATTTCACACTCAGCCCCCCAAAATTAAATAATTCCGAGCAAAGTAGTAGAAGCATTGCAGACTCGGCAGAAAAACTACAAAAATCCAACTGTTAGCGCAAATGTGTGTAGTTTGTGTGGCTGTCAAATTTGATCCAGCACTGAGCAACGCTCAAACCACAGCGACGGTACATTCTGAAGGGTGAAACACTTACCGGTACACGAGCGATGGAATCTCAATGTGCGATAGCTCCTCCTTGCACAATCATTAATTCATTCATTATTGTGTCAACAACTGTGAGCAGGGCCAAAACTTGCCATGTTTAATAACAACCGACTCACCCAGAATCACCCAAGATGATTACTTTGAGAAGAACCTTCTTTCTGGTTGCCATTGTGTTTTCCTAAGTCGAAACAAAGACACACATGGACCAAACAGAAATTACACATCAGAGAAAATTACAAAAACATGTTAATGATAACCACCCTAAAACTGTTAAAAACTGCTTGAAATGCCACCACCACATCCTGTAAGCAAGTATATATCCAATCAACCCCCCCCTCCAAACAACAATTGTATTTCCTCACCCATATGGTGTACACATACCTCGCCCTCCCCGCAAACAGTAACATACCAACCTCCCCACCCCGCAAACAGCAGCACCCGCCCCGCCCCACCCCTCCCCGCAAACAGCAGCACCCTGCCCGCCCCTCCCCGCAAACAGCAGCACCCGCCCCACCCCTCCCCGCAAACAGCAGCACCCCGCCCTCCCCACCCCGCAAACAGCAGCACCCCGCCCTCCCCACCCCGCAAACAGCAGCACCCCGCCCTCCCCACCCCGCAAACAGCAGCACCCCGCCCTCCCCACCCTGCAAACAGTATCCACACCACCCTCTGCACCCCACCCCCTACCCAGCAGCACCCTCCGCCCTCCCCACACAGCAGCACCCCGCCCTCCCCACCCCGCAAACAGCAGCACCCCGCCCTCCCCACCCCGCAAACAGCAGCACCCCGCCCTCCCCACCCCGCAAACAGCAGCACCCCGCCCTCCCCACACAGCACCCTCCGCACCCCGCAAACAGCAGCACCCCGCCCTACCCACACCACCCTCTGCACCCCACCCCGCCCTACCCACACCACCCTCCGCACCCCACCCTGCCCTACCCACACCACCCTCCGCACCCCACACGGCCCCGCCCTACCCACACCACCCTCCGCACCCCACACGGCCCTACCCACACCACCCTCCGCACCCCACCCCGCCCTACCCACACCACCTCCGCACCCCACACGGCCCTACCCACACCACCCTCCGCACCCCACACAGCCCCGCCCTACCCCGCCTTCCCCACAAACAGCACCCAAATAATTTATCTCCACCCCTCCCACACCACCAAAACTATTGTCACCCTACAAACAACTACCCCCCCTACAGAATCACCATTGTACATTCACGATCGAGTTCGAACCCAACAATCACACACAACACCATCGACCCACCCCAAGCCCCGTTTGAGCCCCACACGTTCCGTGTGGAAGATGACACTTTCATGGGAGAAGGAGCTCTGGGTGACCAGGGAACCCCCCTGGGCTTGCCACTGCCTCGTCCCGTTACTTTAACCCACAGAACGTCTCTCTCTACTCATTTGGATTTTTAGGAAACGAAACTACATTTGGGAAATAATTTCACGATGAAAAAAAACAAACAACCGGGAAAAAGTAGAGAAACTGGAAGAGACGCCGCGGACACCAACGTCCAGGATAAACACTCCACACCACAGTTTGTCCACAAGGATGTTGGACAATTGGAAAGAGAAACCAAAACATCCACAAGAAATTACCGATTACTCACCACGTCCGAGGAACCGTAAACAAAATGGCGGAAGGTGACGTCAGGCGGAACTTGCCTCCTTTTAGTTATTTTCGCTTTTTCACAATTCAAGATTTCAATTCTTGTGGAATACGTTTTATAAATAGACCTTTTGTTAATACCGGTCCGTATTTAATCCGTATTAAATTAATTATTAACGTAATAACAACAAATATGTGAAAAACAATTTTTCCTGCTGTGCAGCCGAAGGAACTTGTTCCGCCATGACCGACATACATTGCTCATAATCAACCAAATTTCGCGAGACGTTCCTGCTCCAGTGGAATCAGGGAAGTTCCGCATCGGAGAGCGCCAAAGCACAAAGGAAAACGAGCGGTTGAATGAAGTCAAGTGCCCTCTTTTAAACCCAGTGCAGCATATTTTAAATTTATTTATATCAACAACCTTTCCGATAAACTTTCCGTAAATCCTAAATTTATTCATATAAACAACCTTTCCGATAAACTTTCCTTAAATGCTAATTTATTTCGCGATTATGTTGTATTTTGAATTCAGAGGAAATGGAGATGTCTTTGAGGTGTACCTTCCAGGTCAGCGTGTAGTCTTCACTTTATTAATGAACGTTAGTTTACCCAATTTACATCAATCATAGTCGATTCAAACACACCACGAAAACTCAATACGAAATAATAAAACAAGGCAGTCAATATTCCAAGAACACTTCAATACTCATGAATTTTCCCGCGCTTAGCGGACCACGTGACCCGTGTTCGTGAATTTGGCGCGGAAAGCTCGTCGGAGGTGTCATGGCGGTGAGGAGCGCTTTCCTTGCTTGTTACCTCACAGTGTAACGAGTCGTGTGGGGATTAACATGGACCTTGTAACTCATGAGTCTCGCTTTGCAGATCCCCGTACGGGTTGTGTTTGTACTTCGTCGTCGTTCCACGGTGACGGTGTCGCGATGTTTCAACTCGACAATCAGTTTGGTGTCATTTTCATTAGTACCTTGGTTTGTGTGTTTTGTTGGATCATGGAGACGCTGATCGGCTTTACGTTTGGGTGAAACATCCGAGTCCGATCTGGTGTTGTGTTGGCGTTTGGTGGTGGTGGTGGTTCAGCACCATGGAGCACGGCCTGGGGTATCTGTTCTTGTGTTCCCATCTCCGACTGTCCTTGTCGGTAACAGGACATTCATATCTCATGTTGTTCATGTTGTTCATGTTCATTGATGTATCCTGTTGTTGTTCATGTTCATTGATGTATCCTGTTGTTGTTCATGTTCATTGATTTATCCTGTTGTTGTTGTTCATGTTCATTGATTTATCCTGTTGTTGTTGTTCATGTTCATTGATTTATCCTGTTGTTGTTGTTCATGTTCATTGATTTATCCTGTTGTTGTTGTTCATGTTCATTGATTTATCCTGTTGTTGTTGTTGTTCATGTTCATTGATATATCCTGTTGTTGTTCATGTTCATTGATATATCCTGTTGTTGTTCATGTTCATTGATATATCCTGTTGTTGTTCATGTTCATTGATATATCCTGTTGTTGTTCATGTTCATTGATATATCCTGTTGTTGTTCATGTTCATTGATATATCCTGTTGTTGTTCATGTTCATTGATATATCCTGTTGTTGTTCATGTTCATTGATATATCCTGTTGTTGTTCATGTTCATTGATTTATCCTGTTGTTGTTGTTCATGTTCATTGATTTATCCTGTTGTTGTTGTTCATGTTCATTGATTTATCCTGTTGTTGTTGTTCATGTTCATTGATTTATCCTGTTGTTGTTGTTGTTCATGTTCATTGATATATCCTGTTGTTGTTCATGTTCATTGATATATCCTGTTGTTGTTCATGTTCATTGATTTATCCTGTTGTTGTTGTTGTTCATGTTCATTGATATATCCTGTTGTTGTTCATGTTCATTGATATATCCTGTTGTTGTTCATGTTCATTGATATATCCTGTTGTTGTTCATGTTCATTGATATATCCTGTTGTTGTTCATGTTCATTGATATATCCTGTTGTTGTTCATGTTCATTGATTTATCCTGTTGTTGTTGTTCATGTTCATTGATTTATCCTGTTGTTGTTGTTCATGTTCATTGATTTATCCTGTTGTTGTTGTTCATGTTCATTGATTTATCCTGTTGTTGTTGTTCATGTTCATTGATTTATCCTGTTGTTGTTGTTGTTCATGTTCATTGATATATCCTGTTGTTGTTCATGTTCATTGATATATCCTGTTGTTGTTCATGTTCATTGATATATCCTGTTGTTGTTCATGTTCATTGATATATCCTGTTGTTGTTCATGTTCATTGATATATCCTGTTGTTCATGTTCATTGATATATCCTGTTGTTGTTCATGTTCATTGATATATCCTGTTGCTGTTCATGTTCATTGATGTATCCTGTTGTTGTTGTTCATGTTCATTGATTTATCCTGTTGTTGTTGTTCATGTTCATTGATTTATCCTGTTGTTGTTGTTCATGTTCATTGATTTATCCTGTTGTTGTTGTTCATGTTCATTGATTTATCCTGTTGTTGTTGTTGTTCATGTTCATTGATATATCCTGTTGTTGTTCATGTTCATTGATATATCCTGTTGTTGTTCATGTTCATTGATATATCCTGTTGTTGTTCATGTTCATTGATATATCCTGTTGTTGTTCATGTTCATTGATATATCCTGTTGTTGTTCATGTTCATTGATATATCCTGTTGTTGTTCA
Source organism: Eptatretus burgeri (assembly GCF_056783735.1). Classification (NCBI taxonomy): domain Eukaryota; kingdom Metazoa; phylum Chordata; class Myxini; order Myxiniformes; family Myxinidae; genus Eptatretus; species Eptatretus burgeri. The sequence goes on along the minus strand of NC_140969.1, from coordinate 27,978,939 downwards.
TGTTCATTGATATATCCTGTTGTTGTTCATGTTCATTGATGTATCCTGTTGTTGTTCATGTTCATTGATTTATCCTGTTGTTGTTGTTCATGTTCATTGATTTATCCTGTTGTTGTTGTTCATGTTCATTGATTTATCCTGTTGTTGTTGTTCATGTTCATTGATTTATCCTGTTGTTGTTGTTCATGTTCATTGATATATCCTGTTGTTGTTCATGTTCATTGATATATCCTGTTGTTGTTGTTCATGTTCATTGATGTATTGCGTTGTTGTTCATGTTCATTGATTTATTGCGTTGTTGTTGTTGTTGTTCATGTTCATTGATTTATTGCGTTGTTGTTGTTGTTCATGTTCATTGTATTGCGTTGTTGTTGTTCATGTTCATTGATTTATTGTGTTGTTGGTCATGTTCATTGATGTATGCTGTTGTTGTTGTTCATGTTCATTGATGTATTGTGTTGTTGCTGTTGTTCATGTTCATTGATGTATTGTGTTGTTGTTGTTCATGTTCATTGATGTATTGTGTTGTTGTTGTTCATGTTCATTGATGTATTGTGTTGTTGTTGTTCATGTTCATTGATGTATTGTGTTGTTGTTGTTCATGTTCATTGATGTATCGTGTTGTTGTTGTTCATGTTCATTGATGTATCGTGTTGTTGTTGTTCATGTTCATTGATGTATCCTGTTGTTGTTGTTCATGTTCATTGATGTATCCTGTTGTTGTTGTTCATGTTCATTGATGTATCCTGTTGTTGTTGTTCATGTTCATTGATGTATCCTGTTGTTGTTGTTCATGTTCATTGATTTATTGTGTTGTTGTTGTTCATGTTCATTGATTTATTGCGTTGTTGTTGTTCATGTTCATTGATGTATTGCATTGTTGTTGTTGTTGTTCATGTTCATCGTATCCTGTTGTTGTTGTTCATGTTCATTGATTTATTGCGTTGTTGTTGTTCATGTTCATCGTATCCTGTTGTTGTTGTTGTTGTTCATGTTCATTGATGTATCTCATGTTAAATTACATTAAATTGCCAATTTGTCATGGTTGTGTTCATGGATTCACAATATGAATTGTCACCGTGCGGTAACGGATAAGTTCCAAAGGGATTGTGGATATCACAGATTGACCGGTCAAATTGCCTCCCTCATTTACCTTCTGACACTGTATTTTCCCCCAGGATTCAGATTCAGTTTTGACTCCAAGCAGTCCTTCACAACCACTGCTCACTGAAGATCCAGTAACGTCCAGTCCCGGTAGAGACCGGCCACCTTTCGAGGATGAAACGGACGCCTTGCTTGGCGCAGATGGAGACGGGGATGCGGACGAATCGGGCGAAGGTTTATTTGAAAACAATATGGAACGGTGAGTTTGAATCGGGGATTTGTGGAGATTTTAAGAACACAGAGTTGGAAGCTGTGATTCCAACCCACATCTTGTGATGAAAGCTGTTTTGCTTTCACAGCCAAAGCTTTAAGTGTCTTTCTCAGCAACGCTCATGTATCCACCAAATGATGACTCGTTTACAATTTACACGTTTTCACAATTTACACAAAATCCTTTATGGCGGTGAACAATTCATGATGCATTGAGAAGCGGTTTGTCATTTCAGAAACCAATTCTGATAACTGCTAACCAATTAATACTCCTGATAACTGCTAACCATTTCAGAAAACGATTAATAATGATAATCATATTGTTGCGGATTCGCGCCCGCCGGCGTGCGGACGGCCACGTAACTCGAATCGCGGCACGTCGCCCACCGGACGGACAATCCAGTCGTGACCCTCTCGGACTAACGCCGGGAACCAGTCACGGGTGGACCTTTCGGTCTCACCACGATCGTGCCAATCGGCCCCCGCGTGGGATAGGGTTGCTCGCCAAATTCGACCTACCTAAGTACCCACACGGAGGGTAGACCGGGCGATCGCACCTCGCCGCAGGTCGACTTCGGACACGGGCCACTTTAAGCGACCCGTTCCGTACTATCGGGATAACCGAGCGGTGTTATTCGTCGGCCTCGACGGTTCGATTAATTATCGGGCGTTTTAGCCCACGACCAACCCTTTACGTGAAGCAAGATGGAGATTCAATAGAGGAAAAGACGAAGCGAAGCGGGAAAACAGTTCAACGATAAGCACATTTATTTCGCGATGAACGGAGAGCACACATATACAATTCCACCAAAAGCACATGTAAAAGAAGAAGACAATGCAATATTACACAAAAAGCAAATGCAACAATGCAGATCTATCCGACTACCGGGCACACGGCAACACTTATACAATTTTACTTCACAGACGGCGCCGACAACACATATTCCCAAAGCAAAAGAAAAGAGAACCACCCTCCAGGATGAGGGGGGTAGGCGGGCCTGGGGCCGAGACCGTGTCGGGCCTACCCGTCTGATGATGAGACGCGGAGCGGTGGTGGTGCCTCAACTCCGCGGGCCTCGCGGACAGTGTCTGGTAGGGGGTGGGAAGGGGGCCCCCTTTGTCGCACTATCTCAGCGCGGGGGGAAACAGGAGGGGGTTGCTGATGCTCGGGGGAAGGAGGATATCACCCTGTCTCGGGTCCCGCGGCGAGCGTCTACTCCTCGACATTGGTCGCGTTACTGGCCTCTCCCTGTGCAGCTCCCGGCACCGACGCGAGCACCCCCTCGTCCGCCTTCGCCGCCGTCACCTCTCCACAGCTCCGTCCTCTTCACTCTGACTAGTACCACTTCTTTCCAGCTCCACCGACGACTCTCTTGAACCCCGCACACTCCACTCTTCACTCTGAACTGACTTGACTGACACGCAGCCGTTTATATAAGCCCCGTGGCTTCGCTCTTTCACCCTTGACCCTTCACCTCTCTAACTGGCTCCCCATTGGACCGAGGAAAAGTGGGCGTGAATGCTTTTTGATCCATGTATTTGCATATAGCGACCGCCCTCCAATGCCCTGGAGGCGGGGCCAAATCGCCCCTCGCTCACCGATTGGACGGAACAAAAGTGGGCGTGAGTCGTTTTTGATCCGTTTTTCTTCGGAAAGTCTGTGATGTTTCTGAACACGCTGCTTGGTGCGCGCCCTACACGAGTCCAGTATCGGTGCCCACAAGTGGCGCGAGAATGGTGGCGATGCGACGGTGGCGAGTTGTGACGGTAAAGGTCGTGGCTGTTGTGGTGAAGCGGCGTTGTGGTTGGTTGTTGTTGTGGTTGTTGTTGTGAAGCGGCGTTGTGGTTGGTGGTTGTTGCGAAGCGGCGTTGTGGTTGGTGGTTGTTGTGAAGCGGCGTTGTGGGACGTGGTTGGTGGTGGTAGTAATGGCGGCTGGTCCAAAATAAAGATAGTAAAAGAAAAACGGCTATCCTGAAGAGTCGCAGCCCGACTGATTGACATTTATTCCCTCTAGACAACGGGTTTGGGCCTAACTACACATATACTTACCGAGATATCTCACCTAAGGGACCTGAATGGTGGTTTGTGAATTTCGTCAACCACAACAATATCATCATAGCGTAATAACAGCATCAACGTGTTCAGTATCAGTGCGGTGTATTATTGACAATTCAATGATGAGAACCTTGTCAAGAAACTGCTTCGGTAGCACCAAGACTCTACGATGGATTGCAGTACCTTCCATCAGAATGAGAATGGATGCATGGAGCTCGCAGGATGCCCCCACATCTCCTTTTTCCAGGCTGATCCAAGAGATATCTCAGGTGCTTCCAAGGCGGAAACATCGGAACCACCGCACTAATGAAAGTGTGGTAATTAACCTGTCATGACCCACGATATTCAAACCAAGGGGGTGAGGTTCCTGGACTTGGAGAATATATTGAGGAAGGTGGGCGACAGATAAAGATATACAAATCACAATTGGAATAAACATGTAAAATGTGTAGAAATCAGCTTTACCATGATGTCTCGTGCTTTGAAACAGATAAAACGTGGCCCTGCCATTCTGGAATGTGTCAATCCCCCACCACTCCTCCCCTATGAATCCTTTAAATTGAGCATACTGTTGTGGGGCCGAGTTTCGGTGGCAAGCACAACCGCTAGGTGGAGCAGTAGAGTCGGTTCCACCGAACACCTGGAATCAAGATCGTGCTTCTCGGAGAACTCCGAAAGGCACGGGTCCCTTACAGGACCGTGAATCGCCAATAATTCGGCCGCGTGGAATAGGGTTAATTGCCAATTTCAATATACCTAAATATCCACGCGGCAAAGCTACCGGGGAATTCACACCCTCAGCAGACCTCGAGCGGAACGAGCCATTATCGTGCTCAAACCGTGCGCAACTTGGATGTAAAAAACAGCTGTAAAAAAAACTTGGATGGTTACCAAGACCCATTGGTCCAAAATGCACAATTTACCGTTTCCCAATTTCCCAACACGCACCATTCTAAGCCAATGAAAGAAGCACAGAAACGAGTTGGTACATTCAACAAGAGGGGATTTATTTACAATGGGGGGAAGGGAACACACAAAGAGCAGAGCTATCACGACTATAAGAAATGCAAATTTACACTCAAGCACTTATACAGTTGCTACTTAAAGACGGGTCCACACACACACACACACACACACACACACACACACACACACACACACACACACACACACACACACACACACACACACACACACGGACCCCGTCGGGTCTTTATTGAAGGCTTCCAGCTCGAGGAAAGGAGAGCTGGAGACCAGAACCTGTGCTTGGACCTGTCCACCTCATGTGGTCTTCGATGATCCGGCTCGGCGGGACTCGAACCCGCAACACGATTCCGCTCCAAGCACCAGGTACCGCGCTCTCCAAACGGCCACGCACCAATCGACCAAGACCAAGGAGAAGATCAGAGACGACAATGATCCAGGACCAGACGAACCAGCCAGCTCCAAGACCCGCGACCCCCAAGACGACGACGATCACGACAACCACAACCAATGCTCCCAGCCTGGCGTTCCTTTTATTCCTTTTTCCTCCGGGGTGAGAGAATCGCCATCTGAGGCGATCTCCACCCTCATTGGACGTGGTGTCATGGGAAAGTCCCTCTCTGGTAATCTCAATCCCATTGGCCAGGGTGCCGTGGGAAAGTCGCTCTCTGTGGCCATCTCAACCCCATTGGCTGGCGTGTCGTGGGAAAGTCGCTCTCTGTGGCCATCTCAACCCTCATTGGCCGGCGTGTCATAGGAAAGTCGCTCTCTGTGGCCATCTCAACCCTCATTGGCCGGCGTGTCATGGGAAAGTCGCTCTCTGTGGCCATCTCAACCCTCATTGGCTGGCGTGTCGTGGGAAAGTCGCTCTCTGTGGCCATCTCAACCCTCATTGGCTGGCGTGTCGTGGGAAAGTCGTTCTCTGTGGCCATCTCAACCCTCATTGGCCGGCGTGTCATGGGAAAGTCGCTCTCTGTGGCCATCTCAACCCTCATTGGCCGGTGTGTTGTGGGAAAGTCTCTCACTGTGGCCATCTCAACCCTCATTGGCCGGCGTGTCATGGGAAAGTCGCTCTCTGTGGCCATCTCAACCCCATTGGCCAGGGTGTCGTGGGAAAGTCGCTCTCTGTGGCCATCTCAACCCTCATTGGCCGGCGTGTCATGGGAAAGTCGCTCTCTGTGGCCATCTCAACCCCATTGGCCAGGGTGTCGTGGGAAAGTCGCTCTCTGTGGCCATCTCAACCCTCATTGGCTGGCGTGTCGTGGGAAAGTCGCCTTCTGTTGCGTGATTGGACAAGGGGCACGCCCCTGCCTTCCTGGGTGGAGTCCCGGTCTGAGACTATGGAAATCTCCGCCCACGTACGTGGCCGAACGCACGTGGGCAATGGCATCGGTGTGTGAAGTGAAGTGAAGGAGGTTTGTTGTAAACGAAACTCCGCAACGCCCCCTACCTTAGACGCAGGTAGGGGGCCCTAACTATAAACACACTCTTACCAATATAACTGCTCTATAAGGACCTGAATGCTGTGTGCTCATGGCTGCCAGATTCATAACAATACACGCACACAAGCTCCCTGCTACATTGCACATGCACAAACAACACATCACCAACAAACAGACTCAAACACAATGCACAGTTTGCAACATGACGGGCACAGAATCAGAATCGAGATAATAGCTGAGAATCGGAGTTGATTTCACACGTAAATAACCACCCAAGCCTAAAACTGTGAATGTTTGTTTGTTTTTTAAAAACATCTTTGTTACCACATAAGGTTTGTGTAATAGTTATTTACTTCTACGCAATGTGTGTTTTGTAGGTTTTTGTAACTTTTGAAAAACTAGCGAAAAACTGGGCTTGACTGATCAGTTAGTTCCCTCAGAATTACATGTGGGAAACCACCCGGGCATTACGCACAGATCAATCGCCCCGGCGTTACGCACGGGTCAATCGCCCCGGCGTTACGCACGGGTCAATCGCCCCGGCGTTACGCACGGGTCAATCGCCCCGGCGTTACGCACGGGTCAATCGCCCCGGCGTTACACACGGGTCAATCGCCCCGGCGTTACGCACGGGACAATCACCCCCGACGTTGCGTACGGGACAATCGCCCCGGCGTTGCGCACGGGACAATCGCCCCGACGTTGCGCACGGGACAATCGCCCCGGCGTTGCGCACGGGACAATCGCCCCGGCGTTGCGCACGGGACAATCGCCCCGGCGTTGCGCACGGGACAATTGCCCCGGCGTTACGCACGGGACAATCACCCCGGCCCTCTCAGGATCATTGCCCCGGTTACGGGGTGTTCTCTCTCTCCCTGAATCCCCGGGACTGTTTTTATTTTTTAAACTACTTCAAACCTCTGTGCACACACCGAGTCCAAGAAGCCGTTTTTATCTCATCCCGTCCAGCGTTTTGGGAGTGCGTTGAAGTCTAACAAACCCACAAAAAACCGATACTTCCTGAATTATCATTTGATATCCCATTGCCTGCAGTTACAGTGTGAACTGTATTGATCAGGGAACTGGGTGTGCAGCATGTCCACAGTAAATCGCAAGCAAATAGCTGCACTTCACGGAATTTTCCCCAAAAATATAACTAAATGAAGCTGCTCAGTGCGATTTGCACTCGTTTCCGGTTGCGATACATGATAATTATGTTAGCGGTGTGTGCGCACGTACATTCCTGTGCACTGTACTTGGTTGTTCCTTTCCACCGATGTTGGGATTGTGCATTAGTAATCTCCTTGATTGCTGTCATTTTTCGATAAGGAAACGTTGTCTGTATTTCGCAATTGCTTTTCAATTTACAGTGGTTTTATTTATTTATTTATTTATTTATTTTTGCGCAATGCTTTCAAGTCTTTCACAGTTGGTTTTTGATGTTTTGATTTGTCTTCTGCTGTGTTGAATTATTTAATTAAGGCTTGGACAAATGTCTGAACCGTGTTAAACAATTGACATTCCACCAAATGACGAAAACCTAACGAAGAAATTTCTTTATTCTCATTACCTCACAATCCCTCAGTGACTACCGGCCAATATCTGGCCTGGACCAGTACGAGCAGGAGGGCTTGGACGATGCTGATTCTATGTCTGAACTCTCTTTTGGGGCCCGAATGGAAGTGGAAGACAAGTTGGATAAACGAGATCGTGATCAGGGTTGGGGAGGCTCCCGGACAGGAAGAGGCTTGCTTTACGGTGAGAGAGAGAGGGAGAGGGAGAGGGAGAGGGAGGTTGGGGCGGGGGCGAGTGGAAGCGAAGACATGCGTCAGTGATGTTGGTTAAAGGTAGTTAGCGAGTGCCTGTTGGACTGGGGTGCAAATTTCAATTTGGCGAGCTGGTTGTCTCATTACTGTGGTGCGGCCGTGCTGTTGATGCCCTTCCACATTCCACATTTGGGCAGGAATTTGTAATTTCTTCACGGTGCCGATGATTACATGAGCAGACAAGACACTTGGCTTAACTTCCAATGGATGACGTGCTTTGTGATGTTGGATGATGTGCATGTGAGACAGCAAGAGGGCAGTTTATTAGCTGGGTCGAGATTAAAATCCAGGGTGGACAGCTCAGAGGCGAGTGCGCGTACCTTTAAGTCTAAGCTATCCTTTCAGGCCATAAGATCATATAAAAGTCACGATAAACTGTCAATTGTTTTTCCTTACAATTCACAACATCAATTCCTTGTGTAGAATCCAGTGACGAAGAGGATGGCGCACCTTCGCGAAAACGACGCTTAGCAGAGAGGGCTGCAGAAGGTCTCGAAGATGATGAAGAGGTAAGGAACAAAGGGAACAGAACAAGGGGACTGCTGTGAATAATTGCAAGCAAGGGAACTCCCTTTCTGTTTCACTGATCTGCGTCTGCCAATCCACCCCGAAACTCGCCTTCACCCCCTCCCCACTATTTAAATAAAAAAAAATTGTTTTTGACAGGCTGTCAAAGATGGCTGTGTGTCCCGAGATGCAATATGAGCACAATTGCCTTTTTCCTTGTACCCCTGTTTTTATGGAGACTATGCATCCAGTATAGGCATTTGCAGGAAGTTGTTTATCTTGGTTGGTTGTTGAGGTTTTGGAAAAAGCAAAAAGGGCAAAACATTCCCTTTTTTGGAGAAAGTAGTGGGTATCTGTGAGACCATCAAAAAGTATTGTGATCTCTTGTCTGGCCTCCATTTTTCCAGATGATTGAAAGCATCGAAAACCTGGAGGACATGAAAGGGCACTCTGTGCGTGAGTGGGTGTCCATGGCTGCGCCACGTCTTGAGATCCACAACCGTTTCAAACACTTCCTCCGTACACATGTGGATGAAAGAGGCCACAACGTATTTCGTGAACGCATCTCGGACATGTGCAAAGGTACGTACGTGTGTGGTGTGCATTCTTCGACCATGTTTGATAATGTTGGCCCGTGTTCTCGATTCCCTCCCGACACTTTTATATTTGTGCCTCGAGCCTCGTGTGGAATCCGCTTTTTCCCTTTTCCATAACTTGCGAAGGGAGATTCTTGCACAACTTTTGTTGGCTGTGCCTTTAATATTTTGATTTCTTATGTAACGTGATCGGGAGCAGTGGCGATGCTCCGCAGTCATAGCCAGGATGCCAAGAAAATATAATACGTGAATGCCAAAATTGATATTGATATCCTTGACTAGTTTCTGATATCTTAAATGCTGTAAGCAATGGGTTAGATTGCTTTGAATAGCTCTGATTATTTTATTACACCTTATTAACCTCTGCCATCTTCGAAGATGGATGGAGGTTACTGTTTTCACCCCTTTCTGTCTGTTTGTTTGTTTGTTTGTTTGTTTGTTTGTGAACAGTATTACGGAAAAACTCCTCGACGGATTTCGACAAAACTTGGTGGGGGGGGGGGTTATGTATGGTCCAAGGATCATGCCATTAAATTTTGGACTTGGTCCCCCCCCAAAAAAAAATTTAGAGAAAATATATATTTTTTTGCATTTCTACATGTTTTAAGTGATTTCCAACCCCCCCCCCAAAAAATTGTTACTCCCCCCCAAAAAAGAATTTTTTTTTGCATTTATACATGTTTTAAGTGATTTCCAACCCCCCCAAATAAATTGTTACCCCCCCCCCCAAAAAAAGAATTTTTTTTTTGCATTTCTACATGTTTTAAGTGATTTCCAACCCCCTCCAAAAAATTGTTACCCCCCCCCAAAAGGATTTTTTTGCATTTATACATGTTTTAAGTGATTTCCAACCCCCCCCAAAAAAAATTGTTACCCCCAAAAAAATTTAGAGAAAAAAATGTTCTTTTTGCATTTTTACATGTTTTAAGTGATTTCCAACCCCCCCCCAAAAAAAAAATTGTTGGAGAAAAAAATAATTTTGCAACTTTTTTTTCAACAAAATTTCGATTTCTTTTTTTTGCATTTCTACATGTTTTAAGTGATTTCCAACCCTCCCCCCCCAAAAAAAAATGGAGAAAACTATAACTGTCAGCATTGTTGACATCATCTTTCATGAATAAGATATAAGGTTCACTTGAGTGACCCAGCAGTATTGGCGGCGGAGGTTTTGCACTCTCCCGAGTGCTCCCCCTCTAGTTCTTTGCTGTATTCGATGAAAAATAGTATTTTTGATCCTCTGTTTATCTAATTAGGATGTGATTGACCATGTCTGTCACATTGCGTGGTGAACGCTAGAACAAAATAACAATCCATCCATTCCTTTCCAATGGGCACCGAAGGAATTCTGCAGCTTCAGGGACACAGTTTACTCACCGTCTTCCCCACTGGTGTAGTTTTGTGGTTGCCATTGGCTAATACGAGTTCATCCGCCTTTTGATGGCATTTGCTCCATCAAGGGTACTACTACCCCTCTTAGGCTTCCTGAGTTGCCACCTAGGAATCAGCATTGGTGTTTGCTGGCAGTACTGTCCCTCAATTGTAATGTTTCTCAAATGATTTAGTCAGACCACAGTAGCAGCGGGAGGATCCACAAGAACATGGAAGCACCCACTTGCCAGACTTTGATGGTTGCCACTCCTATTTTTGAAGTCATGGTACCTACCTTGCATTAGATGAGCTGCTAAAAAGCTGAAGAACCTCTATCTGTCCTGAAGATGTGACGACTGTTGATCCGGCTCCTACCCTTTGACCTGCCTGGCTTGGTAAGATCTACCAGCAATGAGGCTACCTCCAGAAGAAGCCACAGGAGCAAGCAAGCTTCCCCACTATGATCAAAGTGGTAGTCACGATCAGGGAAAGATCATGTTACCCATTGGTTCCAGCTAGCAACTTACTTAGAGTGTCAGGCTGACGTCCACGAGGGCTGCTGATGAGTGACAGAGCATGGAGTTTCTGGAAAGGCCATGTCTGCCGAGCCCCTGCTAGATCCAAATTAAACGAGGTGCTGAGTTGGCTGCAAACATAGTTGTAGAAGATTGTTTTGCAGCATTTGATATTGCAAGATGAGAGCGTATGTCTTCCCACAATTAAGAGTTTCTTTATTTGGTGGCAAACCACATGAGTGATGTGATCCACGAGGACAGCGAGAGCGGTGGCCTCTTGTCAACACTTTCCCTTCAATCCAAAATGTGTGGCTATTTTCTGCCCATAAGGTTGTGAATCCCCTATCATCGGATCATGCCACTGTGCTCCAGTAGTTTCTTGCATGGTAGATGCCGTAACATCTATCTATATATTACTAAACCTCTCATCTTGTTTATATATATATATATATATTCCCAAAATACAGTCAAAACGGCACACGAGAGTGCAAATTTTTTGGGCCACCTTACTCACCATTCGCCTGCGGTGCGCAGTATCACGTTTCATTCAAATCGGGCAATGAAAAAATTATTAAAAATTCAATTCCCAATTCAGTGAAGTTTTGGTACGACGATCCATAAAGCACAAGGACAAACCATGGAGAATGTGTTGATATACCTCGAGAACCCGGTTGGCCGAACGATGACTCATGAGGTAAATGCTCAAATTTTCTTCAAGTTCAAGTTTGACTACTAAATAATATGAAAATTTGGTCTTTTTTTTATTTTTTTTTTCATCAACCGCTGTCACAACAGGAACCCAACAGGTTCACGGGTCATCTAGTGTCTTTTAAAGTTGTGCATCTGCACCACCTTTGTTCTGCATGACTTGGCCGAGGTGTCACCACTGATGTCATTGGATTTCAATATACAAACCTCTGCAGTGTTGTTCTTGATAGTGATGTGATTTTTGTGGGTCTTGGGGGGGTTTTTTGTTTGGATGATGTGACTAACAACCATAGTTGTAAATGTTCTTATTGAGCATTTTCTTGACTGTTTTCCCATAGAGAACCGCGAATCACTCATTGTGAGCTATGAGGAATTGGCAGCTCGAGAACACGTCCTCGCTTACTTCCTGCCCGAGGCTCCGGCTGAGATGTTGAGCATTCTCGATGCAGCGGCAAAAGAGGTTGTTCTCTCGATGAATCCCAAATACGATCGCATTGCATCTACAATCCACGTCCGCATTTCTAACCTGCCACTGGTAGAGGAGCTCAGAACGCTGCGGTAAGCACCTGCTCCCACACCTTGCTCTTTCTCCGGTTACTTGAACGGTACATGCTGTGTGAATGTGCATTTGGTGGGGAAAAGGGAATTTTTATTTATGGTTGATAGCTTGGTCACACACGATACCGACGAGCTGCTTTGTTCTCTCCGATGTCTGCCGGATGCAAGTTGTGAATGCTGGAGTGCTTTGTGTTCGGTTTCACTTTGAAGATAATTTGAAAACACAATAATGATCTTCTTGAAAATGTCCACTTGATATTTTGCACGTTAAAAAAAAAAAAAAAAACTTAAAGTTATTCCTCTGCCCCCATTTCCCCGGATAATGATCCTCAAATGCCGTAAACATTCTAATCAGGTAAATGTTGGATCACTGTGGAATTGCACTTCACTTCAGATTGTTAGTCAGTGGTTTCCCCATTTAAAAAAAAAAAAAAAAAGTATTTTCCGTTTCCAAAAAAAACCCAAAATCTTTTTTGTGTTATCAGTGGAAAAAGAAGAATTTATTTGTGCACTTGCATTGGAAAAAAAATAAAATGTTCCTCAAGTCTCCACATCTAAAATCCTCCACAGCACACCTGTGCGGTGTATTTTGCCATCCGTGTGACACTGGCATGTGAAATAATTAAATAATAAATTGCAGTTGTGAAAATGTGCAGACTGCATCCATGGGACGTGGCGCTTCAATCGAAATTAATCTCGATGACGATGTTCATGTATGCTCACCAACAAAGGAAGAGCCCCGGCGTTACGCACGGGACAATCTCCGCGGCGTCGCGCAAGGGACAATCTCCGCGGCGTCATGCACGGGTTAATCACACCGGCGTTACACACGGCGTTACACACGTTACAAACTGCAGCTGTGGCAGTATGCACGTTGACATAAACACACCGGGTGGAAAAAGTGAAAAGCGTGGTTAAGCAATTGGTTCATGTCTCTCCATCCGTCTGTCCACAAATGTCAGTTTATGATTGATGAACAACTTGATTTAAATTGAATGTCGTACTTTATTTTGATTGTTAATCCGGAAGCAAAGCTGCCGTTTAACAGTACTTTGGCTCTGAATTCATCCTGATCATACATGTGCAGAGACGAGTGAGATAATATTTTTATTCCGTCTGCCTGTCTGGCAGTGAAACAAAATTGAAAATCATTCCAAACAGGAAACCTACTGTTTTTAAGAATGACATAAAGGACACAAACAACAGGGACGAATAACTCATGTAATGTGATAGGGTGATGTAATCGACACTGCGTCAATGGCAGTAAATTCCCGGAAACGTTTACACGACTTTTCCGATCTTTATTTTATTTCAATTGAATTTTACGCTTGAACACTGCAGAACATGCAATGCCTTCTTGTCACTTACACGAATTTGGTACTTGTACTTGGTTGGACATGTTAAATAGGATGGCGTATAAGACTACTTCAAAAGCACTAAACTTCTGGATTAAAAAAATATATATATATTTAAACGAACTTTAAAACCGTTATCTTGTATATTATTTCCGAGTTTGTGGTTTCGTGTCGCGCTATCTTCGACTTTGTTCTGCGCTCGAGTAACGTGATATTCGGCTTACGTTATCTCAAAGACCATATGAGGTGCATGGTACAAAAAAAGTAAATAAAATGGTTCTGAAACAGTGAAATCGTATTCCACTGACTGCATTAAAGTAAAATTACTACTGATACTCTGCATCAGTTCCTTTCTCAAACACACCCACCCCAACATGTCGCGCAGAGCGCGGGTTATGCTAGTTTTATTTAAGTACATACCTAAACACTGCGCAGGGTGACGTGTTCAATGAACTCTCGAGTTATTTAATGTTTTTAAAATTTTATTGTTTTTGGCAATCTCATCTGTATTTCAACCATTTTTCACCATTAAAAAAAGTTTCTCCAAAGTGGAATGCACGCGTCTGTCATGACTGACATTTTGCTTTCACCGGCGTTTGTATTTTCAGGGAATATTTTGATTGAAATTTCAAATCGAATTTCACTTTGACTGGGCACTCCAGAGATTGATTGATGGAATTTTATTCAGGACGGTTGGACTCCGCTATTCGCGGATTCGCTATTCAAAGAACTTGCTGATTCACGGTTTATAAAATGCCAGCTGCTTTGACGTTTTTTTTTTTTTTTTTTTTTTTTTTTTTTGCGTTTTCGTGGGCGTATTTGTCGTTTCTTTTCACAAGATTTTTTTTTCATTTTCCCTCATGAATCACCAACCGCCGGGAACCTATCCCCCCTTTATCCATTGAAACAATGCCCCAACATTCGCAGCATTTTTCAGGAACATATCTCCCACAAATAGCGGGGTCCAACAGTATTTCATATCAGTAAGAGAGATCAAGATTCAGAGCTCAGCTCATCAGCGTCCGAAGCGGCTGCAATTGACGTAAGCAAAGCCTTGACTGCTCTTGCTCTCCGAGTATAGACGTTATCACTTGTGCATCAAATTGCAGTGCATGTTTTTTTTTCCTACTTTTCCTAATTATGCTGCGGGAATTAGGTCTGTGGAGAATCGCACACACAAAATCAGACGATATAGTGAATATTTTATTTATAATTCGACCTTGTCTTGACTTTCTTTTCTGTAATTTTCTACATTCCATTTCTTTCCGTGTCAGAGTTTCTCCGTTTCAAGGCACCAATTCTGTGAGTTCCGTCCATTTTCCACGATCAGGGAAAATCACTGGCTCTATATATAATTTAAAGAGGTGATTGCATATTGGTCACGGTGCCTTTTCATTCGGAGCACTTGGACGTTCATCTTGCGCCGATTGACCGTGATGGCAATGCCATTATATAGCTTTGCTTTGACCCCATACCCCATACAGGCAGCTCCACCTGAACCAGCTGATCCGTACCCGTGGTGTGGTTACGAGCTGCACGGGAATTATGCCTCAGCTGAGTGCAGTGAAGTACACGTGTGCCAGGTGTAACTGCATCATGGGTCCTTACATGCAGAACCAGCATCAGGAGCTGAAGCCGGGATCATGCCCAGAGTGCCAATCTTCAGGCCCCTTTGATATCAATATGGAGCAGGTTTGATTCGTGCATTTTGTTTGTTATTCTGCTCTTTCCCAATGTACGTGCTGTATAACAAGCTTGAGCCAGGGCTTTTTTGAGCTGTACACGCGATTGTTCTGTAAAACTAATGAAAAATCTTTTTTTGTTGGGGTGCAAAGTCAGGGGGGGGATCTGTCCCTTCAAACTGAATAACAATTACCTTGTACTCTACTATTAAAGGGGAGCCCCAGCCCCTATTTCTGTGTTCACTGTAAACTCCTTTAATATCACAAAAATTTCATATTGACACGTACATGTATGGACCGGCGCTGTTCGTTGGGGTGGTGCGCATGCTTGGTCGCTGGGATGACGCTTTTGCACTTGGCGGGTCAGTTGGCATGCGTGCTTGGAGACCGGGGTGGCGCACTTGCGGTGCATGCGTGCTTGGAGACCGGGGTGGCGCACTTGAGGTTGGCTGGTGGGTTTTTTCCGCACAGTTGGTGGAGGAGAGGGTGGGTAGGTTGGCACGGGTGGTCGGGGGGGGGGGTGGATGGGATGTGTTGGCGAGCTTGGTCGGGGTGTGTGTGGTCGTGATTGTTGCTGGATGGACTTTTTATCTGCTCAGTAAAATGTAATTACATTTTTGGGGAACTGCGAGTCCTTCTTTCAGGAATGTATGGGAAACAAAATGACTCCAGGGATACCCCTTCCCCTGCACTGTTTGCACCTGTTCCTTCAATGCTGCAATTTCCCACTCTACAGATATTTATGATTTGACGTTGTTGTATTTCCATCAACTGGTTTGAATGTGCAATCGTTTTTGGGGCTTGGAGGGAATGTATGCAGTGTTCTCCAGTGTACCAACTCATCTTGGGGTACTTACTTGTGTCTCCCAGACAGTGTATCAGAACTACCAACGTATCACCATTCAGGAGAGTCCGGGGCGAGTGGCTGCTGGACGTCTCCCTCGATCCAAAGATGCTATCCTGCTGGCAGACTTGGTCGATTCAAGCAAACCTGGAGATGAGATTGTGAGTTCGGGAAAATGTGCGTTTACGCCACGATTATGGGAACTTGGCTTTTTTTTTGTTTGTTTTTTTAATTTTCCTTCCTTATACTCTCTGCAGGAACTCACAGGCATTTACCATAACAACTATGATGGAAGTCTGAACACTACCCATGGGTTCCCTGTGTTTGCCACTGTGATTTTGGCAAATCACATTGTCCACTTTGGAGATCGCACTGCCTTGGAAACCCTCACGGATGACGATGTGCAGAAAATTGTCACGTTTTCAAGGGATGGTTGCATTGGGGAGAGGGTGAGACCTGGGGAAGGGAGTTGTAAAATCTGATTGACATTTGTGGGTGAACGTAGGTTATGGGATGTATTGTGTGTACCTACTTGCGTGCATGCAGAGTTTAATGAGAGATGGACTGTAAAATGTTGTCAGTCGTGTGTGAGACTGGATGCAGCTCGAAACCTCACTTCCCGAAATATGCTGGTAACATGTCATGGTGGCGGTTTTCCCTACACAGTCAGTGGGGAAATTTATGGAGAAATTTCTCTCCCCAATCAATGCCCACACGTGGGATTTATCCAAACTCTATCCTCTAAATGCTGAGTATCAAGCGAGGAAGCAGCACGCACCAATATTGAACGACTTTGATATGATTCAGCCATGATCAGAATCAAACTGCCGACCTCTCAGACTTAGGGCGGATGCCCGAACCACATTGCCACTGGTGTTTTAAAGAAAGCAGCATTTGTTTGTTTTACTAAATAATAGTGCCATCCATACTTCATCTATCTCATTGGATGTGTAATTGCCAATAACTTCTGCCTTTCCTTCTCCCTCTTCCTTTCCCCTTCCGTCCCCCTCTCCTCCACCCCCCTTGTCCGTCTGCCTCTCCGTCCATCTGCTTCTCAATTTCCCTCTGCCTCAAAACGTTCTAAAGGGTTAAAATTTCTAACTGTTGTTTACATTTTAATTGGTTGCTAGGCAAAACTAAGAGGTCGAGTTTATGATTACTGGTCGAAAACAAATGTTCAGGCGTGGAACTGGAACTTATAAATCAAAGTTAAATAAAACAATCGGTGATTGACGTGTTCTTTAATTGTTCCCACGTTGAATGTCTTTAAGAACACAGCCAATTTGAGTTATCATCTTTCCTTTTTGATTGATTGGTTGGTTGAATTTAGATTCGTAAGGATTGCATAATCGGCTGCAAGCGATATATTGATTCTATGTCTGGTGTGGGTTCAATTTCCGACCTGACAATAACACTTCGGAGCCGTGATCCACTGCAGGCAGGTCATTGTTTTTGGTCACATGACCGTCTGTGAACTGGAGCTCCACTGACCTACTTTCACTTGTAGATACAGCGCCGATAGAAAGTCCACACCCCCTTTCCAAACGTTCACCTTTTGTTGCCTTGTAGCCTGGAATTAAATTGCATTAAATCAGACTTTTTCCACCTTTGTTTACATATCATAACCCACAACTTCCAAGTGAAAAACAAATTGTACAAATTTCAGAAAATTAACTTAAAATACAAAACAAGGATATCTTGGTTGGATAAGTGTCCACCCCCCTTATAATCGCAATTTTAAATTAGCTCAGGTGTAACCAATCACCTTCAAAATCACACACCAAGTTAATTGACCTCCACCTGTGTTAAATTGTCATGATTCTGATGATTTCAGAATAAAATCAGCTGTTCCTGTAGGTTTTCTCTGCTGGGTAGTGCATTTCACAACAAAGGCTCAACCATGAGAATCAAGGACCTTTTAAAAGACCTCTGGGATAAAGTTGTGGAAAGGCACAGATCAGAGGATGGGCATAAAAAAGATTTCAAAGGCCTTGAATATCCGTTGGAGCACAGTCAAGACGATCATTAACAAGTGGAAGGCTTATGCTTCCACCAAGACCCTGGCGAGATCAGGCCGTACCTCCAAATTGGATGACCAAGCAAGGAGTAGACTGATTAGATAGGCTACCAATAGGAAAATTGCAAAGACTGGTCACTGTGTGTATGTGACCACAATATCCCAAGCACTCCACAAGTCTGACCTGTACGGTAGGATGGCAAGAAGAAAGCAATTACTCAAAAAGCCGACCTTGAGTCCTGTTTGAAGTATGCAAAAAACCACTATGGATATTTTGAAGCCATGTGGCAAAAAGTTTTGTGGTCTGAAGAAACAAAGATGGAACTTTTTGGCCGAAATGCAAAACGTTACATTTGGCGTAAACCCAACATAGCACATCACCCAAAGAACACCAACCCTACTGTGAAGCATGATGGTGGCAGCATCATGTTATGGGGATGTTTCTCATCAGCAGGGACTGGGACACTTGTCAGGATAGAAGGGACAATGGATGGAGCAAAAGACAGAAAAATCCGAGAGCAAAACCTGCTGCCCTCCGCAAGAAAGCTGAAATTGGGACGGAAGTTCACCTTTCACCGTGACAATGACCCGAAGCACACTGTCAAAGCCACATTGGAGTGGCTTCGGAACAAAAATATAAATGTCCTTGAGTGGTCCAGTCAGAGCCCCGACCTAAATTCAATCGAAAATCTGTGGCACGACTTGAAGATTGCTGTCCATCAACGCTCCCCACACAACTTGATTGAGCTTGAACAGTTTAGTGCAGAAGAATGGGCAAATATTGCCCAATCAAGGTGTGCAAAGTTGGTCGAGACGTATCCCAACATATTGTTACGTTTGAGGGGGGGGGTATGCATTCAAAGGGTAATTAGGATGTTTAATTAGGTATGCCATGCTGTTCGAGTTTACCAGGATCTCGATGTAATAAGTAGCAATTCAGTGGTGATAAGTTGTCTAGTAAATGTTCATTTCTTCAAGGGGGAAATGATAATTGTCACGTAATTAGATAGGGACACGGGATAGGGTAAGTGTGTCTGCGTAAACCCCTTTTAGTAGTCCCTGGAGGCTGGCCGTGACGTCGCAGGACAGTGCAGCGGATGGCTCCGCCCCGTGATCACGATTGGCAGAAGGCGACGGCGGTGGGCCAATAAACGGCTCGATTGGAAGTGACGAGGACAGGAGGATAAAAAGGTTCTGTTTGGGGTCGAAAAGGAAGAGGAAGAAGATTGGGACAAAAAGATCGTGTTTTTTTGGTGTGGAGGCTGTTGCGCGGGAAGCGTACTTGTTGTTGTGCTGATTCGATCGTGTTCTTCATCGTGTCTTGGAGCCTTGCTGAGCCTCGTGCCTCACCTTGGTTGGCTCTGGGGTTCTGCTGACTCGGAGTACGGGGTCGAACGGCGGGCGGACCTGCCTCCCTCTCCTGCTCGCAATTTGGCGCCAGAACTGGTTCCCTGGCGGCTGTGAGCGGACTTGGGCCAAGACCAGGAGGTCGACAGCACCACGGTTTCTCCTGCCCCCCTGACGAGAGCAAGGCCAGCTCGTCCGACGCCGATCCAGGGACAGTTGCGTCCACACCACGGTCCAGCCTGACCACCAGAAGTAGCTCGTTGTGTGTGTGTGTGTGTGTGTGTGTGTGTGTGTGTGTGTGTGTGTGTGTGTGTGTGTGTGTGTGTGTGTGTGTGTGTGTGTGTGTGTGTGTGTGTGTGTGTGTGTGTGTGTGTGTGTGTGTGTACTTGGTGCCTTAGAGGGTTTGAGATTTGTATATTCATTGGAATTGTCTGTGTTTTCCCCACGCCCGATCCCACACCATCCCGTCGAATCGCCCCGGATCCCTTTTCTTGCCGAGTCTTGTTATTTCTGGTTAATAATAAAAACAAATAAACATCATCAACTCAGTGAAAAGTGACTCGTGCCACCTTCCTCGTCCCGTTTGCGGTAGAGCGATTAGAACCGCCATGTTTGGGTCATAAATAAATAAACCGCCTCCATCGTTTTGGCTCATTCTACGTTGGCGGGACTGTTCAAGTCCTGTGGACGTCACATTGGTGTCAGGGTGTTGGATGTTGGAACCCCTCTAAATTATATTTGGTATCGGGAGAATATACCAAGATTAAAATCTCGCCACGAATTGGAATATAAAATTACTGCAGAAAAGCGCGCGAGCGTGGGGAAATTTTGGCGGGAGTTTTCAAATTAAATTTAATTGGTGGCAAACGGGACTTCTGCACCATGGCGGATGTGCAGATGTTTGAGCAGGAAGGCCACGTGTCTGGCAGCGAGTCGGGGGAAGAAGGGAGAGACGGGGGTAGGGTTGGAACCTCCCCCATTCAGAGCGTGGACCGTGCTTCATCGCCCGTAACGGAGCCGGCAGTGCCGGAAACCGGCGCGATGTCGATCCAGACAATGTTGGAACGTTTAATAGCAGACATGACGGTACAAATGGCAAATCAAGTCGTGACACAGAGGGCAGAAATGACGGTACAAATGGCAAAAATGACGGCACAGGGGGCAGAAATGACAGATCAATTGGGGGTAATGGGGGAACAGTTGGGTGCACGGATTGATTTAATGAGGGATGAATTAGGGGAAAAGATGGAGAAAATGAAAACTGAGATGCATGAGTGTGTGGATGTTAAATTGGGAGAAATACAAAGTAAATTTGAGGATAGATTGGAGGAAACAAAGGTAGAAATTACATTGGAGGGGGAAAATATACGAAAAAAATTGGTAGATAAAATTGATGCAACGAACATTCGGGTTGATAAAGTGGATGAAAGCCTGGAACGTCATCGTGCCTGTGTGGATGCTCGTATGCAGCTGCAAGTTGAAGAGTGGGGAGAGCTGAGGAAGCAAGCGATGAATTTAGCGGAGGAGGTAAAAGGATTGGAGGCTCGTTTGGACGAACAAGATAAAATTATGAGCCAAGATGAAGTCTTGGATAAAGGCCTGGTAGAGCCGTCTTTTGTAAGTAGAGTGTCCGGGTTGGTTGAGGAGCAGCTACAAACTCGCGACGGAGCCTTGGAGGAGGTTGTGTGGGCCCAGAAGATCCTGCGGGAAGAGGTGAATCGGTCCATTCAACGTTTGGAACAGGAGGCAAAATTGACCCATGAGACCCTCACCACAAAACATCTTTGGCCACAGTGGGCTCCGAAATTGGATACGCAGCCACAAGGGTGTTTGATCGCTGGGCTGGATTCGGACAAGGGAGAAACTGAGAAGCGGGCCACCGTAAAAGTGATCCCCCTCGTAAATTTTGACGGGTCAGGGAGCGTTGAAGCTTTTCTGACGCAATTTGAGTGCATTTCCCGACTAAACGGGTGGAATGAGCGGGAACGTACAGGGAATTTGGTGGCAACTTTGCGGGGACCAGCCGCAGATGTGTTAAACGTGATCGCGGAGGGGATGTTGACCAGCTCCCACATTTGCGAGGCGTTGAGCCGTCGGTTTGGGTTCGCGGCAAACTGTGATCTGGTGCGGGCCCAGCTCCAGCACCGCAGATTAAAGCCGGGTGAGACAGTGCAGGAGCTGGCACAGGACATTTACCAATCAGTCAGGATCGCGTATCGGGACCTTACAGTGGAGGCATGGGACAGACTGGCACTAGAGAAATTTTTAGCTGCTCTTCCTGACCCTGAGGTCCGAGTGCTAGTGGAGCTACAGGATCCACCCACCGTGCACCGAGCGGCCGAGTGCGCAGCCAGGCTGGCCTCGTGGAGTCGGCCTGGTCGGGTGCCCGAGAGGCCATCGGTGACGATCCGACAGGCAGAGATTCAGTATCAGGGAGGGGGGCTGGGAGAAATTGGCATTACCCAAATGTTTCAGGAAATTTGCCAGAAACTGTTAAGTTTGATAAAGGGTAATTCGGTAGTTGGTGTGCCAAAGCGGCGGGGTCCAGCCCAGCCAATAGAGCAATTCGATTATGGCCGAGGGGGTCCGGAACCGGAAGAGACATTACACCGACACCCACGGGGGCCTTTTATGGGGAGTTGTTTCCGGTGCGGGCGAAGAGGACACATGCAACGATATTGCCGGTACCCGGCGATGGAGGGACCCTCCAATCGACTTTTAGACTCGGAGAGGGTGAATCCTCCTGCTGAACCACCAGGTCTATCCGAGATGTCCTTTCATAGGTCGGGTCCGGAGATCACTGTCGGGGGTCGGGGAGACTAGATTGGGCTGAGCATATACGGCCATGCTCGGCTGCTGAGATTGTGGCGAAGTGCCCTCCTTTGGTGGAAAAAAATGAATTGTGGGAAAATTGGCATGGGTTTGTAAGTTCTGCTGGGTTTTAGAGTGACAATCGGGACAGTGGGTAATTGGTAACAAAGCGGGCACAAGTGGCTGTCCAATGGCTGGTGCGTGGATCGGGTGAGAAGTGCTGTGTGAGTTGTTTTAAGTTAAGAAGTGAAATGTATGGTGCACACATTGATTTTTTATTGGACATGGTGTGGTAACAGGGAAGGTCATGGTCGGCGAAGTGTTAGAAATGCAGGTGTCACATGTAAGGCCGATGGGGTGGGGGAGTCATGTGGGTTTTGTGGGTGGGGATGATGTGCTTGTCCACAGGGATTGCTGAAGCTCACGGTGAGCGTGAATTGCGACCCCCTTCAAGGAGATTCACCACCTGGTGGCTAATGGTGACAGTGTCTGGAGGCAACTGGGAGAGGGTCTGGTTGGGCGACCAAGGCGGGTAGGACCTTGGCGACCCAGGAAGGCCAGAGGAGCCAGTGAGACCCCTTCCAGAGTGTTGTACGGGATTAGAGCTGATGGCTACCAGGGGGGAGGGAATCAAAAGGAGCGGGACGGAGAAACGTCCGGGTTGGACTAAAGCTTACCTGTGAGCATGGTTGCACCTGAGATGCCCCCATCATCTTGTGGTAACCCACCCCACGGCCACGACGGGATTCAGCCTGCATGATTAAAATGAGGACCATGACCTAGAAATGTGATGATGACCATGGTGTGAGTGTTGTGAAGATGTATGAGTCCCACTCGATCCCGCACAACTTGACATGTGCAGCAAGGGCATGATGTCCGCATAATTTTGGGGCAAGCAAATTTGAAAATTGGCTCCCCAGGTAACGCTGGGTCTATTAGCATCCACTGGGGGAGGCGGTCAAGTGTAAATATCCTGTGAATAGTGTCGTTAATGCTTGGAGTAGGAATGTAAAGTATAAGTGTTGTGTTTTTGTGGAACCTTTTGTTTCCCCTCCCCAGATCACTGGAAGAGTGTTGGGCAAGAGCGATGATCCAGAGGATGGAGTGCAACTTCGCTCAGTGCTCTCATGTGATAAAATAAAATAAAATAAAAAAAACGAATGATTGTTCAGGCGAGGATAAGGCCATAAGGGGGTAGTACATTAAGCAGGATAGGTAAGTTAGCTGCGACTCGCTGCCCATTGCCCCTCCTACTTTATTTCGTTAGGTTAATTAGGTGTGAGTCAGTAAGTGTTAAGGCTGGTACGGTAGCGCCTGTGATATACCTTGCAGGAGCTGCGGTACCAGAGGAGGGGGCAATGTTACGTTTGAGGGGGGGTATGCATTCAAAGGGTAATTAGGATGTTTAATTAGGTATGCCATGCTGTTCGAGTTTACCAGGATCTCGATGTAATAAGTAGCAATTCAGTGGTGATAAGTTGTCTAGTAAATGTTCATTTCTTCAAGGGGGAAATGATAATTGTCACGTAATTAGATAGGGACACGGGATAGGGTAAGTGTGTCTGCGTAAACCCCTTTTGGTATTCTCTGGAGACTGGCCGTGACGTCACAGGACAGTGCTGCTGATGGCTCCGCCCCGTGATCACGATTGGCAGAAGGCGACGGCGGTGGGCCAATAAACGGCTCGATTGGAAGTGACGAGGACAGGAGGATAAAAAGGTTCTGTTCGGGGTCGAAAAGGAAGAGGAAGAAGATCGGGACAAAAAGATCGTGATTTTTGGGTGTGGAGGCTGTTGCGCGGGAAGCGTACTTGTTGTTGTGCTGATTTGATCGTGTTCTTCATCGTGTCTTGGAGCCTTGCTGAGCCTCGTGCCTCACCTTGGTTGGCTCTGGGGTTCTGCTGACTCGGAGTACGGGGTCGAACGGCGGGCGGACCTGCCTCCCTCTCCTGCTCGCAATTTGGCGCCAGAACTGGTTCCCTGGCGGCTGTGAGCGGACTTGGGCCAGGACCAGGAGGTCGACAGCACCATGGTTTCTCCTGCCCCCCCTGATGAGAGCAAGGCCAGCTCGTCCGACGCTGATCCAGGGACAGTTGCGTCCACACCACGGTCCAGCCTGACCACCAGAAGTCGCTACATTTTGTGTGTGTGTGTGTGTGTGTGTGTGTGTGTGTGTGTGTGTGTGTGTGTGTGTGTGTGTGTGTGTGTGTGTGTGTGTGTGTGTGTGTGTGTGTGTGTGTGTGTGTGTGTGTGTGTGTGTGTGTGTGTACTTGGCGCTTTAGAGGGTTTGAGATTTGTATATTCATTGGAATTGTCTGTGTTTTCCCCACGCCCGATCCCACACCATCCCGTCGAATCGCCCCGGATCCCTTTTCTTGCCGAGTCTTGTTATTTCTGGTTAATAATAAAAACAAATAAACATCATCAACTCAGTGAAAAGTGACTCGTGCCACCTTCCTCGTCCCGTTTGCGGTAGATCGATTAGAACCGCCATGTTTGGGTTATAAATAAATAAACCGCCTCCATCGTTTCGGCTCATTCTACGTTGGCGGGACTGTTCAAGTCCCGTGGACGTCACAATATTCACAGGTGTAATTGCTGTCAAAGGTGCTTCCACAAATTAACTCAGGGTGGGTGGACACTTATCCAACCAAGATATTTTAGTTTTGTATTTTGCAAAAATATTGTGAAATTTGTTTTTCATTTGGAAGTTGTGAGTTATAATGTGTAAATAAAAGTGTAAGAAGTCTGATTTAATTCCATTTAATTTAATTGATTTAATTAATTAATTCTACAAGGCAACAAAAGGTAAAAAAATTGTGTGTGTGTGTGTGTGTGTGTGTGTGTGTGTGTGTGTGTGTGTGTGTGTGTGTGTGTGTGTGTGTGTGTGTGTGTGTGTGTGTGTGTGTGTGTGTGTGTGTGTGGTTTGACAATTAAAATTCCAAGATTAAGGCAACATAAAATTTTATTGTAAATGTACTAATTATGTTTCATGGTCGCCTTCAAAGTCATCTCCCTTGGAGTCCATACACGCTTGCCAACGTCACTGCCATGTTTCAAATCACCCTTGGAGTCATCATCTAGAAGGCCATTCAGCTCATTGGTCACGACTCTCGAGATCCCTTCCATTGATGCACAATGACTTCCTTTCATTGGAGTTCCAAACGTCAGTCAGATCGGACCAACATTCTCGCCCTTTTGACATTTCCGTCCATTTTGGCAATCGATGGGTGGTCCCACGCATCATCATGAATGAACGTCCATTTTCCCTTCCGCAAATCTATTGGCCCTCTCAAACACACGTGATCTTGACATTGCATCTTCTCCGTACACCAGCTTCAACTTGTCGAATGTCCGTGCTGCTTTCGTTAAGTTTTACCAAATGTTGTTCATCTTCAGAACACGATTGCAACCCTTGTAAGGCCTAAGTCACATTTGCCACGGCGGCCGTGGGGTCTCCAAAATCTACGGCCATTAGCAATTGTACGGCGGCCGCAGTATTTCCATGGTCACACAATGTAGCAGTCACATATGTTTTTATTTTTCAGGGAGCTGCACGGCGTATTTATAAATTGTGGAGACCGAAAGCATGGGGTTGCCGTACGGTCTTTGATTTGATGTCGCACGGTGACCTTAGGGCGTTCCTGCGGCGGCCATAGAATTTTCAAGGCAGACGCAAGGCGACTGCAGGGGGACCGCAGGGGGGCCCTAAGGCGAACGTGCGGCCAGACAGACAGTAACGAATGGGTTAATTTTTTTTTTCTTACCATTCCTTTTGTTTTGGCTTGTTGAATTGCTACGGCGAACGTAGAAATGAAAAAAGTTATAACTCCGCGTTATAATTCCACGGCGACCTTACGGCCTGTAAAATATAGCCAAACGCCATAGGGCCACCCTGAGGCCACCGCAGAAACTCTGCGGCCGCCGCACTGTCAATTCAGAGGGCGTACGGCCGCCGTATCCTCGCCAGAGAGCAAATGTGACTTCGGCCTAATTGAAAGAAAACTCCAGGAGAACTAGAAAACACAACTGATCGATACAACGGTAAACATAGTATTGACAGGAAGATTAAGATACATATCCAATTGCAAAACGCAAGCCAGTACTGCCACCTGTTGAGAAAAAAACATTAATCCTGGAACTTTATTGTCAGTCCTCATATACGAAGTGAGTCTGGTTTTTAGCTCATCTACGATGGAGTTGGGAAGGGCTGTTAAAGCAAGAATGATGTCCTTCAGTCCATCTGTCCAAGCCTTCAGTCAGGGAATAGATCCATTGACATTTTTTTTTCATGTTTTTTTCATACTCCTCTGAGGCGGCTCAACGAATCGTTTTGAAACTCTGCATGATGATTCATGATACTGATGCACAAAAACTAACTTAAATGTTTTTATTTTTTATTTTAAAAAGAGCCCTTTTTATAATTTTCGTCCAGGTAGTAAACTAATTGGTTAATTAACTCAAAATGTAATGTATGTCTGTATGTCCATCACATATCGTGATATTCCATCATCTCACGAGGTGTTTCGTTGTTTAATTTGAACCTCTTAATTTAACCTTTAAATTACCCTTGTCAGAGGAAAGGGTATTGCAACCCTTCGATCCTTGAGACCCTTCAAGATCCCTAATACCCATTGGGAGATGAACGTCTGTCCCACTTGGGACTATTCATTGTTTTTGTTCCTTGTATGTTTCCAAACCCCTGTGCCAATTTCCCTGAAATTTTTTTTCCATGTACCGCATTATTTTCACATATGGAAGGTCATCGTCACAATAAAAACTTGAAACTTTGAATCAAATTGACATAAAAACAAGAAATAACGGCCCTGCCAATGACCTTGCGTCGTCTTCTGGTGGAACGTACCTGCTCAGTCCAAGGTCTAACCCTCTATGCTGAGGTAGTGATGCGCCACTGTTGGATGATCACGAGTAGGCCCAAATAAAACACAAATACTGAGCCGAATTAACACAATGTTGATCGGGTGACCCAACGTGTGCGTGCGTGCGTGCGTGTGCGCGCTCGCGCGCGTGTGATTCTGATTTCACTGTGAAATGCAAAGCAAACCTTTTGTCTTTTTTTTTTTCCTCTTCATGTTTCTTTTCATTATATCCTTAACCTTGTATTTGAACCCCAAGATTTTTGCAAGCATTGGACCTTCCATCTTTGGACATGAAGACATTAAGCGAGCAATTGCTCTTGCACTGTTTGGGGGAGAAGCAAAGAATCCAGGTATGTATGCGATGCCATGAAAATGTATGCCGTTCATCCTTGTCACACACCCAACCTGCTCAACAAATTTCATCAGGATCCGTCCATGACTTTTTATGATATCCTGCACACAGACAGACAGACAGACAGACAGACAGACAGACAGACAGACAGACAGACAGACAGACAGACAGACAGACAGACAGACAGACAGACAGACAGACACAGACAAACAAGAAAAAGACATCTTGCAGAGCACGGTATTTGCAAAATCTGCCCACTCTCCAAATATTACCATGGATACGTCAAATTCTCCATTTCATTAAGATTAAAATTAACGATCATAATCAAAGCTCAGGTCAATCGGATGAAAATTGATTATTTCTCAGATTGAAATTGATGATTTTATAAGTTTGACCTTTGATTTGACCTTATGACCTCAAAAATAGTTTCTTTCCAAATTCAGTGATGCTTACAATTTGCAATTTGTGCTTAAAATGTTCAGGATTTTTCAGATGAAATTTGTTGATTTTCGAAGTTTGAACTTTGACCTTTTGATTTCAAAAATAGTTGGCTTCCCAATTCAGTAATGCAATTGCTGTTTCATTTACATTTTTAGAAATTTGACATCAAGATGACCTTTGACCTCAAAATCAATAGGCTTCTCTGTTGAGACTACCTGTACAACATGGTAAAGTTTGCGAAGATTGGTTTTAAATTGTGACCTGAAGGCAATTGACAGACTGACATACAAACAAACAGAATAACAAAATTGACTGACCAACGTACCAGAAAAATCTTTGATTTTCCAAGTAACAAGAAGACGTCGTGCAGAGCATGATATTTGCAGAATCCATAAAACAAATTTGACCTCAAAAATTAATGGCTCGTTGAATTCAATGACCAAATATCAATTCTTTTCATATTTTAAGTCGATTGGATGAAAATTAAGGATTTTAGAAATCTCACCTAAGATGTTGACTTTTGGCCAAGGTTGACCTCAAAAATAATTGGTGGTTGAATTCATTAAGCTGATATGAAAATGCTTTTCAAATTTCGAGTCAATCGGATGAAAATTAAGGATTTTAGAAATCTCACCTAAGTTGTTGACCTTTTGACCTCAAAAACAATAGGCTTCTTGCTTTTGACAAACTCCACCATGTGGTGAAGTTTTATGAAGATTAGTTTAAAATTGTGACCTGTAGGCGATAGACAGACAGACAGAGACAGAATAACAAAATCGACTAACCAATATACTTGGAAAATCTTTGATTTTGCAAGTAACAAACAAACAAACAAACAGACGGACAGAAAGGGGTGAAAACATAACGTCCTTCACCTTTGGTGGCGGAGGTAAAAAATGCTCCAAAGGAATCCCTTAAATTACAGGCAATCAAATAAATTAACAAAGGCAAAACTCAACTATCTCTCCAAGAAAGACAGAAAATAATCAAAATATTGGGGTCAGGGCTTCAAAAGTTTGAAGTGGAGCTTTAATTATTATTATTTTCTATGAAATACATACAAGTATCAAAGTGATTGATAGTATCTACTATTTGGTTGTTACCATTATCATCCCAAATTCCACGAAAAAGGAGGATTACTTCAAGGTAAATGCGATAACTGGACAGACTAGAACACCAATAGAACAAAAAATCTTTGAAATAAATAATAAACAAACTTACTTAAAATCTTGCCGACGGTTTCTCACTGGGTAAATTTACATTTAATAAGGCTGTTATTAACACAAATGCCATACTCGTAAATGATTTCATCTGGAAAGTGTTTGACGGTGCTAGTTTATACATTGTAGCTGAAGAAGTCGAAGCCGTTGATTGATATCTCCGCTACATCTGAAATGATAACATTTACACGATACACATTTAATGATAGAATGGGTAAGGGAACTGTCGACGCTTTTCTTCCTGACAAGCAGGGCTACCCGGCGTTGTGCAGTGCTCTTCTCATCCTGTTGACATTTTGAAGAAATCAAATATACTAGCGATACCCGTGCACATGCACGGGATAGCAGAACAACATAGCTGGTAGCAGACGACAGACCGTACACGGGGAATGACAAAAATACGCATTGTGCAAAATGCAAGTGGTACTATGAAACGCCAAAACTTCCCAAACATTGTCGGCATGTCCGCTAAGTGCCACAGCAATTTCATAGGGATCGTGTGATGGCGAGCCGAGTTTTTAGTGTGCAACCTTGGTATAATAATAGAGATGTATATATTTTTGTTGTTGTGGGGGCCTGAAACGCTTCCCTACACCCACTAAGTAATGGGGTTGGGGAACATTTAATATCTCTTTTTCACATAACTACAAAGGCTGAGGCTCCAAGGAGCGATATAAATTAAAAAAAACCCAATAATACTAATGCAACTTTTTTTTTCCAAACAGTTTTTGCCTAACCACTCCTCGGTACTCACTGATGAACCTCTGAAAGTGCGATGAAGATCTGTTGTGCAATCTGAGAAAAATGACAACACACACAAACACATCTTGTTTTTTTCCTTTTCTGTTTCTAACAATTCTGACACACACACACACACACACACACACACACACACACACACACACACACACACACACACACACACACACACACACACACACACACACACGGCTCTCCTATAGACTACAGTATAGATTATGGTAACAGGAACAAACAATGATCCAAATTGGTTCTCTAATTTATACACTATATCTTAGTGAAATTCCACATATTGAGTCGCCGTATAATGAGGGGGGTACGTGTTGTTGCGTCCTTGTGTGTGCAGGTGGCAAGCACAGAGTTCGTGGTGATATTAACATCCTTCTCTGTGGAGACCCTGGTACGGCGAAGTCTCAGTTCCTGAAGTATGTGGAGCAAACGGCAGGGCGTGTCATCTTTACTACTGGCCAGGGATCATCGGCTGTCGGCCTCACGGCGTACGTCCAGCGCCATCCTGTGAGCCGTGAGTGGACACTTGAAGCTGGGGCGCTGGTGTTGGCCGATCGGGGCGTGTGCCTCATCGACGAGTTTGACAAAATGACTGACCAGGACCGAACGAGTATCCACGAAGCCATGGAACAACAGAGCATTTCCATTTCAAAGGCGGGGATTGTGACGTCGCTGCAAGCGCGTTGCACGATCATCGCTGCAGCAAATCCTATCGGTAAAGCTATCCCTGTGCATCGCATCCTCCAACATGTCTGTCTCCGTGCCATGTGGCCATGTGACTTGTGCGCTTACCAGTGTCTGTGGAGTAAGGACTTGCAGCTCCAACTTGGACAACTCCGTTCTCACGGCAACTGAATTTGTGATGCGTTAACCGCACTCGAATCTCGACGGGGCTCATTGTTTTACATTCCACTTGTATTCGTGAATAGCCCATGTGACCCGAAAAGATTCTTCACACTCGCTGCACCTCCTGCTTTCCTTCCTGGTTAACCATGTTGGGAATTCAGTGTAAAATCGGAGCTGGATTTAATGTTAATATATTCATAATACGCATTCCGTGACAAGGAATTTTAAGGTGGGAGTAGGCCATTTGGCCCATCAAACCCATGATTGCCTCGATCCTTTTAAAATTCTGATCATCAAGCAAGGAAGCATCACGTACTAACTTTTTAAATACTTTGGTACGACTTGGCCGGGGTTCGAATCGCCGACTTCCCAGACTCAGAGCGGACGGATACTTCTAACCATTATGCCACCAAGGCTGATTAAATAGAAAGTCTTTCAATTACAAAACTAGAGGGGGAGCACTCGGGAGAGTGCAAAACCTCCGCCGCCAATACTGCTGGGTCACTCAAGTGAACCTTATATCTTATTCATTAAATATGATGTCAACAGTGCTGACAGAGTTATAGTTCTTTTCTCCAACATTTTTTTTTTTTGGGGGGGGGGGGGGGTTGGAAATCACTTAAAACATGTAGAAATGCAAAAAAAAAAATCCTCTGGACAGGGGGAATGCTCCGTAGAAATTATCCCTGTTATTCCTACGACTATCCATTACACCTGGATTGCATATTGGCCGATCACGCTGTCCGGTGTGATTACCTCCGCCATAGAAGTTGAAGGAGGTTGTGTTTTCACCCCTTTCTGTTTGTTTGTGTACAAGATATAGCAAAAAGTTGTGGACTGATCAGGATGAAACTTGGACAGGTTGGGTGTATGACCATGACAAATTGATTTGATTTTGGTGAAGATCCGGATCCAGCTACTGGAATTTCTTCAGTGATTCTTCACCATTCAGAGATAGAGCTCAAAAACAATATATAGCACGATATCTCAAAAATGTATTCGGCCAGATATGTTCTCGTGGATCAGGCATTACGAGCATTACGAGTGCCCTTCTAGTTTAACCATGTGATGGGAGTGTTATTCTGTATCGTACGAGGTCCGTCTAAAAAGTAACGGGACTGAGCCCGCTGTGTGCTCCACTTACACAACTTAAATGAACGGGTTGCATCACAGTCTTTTGCAACATTCCAGCAATATATATATATGATTGGTGATTTTTTTTTTTTTACAGGTCGTGCTTTACACGTTGTCTAGTCTGAGTCGTCGCGCTATGAGTCGTGAGCAGAGAGCCAATCTGAAGTTTCTCGCCAAGCTTGGCAAACACCTTCCGAATCCTTCGCAATGCTGCAGCAAGTCTATGGGGAAGAAACGATGTCACGTACACGTGCATTTGAATGGCACAAGAGGTTCAAAGAGGGACGGGAGGAGGTTGAAGACGATCCACGGTCTGGAAGACCTTCAACGAGCAGAACGGCGGACAACATAGAGCGTGTGAAGCAGATGGTGTGCGCAGTTCATCAACTCACGGTGCGGATGATTGCTGAGGAACTTTCCATCAACAAGGACATTGTCTGGAGCATCATCACTGAAAATCTCGAAATGCGCAAAGATGGTCCACAAGCTGTTAGCCTAGGACCAGAAACAGCAGAGTCACTGTCTGTCAAGACATTATCGAGCGCCTTGAGGATGATCCAGACCTGCTCGGGAGAGTCGTTACTGGCGATGAATCGTGGATATTCGAATACGATCCCGAGACAAAATGGCAGAGTCGTCAGCGGAAACGTCCGGCATCACCAAGACCAAAGAATGCAAGGATGTCGAAGTCGAAGGTCAAGGTGATGCTCATCACGTTTTTGCCATCAAGGGCATCATCCACTTCGACTTTCTACCGCAGGGTCAAACAGTGAATCAATACGTGTACAAGGAGATCCTCCGGAGCCTCATGAGATCAGTCCGGGACAAGAGGAGGGATCTGTGGGAGAACAACGCCTGGGTGCTCCACGATGACAACGCCCCTGCTCACAGTACCCTGAGTATCCGACAGTTTCTGGTGGAGAGGAACGTGCCAACTCTGGAGCAACCCCCGTATTCGCCAGACTTGGCCCCTTGTGATTTTTTTTCTTATTCCCCAAGCTCAAGGGGGTGATCAAGGGGATCCAATTTCCTGATGTGGAGGCCACCAAAAGGGCCGTGACGACGGTGCTCCGGAGGATTCCAGAAGAAGCCTTCCGGGGTGCATCGAACAGTGGAAGAAGAGGATGGACAAGTGTGTGAGACTGGAGGGAAACTATTTTGAAGGGGACAAGCTGTGATTTCAATTTATTTTTTGGAATAAAATTTCTGTGAAGTCAGTCCCGTTAATTTTTAGATGGACCTCGTACTTGTAGGTCATCCAGTGAGAATAACATCAACATTACATCATGACAGTTCACAAATGAATAACTAGAGCAAAATCTATGGCATGCAATTGCAATTACCCATGCTTCTCACCAAAAGCAAAGTTGAAAGACAGCAAAGGGTTCTACCAGGAATGACCCTTTGAGTGAAACATCATTACCTCCGCCACCGAAGGTGAAGAAGGTTATGTTTTCACCCCTTTCTGTCTGTCTGTCTGTTTGTTTATGTGCACGATATTTCAAAAAGCTGTGGATGGATTCGGATGAAACTCGGTGGACAGGTTGGCTGTGTGACAAGGAAGAATCGATTCGATTTTGGTGAAGATCTGAATCCGAATCTGTAGACGAGAATTATTTAATTTTCGAAGTGATTCTTCACCATTGAGAGTCTGTGTCAAAAACGATATAGTACTGAATAGCATGACATTTCAAAAATGTATTGGGCCCGATATGTTGTTCTCGTGGATCAGGCATTACGTGGTGGAGGTATGTGCTCTACCGAGTGTCCTCGTTTTCTGTTGTGACCCCTGTTACCCCAAGTCCCCACCAAGTGGGACATGAACCTGGGGGTCATATTCAAAAAATTGTTGCATATTTCATACGTCCCCCGATGTTGATTGCATGCACAAAGTTTCATTGTAAAATGTGCCAGTAATTGCATTTTTCGGTATTTCACCTTTTGACCCCACCCAGGAAGGTGGGGCAAACATGGCATTGCTCTTGCACCTTCTTGCCATATGATGATCATAACTACCAAATTTGTTGAATTTCTGCACAACCATTTAGGAGATAGCATCACAGACAGCCGGCTACAGTATCCCCCTGTGTTTTTTTTTTTCAAAAAGCGTGGGGATAATGAGGGTATCACCACCGAGCACATCTACCAAGCAGTCAAGGGCTCAGGTCTAGGGATTTGAGCCTTAACTATTGTGCAGCAAGCTACATGAGTTCCTTGTGTCATTGGTTTCTGAATCGTGGCATTTTTTCACTTTGTAATTGGAAAGATGGAGCAGGTGTGGTGGTTCTCTTTTCAAGAAGAGGACTCTCTCGGATGCTGCATTCAATGGAGCCCAGCTTGGTTATTTGAAGATGTTGGCGTGTGCTGTAGCTCAAGGCTTGCGAGCACCTGTTGGGCCATTCATCATGCTTGGATCATTACCTGCAGGAAACTGGAAGTTCCCCAAGAAATGCCTCATCAAAGTTTGGGAAGCGTATTATCCACGACAACTAACATGAAAGCTCTATTTCTCGAGATTTCTCACACCGACATAAAAAGACGAGACTTGAGGAAGAGGTAAACACAACAGAACAGCGAGAACACAAGCTAAACATACCTTCAGCAGGGTAGAGGGACACAACAGAGGGTTGCTTGAAGGAAGAATGGTGGGGGAAGGGGGGGAGGGGAGACACAGGTCGTGAAGAAGCTGAATGTAACCTCAACCACTGTTAGAGGGCTGAAAGAACAGGAAGGGGGAACCAGCAATTAAACAGCAATGGAAAGGAGGGTGAACAGAGAAAACACAATAACCTGGAAAGGAAAGGAAGGAGTGGGGTTGGGGAGGGCTAATGTTGGTAGAAAAGATTGTAAATATGGTTTATGACCTGAGGAGGAGGTGAAGAGGAATTTTGAAGCCTCAGAGGGTGGAGTGAGATTGAAGACCAAGGAAGTTGGTCCCACAGATGAGAGAAAAGCAGAATGCATCCTTATTGGAGAAACCTCGGGGATGAGGGAAGGGGTAAGGAAACAGAGGATGGAAAAGGCAGAGGATGCAAGACCACAAAGGAGGTGCTGGAAGACAGAGGCCACCGACTTGTCTGCAATGCGAGATTAACAGACCCAGAGATTCGGCTTCATACGAATACAAATTCCAATGACTTTGAGGGCCTTGGTTTCCACTGCATCAACAAGTGCAAGGTGTGAGGCAGGGGCACCAGCCCAAAGGGGGGAGCAGTACTCCATCGAGCTGTGGAACATGGCCTTGTATGTTGTTGGAAGTACAGTTTTGTCAAAGAAAAACTTGGCACGATGGATAGTTTTCTGCTTACCTCCTTTATCCGTGTGGTATTGCAGCTTCCTGTTTCCGTCTCGTTCTTCCTCCAATCTCTGAAGTTTGTGGTTTACCACCATCTCGTGTGAAGCACATGTTCACCTTTCAGGATTACTGCTTACTTGGGCTCTTTTATACCCTATGGCCAGTCGGTCAACTTTCAAAACTTCATGATTTAGTCGTTCAATCCTCCATGACGTAGCTATTCTTTGAGTTTTGATCTCTCTCGAAAAATAAGTCGAACAAAAGGTAATACCTTGTTGACATACCTGTGTACTTTGTTCAAGCTGTTTTGCTTGCTTGTTTGTTTGTTTGTTTTGTTTTTACTTGTTTCTTTACCTCCACCATCTTGCATCATTTGCTTCTATTTTTTTCTTTTTCCTGACCCTTCCGAACAGGTGGTCGTTACGACGCCTCCTTAACCTTTGCTGACAATGTTGACCTCTCGGAGCCAATCCTGTCCCGGTTTGACATCCTTTGTGTGGTTCGTGACACTGTGGATGCTGTGCAGGTAGGGAGAGTACTATGTTTAGATGAGACGTGTGAAAGCTTTTAAAAATAAGAAGATGCCTATCGTTTGGAATTTCAAGTAAGCCCATGTTTGTATCATGTCTTGTTTCCAGGACGAGATGTTGGCAAGGTTTGTGGTGAACAGCCATGTTCGGCACCACCCCGCCGGTCCTCGCGATTCTGCGGGGGCAGGTGATGGTAATTCAGCACTTCCACCGATCAACACCACTGGCGTTCAAGCTCTGCCCCAGGATTTTCTTCGAAAGTACCTTTTATACAGGTGCGTGAGGGTGTGGATCATCAAAGGATACACTGAAACGCACTGTGATGGCAACAGAAATGTCGGCACTTGAAAGTTGCTTCTGCACAATGTTGGAGATTTCATCCTTTTCTCATGAGCAGAGTCTATCATTATCAAGACCTGCGTTGCACACAACTAAATTGACAGCGCATTTCAACCACGATGGCGCCTTGACTTCTATGAAGCCGACCTATCTGTTTGCATTTGGCCCCATTAAATTTCCTGCATTTTCGCCAGACTGACACAATTGATGAGATTTTCCTGTTCTTTGTTATTGAGAGTAAGGCTTCCTCAGCTACACTGAAATATATATTTGCCATTGTCGCCTGGTGTTGGCACAGTGGTTAGGGCAGCAGCTTGGGATCCAAAAGGTCCTGAGTTCAAGCCCCGTTGGGCCACTGAATTAATACACCAGGGGGTTGACTCAGCCTGTCATCCTTCCGAGGTCGGCGAAGTGAGTACCAGTATACTGGGCCGGTGTATACCCCGGTTAAAAGAGGTGTACCATATCCCTGTGTCGTAAGAGGCGACCAGGGTTGCGTCAGGAAGGGCATCCGGCGTAAAACCAGTGCCAAATCATTATGCGGATCATAACGGATGATCCGCTGTGGCGACCCCTAACGGGAGCAGCCAGAAGAAGAAGATGTGTATATATATATATATATATATATATATATATATATATATATATATATATATATATATATATATATATATTGTTACGTTTGAGGGGGGGGGTATGCATTCAAAGGGTAATTAGGATGTTTAATTAGGTATGCCATGCTGTTCGAGTTTACCAGGATCTCGATGTAATAAGTAGCAATTCAGTGGTGATAAGTTGTCTAGTAAATGTTCATTTCTTCAAGGGGGAAATGATAATTGTCACGTAATTAGATAGGGACACGGGATAGGGTAAGTGTATCTGCGTCAACCCCTTTTGGTATTCTCTGGAGACTGGCCGTGACATCACAGGACAGTGCAGCAGATGGCTCCGCCCTGTGATCACGATTGGCAGAAGGCGACGGCGGTGGGCCAATAAATGGCTCGATTGGAAGTGACGAGGACAGGAGGATTAAAAAGGTTCTGTTCGGGGTCGAAAAAGAAGAGGAAGAAGATCGGGACAAAAACGATCGTGTTTTTTTGGTGTAGAGGCTGCTGCGCGGGGAGCGTCCTTGTTGTTGTGCTGATTCGATCGTGTTCTTCATCGTGTCTTGGAGCCTTGCTGAGCCTTGTGCCTCACCTTGGTTGGCTCTGGGGTTCTGCTGACTCGGAGTATGGGGTCGAATGGCGGGCGGACCTGCCTCCCTCTCCTGCTCGCAATTTGGCGCCAGAACTGGTTCCCTGGCAGCTGTGAGCGGACTTGGGCCAAGACCAGGAGGTCGACAGCACCACGGTTTCTCCTGCCCCCCCTGACGAGAGCAAGGCCAGCTCGTCCGACGCCGATCCAGGGACAGTTGCGTCCACACCACGGTCCAGCCTGACCACCAGAAATAGCTACGTTGTGTGTGTGTGTGTGTGTGTGTGTGTGTGTGTGTGTGTGTGTGTGTGTGTGTGTGCGTGCGTGCGTGCGTGCGTGCGTGCGTGCGTGCGTGCGTGCGTGCGTGCGTGCGTGCGTGCGAGCGTGCGTGCGTG
Source organism: Eptatretus burgeri (assembly GCF_056783735.1). NCBI lineage: Eukaryota > Metazoa > Chordata > Myxini > Myxiniformes > Myxinidae > Eptatretus > Eptatretus burgeri. Next base: position 27,941,556 of record NC_140969.1, on the reverse strand, counting down.
CGTGCGCGCGCGCTTGGCGCTTTAGAGGGATTGAGATCTGTATATTCATTGGAATTGTCTGTGTTTTTCCCCACGCCCGATCCCACACCATCCCGTCGAATCGCCCCGGATCCCTCTTCTTGCCGAGTTTTATTATTTCTGGTTAATAATAAAAACAAATAAACATCATCAACTCAGTGAAAAGTGACTCGTGCCACCTTCCTCGTCCCGTTTGCGGTAGAGTGATTAGAACCGCCATGTTTGGGTTATAAATAAATAAACCGCCTCCATCGTTTCGGCTCATTCTACATTGGCGGGACTGTTCAAGTCCCGTGGACGTCACAATATATATATATATATATATATATATATATATATATATATATATATATATATATATATATATATATATATATATATATGCCATTGTCTAACATTGTTTGAGCTATTGCTGGCGTTTAGCTGGCACATTCACTGAACTACCTGAGAAAATGGTATTTTGACGCAAACTTTGGCTTTTTTCATTTATCCGTTTATGACACGTTAGTCTCCAAAGAGACCTCCCAGGATGGAGCGTCTATCCTTTTCCGTACTTGGCCATTCAAACTTCCTGCCCATCTGGGGGAAGGGGAGGGGTGGTTAAGTTTAAGGTTATGGTGACTTAAGGAAATGCCATGACGTTCCCATTTCTCCACATTTTGCCAAGTGGCATGTATTTGTTTTCACGGTTGCAAATGCTGTACGATAAGCAGGCCTCAACGACAATGACCCGAGCACATGATATTTTAACACGAGTGGCTTTACCGTGCATTTGACATTTTAAATGGACAATCTCAAGATTTTCAAGGATTCTGCAATCGGCAAACAAACTCTTGTTGAGTGTTGGACTCCACAAACAATGAAGCAAATATTAATGGTTCGTATTCCACTTGATGAGAAAGAAAAAGCTTCACTCCTGCTATTGGCTGCTTTCTTGCGCAAATGAAGGAATCCCCAGGCTTTGTATTTGATCCTTTTCCATAGGTTCCGGCGGTATCGTTTTTTATTTATTAGTTTTTTTCCCCCCCGATATTAATATAATGATGGGCCATACCGTTACATATCAGCATATCACTACATCAAAAAAAATACTACAATTTGACTTCAACTTGTATTATAAATGATTTTGTTTTCAAGCGAGATCAGTATTGGTAATCGGCCCAGTCCGGTGTGACTATCGTGGATCGCCAAACTGTTAATCGACACAGGCTTTCTAAAGCGCACCTGATTCGTATAAATAACTAATTAGCAATTGCTTCAAAAACAGCCACGATGGTAAAGAAAAACGCGATTGCTTCTTACGTTGCTCAGGTGCTGTGGGTTAAAAGTTAAAGCCTACTGTTCCTACTTTCTGGTACGTCTTGACGTCATACGTTCCACTGTTCTCCGTGTAGCTGAGTACATCAAAGCTTTTTAAATCGTGTATGGTATTTAAAGATTATGAACACCTTTCTTCAATTTGTTGGTGATGTACGGTTTTTTTTGTTTGTTTTTTTTTGGGTAAAAAGCAGACAAAAATTTTGGACGATAAATGGACAAAACAGGCACGGATAACTAATTAAACATGTTAAACTAGAACGGGCACTCGGTAGAGCGCATACCTTCGCCGCCGCAACTTTTTTCTGGGCACATTTGAAAAACGTCATTTTAAAACATCCATGACGTCACAACCGTCAGTCCGATTGACGTCAAATTTGGTGTGTAACCTCCTTGAAGGCAGTCCAACAAAATGGAATGATAAACACTGAAAAATTAAAAAGTTGAAAAATGTCATCTTTTGACGTCATTTTGACGCACTTCCGGGGACGTCACGTCCAATCGGGGACTACCATTCTGAAAGCTCGTAGTTCACTGAACGTTTTAACGTTGGTTTCATGTCAATAGCTCTATTAGATCTGAAGCTATGCCTACAAGTATATTTTGACCTTGAGTGTGACCTTGACCTTGACTACAGAGTTAATTGGCAAAACCTGTACATCAATAAACAGATATTTTGGTACTGATCCTAATGCCTGGATTTGGGAGACTTTGCTTTATAAATTATATCGATATTTGAATATAAAATATCAGGACATTTTAACCACAATTGAAAAACGTCATGTTCAAACATCAATGACGTCATAACGGTCAGTCCGATCGAAGTCAAATTTGGTGTGTGACGTCCTTAAGGTAAGTCCTACAAAACGGTATGATTAAAACTGATGAGATCGAAAATTGAAAATTTACGTCATCTTTTGATGTCATTTAGACGCACTTCCGATGACGTTACGTCAAACCCGACACTACATATCCGAAAGGTATCTCGTCATGGAACAATATGGCGGTGGTTGCATGTCGATAGCTGTATTATGAAGGAAGTTATGCTCAAAAGAGTGTTTTTGACCTTTTCTTGACCTTGACCTTTGACCCGATCGCTCCCAAAATCTAATCAAATCGTCCTTGGATACTCACGAATCATCCCACCCAATTTCATGCAATTTGGTTTAATACTTTCTGAGTTGTGCGAATAACAAACAAACACACATATTCACAAATAAATAAATACACAGCGACCAAAACATAACCTTTCGCAGAATGCGAAGGTAATAAGGTGGTGTCAAAGACTGTGTATCCCAAAATGCATCAACGGCGGTAAACTTCAGATTCAATGATTTGTTTGTTTTCTACAGCCTTTAAAACTTTTCTGTTATTTCAATTCAATTGTATATTTTGAACACAATAATACAAATCGACTTGTTTGTACTTCAAAAAAAACCTTCAGTCGAGCTTGCAATACTTTGGCAAAATTGTGTACGCCATCTTGACCAATCAAATTTTCTGCTCGCACTCGCGGGGCGGGGAAGCATCGAGATTCAGACAAAATGGCGGCTCCCAAAGATGCAATGCCTAAGCTAACTTCATCCAAATAATGAGGGGGTAATCCTTCCCATGTTCTTTTTCTCAAGACTGTGTGGGTCAGGTGTTCCATGAACTCCAGTTTGTTTATGCACATCGTCTAAGGCATTTAGATATCCAAATAATTTTGCTTTGTTTTTCTAGTAAGGAGCGTATACGACCCAAGCTGCAACAGGTGGACCAGGATAAAGTGGCAAGAATGTACAGCACACTTCGCCGGGAGTCGATGGTACGTTAAATTGAGAAAAGCTCCAGTGGGATTAATATAATGTAATTGGATGACTTGGGAATGTCAATATTTCGATAAAGTCCATATGTGTGTGTGCTGCAGGCAACTGGCAGTGTTCCAATCACTGTGAGGCATATCGAGTCCATGATCAGAATGGCTGAGGCGCATGCTCGCATGCACCTCCGGGACTACGTTCGAGAGGATGACGTCAACATGGCCATTCGCGTAATGCTTGAGAGCTTCATCGACACCCAAAAATTCAGCGTAATGCGGAGCATGCGGAAGGTGCTGCCCCCTTCCTTTTTATCCATTTGCATGTTTCACAACTTTTCTCGTGACAAGTGGCCTCTTTTTACCAACGTTTGAAGGGAGATCTGACATCACAGTGAGCACGTTTGTTGCCTCCCGTAGACATTCTCACGTTATCTGGCATTCCGGAGAGACCACAATGAGCTGCTGCTTTTTGTCCTGAAGCAGCTGGTGACTGAACAGCTGGGGTACCATCGCAGTCGTCATGGTGCTGTGCCAGACCAAGTCGAGGTTTCTGAAAAAGACTTTGAAGAAAGGGTCAGTGTAGTTCTTATGTTTGCAAAGTTGCTTTGTGTCGTTGCGTTTATTTGGGGGATCAGAGATAAAATTAAGGCTTTAGCAACATCCCCATTTGTAGTAAGAATTTAGAAAAACTTTTGCATTAAGATCAATGCCTCGAGTGAAGTTGTCCTTTGTGCCACTGCTGGGATGGGGGGCGGGGTGGGGCGTGGTGGGACGGGGAAGGCATGTACAAATTTTATGGTTATAGACGGTAAGGACGTCTCGTCTGGTTGTTCCCTCTCATCTTAGACTGGATCAAAACCGGACCATGTGCAGGGTGTTAGGCAGTGGTGCAAAACCTGTCTGTAGTGGCTTCTGGCACTCGCATCATGATTGGTGGATGGATCACGCTAGTAAGCTGGACATCATTGGGTCTGCACACATTTGTGATGGCCCACCAGTAGGATTGGCTCCTCTCTCTCGCTCTCGCTCTCGCTCTCTCGTTTCTTACAATTGGGCTGGCAACTTTCTCTTGCTGGATCTTTCTGCATGGTCCCTTTGTTCTGGGTGCTTTACCTCCATGTGCTCTGTCGAATTGATTACAAGCTATGTGTCAACGGCTGCCAGTTTTTGCTGCCCTTTGGGCAATACCCTAACAAAACTTGGTCCGGTTTTATGTGGAAGAGCATTGTGTGTGGAAAGCTCCTTGCCTTGTTGTGGGTTCTCTGACCTGTTAAGTATTGTGGTTAGTTATCGTGTTTGCCTGTCTGTCTTTTATCCTGAAGTCTGTTATGTTTGTCGTCTTGTCTCGTCTCATCACAATATATTATTCTTACTTCTTAAGATCATGTATTTGCTTTGTTCGGCAACGTGCCGCATTCGTAAGATCGTTTTGACCCATCGGATGCGTCCCTGGAGATGATTAAATTGGCCAATCGGATTATAGAATGCCAATAATTACCAGCGCTTAGAGGCTTTCGAAGGTGGACTGACAGACCCACTTACTGTTGTTTTCACGTAAATGGGACTTAATCGACCATTTGTGTGACGTGAGTGTTTAGATGTCCAAATGAGTGTGCACAAGTCGCTCGGCTTGAGTAGTAACCTTCATTGGGAGGCCGGGCAAATGAAATTTGGTGTCAGAAGTGGGATGTCATGTGCACAGAAGTGGGAGGTTGGCAAGTCGAACCTGACTCCCAGCCGAGTCATATCAAGGACTTTTAAAATGTTACTTGCTGCTGCTTTGCTTGATACTCAACATTTGAAAAGGATGGAGCAGAGACAAGCAATCATAGGTTATCAATTATTGTGCAGCCATGATGGACCTTTTGACCTTCTCCCTTGTAGTGCCTTGGACGAAACTCGTTTTAATATTAATAATGTATAGGTGTTTACATTTCAACTTTTTTTTCATATCCTTTTTGTCATCTACTTTTTTGATATTCTTTGACGTCTTTATTATCAATGAGTAAATGCAATCCGATTTTTCGTTGACGGGAATTTTAAGATGGAGGAAGGGGGGGGGTGGAGAGTGAGGAAAGAGGGAGTGCTGCGAGCCTCACCGCCCATCACAATACACTCTGGGAGGGGGGAGGGAGCGAAGAAGATGGTGGAGACTGGGTAGTGGGGAAGGGAAGGGGGGTGTTCTGGAGATGTGTTTGAGAGGGGGACTTGAGGGAAAGCAGGGGTGGAAGGGGAGATGGTTCCCTTATGCTGGCATTGGCACAGATGCCAACCCTCCCGATTTCATCAGGAGGCTTCCGAAAATTCACCCAAACTCCCGCCCTTACGATCACTATCCTTATCCTCCAGAAATTTTGATATTTTTGCACTGTTCACTAATCAGAATGTACTAGTATGAGAATTGAATGAAAAGCATCGTCTGCTACGTATAGCATGTGCTAACTCCATAACGTTCGCTGCTACCAAATTGTACGTAAAAAAATTGCAAATTCAAATGAGGAGCAGCGAAACATTGGGTCTGGATCTCGCTTATGCGATCATGCACTGAGATTTAGTGCATGCGGTATGTGTGCAATACAGTGCATGCGGTATGTATGCACAGTGTATATGCATGCGATACGCTCACTGCATGCAGCTGGGCCCCGTACCAGCCCAGCGGTCGCGACCACCGTGCGGTGTTTAACAGCCGCTAGAGTTCTACAAGTCGCGCTGCAGCTGTGGAACATCGACTTCGAAGTTACCGATGCTTCAAGCCCTCGATGTTGATTACGAAATGGCAGAAAAGAAGCTTACGAAGACCAAGAAATGGTCTCAGAAGTACAAGACCGAATACAGTCTCCAATACCCGTGTATTCGAAAATCTGAAAGAGGAATTCATCATGCGTATTGTACAGTATGCAGCGTTGATATTTCAGTTGAGCACGGAGGTCGCGATGATATTCGGAAGCACGTTGGAAGCAAACGGCACACAGACATTGCAAAGGAGAGATCTTCGAGCACGAGTACCGGTACACTTCTGAATTATTTCACCAAACAAGGGACAAGCGAGGAAGAGGATGTTACCCGAGCGGAACTTCTCTTTAGTGGATTTATTGTGGAACATAACTTGCCCATATCAGTCTCAGATCATGCTGGACCTCTATTTCAAAAGATGTTTCCAGATTCAAAAGTTGCTTCAAAGTATGGATGTGCAAGAACAAAAACTTCAGCAATAATTGGTGAGTTGTCAAATGTTACTGCTTCATCTATTGCCGATATTGCTAGACTAGCTCCATTTAGCCTAGCTACAGACGGTAGCAATGACAGTGGTGAGGCCCAGCTATATCCTGTCCTGATTTCGTACTATGACAACAGTGCTGGGATTGTGAAGCAAGGTTTGCTAAGTTTGCCTGCGTGCAAACAAGATTCCACTGGAGAAAACATTTTCAAACTGCTTGATCATGAGTTCAGTGACAGGAAAATTCCGTGGGGAAATTGTGTTTCCTTTTGTGCTGATAATGCCTCTGTCATGGTGGGCAAGCACAAAGGAGTCGCTGCTTATATCCACAAACAAAATCCAGAGTGCTACATCATGGGATGCCCTTGCCATATGATGCACAATACGGCCAAGAAGGCGGCTCAGGCCTTACCCATTGAATTAGATGACTTTCTCATCGATATTTACTACTACTTGGACAAAAGTAGTAAACGCGTCAAAGGAGTGAAAGCACTGCAAGAACTCTGTGATGCCCCGACACACAAGATTCTGAAGCATGTCGCAACAAGGTGGCTGTCCCTTGGTCAGTGCCTAGACAGGCTGATTGAACAGTGGGAGCCACTTCGCCTCTTCTTCAAAGAAGAAGTACGAAGAAAAATGCAACCAACTGTAGCCAAGACTCTAACAACGAGCAAGAAGGACGGCACTGTATCTACTGCCAGTACTGGCACTGTAGGATCAAGCACTAGTGGAGCAGCATTCACCACTACCACTGCAGTATCTGCTGCGAAGAAGACAGCAGGGACAGCACCAAAACCAATGCTGAGAGCAGGTAGCATCACCGGCCCTTCATCACGTTCATCTACAAAGCAGATCCCTTCAGAGTCGAGAAAGACTGTGATAGTCCCATCTACAGGCAAAGAAGGACCCAAGTTAAGTTCTGCTTTTGCCAAATCACTTGATAGAAGCTCAGCAAAACCTTCGAATCAGAGGTCTTCTTCCTTGGCTGCACCTACCTCAAGCTCTCTCCTCAAACGTAAAATTGGATCTGGTACTACGAGTCTGACCTCTTCTGCTGGCAGTAAACGCAAGTGTGATCGCCCTGCGGCTAAGTGTACTACGAGTTCTACAACTAAAAGCGCATCTTCCTCAAACACTGTGCAGGAATCTAGAGAAAAACGTGTCAACAGGATGTTCTTGTCTCCACAAACAAAACTCTATTGTTTCTTCCTTCGATATGCTAACAAGCTTTTTGAGAAGGGGAATCTTCTGCTCCAAAGAGACGAACCCTGTATTCATCTCCTGCACGGAGAATTGAATGGTCTTCTGAAAGATATCTTCGTACGGTTTTTGAAACCATCGGTGTCATCGGTTGCTCTGGTAAATGTACCCTTCTCTGACAGAAATCATCAGAAGAATGATGAGGACCTCATGATTGGGAACGATGCCAAACTGTATATAAGGGAACAAAGGAGTCTCAAGAAATCCACCTTCACTCTGAGTGAGTCAGACATCCAAGGTTTCTTCAGTGCAGTTCGCTCATATTATGTGAAAGCCTGCAATTACATCTTCAAAACCTGGCCGCTAGATGATGAATTAGCCAAGCATGCTCAGGTGCTGGATGTGAAGCTACACCAAGAAGTGGGGTTTGACTGTGTGGAGTTTTTCATCAAGAAATTCCCCTGTCTGTTCAGTGGCGGTGATAGTGACATAGACAGTCTTGAGAGTGAATTCGCTCACTACCAGGCAGACGCCTCCATAGCTACAATTGCTACTGAGACAGTGAGAGTGGATGAGCAGTGGCATCGGATTTCACAGCTCACAGATCCCTGCACTGGTGCCAAGAAGTATCCTAATTTGAGCAAAGTGATGAAGGGAATCTTGGTCATTCCTCATTCGAACGCATCATGTGAGCGGGCACTCAGTCTTGTACGGAAGAATCATACTGAATTTCGTCCCAATTTGAGTGTCAAAACCCTGGAAGCTCTCTTAATTGAAAAACTAGCTCATAGCACCCTTTGCTACCAGACATAATCAGAAGGGCTAAAAGAGCCACACAGCTGTCACTCAGCAAAGCTGCCATGGAAAAAGCAAGCAGCAGTAGTACCAGCCAGTAAGGTAAGAAAAATATTGCTTCTTTTGTGCTTTTTGTTAATCTTTGATTGTCCCCTAACTTACTAATATTAACATACATGTAACATTAAAAAGTGCACAATTTTCCCCTTTTTTTGTTCAAAAAGTGGGAATTCTTAACATGTTAAATGCTCCAAAATAGGGCTCAGAGGGCACTAGAGAGCGTCTAGAACCCCAGAGCTTCCAGGGCCCTAAGGCGGGCCCTGGACCCCGACGCAAGGGTCGAGCGCTCCGCGCTTGAGATGTGCGCTTAGCGCACATTATTTGGTGTCGGTTGCAAATCCTCCCTAATTCTGATTTCCAAAAGTTGGCATCTCTGCATTGGTACAGGATTGAACAAAATTGGGTGCGTTAAAACGGCACATTCAAACAGGTCATACTAAACACTGCCTGGAGCCATCCATGGGGGTGGATGGGCTTTGGGAGGAGGGAAGGGCATCTTCCTTCAATTGTCGAAAAATGCGCCATTGTTCGGAGGGGAAAGGCAGCATGAGGGGTGGGGAAGGAGGCAGCGTGAGGGGGTGGGGAGGAGGGGAAGGAGGCAGCGTGAGGGGGTGGGGTGGAGGGGAAGGAGGCAGTGTGAGGTGGGAGGACGGGAAGGAGGCAGCGTGAGGGGGGGGGAGGGGAAGGAGGAAGCGTGAGGTGGGAGGAGGGGAAGGAGACAGCGTGAGGTGGGAGGAGGGGAAGGAGACGGCGTGAGGTGAGAGGAGGGGAAGGAGACAGCGTGAGGGGGGAGGAGGGGAAGGAGACAGCGTGAGGGGGGAGGAGGGGAGGGAGGCAGCGTGAGGTGGGGGGAGGGGGAGGAGGGGAAGGAGGCAGCATGAGGGGGTGGAGGGGAAGGAGGCAGCGTGAGGAGGGTGGAGCGGAAGGAGGCAGCGTGAGGGGGTGGAGGGGAAGGAGGCAGCGTGAGGGGGTGGAGGGGAAGGAGGCAGCGTGAGGGGGTGGAGGGGAAGGAGGCAGCGTGAGGGGGTGGAGGGGAAGGAGGCAGCGTGAGGGGGTGGAGGGGAAGGAGGCAGCGTGAGGGGGTGGAGGGAAGGAGGCAGCGTGAGGGGGTGGAGGGGAAGGAGGCAGCGTGAGGGGGTGGAGGGGAAGGAGGCAGCGTGAGGGGGTGGAGGGAAGGAGGCAGCGTGAGGGGGTGGAGGGGAAGGAGGCAGCGTGAGGGGGTGGAGGGGAAGGAGGCAGCGTGAGGGGGTGGAGGGGAAGGAGGCAGCGTGAGGGGGTGGAGGGGAAGGAGGCAGCGTGAGGGGGGTGGAGGGGAAGGAGGCAGCGTGAGGGGGTGGAGGGGAAGGAGGCAGCGTGAGGGGGTGGAGGGGAAGGAGGCAGCGTGAGGGGGTGGAGGGGAAGGAGGCAGCGTGAGGGGGTGGAGGGGAAGGAGGCAGCGTGAGGGGGTGGAGGGGAAGGAGGCAGCGTGAGGGGGTGGAGGGGAAGGAGGCAGCGTGAGGGGGTGGAGGGGAAGGAGGCAGCGTGAGGGGGGTGGAGGGGAAGGAGGCAGCGTGAGGGGGTGGAGGGGAAGGAGGAAGCGTGAGGGGGTGGAGGGGAAGGAGGCAGCGTGAGGGGGTGGAGGGGAAGGAGGCAGCGTGAGGGGGGTGGAGGGGAAGGAGGCAGCGTGAGGGGGGTGGAGGGGAAGGAGGCAGCGTGAGGGGGGTGGAGGGGAAGGAGGCAGCGTGAGGGGGGTGGAGGGAAGGAGGCAGCGTGAGGGGGTGGAGGGGAAGGAGGCAGCGTGAGGTGGGGAGGAGGGAGGGAGGAGGGGAAGGAGGAAGCGTGAGGTGGGGAGGAGGAGAAGGAGGCAGCGTGAGGTGGGGAGGGGAAGACCGTAAGTGCAAGGGAAGGAAGCGTGAGAGGAGGGTAGGCAGCGTACCAGGGAATTACCGGGGTGATACAGCACGCCCAGACAGCACCGTTTTCTTTTTAACCACCGTGTTCTATCTAAAACCGGGCGGAAAATCTTACTCCTTCATCTTATTCTTCACTTGTGATAAGATGAGTCTCCTTCAATCCTGTTGCTCAGATCGATTAGATTCAGAAAACACTAATTATACACCGCCTTTTAAAGCATCACAAAGCAGGTTGCTCTACTTGCAACACAGTTAAAAAAAAGGATTTGAAAAAAGCAGCTAATATTCAATAATTTATTTGCACAGTTTTTAAGGACAAAAGTTGATTTTTATTGTTTATTTATTTATTTTAGCAATTACGCCAAGATTGGTATTCCTGTCAGCAAAACGACAGGTCTTACTTCTAGTTGTTTTGAAATGGAACAACCAAGCAGCTCGCTGAGCACGTGCGAAGTAGCTTAAATACTCGGGCAACACACTCCAATGAAACGCTTGATATGGAACGGCTGGCTTGGCAAGGATTACCGATCGCTGATCAGTCATAAACACCATGCACCCAAAGACACCCAATTGATGTCTGAATTGGACAAATGAGCATTTTTTTTTTCCACAGTCAGAATTACTGAAGTCAATAACGAAGCTTAAATTTTGAAATTCTGCTGAGATTCAGATTCTGGAGGTTTTGCATGTGCGGAAATGAAATAAAGCCACGAACGCTGGCGTCTCTGAGCGTTTATAAGCATTGCATTGTATGCAGCGATTTGTAGCTGTGATGAACAGGTCACGATAACATGAGTGAGGAAAGTGAAGAAAAAAAAAACTTGATAATTAAGAAATCGTTGCAGCTTGTTCCAATTCAAGGCATGGTTGAGCAGGCCCAAAAAATGGCGACTTAAGACTTGCAAACTGACAGGTCTGACCAAGATAGCGTGCTGCCATATTGGTACGGCTAATTTTGGTTTGTTGTGATGAGCACCCTCTAAATTATCCTCAAAATGGGTGTTTAAATTAACCCAAACACTCAGTTTTCATTAATGCATCACCTTAGAGTTCCTCAGTATGCATGCAAACTTTGGGACCACCAGGTTTCATCATTATGGAGGAGACTGACGGACACATTCTGACATTTATTAGTATAGATATTTTAAAATTCATTTTCATTCAGCATACTTGATTCATTGCCTGGTAAAAGTCTTTTTATTTTTCAAGGAATTATATTGACATTATTTTTGTTTATTTAAAGGTAATACCTTGTTATATTTATTCAAGGAATTATTTATATTATCATTATCTGCATGCTTTCTGACAGTTCTGTGATTTTTCTTGGTGTGTCGGCTTCACTGTCCATCGGCATGCAAAATTACCCTGCTTCCCCAATGTCTTTGGTCGCTCACCTGCTGTTTATTTTTTTCATTTATGTATTTGCCTTTATTTATATTTGCATTTACGGATACTTTCCAAAGGTTCCGTGATTTTTCCCGATGTACCGGCTTCGATGTCCATTGGTACACAAAATTTCAGCTTTCTACATCACCTGGAAGGCACCGATCTTTCATATCAGTTTTTCACTAGTTAGAAAAAGCTATATATATTTACTGCTTATCTGGACTCACTATCTTTATTCTCATGAGGAATTTACGTGTGTTGTGTATTTTTCAGGCACGTCAGATAAACATTCATAGTCTTGATGCTTTCTACAACAGCGATGTCTTCCGTCTCCATCGATTCTCCCACGATTCACATCGAAAGATTATTGTGCAGTCATTCTGAAATGATGCCTTATTCACTGTTGGAAAGGCAAACAAATCCATAACAAACGATGCATTGTGTCATATTCATGTCATAAATGTTTGTGGTACATCAATGTTTTGTGTATATCTGTGCTTTGACGTCATTCCATAAAAGACGCGTGTTTTTGTCTTTGAAAATAATAAAGTTTCTTCTCTTATCTTTGATGAGTTATTTTTCTTTTCAGCTTCAGTACCTATAACTAACTTGATTGTGCAACTTTTTGCCAAGTTTTTAAATATTCTTCTTAATGTGGAGTCGTATCCTTTACTTGTTAGTAGCACAGGTGGGAATTGTTCCATCTTCCGGTTTGACAATAATTTAGTTCTGTCTAATCCCTCACCAGAAACGAATTATATTTTGGTCAAAAGTGTTTATGAAAGGTTATTAAAATGGATTTGGGAGCTGGCATCTATGTATAAAAAGAGCTCAGTTTTGGCACGCGTCCATCCCTCCGTCCGTCCAGCCGTGTGGCTGTATGTTTATTATTTACGTACTATTGGAATGTACCTTTTGACCCTTTAAATTGCTGAGACCCCGAGGACCCAAAAGACCCAACATACTCCAAAGACCCCGAATATCCAAAAATGTGACTTCAGGTCCTCAACCCCACTCCCACCACACCCAAACTCTGTGCTCCCCTCCCCCTTTCTTCAAGTCCTCAAGCCCCTCGATCCAAACTGTCTCCTCTCTGTCCTCCCTCCCCCAAGCCAACTCTGTCATCCCCTCCCCCTTTCTTCAAGTCCTCAACTGCCCCAACCCCCAAGTACTCAATTCCCCTTTCAACCCCAAGTTCATCCCCTTGCTTCCCAATGTCTCGATCTCCCTCTTCCAACTCCTTATACCCTCACCCCTCCCCATTTCTTCCTGTTCTTAACAACATTACACAAATATACACAGGGAACTTTGGCACATGAGAAGGCCATTCGGCCAATCATGTCTGCATTGTTCCTGTTCCCGTTTGTTAAGAATAAAAGTAAATGAGGCGTTAAATTCACAGTCACTTCCCCCGTCTTCCCTTATCCTCACTGAAATTTACGGGCTGATCTTTGTGTGTTTGTTTGTTTGTTGCGTTACTCCTGTAGTTGTGGGCTGATTCCATCCAGACTTGCAACATAGGATCAACATGACCCCAATTAGTGCACAGAGGTGTTTTTATCTATGCTGGTGGTCTTGGAGGGAGAGGAAGGGAAGCAAATTGTCTTTGTAACTGAGTATCTTGTTGTGCTGCCTATAGGTGGGGGAGGGTATTACAAGTCCACCATTTACAGTGCAGTATTCCTGTCCCCACGTTTTCCAGTGCAGTTAAGGTGCTTTGAATTATAAGCAGTATGTCTGGTTTTGCTTCATGCACATAACTTCATGGGCTATTTTTTTTTGTCCTAACAGAGCTATCAGTTGCCGATACAATGTCCAAATAAAGGTAGGCGTCAGAAGAATGTGTTGCATTTTTGGAACAAGATCGCGCATCGGTCGGGTTCTCTGCTAGAAAACAAAATTACTCTTCTATGTACTACTTTGAACAAATTTAGAAAAACTATTATTTTTATGCCTCCACCGATGAAGTCGTCGGAGGCATTATGTTTTTGGATTGTTCTTCCATCCGTCCGTCCGTCCATCTATGATAAGTTTTCGTTACCGCAATAACTTAAGAATGGCCGAAGAGATCTACAATATTGGGTGGGGGGTGCCTTGGCCCTGCGCTGGAATTGGATATGGAAGGATCGGGGAGAAGAGTTTTAAAAATCAGTGTCATCCCCTTAGTACATTTTGATGGGTTCGAAAGTCTCGAGGCTTTCCTGACGCAATTTAAACGCGTTTCAGCTCAATGGTTGGGGGTGTCGATACAATTTCTCCGAAATTAGCATAATGGGTCTGAGGGTGATAAAAACAATAATAAAATGCTGACAATTAAAACTTCATATTAAAATTAATGTATTAAATCTGAAATAGAAAATGTACGCAAATGTGATACGATTCTATGTACTTGAACACGTATCTATTTTAATTAAAATAATCGTATTGTTACGTTTGAGGGGGGGGTATGCATTCAAAGGGTAATTAGGATGTTTAATTAGGTATGCCATGCTGTTCGAGTTTACCAGGATCTCGATGTAATAAGTAGCAATTCAGTGGTGATAAGTTGTCTAGTAAATGTTCATTTTTTCAAGGGGGGAAATGATAATTGTCACGTAATTAGATAGGGACACGGGATAGGGTAAGTGTGTCTGCGTAAACCCCTTTTGGTATTCTCTGGAGACTGGCCGTGACGTCACAGGACAGTGCAGCGGATGGCTCCGCCCCGTGATCACGATTGGCAGAAGGTGACGGCGGTGGGCCAATAAACGGCTCGATTGGAAGTGACGAGGACAGGAGGATAAAAAGGTTCTGTTCGGGGTCGAAAAGGAAGAGGAAGAAGATTACAACCAAAAGATCGTGTTTTTTGGTGGGGAGGCTGTTGCGCGGGGAGCATCCTTGTTGTTGTGCTGATTCGATCGTGTTCTTGATCGTGTCTTGGAGCCTTGCTGAGCCTCGTGCCTCACCTTGGTTGGCTCTGGGGTTCTGCTGACTCGGAGTACGGGGTCGAACGGCGGGCGGACCTGCCTCCCTCTCCTGCTCGCAGCTTGGCGCCAGAACTGGTTCCCTGGCGGCTGTGAGCGGACTTGGGCCAAGACCAGGAGGTCGACAGCACCACGGTTTCTCCTGCCCCCCTGACGAGAGCAAGGCCAGCTCGTCCGACGCCGATCCAGGGACAGTTGCGTCCACACCACGGTCCAGCCTGACCACCAGAAATAGCTCCGTTTTGTGTGTGTGTGTGTGTGTGTGTGTGTGTGTGTGTGTGTGTGTGTGTGTGTGTGTGTGTGTGTGTGTGTGCGTGTGTTTGTGTGTGTGTGTTTGTGTGTGTGTGTTTGTGTGTTTGTGTGTTTGTGTGTTTGTGTGTTTGTGTGTGTGTGTGTGTGCTTGGCGCCTTAGAGGGATTGAGATCTGTATATTCATTGGAATTGTCTGTGTTTTTCCCCACGCCCGATCCCATACCATCCCGTCGAATCTCCCCGGATCCCTTTTCTTGCCGAGTCTTTTTATTTCTGGTCAATAATAAAAACAAATAAACATCATCAACTCAGTGAAAAGCGACTCGTGCCACCTTCCTCGTCCCGTTTGCGGTAGAGCGATTAGAACCGCCATGTTTGGGTTATAAACAAATAAACCGCCTCCATCGTTTCGGCTCATTCTACGTTGGCGGGACTGTTCAAGTCCCGTGGACGTCACAGTATCTTTCCTTTGTATTGAAAGATGATCAGTCTGTCTCATAAAGATGTTCAAAACAGGTTGACCTTCCAACTAAAATTTGATTCATTATTCAATAAAAAATAATTGTCTATCATTTAATAGCTATCTTGCTTTCTCAGGGATTTTTCATAAAAGGCACCAGCGAGCTGGATAGGGAATATGATTTCAGTACAACTGGAATGTGGTTCGAAGGAAATGTCCAGATGTATTCACTAAACTCTAATTGCTTCAAGATAGTATATTTCCCCAGTCTGTTAGAAGCAGACTGACTTTTAACCTACATACGATAGAAATCTATCAAAATCCCCAAGAGTTGCAGTTTGACGTCATTCTATCATTCTGTGCGTCATTCTGTGCCAGGAAAGAATCTACACATATGGGTTGGAAATATATGCTGCAATTCTACAACCAAATCAAGCTGGCAGCTGCACGAAGGTTGAAGATGAGCTCCACTTGGGAATATCAAGACCACGCAAACTGGTGCCAGCATTTGGAAATAAAAAATACTATGTCTCACTGGATTATATATAAAGGACTTAACTTTTTCATGTATTTCAGAGATCTGGAACAAGTCTTGTATTCCGGTCATTCCTATGCGCATATCTATATGCGGCAGGCAAGAAGCCAAGGATTCAATTGAGCATGACCAAATTGATGCATGCCTATATGCAGCAAGAGTGACCCAGTGAACTTTGCCAGAAAACCTGCTTGAATTGGCGCTATGTAAATTGGCAAGAGAGTCAAAGGGAGGATCCTGTTTTGGGCCTCCTTTTTCATTGGCTGCAGGAGGACAAGAGACCTTGGGAAGAAATTGCTCCGCACAGGGCTCAGGTAAAGGCCTATTGGGCCTTTACATTGCCATCTGCAATGGCAGATGTTGGGTTTGAAGGATGGCCATTTGTATAGGAAATGGGTAACACCAGTAGGCGATGTAGCTTTCTGGTTGATCGTGGTACCAGACAAATTGAAAGAAGTGGTAATGAGATACGTACATGGGGTTAGGACAATGAGATTTGTCCTAATTAGGACAATGGGATAGGACATTTGGGCACGACCAAAACTCTGGCAAAATTGCAGCAAAGGTTATATTGGGTGAATTCGGGCAGGGACATTCAAAATTGGGTGAGATCCTGTGATCTTTGCCATCGTAAAAAGGGTTCCCTATCTGCCCACAAAGCCCCGCTCCAGGTGTACAACGTGGGACTGCCACGAGCGGGTGGCAGTAGAAGTGGTTGGGCCCCTACCAGCCACCTGCCAAGGGAACAGGTACATCATGGTGGCAATGGATTATTTCACAAAATGGCTTGAGGCCTATCCATTGCCCAACCAGGAAGCCTGGCTGATAGCTTAAGCCCTAGTTGAAGGATTCTTCTCGCGATTTGGTGTCCCCATGGGGCTGCACACTGGCCAGGGCCGGAAATTTGAATCCGATCTTCTGCGGTCGGTGTGTGAGCTCCTTCAAATTAACAAGACCCGAACAACCCCTTTTAGGCCCCAGTCGGATGGAATGGTGGAGAGGTTCAACAGAACCCTATTGACTCAGTTGGTCCTCTTCACCTCCGAGCACCAGCAGGATTGGGATGAGCATCTCCCCTTTGTGTTGACGGCCTACCGGACCGCATAGCATGCGACCACTCGGTGCAGCTCAGCCTTGTTGATGTTCGGTCGGAAAATGTGAGTCGCCATAGATTTGTGGGTAGGTGGAACCATCACCAGAGGAATCAGTTGGAGCATCCATAGAAAGTTATACCAACAAATTAAGGAAGAGCATGGAAACGGTTTGCGAGGAAGCAAATTGGCTCGGCTTCCTCGCACATTAAATTGAGATACAATATTCGGGCTCATACACCCCGTTTTCTTCCCGGAGACCTTTTTTGGCTTTACTAGCCCCGGAGGAAAAGGGGAGTGTGTCCAAAACTTACCTCACCCTGGAAGGGTCCCGGGGTGGTGCTTTGACAAGTGACTGATGTGGTCTTCAATATTCAAATGGGCCTGCATACCCTTCCACAGATAGTCCATGGGGATAGATTGACTCCCTTTCAGGGTCAGAAGACTCCTGGGTGGATTGGAAGGGTGCGACTAAATTTAGAATGGGTAGATGACACTTTTCGAACTGACCAACCTGCGACGACTTGTACTTAGGGTAAGGTGCCTTGATGCTTACTGTCCCAAGGGTTCAGTTTTGCTAGAAATGAGGACATAGGTAATTGGTGTGAGAGTGACTCAATGGTCGGTGAAGGGATTGGTTTGGAAACCAAAATTGTCTGTGGAATTGATGTCTGTTATTTGTATTGAATTGTGTTTGGAGAATGAGTGCCAATTATAACATGTAAGCAGGCCATGGCAGGAACATGATCACTATTTTTGCATGACAATGTTTGAGAATGGCAACAGGGGAGGAAATGAGACGTTGGACTGTGTAGGTGGGGAAGATATGTGGATCCGCAGGAATCGATGAAGCTCTGGAGGAGCGGTGACTGCGGGCCCCCCTGAGGTAATTTGTACTTGGCAGCCGGTAGTGTCTGGGAATGGAGACCCTTTGGATGGGGAGGTCTGGTTGGGCGACCAGCGGTAGAGAGACCCCTGGTGACCGGTATGAGGCCGTGAGAGCCTGGATGTGTGGAGACCGTCCCTGACGGGGCGTACAGCAAAGGAGCTGTTTGGCTGTCAGGGACCGAATCGTTGAAGGGGGGGTGAAGAAGTCGTGAGTCGAGCGACTTGGTTTTGGACTGCGGGTACCACAACCAGAAGAGCCCCCATCATTTTGTTGTCTGGTACCTCCCTTCTGTTTAATGGAGGATCACACATGTGTGTAATAACATTTAAGCCATGGTTTTGCAGCATTGGAATGAATGATTCCTTTTGGGTTTATGTATGAATGTGTGAGGAAGGTTCACTAAATCCATGTCACTAACCCGTACTGGAGATGCAGGGCTCGTGTAAATTTGGATAGGTAAATTAGGATGGTTCCTCAGGTCACATTGGGTATCGTGACATCCACCGATGAACGCATGCTTTAGAAGCAGGTTGTGCAGACGTTAAAATAAAAATTTTGGTTCAGGTTTTGTCCATTATAGTAGGTTTTTTTTTGTGCGTTTTCTGACATTTTTTACCTGCCCCAGGAGTTAGGAGCGAGGAACCAAGAGTTTTGCAAATATTTGAATTGGTGCGTTTAAAGGGTGTAGAACGTTAAGGGGAATAGGTAAGTTAGCTACGGCTTGCTTCCCACAGCCCCTTCTAATTTATTTCAAAAGCTAATTTAGGTGTGAGTCGGTAAGGGGTAAGGCCTGAATGGTACCGCCTGCATCGAACCTTGCAGGAGCTACGGTTCTGGGGAGGGGGCTGTGTTGTGATTATGGAGGTCAGGTCAGGTCAGGTATGGGAGCATGTGCCAGAACAGCGCGTCGCTGCGTCCACTTTCCGCCGGTACTCCAGGGGCCTCCGTCTGGCCATCCCCCAGGCAGATGCCAGGCCCATCCCCATCTCCTTGAGATGATGGTCAACCTGCTGCGACCATGAGGCACGTGGTCGGCCCACTGGCCTCCTCCACTCATGAGACTCCCTCGCTGAGAGAATCTGGTGAGCAGGATCAGCGTCAGGAAAACGAGCCACATGTCCATACAGCCGCAGCTGACGCTCACGGACTATGCAGGTAACAAATCTCATCCGAGTCTCTCTCAGCAACCGCTCGTTGGACACAAAATCCGACCAGCGATAGCCAAGGATTCTCCGAAGAGACCTGGTACCAAAGGAATTAAGTCTCCGTCTCAGATCCTTGGTCAAAGTCCAAGTCTCGCACCCATAGAGCAAGACTGGAAGTACCAAGGACCTGAAGACTCGGACTTTCGTCCTCCCGCACAGGTACCGGCAGCGCCACACCCCATGATCCAGTGAATCCATGACTCCCCAGGCCCGACCCAGACGTCTATTGACCTCCGGCTCACAACCTGCGGAGACATGAATATCACTGCCAAGGTAAGTGAATCTATCCACGACCTCAACATCCTCACCACAAACAGACACAGACAGGACAGCAGCATCCAAGATGTCACCGAAAGCCTGGATCTTTGTTTTGACCCAAGAAATCCGTAATCCCAACGGCTCCGACTCCTCATTCAGCACCTCGAGGGCCCCCAAGAGGATGTCTAAAGTCTCCGCAAAGATGACTGCATCATCTGCAAAATCAAGGTCCGAGATCTTGACATTGCCAAACGATGCACCGCAACTTGATCTCTCCGACATCCTCCCAAAAATCCAGTCCATACAAGTGCTGAAAAGTGTGGGGGCAAGTACACACCCCTGACGAACTCCAGTAACAACTGGAAATAAGTCAGAGATGGTACCACCACACTTCACAGCACTCTCAGTACCAGAGTAGAGTTCAGACATCAGATCGATCAGTTTTGGTGGCACCCCACGAAGACCAAGAATCCTCCAGAGGACATCCCGATTCACTGAATCGAACGCTTTACAGAGATCAACATAGGCTGCAAGCAGCCCCTGCCGAAACTCTCGTCTGCGTTCGGTGAGGACACGAAGTGCAAGGATACGGTCAATCGTTGACCTCTTTGGTGTAAAGCCTGACTGCTCTGGACGCTGGTGCTCAAGCAGATGGTGGCGAACCCTATCAAGAATTATCCGAGCAAAGACCTTGCCCGGCACTGAGAGCAGCGTCACCCCTCGGTAGTTGTTGCAGTCTTGGCGATCACCCTTCCCTTTCCAGAGAGGGACAACAAGGCCCCTCTTCCAGTCAGTTGGGATGATGCCTGTGTTCCAGGCAGAGCACAAAACTGCATGCAACGACGCGAGTGCAGCATTTCCACCAGCCTTGAGAAGTTCGGCATGGATGCCACAGATCCCTGGAGCTTTGCCCCGTTTCAACTGGTTCACCGCAGCCCGTGTTTCCACAAGCGATGGTGGACCACAGTTGATTCGAGGGTCAGCAACAGGGATTGTAACACCCTTGACGTCCAACTCGACAGCTGGGGGATCAGCCTGGTACAACCGCTCAAAGTAACCGGCCCAGCGGGCCTTCACTTCAGACTCCTCTGTCAAGAGCCTACCACTCTCTGCTCGAACTGCAGTGCTCCGAGGGATGGGCTTGGATGAACGTAATGCGCGAATTCCCCTGTAAGCGGGACGAGAATCACCTGTCCACAGGTGATGCTCTACCCCCTCACAGATTCCTCGCACATAGGCCTCCTTGTCCACCCTCAGTGCACGTACGGTTTTACGCCTCAGCTCCCTGAACAGCTCAGCTCTGCCATTCAGCCTGGCCCTGCGACTCTGGTCAATGGTATCCAGTGTCCCTTGAGAGACAAAATTCTTCTTTGCCCTGCGGTGAACTCCAAGGCATCCAC
This sequence comes from Eptatretus burgeri, assembly GCF_056783735.1. Taxonomy (NCBI): domain Eukaryota; kingdom Metazoa; phylum Chordata; class Myxini; order Myxiniformes; family Myxinidae; genus Eptatretus; species Eptatretus burgeri. Next base: position 27,920,817 of record NC_140969.1, on the reverse strand, counting down.
CGGCAACATCAAGGACGGTGGTCTTGAAGGTGCTCCACAACTCTTCAGGACGCCCCAAAGCACCCAGACTAACCAAGTGTCCACTCAGCCTGTTCGCAAACTCCTCAGCTACTCTCTCATCCCTGAGCTTGGCAACATCCAGCCTAGGCTGGGATGGTACCATTCTCCAGGATTTAAGGTGCAGCTTTAGAGTTGCTACAACAAGCCTGTGGTCAGTATTGAGGAACTGAGCACTCCGGTAGACCCTGCAGTTCTGGATCATCCTCCAACGACCGTCAATGAGGACATGGTCAATCTCCTTTGCCACACCGCCAGCGTTGGAATACCAAGTCCAGCGATGAGCTTGCGGGCGCTGAAACCATGAACCAGCCACCCTAAGTCCATGACTTCTTGCAAAGTCAAGGAACTTAGTGCTATTCTGGTTCATAGTTCCTGACCCATGGGGACCAACACACACCTCATAACCATCCCTATCAGTTCCAGTCGATGCATTGAAATCCCCCAAGACTAGAAGTGTATCTCGTCTGGGGCACTGATCAACCACAGACTCGAGTGTGGCGTAGAATGTGTCCTTCACGGTAAGATCACTCGCCTCAGTCGGAGCATAAATAGAGACCAGGGAAATGACACCTAAGGAGTGACGAATCCTTAATCTCATAATACGCTCGTTGACCGGTGTTACCTCAATTATCATTGGGGTCAGCTTATTGGACACAGCTACAGCAACTCCTTGGGTATGGTAACCATCAGAGCGACCAGACCAATAGTAGGTGTAACCACCCACCATTATCTCGCCGCAATCCGGTCTCCGAACCTCAGAGAGAGCTGCAATCCCGATGTCCAAACGCTTGAGCTCAGATGATAACAGAGACAGGTGATCATCCTCTCTTAGGGATAGGACATTCCAGGCACCCACCCGAAGGGACCGCCTCAGGTTAACCCAAGGAGACCGCCGTCTGGTGGACGACACCTCAGCACCACTCCGACACACTCTCCCGCAATCTGACCCAGGGATGTTACCCCGTGGTTTCCCTCCTATCAAAGATTGGGGGTCCCGAAGGCTTTGCCCCAATCCCATCATCCGGTGAGCTGCCCTGCGAAGGGAAGCTGCACAGGAGGTACTCCCACGGAGTGGGTTTTCAGATTTTTTTGCGTTTTTGCGTTTTGCGGAATGAAGGGTTTTACGGTGGCTGGAGTGCAAATCCTGCCACCAACCTCCTAATAAGAAGTAACCCAACTGCAGGAGGACGTCCGCAGACACAGTTGGGCACTAGATATGGATGGCCGTTGGCTCACAAGGAGCTCCTCCGCCCTTTGGAGGTAGATGTAAGGATTTGATAGGGAAATTAGCATTGTATAGTGTAACATGGTCCGTGGATCAGTAGAAGCATCTCAATGGAATGAAGTTAGGGAATTTGTGAGCTTAAGTGTTACATGTCACCACACGAGGAAAACAGGGAATTTTAAGGAGGTGGGTTTGGGGTGGATTAACGGGGGTACAAAAGATCATGGTTTGGGATGGGGGAAGATATGAGATGGTGGTGAACAGCTGTTTTGAAGACCTGGAAGGAGGAGTGTGATTGAAGAGAGTTTGGAGTTTGTTCCAGAGGTGGAAAATAATTCTGATTTCAAAATAAAATTAGCTGTTCCTGTAAGTTTTCTCTTCTCGGTAGTGCATTTCACAGCAAAACTCAACCATGAGCAACAAGGAGCTTTCAAAAGACCTGTGGGATAAAGTTGTAGAAAGGCACAGATCAGGGGATGGTTATAAAAAATATTTCCAAGGCCTTGAATATCCCTTGGAGCACAGTCAAGACAATCATTAAGAAGTGGAAGGTGTATGAAACCACCAAGGCCCTGCCAAGATCAGGCAGTTCCTCCAAACTGGCTGACCAAGCAAGGAAGAGACTCATCAGAGAAGCCAACAAGAAGCCATTCACAATTTTGAAAGAGCTACATGCCTTTATGGCAGACTGGTCACTGTGTGCATGTGACAACAATATCCCAAGCACTCCACAAGTCTGGCCTGTACAGAAGGATGGTAAGAAGGAAGCCATTACTCAAAAAATCTCACCTTGAGTCCCATTTGAGGTATGCAAAAAACAACTCCAGAGATTCTGAAACGATGTGGCAAACGTTTTGTGGTCTGACGAAACCAAGATGGAACTTTTTGGCCAAAATGCAAAATGTTATGTGTAGCACAAACCCAACACAGCACATTACTCAAGAGCACCATCCCTAATGGGAAGCATGATGGTGCAGTGTCATGTTATGGGGATGTTTCTCATCAGCAGGGACTGGGGCACTTATCAGGATAGAAGGGAAAATCAATCCATCCATCCATCCATTGGGACCATACTCTGTGTAGAGCGTTGATGCTGCCGAAGCAGTCTCCTTGGCTATTGGACACAATCCTGGATGGGTCACCACTCTGACACAGGATACCAGCAAGCTGGCACTCATTTTGCCAACCTCAGAAGGATGACAGGCAGAGTCAACCCCACCTAGTATTAACTCAACAGCCAAGCGGCATTTGAACTAAGGATCCGCGGATCCCAAGCCCACCACCTAACCATTAAGCCAACACCAGGCATGAAGGGAAAATGGATGGTGCAAAATACAGAAAAATCCTGGAGGAAAACCTGCTGCCCTCTGCAGGAAAGATGAAATTGGGACGGAAGTTCGCCTTTCAGCATCACAACGACCTGAAGCACACAACCAAAGCTATACTGGAGTGGCTGAGGAACAAAAAGATAAATGTTCTTGAGGCCCAGTGAGAGCTTCGACTTAAATCCAATCGAAAATCTGTGGCATGACTGAGATTGTGTCCATCAACGCTCCTCACGCAACTCGACTGAGCTTGAACAGTTTAGTACAGAAGAATGGGCAAATATTGCCCAATCCAAGGTACTGAATGTAAAGTTGGTAGAGACCGATCTCAACAGACTCACAACTGCAATTGCTGTCAAAGGTGCTTCCAGCAAGTATTCACTCAGGGTGGGTGGACACTTATCCAACCAAGTTATTTTCGTTAATAATTTTAATTTTTAATAAAATAAATAAGTTAATAAAATGTATTTTTAATTTTATGAAATTTATAGAATTTGTTTTTCACTTGGAAGTTGTGGGTTATGATGTGTTCATCATCCTGTGTTAAATTGTCGTGATTTATTTATTTTTTGTTTACTAAGTCGAAATTCGTGTAAAAAGGTGGAAAAAGTCTGATTTAATGCAATTTGATTCCAAGCAACAAGGCAACAAAATGTGAAAATTTTGAAAGGGGGTGTAGACTTTCTATAGGCACTGTATAATGATGCAAGCATTGTAATCAACCTTTATTGGGAACAATAAGCAGTTGGTAGTTATAAAGTAAAAAGGATTTTAAAAACATGGAGGAATAATGAAGCAAAACTTACCCTGTGTTCCATAAAAAAGTGACTGTGGTGCTGAAAACTAAATTATACTTTGAGCGATAATCTCCATTAGCGACAGGTCGTTTGAGTAATGTTTGAAGTTTTGTTTCATACTCAACGTGTCCTCCATTTTATTCGTTCCACATCTGGAGACGTTGAACGTGGTCTGCGAGTAACCCCCTTCTGGGGATACTCCCAAAATCCAGGCTCATTCTCACTTCCACTCATTAGTTCCTCTTCTTCCACCTGTGACAACAACTTCCTCTGTCTGTTCAATCTCATCCTTCCCTCCAAGGCTTCAAGACAACTGTTTACCATCGTCTCAGGTCATCCCCTGTGCATACCCATAATCTTTTCCATCCTCATTAACATTAACCCTTCCCAAACCCATCTCTTCTCAGGTTACTGGGTCTCCTCCCACCACCCCCTCCCCCCAACTCACCCTCCTCTTTATTTATTTATTTTGTTTCTTCCACAGTTTTCTACTTCTGTGATTGAGAGTTTGTGCCGATATCCAGCCTGGCCACCCCCTTGCTCTCACTATTCTCCGTGCCCTTTATTCCTCCAAGTCTCCCTCAATTTTGTCCCAAAACCTTCTTTTGTTCTGTTATATCCTGGTCCGTTCTGTGTTGTGTGTGTGTGTGTCAGTGTGTTTCCTCCATAACTCCAAAACCATAAAACCTATCAGCCTGGAACTTTGCATGCATACAAAGAGAACTCCCAGGAAGTGCAGAGTGAAAATTGGGTGTTTGGGTGAATTAAAACACCCCTTTTGAAGATAATTAGCGGCCTTATTTAATTATATCCTTGATCAGGTGTGATCCTGGCCACCTCGCTCTTTGGGGTCTGAAGGCGTATCCTGGGTTACCTTGCTGGGGTCTGAAGCCTCCATGTTTTTTGGCCTGCTCAACGATGCCTCGACTGGAACAGGCCACAACGATTTCTTAATGATATTTTTGCTTTCTTTCACTTTCCTCTCATATTATCAAATGCATGTTCTTCATAGCTACGAATCGCTGGGTAGATTGCAATGCTTATAAATGCCCAGAGATGCCAGTGTTCGTCTTTCGTGGCTTTATTTCATTTCCGCACATGTCATGACCTCGAGAATCTCTTAAACTAAGGCAAATTATAAAAATTTAAGCTACAGAATTGAACTTAGCGGCAATTCCGATGACCAAAAAAGTGTTAATTTGTCCAACCAATTCGGACCCATTTGATATTTTGGGCGTCTCTGGGAGGGTGTGTGTTTGATGGGAGGGCGTGTGTTTGATATGACGGTTCGGAGATTGCTCTCGCTTGTCAATCGAGCCGTTCCTTATCAACGTTTCTTTGGAGTGTTTAAGCTACTTGGCGAGCGCTCTACAATATTTGCACTGTCACTGAATACTGTATGTCGATCAACTTGAACAATGTTCAGGAGGCACTTGCCTGCGTTGGCCCCACCTTGTTCTGCAATGTATTGGGCAATGGCTGGCTCATTGAAAATGTGCAATTTCTCTTTTGTATGATATTCTTTCATTATACGACCCATCACTTCGGTATAGATGAATACAAATAAAAAAAACAAAATGAAATGTTTCGTTAACAACACGGCAGGATAGCTGAGAGGAACGCATGCTCCGCGCTCTAAACTGTGTAGCCTGGGATGGAATCGCGACCCAGCTATAAACTGTCATCCCGGTGTTTCACAGGCAGGGTGATTCATCATTGTGTGTGCCATTAAACTGGGTGTCACAACTGCCAGAATCCTCCCCCTCTCACACCCCCCCACCCCTTTCCCATCTCTCTCTCTCTCTCTCTCTCTCTCTCTCTCTCTCTCTCTCTCTCTCTCTCTCTCTCTCTCTCTCTCTCTCTCTCTCTCTCTCTCTCTCTCTCTCTCTCTCTATCCTCCCCTCCTCTCCCTCACCCCCTCTCTCTCTATCTCCCACCACTCTTCCTCTCACCCTTTCACCCTCTCTCCCTCTGTCTCTGAACATATCTGGATGGTGGTTGTCTCCACACATATCCAGATGGTGGTTATCTCTGCACATATCCAGACAGTAGTTATGTCTGCACTTATCCAAACAGTGGTTATCTCCGGATGTATCCGGACAGTGGTTATTTCCACACGTCCTGTCCAGACGGTGTTTATCTCCGCAGGTGTCCTGTCCAGACGGTGTTTATCTCCGCAGTGTCTTGTCCGGATGGTAGTTATCTCCGCACACCCCCGGACGGTGGTTATCTCCGCACGTGTCCTGCCCAGGCCGTGTTTATCTCCGCACGTGTCCTGTCTCGATGGTGGTTATCTCCGCTTGTGTCTGGACGGTGGTTATCTCTACATGTGTCAGAATGGTTATCTCCACACGTATACAAACAGTATTTATCTCCGTTCGTGTCCTGTCCAGACAGTGTTTATCTCTGCACTTGTCCTGTCCAGACGGTGGTTATCTCCACAAATATCCAAATGGTGGTTATCTCTGCACATATCCGAACGGTGGTTATCTCCGCACGTGTCCTGTCCAGATGGTGTTTATCTCCGCATGGGTCCTGTCCAGCCGGTGTTTATCTTTGCACGTGTCCTGTCTGGACAGTGGTTATCTCTGGACGTGTCCAGATGGTGGTTATCTCCGCACATGTCAGAATAGTTATTCTCTCCACACGTCTCTGAACAGTGGTTATCTCCGCATGTATCCGAACGGTGGTTATCTCCACATGTACCCGAACGGTTATCTCTGCACGTATCTGAACGGTGGTTATCTCTGCACGTATCCGAACGGTGGTTATCTCCGCACGTATCCGAACGGTGGTTATGTCCACACGTTTCCAAATGGTTATTGCTGCACGTACCCGAATGGTGATTATCTTCACACGTATCCAAACGGTGGTTATCTCTGCACGTAGCCGAACGGTGGTTATCTTCACCTGTCTCCAGATGGTGGTCATCTCCACACTGTCTAAACGGTGGTTATTGCTGCATGTGTCCTAACTGTGGTTGTCTCGACATGTATCTGGACGGTGGTTATGCCCGGACGGTGATTACCTCGGCACATATCCGGAAGGTGGCTATCTCTGCATGTACCAGGACATCAGTTATCTCCACAGGTATCCGGACAGTGATTATGTCTGGACGGATTAATTTGAACTGTACCCAACTTTAGTTTTAACTCATTAACCATCTATAGTTTTACCAATTATAGTTTAATTACAACTGTAACCACTATAGTTTTAACTCTATTATAAAGGAGTAATTCACCACAGATGACTGTAATTGGAACTGTTACCAACTGTAGTTTTTACTCGTGTATTGAAGAGTAATTCTCTGCAGACTCGTGTAATTATGCCTCGTGTTGGCTTAATGGTTAAGGTGGTGGGCTTGGGATCCTAGGGTCCTGAGTTCAGTTCAAATCCTGCTTAGCCGTTGAATTAATACTCGGTGGGGTTGACTCAGCCTGGCATCCTTCCAAGGTTGGCAAAATGAGTACCAGCTTGCTTGGATGATTGAGCCATTCAAGTGTCCTGTGTCGGAGTGGTGACCCATCCAGGATTGTGCCCAATAGCCCAGGAGACTGCCTTGGCAGCATCTATGCTCTGTACAGAGTATGGTCCCAATTGGTGGATGGATGGACCCTCCCCTCACACTGCCTTCCTTTGCCCTCCCCTCACGCTGCCTTCCATTCCCCCACCCCTCCTCAGTCTTCCTCCCTCCCCTCACACAACCCTCCCTCCTCTCACACAACCCTCCCCTCCTCTCTCCCTCCTTCTTACTCACCCCCCCCCACACCTGTAATATTTCCTCGTTAGCGAAGCGATGAGTTGTATTTGCTTGTAAAATATATAATGTACATTCTCTCATCGCACAATACTCCACTCCGCAGCTCGTAACTGGATTTGTTCCTCCAATGCCATGATGGTTTCCAGAGCCTCAGTTGTGAATCTGTGATACAAATGATCTCTTGCATTAATAAATTTTTGCTTAATCCCTAATTTATTTAATCGGTTCAAGTTCGTCACAGATTCCGAGTTGGAGAACTAGTTAAAACATTTCATCCAAACTGTTTTGGGTTTTGTCAAGTTGATTGTTCAATTAAATAAGGATTGTTCGTTAGTATACTTTGTTGAGATTTTCCCATTTTCATCATTTGTAAAGTTAACTGGAGGCTCTCATTAAGTAACTTTGAAAGTTGGTGAAGTTGCCTTGACGGTATAGAAAGTTAATTATAAATGGTTTTATCCATTAGTGATCGTTCCTCGAAGTTGGGTTATGATATCTGCTCAAGGTTCATTTACCTTACAGGTCCCAAGGTGTCTTTACACAAAAACAGAGGTACGTGCACTCCCATCGCGGCTGCCCCAACCATAAACAGCCATCCTGGTGCATCACAGGCAGGGTGATCCATCAATGTGTGCGCCGTTCCTCGGATGTACGTTAAGCTGGGCGTTACGTCTGCCAGCATTAGTTGGTGGATATTAAAGATCACACGGTGTCCTTTGTGATGAGGGTGGCGAGCTATCGCCGGCTAACTAAAACAAATGACTGCTACTTGTTCTTTCAAATGTCAAGTCTGGCCAGCCGGTTCGTGAAAGACTTGTGGGATCATTTCCAGGCTGACCCTACATGTCAGGCCTGGCCAGCCGGTTCGTGAAAGACTTGTGGGATCATTTCCAGGCTGACCCTCGATGTCAGGCCTGGCCAGCCGGTTCGTGAAAGACTTGTGGGATCGTTCCCAGGCTGACACTACACGACAGTGAGATTGATGATGGTCGTCACGGTGGTATGTACGTATCGAGTATATGAAACGAGGAACGACAGCACCACGTGACACTTCACTTCCGACGTGGAGATCGTCACTCGAGTGTAAAACTTCCCAAACTGTGCTCAGTGCGCCGAATGGATGATGATAACTCCATCTCAGGAAGTGGAACGTCATGTTTAATCACCCGATCGAACCAAACATGAGTAATGGGGGTTTGTGTGAAACGTGCAGCCTCTGCCATCCGAACATCACGGTCACGTTCCGTCGGGCCCCGGGTTTGGGTGTACAGTACAAACCGTCCGTATTCGTCGCACTCTTGACTCGATCGTCGCCCCTCCCGCGCTGCAGCATTCGTTGGAAGGGCTGAGGTAAAGCGCTGAAAAGAGGAAGAGGCGGAGTTGAGTGGAGTGGAGTTGGTGGCAACGGCTCCGCTTGCGCTGCTCTCGCGCCATTTCCGTCGCCGCTCCTCCGACCGACTCCAGATCTGTCCGTCCTTTCCCACGGTCAAGAGGTCTGGCTCCAATTGACGTCTCTATGCACTGTAATGAAGAAGAAGAAGAGGAATGGCTGGACGGTGGATCGCGTTTATCCTGAGGTTCGAGGCGGGATGATAGGATCATCCGTCCCTTCGTAGCGATCCCGCTTGGATCTCCTCACACGTTGTGTAATCGTCGCATCTTGCGGCGCGAGAGTATCACATTTGCAACATTTTCCGTTCTTCTTCTTCCTCACATTTTCCTCATCTTCGCGCCGTAATTCTCCGATCCGCCCGAGCACAATGCGCACGACTTACGTGTGCACGTTTACCGCCGTCATCTGCGGCTCCTGCCTGGGACTCTTGGTTTTCTACCTGCAAGGTCGGTGCGCAGCGTCGCCATACTGTGAACCACCAGCTCACCCCGGTGGAGGCGGCTCGCACCACATGCTTCACATCACCTCATGCTTCACATCACCACATGCTTCACATCACCTCATGCTTCACATCACCACATGCTTCACATCACCACATGCTTCACATCACCTCATGCTTCACATTACCTCATGCTTCACGTCACCTCATGCTTCACGTCACCACATGCTTCACATCACCTCATGCTTCACATCACCTCATGCTTCACATCACCTCATGCTTCACATCACCACATGCTTCACATCACCTCATGCTTTACATCACCTCATGCTTCACATCACCACATGCTTCACATCACCTCATGCTTCACATCACCTCATGCATCCTCAAACGCCCACACCATACGCCTGCATGTTGTCCCATACCGTATACTGATATGCATAGAGAGCCGTACACCGTCCGCCTTCCCTCATTTCGTCAAATTTTCAACCATATTTACCTCAACCCGTTCTGTGTTTTGACAAGAGTCGGTGCAAGGGGATTTGGCGCCCTCGGTGAACCTTCAGCTTTCGCCCTCCCTCCGTCTGATGCTGATTGTATATTCTCATTGTTCTGCACTTTTTGTATTTTAAAGGGACATGGACAAGAAGAAATGCACTTTTTTAATATGTAATATGGATCACGTGACGTCATACCGTGTGCTCTCACAACAAAGTTGATCATTATCAATTTAGAATTTCACTTTCCATCCATTCAGTTTACCAAATGTATAAATATGTTTCAGGTGAATGTTCTTTGCAACTTCATGTTCTGTTGACGAGGTGGATAGCCCAACAAATGATTGTTGCATCATTGAGGAAGGAATGTATTGTGACCCGGGGTCGGGCGAGAAGACCACGAAGGGGGGGGGGACTATCTCGGGTTCCCATCAGACTCCGTCGCACACGGATAACTCCGTGATGCGGCGTCACTAACCGACCTTGAACGCCAATAACTCAACCACGTGACCAAGGGTCCTCCGTCTAAACCATTTACCGAAATTAATCACGTGACCTAATTACTGGGGAACACGCCCTCGGTACGCCTTTTCCAAACCGGGTCACCTTACCGGGTCAGATGAAGCCGAGCGACACTGCCAAGGACGTACCGGATAAAAGGAACAGATCGTTGGAAATAAAGTCCCGGCTAGGTTAGGATACGGACCATGCTGGATCAATGAAAGAAAAGACTAAAACGAACTGGGAACATTTCTACACAATCATTTATTAAAGGCAGGCGAGGAAAAATATGTGGCACAAAGAATATATTTATTGTTGCATGTAAGCAGGGACAGTAAGGAATTTGTGAGGTGAGATGAAGGCAAGCAACTTACATAAGCAGACACAGAGCAGAGTTATTCCGGTATAATTCTTATACACTCTTAACTTAAGCAAGGACAGACGCCATGACACGCGCGCGCGCACACACACACACACACACACACACACACACACACACACACACACACACACACACACACACACACACACACACACACACACACACACACACACACACACACACACACACTCAACACACCCCGATAAAGAGGAGATAATCATGTGAAAGGAGAGGAGATGAGGGCTAACGGTCTCGCAATACCTTGCACGGTTGGCCGGCCACGCTACCCAGTCCACTTTGGGGGATGCTCCGCTGTGCGATCCCTCCTTGAGAGTAGGCACGTTGTCTCCTGCTTGGTTATGGTGCCTGGCTCAGCACGTGCAACGGTCCAGAGAATAGATGGGGCCGTCAGGCAAGAAAGGGCGGTAGGTGGAGCCAGCACACGATAATGCGGTCGGTGAAGCCAGCGGACGAGAATCAATAGGTGGAGCCAGGTGGGTGGGTGGAGCCTGCAGCGAGAGGCAGGCGGAATCAGGGGGGTGGGTGGAGCCAGCAGCGAATGTAGAGATCACAGCTTTTGATGCAAGGTGAGCGCGCTGGTATGGCTTCGTAATCGTCTTTTATAAGGTCCATGGTGTAGGGTAGGGGCGATGACCCGAAGCGATGCGTCGTCACTCAAATTGGGTGCTCCCATTGGACCCCGGCCACCGCACGGCCTGGGCACCACGGCCGGAAGCAGCCTCATTTTACATCTGGCGAGACATGGCTGAGCTGCGGAATTGTCCCGCTCCGAACTCCATGATATGAATCGCCTTGGACCGAACTCCCGGGCTGTGCTCTGGCGACTGGCCGAGAGTTGCGGCTGCCCCACATGCCCGCTCGGGCACTGCCGGCACGCTGTGGTTTGCGCTGATCAATGCGCATATTCTGTCCGTACGCCATGCGGCCCGAGGGATCTGTGCCATACAGCATGCCTCTGCTTGGTGGCGAATGCATCAAGGTGGAGTTGCGAGAAGATGTCTGCCGTCTGCAGGAGATATTGGTGGCTGCGGTGGCGAGCGAAGATCGATGGTAAGACGCTGTTGTGAACTAGCACGCAGATCCGAACAAAGATGTGTGCCATGCACGTCCCGTACAGTGCAATGGTATTTATCATGGGGCTGCGTGCGGGTCTGTTATCGTGGTGTTGATGCTTTCCTTAACCACCGCGAGGCAGTATTCTCGCAGTGGAGGGTATTTCATCGTGGTCTTGATCAATGCTTTTCTCGGCCTTCGTGAGACAGTATTCTCTCAGTGGAGAGCTTTTCATCATGGTGTTGATGCTTTTGTTGGCCACCGCAAGGACAGTATTCTTATAGTGGAGGGTTTTTCATCGTACTGCACACGTCCCATGCAGTCTGGTGGTGGAGGTTGTCGCTGTGGTTTTTCACAGGCGGCCGTTTGGGTAAGGTGCCTACTTGGATTTATTTCCTGAATAAGAGGAAGGAGTTGGAATGAATAGATAGATTGAATGGAAAATGGAGATATAATTAGACCTAGCTATAAGACCTACTCCGCCCTTTCACTCTTTTTACCTCACGATTACTCCGCCCCTTCACTCTTTTTACCTCACGATTACTCCGCCCCTTCACTCTTTTTACCTCACGATTACTCCACCCCTTCACTCTTTTTATCTCAAGATTACTCCGCCCCTTCACTCTTTTTACCTCACGATAACCCGCCCCTTCACTCTTTTTACCTCACGATCACTCCGCCCCTTCACTCTTTTTACCTCACGATAACCCGCCCCTTCACTCTTTTTACCTCACGATCACTCCGCCCCTTCACTCTTTTTACCTCACGATTACTCCGCCCCTTCACTCTTTTTACCTCACGATTACTCCGCCCTTTCACTCTTTTTACCTCACGATTACTCCACCCCTTCACTGTTTTTATCTCATGATTACTCCGCCCCTTCACTCTTTTTACCTCACGATTACTCCGCCCCTTCACTCTTTTTACCTCACGATTACTCCGCCCCTTCACTCTTTTCACCTCACGATTACTCCGCCCCTTCACTCTTTTTACCTCACGATTACTCCGCCCCTTCACTCTTTTTACCTCACGATTACTCCGCCCCTTCACTCTTTTCACCTCACGATTACTCCGCCCCTTCACTCTTTTTACCTCACGATTACTCCGCCCCTTCACTCTTTTTACCTCACGATTACTCCGCCCATTCACTCTTTTATCTCACGATTACTCCGCCCCTTCACTCTTTTTACCTCACAATTACTCCGCCCCTTCACTCTTTTTACCTCACGATTACTCCGCCCCTTCACTCTTTTTACCTCACGATCACTCCGCCCCTTCACTCTTTTTACCTCACGATTACTCCGCCCCTTCACTCTTTTTACCTCACGATTACTCCGCCCCTTCACTCTTTTTACCTCACGATAATTCCGCCCTTTCACTCTTTTTACCTCACGATTACTCCACCCCTTCACTGTTTTTATCTCATGATTACTCCGCCCCTTCACTCTTTTTACCTCACGATTACTCCGCCCCTTCACTCTTTTTATCTCATGATTACTCCGCCCCTTCACTCTTTTTACCTCACGATTACTCCGCCCCTTCACTCTTTTTACCTCACAATTACTCCGCCCATTCACTCTTTTATCTCACGATTACTCCGCCCCTTCACTCTTTTTACCTCACGATTACTCCGCCCCTTCACTCTTTTTACCTCACGATTACTCCGCCCCTTCACTCTTTTTACCTCACGATTACTCCACCCCTTCACTCTTTTTACCTCACGATTACTCCACCCCTTCACTCTTTTTACCTCACGATTACTCCACCCCTTCGCTATTTTTCCTGCGCGATCACTCCGCCCCGAGGCGGAGGGGGTATGCCTCCCTGAGGCGGAGGAGGTATGCCACCCTGAGGCGGAGGAGGTATGCCACCCCAAGGTTATGAGCTTTGCCATGCCAAGGTGCATGTTTGTTGTAATAGCATTACTTTGTCCAGGTATCTCAAATACACAGCATGGTGAAGTGGTTCTCCCCTACCCCTTATTCTTCCCCACATCCTTTATTTGTCCAAGTCGGCCTCTATTGTCACTCGAACCTTACTTGTTGGTGCGTTCCCCCCCCCCCCCAAACCCCAATCCCCTTCCATCTTCTGTTCCTTTTGTTCTGTTACATCTTTTTCCGTTCTATGTTCTCGCTCTTCCACTCACCTTGTCTTTGTATACAAATTAAAAAAAACACAATAGCTGTTCAGATGTACATGCTGGTGTGGAGTTTGCTGTCTCTTTTCCTTATAACCTTCATTTTAAGCTACTGTTAGCTTTAAAGATTATTTGCACAACATCCTGAACAGCCTGTGGCAATGTATTTCCATGGATTCGATATTTACTATGGTTGAAACACTTCCCTAGATGGTCATTCTGGCTCATGCACCACTTCCACCTTCCATAAGCTGCTGATGAGTTCATAGTGTAAGCATGCTTAAAAAAATAACAAACAACTAAATCCAAAAATAAATGAAATGTTTTGTGACCCAAGCAAGCCTTCTAAAATAGACAAAGGAGTATGAGAGACTGATGACTACGATAGACGATCTCATCAAACGCGTGAAATGAATGTATGGACCAATTAAGGGGAAAATGTCATTTTAAATTCTTGCACGAATTGTCAGGTTGTCTGACTCAATTTGTTCTGAATGTTTAAGAGCCACGCATTAGGGTTTGACCAATGACCTTTAACTTCAATAACAAACTTGCAAGCTGTTCACGTGGTACAACATACCTGTCTGTGTTCATATGTTTCTGGTGTTTACATTCACTCGTGATCTGTGTAAAACGTTGGTTCAGAATTTTTTTTTTCGAATCCAGCCCATTGCTCTACTGGGAGCACATCTGTGCTGCTGATGCACAGTGCCACCCCATTCCCAGGAAGTTGATACTCATTTTGCCAATATCAGAAGGATGACAGGCTGAGTCAACCCACCTGGTGTTATTTAACGGTTAAACAGGGGCTCAAACTCAAGGCCCTAAGATCTTAAGCCAGCCACCTCAACCATTAAGCCAACACCAAGCTTATTTGGTTCAAAATGAAATCAGATTTCAAAAACCTCATGCAATGAGCACCATCGTTAAAAATGAATTTACATCCGATTTCCTGTCTTTTATTTGCAGTTGTGGCCAAAGGTCCTGCATTCGGACAGTCATGGCCCAGACCAATGCAGCATCCATCGCAGGACCTCCCTGCATCCTCCGACATTCGTAAGGTTTGTAGTTTTCCAAAAGGGAGGCCTCTGTTTTCTAAGCATGCGGACAATCATTTGCATCTCATGTTCCATGTTACTTTGTCCATCATGTCAATGTCCTTGTCTCTGTGATTTTCATCTGTGTGAACTCTCCACGGGCTGTGAAATGTGGGGGGGGGGGGGGGTACAAGCACGCAAACACTGAACACTTTGTGCCAATCTCCGCTGACGTGGCTGACCGAGCATTTTGGAAATGTTCCTTCTGGCATCCTGGACCCTCGTTGAGTCATACGGTGACGGGAAATCTTCCTGACGCTGGAAAATCCAGAACCCACAAAAGGATTCTGAGAACAATTTGCTTTACAACACAAAGCCAGGGAGCATCATGTGGGATTCTGTGCCAAACTGCTTTTACAACTTTTTTCATTTGCATTGTCCAAGGCTCGTGAAGGGGCCTTCAACAAGGATATTATGAGGATCAAGGAGGTTATGAATAGTCATCGACCGTAAGTTCAAGGATAATGAACGAAGGACATCTATCTATTGCATATGATCTGGCAGAATGGTTTAGCCCATCTCCCCTCATCACCACCTACATTTCTAAACTGCAGTACACGGGGCTCTCTGAAGATCCATTTTCACATTTTCTGTGTTGAGCAAGAATGATTTAAAACAACACATCCTGCGATGGGGTTAACTCAACCTGCCATCCTTCCGAGGTCGGAAAAATGAGTGCCAGCATGCTGGTATACTGTGTCGGAGTGGCGACGCGTCCAGGATTGTTCCTGATAGCCAAGGTAACTGCTTAAGCAGCACCAATGCTCTGCACAGAGTATGGTCCCAATGGATGGATCCTGCGATTTGGTCTTGCATGATATGTACACATCAAAATGTTTGACTGCTATTGACATTTCCTCATGCGTAACATGTGATTATCAGATGTCCTGCTTTGCTATTTATGATTTGAATCGAGGAACCATTTTGTGGTATGAAAGACGATCCACCAGGGATGCCTTTCAACCAAACTAAGTGGTGTCACGGTTGGAGCATCTGCTCTGAGTCTGGGAGGTTGCTCGTTCGAAACCCAGCCGAGTCATACCAAAGATGTTAAAGTATGTGCCCCTTCCTTGCTTGATGCTCAGCATTTAAAAAGGATAGAGCATGAACAAACCAACCCTAGGTTGGTAATAATAGCGCAGGCTTTGATGAGCCTAATGATCTCCTGTTGCATCAAAGTTTATTTTTTATTACGAGCAGGTGATACCTGGCGCTGGCCCGGCTGAGTGAGCTTTTCCCGGCGGTGGTTTCGTGACATGTTGGACATTGAAAAGCGATAGAGTTATTGACCTCATGGTGGTTACCTTTTGCATGCAGAACTGCCTGACCCCACATCCCAATATCCATGTTATAGCAGCCTTTGGCCTCAAAATGTATGCCAAGGCCAACGTGTGGAAGCTCAAAACCTTGCCCAGATTCTGAAGTACCTCCATCCAAAATTTGGGGCCTCCAAGTGCCACGGTTCTGCCGGGAAAGATTGATGTAATACACTTGAAAATATTTACACATAATATTGTATTATAAATTATGTCCCGTTCACTTTGTCCCTGTGACGTGTTTGCAGTCACTGCAAATGCATGTTGCAGAATTGAAGAGGATGCATCGTGAGCGGCTGACAGTGTTGCAACAGGCTTGCTCTGCTGCTGGACAATCAGGTCCCAGCAATGGATTGCCTCTCAACACACTGCGTCATTTGATCGTTGACGATTTTCACGGTCTACTGTACTGCTACGTCCCAAAAGTGGCTTGCACGAACTGGAAGCGTATTTTCATGGTTCTTTCAGGGCGTGCTAGCTCAAGTAACCCACTCTCAATTCCTGCTGCTCAGGCACACGCTCCAGGAAGTTTACGCCTACTCTCAGATTTCCCACCAAACGAAGTCGCCTGGCGTCTTTCCTCGTACATCAAGTTCATGTTTGTGCGTGAGCCCTTTGAGCGCCTCGTCTCCGCCTACAGAAACAAATTCACTCGCCCGTACAATCGTGCGTTTCACCAGCGCTATGGCACGCACATTGTGCGTCGCTATCGCGCCAATGCCACGGCTACAGCATTGCGTCGAGGGGCCGACGTGCACTTCAGTGAATTTGTGCGCTACCTGTTGGACCCACGCACCCGTCACGAGCGAGAATTAAACGAGCACTGGGAACGTGCCACTTCGCTGTGTAGTCCGTGTCAGATTCATTACAACCTCATCGGAAAATATGAAACGCTCAACGAGGACGCGGCATTGATCTTGCGCCACGTTGGTATGGACAATGTGACACGCTTTCCCTTGCGTTCTGTTAGAACTCGTACTACACATGCGATGACGGCACGCTTCTTTGAAAACATCACGGCTATGGAGCGCCTGAAACTCTTTGAGCTGTACAAGATTGACTTCCTGATGTTCAACTACTCCAAACCTTCTTTTGTGAACTCCGTGGAACATCCACCACAGCATGTTACGTCGCCGTAAAAAAAAGGATTTCCTTTTTGGTTTTCTATGTTTTTGTTGTCTCGTTCAATGAATGGTATTTGGATGTGGTTATGTATTGTACAGAGCAACCCCCAACCAAACATTCTTGTTTGGGTTAAATGCACTTCAAGCACTTCAGTGGTGCATTTAACCCCATTCAGATAAAGGAGGGCAGTTGAGACTGTAGTAAGGCAAGGGTCTTTCACTGAAAGAGGAGTTGATGCATGGAATGGTCTCCCTGGAAAGGTAGTGGGAGGAGACACAGTAGATAAGTTTACATTTGAGTTAGATAGGTACCTAGTTCAGATACATTGGAGAAGGAGGTTACATGGACATTGGTAGGAATGGTCGGTAGCTGAGGTACAGATCGGTCATTGGTACCTATATCATAATGGTGATGTCTGTGAGTGTCTCATCAAAAGGTGAATGTGTTCTCTGTCTATTCATTCCTCATTTTACAACCGTGTTCACCTCCCCCTTCTTGCCCCCAATACACAAACCCCAAAAATAAAATAAACAAGAACTTTTTAAGTACTATGTATATATATATATATGTATATATGTATATGTATATATATATATATATATATATATATATATGTATATATATATATATGTATATATATATATGTATGTATGTATGTATATATATATATGTATATATATATATATGTATGTATGTATGTATATATATATGTATATATATATATATATATATATATATATATATATGTATATATATATGTATATATATATATATATATATATATATATATATATATATATATATATATATATATGTATATATATATATATGTATATATATATATATATATGTATGTATATATATATGTATATATATATATATATATATATATGTATGTATATATATGTATGTATATGTATGTATATGTATATGTATATATGTATGTATATGTATATATATATGTATATATATGTATGTATATATATGTATGTATATATATGTATGTATATATATGTATGTATATATATATGTATATATGTGTATGTATATATATATATATATATATATGTGTATGTATATATATATGTATGTATATATATATGTATGTATATATATATGTATGTATATATATGTATGTATATATATGTATATATATATATATATATATATATATATATATATATATATATAAATAAAATCACACATACATACACAAACAAACACTGTTCTCATCTCCACTTGTCCACCCTAACACCTTCCTGGGTGAATTTAAGTTGACTAGCAGAGTACCCGCCCTACGGGCGATCTTGTTCTGGGCATGCAACATGTTCTTCTGATGCATATCTTTATTTGGGCAGTGTATAGGCAAGTGACAGCTATGCATAAGCAAAAATAAATAACCCGTGTTACGTGCATGCAGCAAAAACATACCTACTGCTTATAATTCAAAACACCTCACTGTACTGGAAAACGTGGGGACTTGTAATATCAGCAAATCTGGATGTAATTGGGCCAGAACTGTAGGAGGAGTAGGGCGACAAACAAACCCACAAACACTGGTCCATGAATTATAGTGAGGATAAACTAATATATTGAATTAACGTCGTGCAGAGGTAGCACATGCATGATGGGCCGAATGGCCTCCTCCTTCGTCCAAGTTCTGTGTGTTTCCTTGTCGATATTATTGGCTCAAGGTTTCAAAATCTGCCCATATAAACTGTGCAGCTTTTGCAATTTTCAAATCACTGCTATCTGAAAACAGACATTTTGTTTTACACAATTCACAAGTGTTACACAAGTTATGGATTTGGTGTTTGAGGTTCACCGAATGCCCATACTGGTTGTCAGAGTAATTCCTTATTGTACATTTTGAACATTTTATTTAGTTTCTCGCAAAAGTATCTGTCCCTTGTGACGGGGAAAGTTTAGGTTAACCTATAAATTTAAATTATTTCATGGACTTTGAAAAGGTTAATTGTGTTGCACTCAAAAAATCTGGCCTTTTCAATTTGAGACCAATTGGTTGTCCTGATTGCCCAAAATTGCTATGTTGATCACTTTGGGCTCAATTTGTGACAAGGAGGAATTGATTGGATTTTGGGGAAGATTTGCATCCGGATCCAGATTGAGATATGAGAATGTTTTAATTTACCAAGTGATTCTTCATCATTGAAAGATGGAGCCAAAAACGATATATATAGCATGGTATCTCAAAAAGTTGTGGATGGATTATGACAAGACTTGGTGGATGAGTTGGGTAGGTGACAAGCACAAGGTGATTAGCGTTTGGTTAAGAGGCCGGATCTGCATCCGTATATCAGTGGGATACAAAATGTAAACTACTCAGCCTGGCAGAGGTATGCACTCTACCAAGTGCCACTCTTGTTGAAAATATCTTCATCAAAATCTGATTGTCATTTGGGCAACACTAAGTGTGTTGGCATGGAATGGTGTTCAGAATATTCGGTGAGGGTGTTCAGAATAGTACATCACTCCTCTGCAGTTTGATTTGGTGAGCATACCCTGTAAACAGTTTTTACAAGTGTACTTTATCCAGTCCAAGGCAAGACCTTTAATGGCACTGATGAATTTTTTGTAATGTGGCATTTGGAGTGTTTCAAAGTCTGCTGGACAGATTTATCAATGCCAAGCCTCATCAACGGGTCCATCCATCCATCCATCAGGACCATACTCTGTGCAGAGTGTTGGTGCTGCCTAAGCAGTCTCCTGGGCGATTGGGCACAATCTTGGAGGGGTCACCACTCTGACACAGGATACGAGCAAGCTGGTACTCATTTTGCTGACCTCAGAAGGATGACAGGCAGAGTCGACCTCACCTGGTATTAATTCAACAGCTGAGTGGGATTTGAACTCAGGATCCTAGGATCCAAAGCCCGCCACCTTAACCATTGAGACAATACCAGGCATCTGTTTACAGCAAATTCATTTTACTTTCATCCATTTATATAATGAACGACCTGTACCTGTATGCTCCAACATGCGACGCCCTCTGCCACACCTACCCGGATGACACATAGTGCCACGTTTCGAATCCATAACACTTATCATCAATTTTCAATCTTTCCCCTCCTGTGCCAACCAGTACTCGAGGAACCACAATGTCCAACAAGTTCCAATCAATTTTAGACATCATCCAATGACAAATTTTAGACATCATCCAACGACAAACTGCCATTCTGGTGATTCCCACACCAGGCATCCCGAGGTGCACCACACCAAATGCAGGCAAGCAAGCCAATGCTGGCACGTTGACCAGCCAATGGGTCCACGACAATGTCATTGCCTCGAATGACTTTACTTGACATTTTAATACCGACCTGAGCAAATCCTTCACGACTCCTGTAAACGTACAACATCTCAATTCTGTCACTTCAATTTTCAATGGAATGTTTTTCTTGATAAATTTTATGTTTTCAACTCTTTTGGTATCTTTTTAGACTCAGCATTGTGATATTCAGCATCGACAATGAACAAAAGAAAGGTTTACTTCAAGCTCATACTCGTAATCGATGATGAAGGAAATTGTAGTTGATCCGTATATTTGTTTGAGTGGATATGTGCAGCAACAAGACTTCGGAGAAGTCTAAGATTGAGAGTGAAAGTTTAAAGTGAGCTCTAAAATATGTGGTGCTGTATAATTATTTATTTTTTACTCCAGCATGCTTCGTACTTCCAGAAAAAGTTCAGGCTACTCTGAAAATCTATTATGACTCTTGTCACATATCATGCTAACCATTGAAGGAAAGGTTTGGGTGCATTATTATGTGACATGAAATTCATTCTTCACTTTACTTCTTGTTTCTGGGTTGTTGCAGTAGTTTACATGTATTAACTTATATCAATAAACTCATGTTGGATTGTTTTTCTGTCCTTTATTGTTTTTTTGTTATTTTTAAAATATCTACAGCTTGTTGTCTTTATTTTCCTGTGAAGCACTTTGGGACATCTCCATGTGAAAGGTTCTGTGTAAATAACTTATTATTAAATCACACTGTTGTATTTGCTCCCCTCCAATTCTCTGGTATCCACTCTGCCTTTGGTAAACCATTAAAGAGATCGGTTTTTCTCCCTGCTATAATGCACTCAGCTGAACATCAGTGGGCTCTGGAACTTTATCCTGTCTTTGCTTTTCTTGCTGACTCGATTACATTATTTCCTTCCCTTTGGTCTGTAACTCCTCCAACAACCCTTCCTCCACTCTGAGATAGATCCTTTTTACTATTTGTTCATCCCCTTCCTGTTCTTTTGGAAAGTTTGAAGCAATAACTAATCCTCAAGCTGAATGTGGTTGACTCCCAGACCTTTTGGCCAGCCTCAAGAGAAATAATCCCCTATGCAAAAGGAGGTTATCCTGACACTTTGAGCGTGTGGTTTAGCTCGATATTTATTTGGGCTGAACGGGTCTGCACAGGGACACTGGTGGAAGTTCTGCAGGATGGTCCGAATCCATTGGGGTGCATCCAAAGCCACAGCCTCGGGGTGGTGCCAGGGGTCCAAGGTCGTCTTAGTGAACACCTTTTTATATGAGTATTTGTGGTAAGATGGACCACATGCAGGGGTGTTGCTGGGCTTCACCTTGTTGGTGGTGGCTCCAATGGCCACAGAGGCCTGATGAGGGAACCACCCAGGAAATTGGATCGGCAGCATCTACTTGAGGCTTGCGGAGTGAGTGATGTAACCGCTCAGCACATGACAGCCTGCCGTGCTGAACCAGGTCTACGTATATGTTAGCTCAAACTGGTGATTGGTACTGCCACCACAGAATCTGACTGGAGCATCTGTGGAAAGTTATGTTGCTGAATTGAAATCAACATTTAATGAAGCCCAGATGGGCCTGCTTAACTTTGCACAGATAACCTTTTGTGATTGGATGAGCACCTATCTGGGTTCTCGGGTAGATTGGCTGCATAACAGGTTTTACTGGGATTGAACAACCTTTCCAGTGAGTATTTCAATTCCCTCTGAGTTGTGTAACCAGACTTTGACTCTCAGCCCAGCTATAAACTATAGTTCTGTTGTTTTGCAGGCAAGGTAATTAATCAATGTGTGTGCCGTCTCTCCGATGGACGTTAAACTGGGCCCCCTGTCTGCAAGGATTAGCTGTTGGATGTTAAAGATCCCACTCTGTGTCTCCTCCCCCTTGGGGAGGAGGGCATATCCCTCCTCCCCCTTGTCGCATCGGTAACGACTGCAGGCCTGGACATTGCCCCATTCCTCTTCCAACAACACAACGGGTTTGAGCTAGCGAACTCTGCTGTCTTTGTCACGAATACCATCTGCAGTTGTGTGTGTCTGTCTGAAGCATAAGGACAGCTTACTTTGCCTCAACTCATTCTGCTTGCTCACAATGGTGCCCTATGGCAGCTCTGGGGGAATCTGCTTGAGATAGAGATTAGCGCAGTCACGAACCGCAAGGGACTGGCGACACGGGACGTTGGTAGCTTGGCCAGACAATAAGATATATTCAATGTTGGTTCCAGCACATCACTCGTCCAGCACAGATATTTCATTTGGCATGGTAATGTGACTTTGGGCACGAGGATCCAGTGAGGAATCTCCGCGGTGGGGGAAGGATGTGGTCGCTACACAACTCACCAAGTTCAGACCAGAATTATCCGGATTGTAACAATGTTAAAAACCATATTTGACTTGCAGATTTAGTCTGAGCAACAGCATGTTAAAAGTGTCCTGGCGAATGGAAGCAAGTCACTGAAAACGTACACACTGCATGTGTGAAAGGCCTCGTTTGCATTAATATGTCATTTTGAAAGTCCCATATTGGCTGGGTAAATTTCATTTGGGTTTGAGCTCTGATGACCAAAGCTGAAACAGTCGGTGTCCACCGGGGGATGTGGTCAAAGTTAGAAATTGTTGTAAATTTGTTAGGGTAGGCCTGTGTGTTTTTGTGCCACTCACTCCCCATCCTCTGCTCATTTCTCTCCTCCAAATACCTTGGAGAGGGCAAGGCCATGATTTTGGAATAGTTTTAAATTGGTGTTTTCGTGTAGGTGAGAGACAGCCTCACCTTCCACAGCCTCCTATGATTTATGTTAATTATAAAATGAATGTTTAAGTGTTAAGGTCGAGCCTTAGTTGACCTTGGCAGGAGCCTAAGGTCCAGGCGAGATGGCTGTTTTATGGTTTTGGGGTTGTGTGTAGTTGTTAGTTTTAGGCCTGAGAAAGAGTTTCTATGCACATGACCTTTTGAACATGTATCAGTGCCATGGTGGACGAGCCTTAATTGTCTATCTTCAATTAGAAAGGTTAAGATGTCTTGCCCACGTGTTCCACCTATGTCG
>NC_140969.1:27887369-27892369 GCF_056783735.1 Eptatretus burgeri | reverse complement strand
GCCTGAGGCCGAGACCGGGTCGGGCCTACCCGTCTGGTGATGAGACGCGGAGCGGCGATGGCCCCGCAACCCGCGGGCCTCGTGGACGGTGTCTGGTCGGGGGTGGGAACGGGGCCCCCTTGGTCGCACTATCTCAGCGCGGGGGGAAACAGGAGGGGGTTGCTGATGCTCGGGGTATAGAGGATCTTTATTATGTGCGACGAGCGTCTCCACCTCGGCCAGGTCGCGCTGTCGGCCTCCCTCGGGTGCAGCTTCCTGCACGACGCGAGCACCCCTCGTCTGGTGTCGCCGCCTTTCCACAGCTCCGTCCCCTCCGTTCCGACTCCAACGCACACGACGAGCAGCTCCACCGCCCGCGAAGTCTTGACCCTTTGCTTCCGACTCTCCTCTTCTTGACTCTCCGACCGACGCTGACTGACGAACACGGTCCTTTTTATCCCCCCGTAACTTCGCCTTTGACCCCCTCCCTTTGACCTTTCACCTCGCTCCCCATTGGCCCGAGAAAAAGTGGGCGTGAAGGCTTTTTGATCCACAAATTTGCATATATCGATCGTTCTGGAGGCGGGGCCAAATCGCCCCTCGCTCACCGATTGGACGGCAAAAAGTGGGCGTGTGTCGTTTTTGATCCGTTTTTGAAGCAGAAAATCCGTGATTTTGTACACGCTGTTCAACGTGCGCCCTCCACGAGTCCAGCATCGGTGCCCATGAGTGGCGCGAGATGACGGTGATGCGATGGTGGCGAGTTGTGACGGTAAAGGTCGTGGCGGTTGTGGTGAAGCGGCGTTGTGGTTGGTGGTTGTTGTTGTGGTTGTGATCATGGCGGTTGGTCCAAAATAAAGATAGTAAAAGAAAAACGGCTATCCTGAAGAGTCGCAGCACGTATAAATGACATGTATTCCCACTAGACAACGGGTTTGGGCCTAACTACACATGCACTTACCGAGATACCTCACCTAAGGGACCTGAATGGTGGTTTGCGAATCTGGTAACCACAACACTACCCCCTTCCCTTTTTACAGACTCGTCCCGAGTCGTCAAATTTTCGTGTGCCATCATGTGTAGTTTTCCCCTAGTACATTTTACCTACGGATCCCTGAGTGCGACATTCATGGTATTCGTGTCCCCAAAATAAATAACCTGAGGGCTGCGTAACTACCTAAACAAACTCACTCACACGGACGACTTAAATAAAATTGCCGGCGCTAAGACAGACATGCCGGGGGGGCGCACTCATATTTACAGTACATCTTACCTTAACTTACAAATTTTACACTAAACCATGGCCCAGGATCATTGAACTCTGCAAAAGAAAGCAGTTAGCAGGGAGCCAGGCTGCCCGCATGCAGTCTCTGGCTCAAAACAATGCAGGTGACAGGGAACGTGGCTGGCTACTCACACGCAGTCCAAGGCCTTCCCTTTTGAACTGAACTCAGTGAACCACAACGGTGCTTGGGCTGCACAAACGCAGTCTCCGTGCCAGCTCAAGTGGCACACGCAATGAGCACAACGAATGGATGCATGAACGGTTTGAACTGAATGCAGTGAACCACAACGGTGCATGGGCTGCACAAACGCAGTCTCCGTGCCATCTCAAGTGGCACACGCAATGAACACAACGAATGGATGGATGAATGGATGGATGAATGGATGGACGCAAACACGGTGCACGGGCCGCCACTGCAGGCCCGTGTTGTAGCTGCCAACAGGGCAGTTCTTGCAGCTTGCAAACTGTTGCTTTCTGATCCTGGCGCACATGGAAATGAACAGGGGGGGGGGGCAAAGCAAAAATTGGACGGGGCTGGTGAACATGGGCAGTGGGCAGTGGGCATGGCATGGCAAAGGTGAGCAGGCAAACACAGCCCGCAGAAGAAGGCCGCTGCAGGCAAACACAGCCGGCAGATGAACTGGCCGGCACAGGCCTTGAAGAAAAACAGCCAGCAGATGAACTGGCCGGCACAGGCCTTGCAGAACACAGCTGCCGATGAAGTTGGCCGGCCTCCGCCTTGAAGCAAAACACGGCCAGCCGATGAAGTTGGCCAGCCTTTGCCGTTCAATAGAGGTTGGTGGAGGGAGTGCGGTGGTGCTGGCCACTTGGAAGGCGGGCTCGGACCTACCTACCTGTCTCCCTCCCAACCTATCGCCTTTGCCTGTCACTGTACATACCCACTCCCTTAATTTGTCAAACCCCAATTTAGCCCCAACTTATTTTTTTTTTATTTTTACTTCCCCACTATAAATCGTCCCCTAACCCCCTTTATCGTCTTTGTTCGGCTAACCTATCCTGTCACCTAGCCTACTCCCAACCCCTACTTTCCCTTCCCAGAGGGTAACAAGGGTAATCTAGCGTCCTGTGCCGAGGCCCAACGAAGCCTCAGAATGGCCTCCCCAGAGTTCGGCGATCTTAACACCAAGTGGGTCCAGCGGCCCACAACGACAGCGAGGGGATGGATGGTGCGGAGGGGTACATCTCCTAATCTACCCTAACCATTAACTCTTAAACTACCCCGGGGCTTTCAACAAGCGCCTCTCGCTTAAACTATTGGTTCTAACAACCCAGATTCCCGTCGCCTGTGTTGGTGTCCTTACAATTTCGGGCCTCGCCCCCCAATTTTCTCTCCGTGCCCTCACACGGTCTCCTGGCTGGGACACGTGGCTCCCTTTGGCAGGCACGACCCTCTGCCGAATCTCCCGCTATGGCGCCGCGGGGCACTACACTGCCTCCGAGCCTACCAGCTCCCTAACACCGGGGAGTGCCGCCCATGGCACCTCCCCTGAAACGCACACGTGGCAGGCCGGCCTCCCGGGCCCCTTTCCGAGGGTCACCCGTGCCCACAACACTGCCCACGCGGCTAATGGCGCCCCCGGGCCCCCGCACCAAGCAGGCGCACCCGTGCCCACTACTCTATCCCGGCCCCCCATGGGCCCATGGCCTACCGCGGCCGACTAGCCTGGTGCCCGGGGTACCCACTCAGCGATACTCACCTTTCGCAGCCACGCTCCCAAGCCCGTCAACAGGGCTCCTGCACCCCTCCAAATGGGTCTCGAGCCTACTTTCCCACCAACAACAAAACGACCTCCATTTTTCAATTTGACTAACCCAGCTAACTCACTCTACACTGACCCCGGGGGTCCCTTGGGCAGGAGTCACTCCTCCCCCCAATCACTCATCGCACCATGCATTCCCCATTCGCTCCACTCACACAGACCCGCTGGCCTCACTCACTCAACATGTACACGTACTCACCTCACAACCCACAACTCTTCAACACACACACCGCTGAACTTGCCATCCTTCTATCTGCATCCCCTAACTAACTCGTGCTCCCCCGTCGTCCCTTACACTATAGCACGTTCCCTTTTAACCTACGTAGCTAAGCTACGTCCCCGCTACACATTCACCAGTCTGTCTCTGTCTCCTAAATAATCCCATTTTATTTCCCAACCTAAATCTGGCTACAATCCCTCTAACTAATCCATTCCACGGACTCCATGAGGACTTACCCCTGCCCCATGAAGTCGGTCTCGCTAAGCTAACCCTTCCCCCTAACTAGTTTCCATCCTGTGCCCAGGTAAGGGGGTCTTCCACCCCTTGCCCAGGAATCCTTTGCACCCGAAAGTGAGGCTTACTGTTTTTTTTTTTTTTCCATGCGCAGCACCTGCGCGGCAACTCAGAGCTCGCGCACTTTGCACCTGCCCGTGACGTCATGCAGCTGCACGTGTTCCTCGTCCCTCCTTGGACGGGACCATCCGGCAGAGATACCCCTCCTGCCGGATTCCAACCCCACGTGCAGCCATGACGTCACCGTGCGCATAAAAAAAAACACAAACCACACGTCTCGAGGGGTTCCCCACGCGAACACATGTGCTTTGCCCGTTGGAGCTTAACACACACGATCGCGTGGAGAACCCGTCCGGTCCAAATCCATTTACCTGCCTAAACTTTGTCCGTCCGCGGGATCGGCAAATCCACCGCGTGCGTTTCCGGACCGGGACTTCACTCCCGCAAGCGAGCACGTGGTGGTCTCGTGCGTTGCACAGCACGGACCGCGTGCTCACTGCTGGGTGAACCCGGCACGGTCCTCGAAACAACTACAGCCGCTACTCGGCTTTCTCTCCTCTCATGTCGCCTTCGTCGTCGCCATTCAACCCACGCACACCTGCGTGTTACGACGCACACAGTCCACTCCATCACATTCACACGGGGAGACGCGGCTGCGTGCTCCCGCATGCCGACCGACATCTCCCTCTCATACCGCTCTCTCACACACACGGTCTCCCTTGCACACAGCCGTTCACTCACGCGTGCGGGGGCACTCACCCGCGGTGCCTCACTCGCACTCCGTGCCTCATCCACACACGCGGGGGCACTCACCCGCGGTACCTCATTCACACACACGGCGACACTCAACCACGGTGTCTCATCCATACTCCGTGCCTCATCCACACACGTGGGGGCACTCACCCGCGGTACCTCACTCATACACACGGCGACACTCACACACGCGGTCTCTTCCATACACGGTTCCTCACCCACACACGCGGGGGCACTAACCCGCGGTGCCTCACTCGCACTCCGTGCCTCATCCACACACGCGGGGGCACTCAACCGCGGTGCCTCATTCACACACACGGCGACACTCACACACGGTGCCTCTTCCACACACGGCGTGCTGGGAAGCACGCACTCTGGCACCATCGCCACCACACCACTCACACACGGGGTCGCTTCCACACACGGTGCCGCACTCACACCTTGCACCACACACACAGGGACAACCACACTGGGGATTCGTGTCCCCGCAAGGGTCTCCGGGGCCTCTATACCCCCCAAGCTCTCCAAGCACCTGTCCACAGCACTCATCCCCTCAACCTCGCAAAGCACGACCGAACTCGCCTGGTCGTGACTCGCCTCAAGGGGCAGACTCGCTCCCCTCGTTCCTGGAGGAGGCCATCCAGGTGCTCGCACTGGGTCCCCACACGCTCCGCGAGCTCACCCCCAT
>NC_140969.1:27851299-27864369 GCF_056783735.1 Eptatretus burgeri | reverse complement strand
TTACGATATCACCAACTTTGAACTTAGGTTTTCTAACATTAATCTCTTTTTCATATTTTAATTTTGTAAATGTTTCTGATGGCTTCATATTCGTTGACGTGTGAATCGTGTCATTATACTTATCCACAATATCCTGAATAAAAGATAACCATTGTTGTGAACCGAGTTGTGTGAATTTTTTATATAGTCTCTCTTTTAAGGTACGATTAAAACGTTCAACAACAACTGCCTTCCCTTCATTAAAGGTACTGTATAATGTAATACTGTTATTTTTTAGAAAATTCATAAATGTCTTGTTATAAAACTCTCTACCCTCATCAGTCCACAATTTCTTAGGTTTTCTCTTACTTTTATTAAATATCTGTTGAAAAGCTAACATAAGAGTATTACCTGTTTTGTTTTTTAAAGGGACAACCCACGCATATCTACTCCTCAAATCAATAACGGTTAAAGCATACTTGTACCCCTTATCATTATTGAGTTCAATCAAATCAGCAGACCAGATATAATCAACTTCCTTGGAATAAACTTTCCTTCTCTGAAACTTTGTGAATATTGGTTTATGTAATTCATCAGCTAATTGCTCTTCAGTCTTAATGGCATCATTAGAGCCTATAAGTTTTTTGAATTTCCAAGTCCAAGTTTCAATTTAGCACTAATCATCTTCTTCACGATGAACCTATCAACTTTTTCTCTCAAGGTTGGATTTTGTATCAGAGACAAATTATACAACATTTCTCTATCGGCTTCATGCTTTTCTTCCAACGTTGTGGTATTCCCATAATCAATATCGTGTCTCATGCACACTTCATCAACTCTATTGATTGGTTTACTCCAGGATTTAGGATTGTTTGCCTCATCTAATCTTTTATCCAAGTTTGTGCCTGGACCACAGAAAGAATACCCTGGAAGATGTAATTCCCCTGGTATTCCAGTAGTTGTAAATTTACTTCCTGATAAAAACTTTTGTATATCTCCTCCGAGTTTGTGTTTGGAGATAAATTGATTTTTTTGAACCACACACCGAACATATACCTTTTTGTATAACCCTGTTATTTTTACTTTTAATATATGAAATATTTTTAGTATTAGTTTTCTTTTACATTTGAGACAATAACTCATTTATTTATGAGAAAAATTCCTGCAGAGTGCAAAAACCTTTTTAGTTTCCAACATGCACATTTGAATCTTAATTTTTAAAACATAAAGAATCCTAAGAAATGCCTTCACTCTCTCCTCCATTTATTTAAGAAAAAACTTGAATTAAAATGAATAGCTTGACGATGCCAATAGTTTTGTCGAAAGTATTGCAAATAGACTTGTTAATTCTTTGTATTCCTCCTTGGTGGGTTGAGTTATTTTCTGTAATACCTCTATTCTTTTTTGAATCTCACTGGTTTCCATACTATAATATTTATTTATTCTCTCTCTTTCCTCCCTCTCCTCCCTCTCTCTCTTCTCTTTTTCCTCCCTCTCTCTCTCTTCTCTTTTTCCTCCTTCTCTTTCTTCTCCCTCTCTCTCTTCTCTCTTTCCTCCCTCTCTCTATTCTCTCTTTCCTCCTTCTCTCTCTCCTCCTTCTCCTTTTCCTCCTCTTCCCTCTCTTCTTCAACTCCTTCCTCATCCCTTACTATACTTGAATCGTTTACACCCCATAGAATATTATACATATATTCATCAGGATTTCTTGTTATTCCTGTATCCAAAATAATTTTTTTACAACAGGAAACCAATAAAATTTCTTTTGAATTTCTAAAAGAGCCTTACCTTTTCTTAACCTTATAATTTTTTCATTATTTAACATTCTAATTAAATCTAAAGTTGTTGGTTTATCAACATCAGCATAATGCCAATCTTTTATTGAAAATACCTCATTCTTATGTTGTAGAACATATTTATTAAAATACCGAATACCCTTTTCTTGAAGGTATGCTTGGACACAGAAATGATAATTTTCTTGAAGCCTTCTTGCTGTCATTTATGTATTAGAAATATATGTTAGAATAATATTATGGCACGAAACACCTCCCCATCTTCCCATAGTTAAATCGTTTTGTATTTCCTTACTTATTATATATAATCCTGTTTTTTCTGTTTTCATGAGATAAACAAGGGCAAAACCATTATTATATTTACCCTTATTAAATTCTTTTATTTGTTGTTTACTAATCGTGGCTCCACAAAACTCATTCTCGATACCAAGTGGATAATATTCTTCCTTACGAGACTGATTTAATTGTTCCAGGTCTTCGAGGTTAATTTTAAATGACCAATTATACCCTAAATCATTCATATCATACCCCCATTGTTCTATTCTCATACAAACGATACGCCCTTCTTTATAAAAATTTATTTTAATTCGAACTGTGAATTCTGTATGACCTGGAGATAATATCAACACTTCTGTATCTTTAGAATATACAGCCGTTTTATTTAAGTATATATATTGTGATAAATCGCTTAATCTCACCAAGTCATTCGCGTCAGTCGGGCTTGGATAATTTTTTAATTTATAAGCATTTTTCATGTTAATATTTTTGTTTATATTATATTTATGTCGTTCAGCCTGTGCCTTTGTGTAATAATTTGATAAATCAATATCCAGTTCTTGAGATACACCAAAGATAGAACCATCTTTACCAACATAAGTCATTTATATTAGATTAAAAATAATATCATAAAATTTTTTATTTTTGTTGAGTTGAAATAACACATATAGACATAATTGACCACAACACTTGGAATTTAATTCTTGGACTTGAAATGTTTGATAAACACCATTCTGTAAGAATTTTATGACTTCAACAGGTGGTGGAAGACCAAAACTATCAAAATAATATTTGTCTTGACTATTAAAAATACAAACCCAATGAGAACCGTTCCCATCATTATCTTCTAAGTTCATAATAATATTCTTTGTATGTTTCGGCACATTTGTTAATTCATCTCTCATACAAATAACCACATTATGAATTTTTAATTTCTTACAATATTTGGCAAGTTGTAAATTTGATGTTGTATTCTTTCCAAGTTCTTTCAACCACTCATCAATGCTCATTTATTTATTAGAAAGATATAATCCATTACCTCTTTTCGTTAATTTTACACCTGCTTGTGCTATAGAAGAAAGCATATCTCCAACTAACAATCTCGCTTTATCAGGCAGACCTTCAAGTTTTTCAGCAAAATCTACAATTACACCACTTCCACTAATTTGTTTCTCCAACCCTTTGTTATGTCTTTCCAATTCTTTTTGAGCCTGGAGTTGAGCCTTCCTTTCGTTGGCAGTTTTGACCGCTGTTGAAATACCACCCGTCAATGCTCCAACCGCACTTAAACCAGCAAATAAAGGAATTAGAAATGGGAGAAATCCTCCACTCGTCTCTCTTATTGAATATTTTTTCAACATTGGTTTTGTCATTTTAATTTTAAGTGAGCCAGTGTCATTCAAGATTTTAACCTGTTCTCTTGTGAGCAAAACATCAATTCTTACTGCTCCTTTTCTCTGAATTGTATTAACGTTAATCGTACAAGGCTTTTGATTTTGAACACAAGATGATAGTTTATGAAGATTGATTTGATTAACATATACCCCAGTTGGTACTTTGCCACTCATTTATTTAACAAAAAAATTATGTGAGACTAATCATCACACCATTATCTGTATTAATCTGCAATTCTGTTTCTTCCAAAAGCAAACAATATGTATCAACTTCTTCACTCTCTCCTCTTTCAATGTATAGGGAAGTATCCACTCGATTAGACTTTATAGTTTCTTTTTGAGCGCTCAGGTCAAACGTATAGATTGTATACAAACTTTTAAATGCTGTCATATCCAAAATAGGTTCTTTATTTCCATTACTTTCACACACCTTTTGGTGAGACTTGTATGCTTCAGCAAAATCATTTTTTCCCAATTAATTTCCAATCTATCTCGTGGATAAAATGTTCCATCTAGAGAAACGCGAAGTTGTTTCACCTTAGCATTATCACTCAATGCATTATTCTTATCAGTCGCAGTATCACCATCTGGCTTTTTAAAAATCATCCACAGATATCGTGGCTTTCCTTCCAGAACACCCAAATTCCACGTGTAAGTAGTTTGATTGAGTTTAACGTGTTGACATCTTCTTTTGAGGTATGATACACTGAGTGGCTTCTTTGAGTTAAGTCTTCGATTCAACATCTCTTCTGTTTTAAGATTAGGAGTATATTCACTGATATACCAACTCATCTCCTCAATTACAAATTTATTCTGATCACCAAAAGCATTACCAACACCAAAAAGCAATCTATTTTCATTATCATTCCTTTGTAGTTGAAATCTAATTTTAAGACCATACAGAACTTTATCATAATCACAAAATCCAAATATACCTTTAAGAGGAACTGCCACAGTAAAACTATTTTCTGCTTTTGTATCATCATTATACATTCCTTTCCTTTGAATATATCCAGGGTCTGTGTTTGTTCCCGTTGACATATCAGGAATAAAACCTTCGACAGACCCCTTTCCCATTCTATCACTGAATGTATAGAGTGTAAATTTCATCATTTCAGATACAGCAGAGACATAATCAACCGCTTCAACTTCTTGTGTTCCAATATACAATCGCACACTATCAAACATTTTCCAGAAGAAATCATTTACAAGTGTAGCGTTTGTGTTATTCCCAGCCTTAGTGAATTTAAATTTACACAACAAGAAACTTTCGGAGAGATTCAAATAGGTTTGTTGATTATTTATTTCAAAACTTTTTGTACCATTTGTATTCCAGTCTGTTCCAGTTATTGCATTTACCTTGAAGTAATCTTCTTTTTTAGTGGAGTTTGAGATAATAATAGTATCATCCAAATCATAGATACTATCAATTGCTTCCATACTTGTATTTATTTAGGAAAAAAGATGTTAAAACTTTTGAAACCCTGATCCAAGTATTTGAATTATTTTCTGTCGTTCTTGGGGGACAACTGAGTTTTACCTTTCTTAATTTCTTTTATTGCTTGTAATTTATGAGATTCTTTCTGAGCATCTTTTATACTCTTTACAGCACCTGCTACATTTCCCACAGCAGAAGCAGTTGAACCAATTAGGTCTTTATGTTTAAGAATAGTTGAACCAATACCCATGAGAGTATCAATTATCCCATCTCCTCTAAATTGATGTCCGACACCCCTTTGTCTCTTAGGTTTATAGTATCCTCTACCAAGATACATACCTTCACCCTTGTAGTACGGGGAAAGGAACATCCCATCCCCTGTAATTATTTTATATTTTCCCAACTCGTGCTTCCTCACAATAACCATCGTATTTATTTATTGAAAAACTTCACGTAGGTGAATTCTGATGGATATAACTTCTCCATTAAAAGAGATCACACGATTATCTTGGTCGGTTATCCTAAAATTTACTCTGTGTATGGTTTTTCCTGACACAGGTAGATAAACCAAATTTTTAGGCTCCATATTGAATTTATAACCAATTGGGGTTGAGTATGCGCTGAATGAAAATATTGTATTTGTTTTTAATCCATCATTATAAGCACCATCAATCAAATCACAGTGAATTAACACCGAATTTATTCCTGAGGATATTTGAATGACATTATCACTGTAAAACGTCCCATTAGTTTCAATCTTTTTGAGGAGAAACCTAATAACTCTCTAAATGAATTATCAATTGTGAAATCAACCTTGTAGTTATTTTTAACTTTAATCGTTGATTTTGAAGTATGTTTTTGAATGTTTATAACAATATTTTTTGGTTCATCACCCTGTTCTTTCATAAGACGAGCAATTTCGGAAGATATTTGAGAAATCTCGTATGCTCCGGGTGAGACTGTTATCGTTTTGTATCCACTTCCCGGATTATAACTAAACTTGTCATTTTTCTCGGTTATATTAAATAAGGTATTATAAGTCTCCATGGACAATAAAGATGCCTCATATTCTTTTGTTGTGTCAAGTTGTAGTGGGTATGGGAATGAAGATGTGTGGTCGCTTGTTGTGAAATTAAAACTCAGGATTGTGCTTCTCATCTTATTTAATATGAGATAAAATGTCTTTATATTGAGATTTATTAATTATTTTCATGTTCATCAACTGGTCTAAAATGGCTGATGCTTCATTAAAACAATTGTTATTTCCAGCCTTCTTACTGCCGAACAACAATAACAGTCTATTAACTAATTGCGATGGGTCATTTGGAAGAAAACTAATACCTGAACCAAGGATACTTAAAGCCTGAATAATGTGTTTCTCCTTCTCATTCTTCCTACTTTTACCAGAAAGAATAACCTTATAATTTAGAGTGTTCAGCAAATCAATATATACTCTATCATCATTATTTTCCATATCCAATGGTTTATCAATATACTTTGATTCATCCCTCACAGTTGAACCTTGCCTTCCATCTTTTGTGAGAAGAAACATTAATCTCGGAGTTAGTTTAACAGGGGTTGAGCAGAACTTAAGAACCTTAATTCATCATTAAATATCAATACCTTTTCTTGAACAAGATGAAATATTGCTGGTTGTTCTGTTGGAATGAGTCCTGCTTTGGTTTTTGAATCCGCTGAATATTCATTGTTTTGAACAGCATTCACAATATAATCAGGGGGTTGATTAATCTCTTCCAGTTGTTGAAATAAACCTTCATCATGTTCTAATTCTCCAATATGCTCTAATTCTTCCTCCGTCATTTGACTGAAATCTTTTAACATTTGAAGCTTTCTAGGAGTATATTCTACTGTGGGAACTGTGGAAACATCTTTCATTTTTTCTTGGGAAGTTTTTAAAAGTGGTTTAAAAAATTTCTCTTGTTTTTTTCAAATGCTTCTTCGCCCGTTAGTTTCTGTCTGCGTTTCTTCTTTATGTCTTCCTGTTGTTTTACAACTTTTGAAACCAACTCTTGATGTTCCTTAAATCTTCTTGCTCTTTCTTTTGTATCCATTTATTTATTGTAAAATATCATTTAATGAATTGTAAAGATCAACAGGGAAATTTTCCTTTTCTTCATCATTCAAGTAGATGTGTTCAAATAAATCCTTTTCTTTAAATATTTCATCAAATTCTTTATTAACATTAATGCGAGTTGTAATTTCTTCTTCACTAATCCTTGCATCTCTGCTTTTCATACGTTTGTGTTGAGTTTCTTCATCAACATCAAAACCGAATGATAAAATCTTCACTCCGCTCAGATATTTAATAATTTGTCTCGTTCCTTCTGGATTAGTTTCTAATATCCCAACACCACCAGATTTTAGTTTCTTTAACTCACTCTTACAATGTGAATATTTTGTTGTACCAAGAGAAACCTCCTCAAATATTTGTCCTTCATTCCTCAATCGCATATGTTCCTCCACTGAAATATAGTGATAATCTTCACCTTTTACTTCTCCAGGTCTTATTGCTCTAGTTGTTGTTGATACAATGCGTATCACGGGGTGTTTTTTAAGTAAATTTACAATATTCTCATTTGTACTACACAAGAACCTTGATTTATGAAAGTTTTTTCCAGAAGCAGATTTACCCACAAGATTTATAATAATAGTTGTCATTTATATATGTAATTGTTTATAAAACAAAAAATATATCCCTTAATATCTCATCTTGTTTCACAACAATATATTTATATTTTTCAGTCGTGTGCTTCATATAATCCTCAAATTTCTTTTTACTACATAATGTAGAACAATTATCTCTCCAAAAATTATTGATATCTATTGAATTTAACTTGAATAAAATAAAAGTATTAGCATTGTTTCTGATGGAACGACGAGGAAGTTGAAAGTACGATTGACTAAGATAAATACAATTACAAGAAGAATGTCTCCCTCTTGTGTAGTAGCTGTCCATTACCGTTTGGTTTCTCTCATTAACACAATCATCAAAGATAACGAGGTTCTTTTTGATTTATCCAAATCTTGGGGAGACGGTATATCATCCGTATTATCACTAAGAATACAAGTTATAAGATTTGATTTCTTTTTACATCTCTGTGTATCACAAAATAGTTGAATTATATCTTCAATGTTATAATCATTTAGGTTTTTTTGACGTTTAAATAAACCTATTATATCTTCTTTTTGAAGACCAGCATTAAAACCTTGTGAGAGTAGTTGATACTCTGGTTGAAAACTCGACTTTGTGAAAATTATTAAATTATCATAATCTAAAAAGTTGGGAGTGAGGAGCATTTTTAAAAGTAAGCAGGTTTTTCCACATCCACTTGAACCAACTATGAGACATCTTAATGAATTTGGGAGATTTTTATGGTTGTTAAATTTTATCTTATTTTCCCAAATAGGTAAAAAATCATTCATTTATATATTTGAAAAACAGGTTATTTAATTTATTATTAGCTTTTTTAGAAACTCTATATTTTATCCTAAGTTCAGGTTTAATTTCAAGATAATCCATTATTTTATTTATACAATATCTTGTGTTGATATTTCCCTGAAAATTACATCCATGAATAATATACAACAACAATCCTTTGAACATTTCTCTTATACGTTCAGTTTCTTCCCTTGTAAGGAAAGGTGTGTTATCATCCTCATACTTTACATTCATTTCTCTAATCAATCTTGTAAAGTAATTCATTTTTGGTGTAAATCTAAAAGAATTATTTTCCTTTTTATATTTTTTATTATCATTAATTAGAAGATAATCACAGAATATACATTGTTTATAGGCTTTTGACTCTGTGTTTAATCCCCGTCTTTCACACGCAGGACAATTCTCAAATTTGTCATATGGAGAATCAGGAAAGTCTAGCATATTTATAAAGTAAAACTTTACTTAAACTGAAATTCATCTATACTTTCAGTTGTATATTACCATCGATATCGATATACTTTTTTCATTATCAGATTCAACGACAACATTTTTTATATTAAAGGTAATTTTAAAATTATCGTTAACTACTATTGAACGAAATGTCATTTCACCTGATATATTAACATCCTTTATTTCATCAGGATTTACATCTTTAAGGTTGTTGAAAAAAATACAAATTTCTCCTTGCATATTACAGATGGTCTTATCTTTTCTTTCTAAAGCTTCATCCATAAGGTTTTTGTTCTTTGATACTTTTTCTTGTTTCATTGCTTTTTCTAGTTTTGAATATATTACTAGAAGGAGAGGAGAAACTTTTGTTAGAGATACTTTAATTGATGTTCTACCAGGTATACTAAAAGCCCTTCCACTGAAGGAAATTGAAGAACTCATATTATTTACCATAATAGTTTTTATCCAATAGTTGTTATATTTATCTTTGTTCAATTTTACATCCTTGACATATTTCTCAGTGTCTTTAACAGATGAAGAGATTGATTGAAACTTGTCTTTTGTGTCTTGAAACATTGTATTTATTAAGTGAAAAAGTTGGAGGATAAAATGGTTTTAAGCACAGATTCACCTGTAAAACAAACGAAATTTTCATCAAGAAAATTTTAGTTTAAGCAAAGTTTTATTCTATAAATATGGTGAATACAACATACTGCGATGTTTGTAATCACGAATATAAACATTATAGAAAACACCTCCGAACCAACAAACACACATTTAATCTGTTTCATAAAATATCTCCTCTTGAGTTGGAAAGAAAACATTGTGATATCTGTTCAAAGGATGTTTTGAAGAGTAGTTATAATAAACATCTTCAATCACAAAAACACAAGAAAAATGAGTTTAAAGTAAAGGGAGACTATTATATTGAAAACACTGATGGGGCATTTAAAGGGCATATAAAAATAAGGATTTTTCAATTTGGAGAACCCGGTCCATCATCAATAGCTGAATCAATTGAAATAGTGAAACCCGATGTTGAAAAATTTATTAAAAAGACATTAAAAGAAATGAAAACTTTAAAGTTTTATATGGGAGTGAAAATGAATATGAAAAGACAAGATGAAGAACAAACTCCTTATATGAGAACAGATCTTCATTTTATAACATCATTTCAAGATTTTTTGAATAGTGGGGTTTATGAAGAACTATCAAGACAAGAGGAGGATGTTGATAATACAGTGGTAGGAAGTGGATTCAATATTAAAAAATCATCTTTTTAGATATACACATTCTAAAATCAAACCCTCTTAAAGCTTCTTCTTATATTGAATTACCAAAAGAAATAAAACTAAAGAAGGCAGTTGTTAATATTAAGAACAATGATAATAAATGTTTTCTCTGGTCTGTTCTTGCTCACTTACATCCACCAAAATGTAATTCAGAAAGAGTAAAACAATATATGAAATATGAGAATACCTTAGACATTAAAGATTTTAAATTCCCAATGCCACTAACAGATATTCCTAAATTTGAGAAAAAGAATAATCTTTCCATTAATGTATATGGATTAACGGATACAAACAAAGTTCAAATATTAAAAATTTCAAACAACTATAAAAATGAAGAAACACACATTGACCTTTTATATTTTAGTGTTGGAAAGAATTCACATTACACATACATCAATAATTTATCAAGATTAATCTCTTCTCAGGTATTCAGAACAGCAAACAAAATATATCCTTGTAAGCGATGTCTTAATTCATTTCATACAAAAGAACGATTAGAACAACATTCAAAATATTGTAGTAATCATAAATCAGCTGTAATTACAATGCCTAAACCTGGTGAAAAGATTTATTTTGAAGATTATAATAAATCTATCATGCACCCATTTGTGATATACGCTGATTTTGAATGTATCCTTAAAAAGATAAATACTGCTTCTCCTAATCCAAAAGAACCATATACAAATAAATATCAAAAACATATTCCTTATGGTTTCTGTTATTATATCAAATCATCTGTTGGAGAAAAGTATAACAAACTTGAACATTATCGTGGAAAAAATGCTTCACAAGAGTTTGTAAAACGATTAGAAAAGGATTGTATAAGACTCACTAAATTAATGAAAGAAACAAATGAACCGATGAAATTAACCAAAGAAGAAAAATTAGAATTTAGAATGAACAATATCTGCCATATTTGTGAGGGGGAAATTAAGGAGTCTAAAGTTAGAGACCATTGTCATCTTACTGGTAAATATAGAGGTCCCGCTCATTCCTGTTGTAATCTTAATTATAAATTACCTTCTTTTATTCCAGTCTTTCTTCACAACAGCGCCAACTATGATACACATCTATTTATAAATGAACTTTCAAAAACACCAGGGAATATTTCTGCCATAACAAACACAAGTCAAAAGTATATTTCATTTTCAAAAATGATATTCACAAAACCTTTAACTCGTATTAGGTTTTTAGATTCTT
The DNA here is from genome assembly GCF_056783735.1 of Eptatretus burgeri. NCBI lineage: Eukaryota > Metazoa > Chordata > Myxini > Myxiniformes > Myxinidae > Eptatretus > Eptatretus burgeri. Next base: position 27,853,090 of record NC_140969.1, on the reverse strand, counting down.
ACAAGTTTATGGGAACACCACTAGCCTACCTCGCATCAAATCTAAGCTCCACGGACTCTTTTCCAAATCTTAATTCATTCTTTCCAAAAGAGGAAATTCTCACTAAAGAGGAAATTCAGATTAAAGAGAGAATTCAAAGTAAAGAGGAAACTCTAATTAATGAAGAAATTCTAACTGAAGATGAAATTCTAATTATAAAGAAAATTCGAACTAAAGAGGAAATTCAGATTAAAGATGAAATTCTGATTAAAGAAGGAATTCTTACGAGAGAGGAAATTCAAACAAGGAATGAAATTCAAAGTAAAGAGAAAATTCTTACAAGTAAGGGAATTTATCCTTATGATTATATGGATTCATTTATGAGATTTAAAGAAACACAACTTCCTTCAAAAGAAAGTTTCTATAATAACCTTTATGAAGAAGAGATAAGTGATAAGGAATATAAACACGCACAAGAAATATGGAAAATATTTAAGATAAAGAACCTTGGAGAATATCATGATTTATATCTAAAAACAGATGTTTTATTGTTAGCTGATGTGTTTGAGGCTTTTAGAACACTCTGTCATAATAAAAATTGTTATGGATTAGACCCTGCCCACTATTTCACAGCTCCTGGTTTAGCTTGGAGTGCAATGTTGAAAATGACAAAACAAGATATAGATTTAATCAGTGATGTTGATATGCTTTTGATGATTGAGAAGTCCAAGAGAGGTGGAATATCACAAGTATGTTCAAAAAGATATGCGAAAGCAAATAATAAATATCTCCCAAATTATGATAGTGAAAAAGATAGTAATTATTTGATGTATTTTGATGCTAATAATTTGTATGGATGGGCAATGTCTCAATCTCTACCTTATGGTAAATTAGAGTGGGTGGAAGAAAAGGATTATGAAAAGGCTTTGATGAATATTGTTATTTCTTCTCAAGAGGAATTGAATGAGGAAGAAGAAGGTTATTATTTTGAAGTTGATTTGAGGTACCCGAGTGATCTTCATAATAAGCATAAAGATCTTCCTTTTGCATGTGAGAAAGAAACTCCAAAGAAAGAATGGTTAAGTGATTATCATAAAAGTTTTAATATTAAAGGTAAATCAACAGAAAAGTTATTAACAACATTCTATGATAAAGAGGGATATGTTTTGCATCAGAGAAGCTTAAAACAGTTTTTGAGAGAAGGATTGAGAGTAGCTAAAATTCATAGAGTTTTAAAATTTAAACAAAGTCCTTGGGTGAAAAAGTATATTCAATTCAATACAGATATGAGAGCAAATACAAAAGTAAAATTTGAAGGGGACTTTTATAAATTAATGAATAATGCTGTATTTGGAAAGACTATGGAAAATGTTAGAAACAGGCAAAACATTAGATTCGCAACATCTTGGAAAGAAGCTTCGAGATTGATAAATAAACCAAGTTTTGAGAGAGAAGAGGTTTTTTCAGAGAACTTTTCTGCAATTCATATGAAAAAGGAAAGTATTGTAATGGATAAACCAATTTATATTGGAACAGCAGTTCTTGATTTATCAAAGATATTGATGTATGATTATTTGTATAATGACTTAAAGAAAGAGTATGGTGAAAATGTTTCATTGTTGTATATGGATACTGATAGTTTTATCCTAGATATAAAAACTGATGATGTTTATGAAGATATGAAGAAAAATATTGGAGTATATGATACAAGTAATTTCAGCAAGAAGAGTGAGTTATTTTCCAAAAAGAATGAAAAGGTTATTGGTAAGTTTAAGGATGAGTTGGGTGGAAAAGTAATGAGTGAGTTTATTG
>NC_140969.1:27826299-27846299 GCF_056783735.1 Eptatretus burgeri | reverse complement strand
TATAAATATATATATATATATAAATATATATAAATATATTTATATATATTTATATATATATATATATATATAAATATATATACATACGAGGTGTGTTCAAAAAGGATCCAACCTTAATTTTTCGTGCGTAAACAAATGAAGCTTGGGAGGCGTGGTTTGGTGCACGTATGTAGGTGATCCTAATCCATATGCGTGAATATTTTCCTGCCTGCAGAAGCTGTCAGTCGCCGACAGACCGCCGATGAGTGAGGAAGTGTAAGTGAGCGCCGTCGGATTTTCGTTTTTGACAAAATGACGGATCACTGTGGTCTCATCGCCAGTGATCACTGTGTTGAAGAAGTTGGGATCGCTGTTCATAGTCTCCAGCATGTCCTGTGCGATCTCCAAATGGAGTTGCTTCTGCTCGATCGTTTGCAGCTTTGGCACGAACTTTGCTGAGATTCTCCTTAAGCCCAAATCCTCAGTCACAAAGGAATGAACGGATCCATTGCTGACACCCGCCTCATCTGCAAGTTCTCTGATCGTGATTTGACGATCCTGCATCAGCAGGGTCCTCACTTGGTCAATGACGATCTCATTTCGGGATGTTGAGGGCCTACCAGAACGTGCTTCACTTTCCACTGATGTGCGACAATCTTTGAAGTGGTTGTACCACTCTTTTATCTGTGTGGTACCCATTGCTTCGTTCCCGAAGGCCTGTTGAATCTTGCGGATAGTTTCCACTTGGGAATCACCAAGCTTTACACAAAATTTGATGCAGTAGCGTTGTTCAAGTTTTTCCGTCATTTTGTCAAAAACGAAAATCTGACGGCGCTCACTTACACTTCCTCACTCATCGGCGGTCTGTCGGCGACTGACAGCTTCTGCAGGCGGGAAAATATTCACGCATACGGATTAGGATCGCCTACATACGTGCACCAAACCACGCCTCCCTAGCTTCATTTGTTTAAGCACGAAAAATTAAGGTTGGATACTTTTTGAACACACCTCATGTGTGTGTATATATATATATATATATATATATATATATATATATATATATATATATATATATATATATATATATATATATATATATATATATATATATATAAAATATTTTTTATAATTATTATTTTTGTTGGTTCATGTTCCTCATTTGATTGTCTCTTTCAGCAGCTTAATGCTTCTGTCCGAAGATCCGTCAACAATTATGGGGCTGACCAAACTCCCTCCCAGCCCTTGTGCTGATTCCGATATCTAGCTCTGGCCATTGCCATCTTCCATTCCTGCTGTTCTTGCCCCCCATATTGTATTGTCACATCCTTTCTCACTTACCTGTCTGGAGGTCTTACTTGCACTGCATCGGTGATGAGCTGATTGAGGTGTTTTGTTTCTCCCAATTCCTGTACTCACCTAATCAGTATCTTGGTTTCATCTTTTGTCCAAATGCTACCCATCACATGCATTTTATTTTCAGTAGGTTGTAGCTTCTTTCTTCTTCCCAGGTTTATTTTGGTGGGTGTCGACACACATACGCATGCATCACCACTTACCTGGGCTTCTTCGTCTTACCCTGCCTCCCTCTCCTGGCCCTCCCACTATCTAACTACCCTTTCCCACTCCCACCTCCAGGTTCTAGCCCCAAGGCGGTTTCCACCCCTCTGATGTTTGTCTTGGGTGCACTCTGCGGTGCAGCAGTGCTCTTGCTGTTCATGTGGTGCTGCGGTAGTCCTGCCTGGTGTGTATGGCGCCTGAGCGCAGTGTGTGCAGCACGTTGGTCCGGCTGCACTCGCTGCACCCGCAAGGCTGTGGTGGGTCGTGTGCAGCCACATGGCACGATAGCCAGCTGATCATCAGGGGACGGCATGAAAAATGTGAGGGCAGTAAAAATTATGTGGATTGGGAAAGAGGGATTTTAGGCCAAGATTAATTGGTAATTCAAGGTTTTGCTGAATTTTTTGTTTATTTGGCCAAATAAATGAAAATGGTTGACCCATTGTTAAAAATGGGCTTCATGTTCCATAATAAATTTTGCGAAATTGTAAATGTTCAATTCAACATTAAGTGAAATGACACCATCTCTCAAAACAGAAATCCTATGTTGGTGGAAAAGATTTTTTTTTTGAACCAGTGTGGATGTTTTCAATATCAGAGATAACAAAATGGAGATCTTATTGAATTGTTTCATGGATAGATGGATTGACAAGTCAGATTTGCTTTCAAATATGATAATTTCTCGAGAATTGAATACTTTTGATATTTAACTGCATTTAGCTCCACATTTCATATTTTGAAGGAGAGATTCGCTTCAGTTGCTGTTCTAATAGTTTACAAAACTGCATGTTGATATCACCCTCCAATATCCTGTCATCAGGACACCAGGTGTGTGAGCAACATTTGTTTCATGAATATTGTCGCATGTGGATAAATATAAATAAAACCTGGAATTCAAAGCATGAATAAACAGAGTTTAAATAACAAGTTTAAATGTAATGTAATTGTAATTTTGACATACAAGTCAAAATGAGATCAAATATGGAATTTCTGTACACACCAGCAAGTATGGACTGTGCTGATGATTTGATCAAATTATTGAATGGAGAACTACAATATGATACGAGGTGTGGAGTAATTTGGTCACCTCCGGAATTGAACGTTTACAATTATTTTGCTTTTAAACTAAATTACAATAGATGCCGATGTATTATCAATTAGCACCAAATTTGATTGGTCGATATGTTGTAAAATGCCGTTGTCTCAGTACTGTCAAACGGAAGTGTTTTGAAAGTGCCAAAAGGTGATTTGTGTTCTACAGTGTTGAAGTATATAATTCAATTGAAATAACAATAAAGATTTTAAAGACTGTAAAAAAGATTTTCTTTGGGAAGTTTACAGTCGTTGATGCAGCATCTTCACACCACCTTATTTAACACGTTGTATTAGTTGTTCGTGCCTGTTGTTTGTGGCCTTTATGACATCCTGAAAAACAGTAAGTTCCCTGTTTAGAATAATTTTCAATTTTGTTTGACAACCAGACAGGCAGACAGAGTAAATATTATCTCACTCCTTTCTGCGCATGTGTGATCGGGACAGTTTCAGAGCCAGGGCACTCCTAAACTACAGGTTCATTTTCTGATTCATGTTCAAAATATAACGTTCAATTGAAAGTAAGTTGTTCTTCGATCATGAACTGACTTTTGCAGACAGACAGACAGACAGACAGAAAAGTGAACCAATTGCTGAACCCCACTTTTCGCTTCGTGTGCACGTGCGTGGAATAAAAACCCACTTGTGAATCCATTTCAGGAATATTAAACACCACATAGTATGTATTGTAGCACCATTTATTTGTGAGCTTCTTTGATACACCAACACAGGAGTGAGGTAGGTCAATCTACCAATAAAATGGGTGCAGCTTGAAACCCATACAATCATCACTGCAAGGCCTGTAGCATACACAAAGTTATTCATCTTAATGTGTGGCTCAACAACACTTATAGAAAAGTATACCACCATTTACAATCATTTTTACTTGGGACATTTCCCCCTCGGAGTCTGATGACTTAATAGTGACCCTTGCATCATGGGATATAAAAATGTAAGTTTCTGTTCCATGAACTTGACAGACAGGCAAGAAAAGAGGATGGAGAGCAATTTCATTCCTGAAATTATGAGGAAACGGATGTTCTTCTTGGCCCCAGTCTGTTGTGGACTGTCACTTATAAAGCAAGCACCTTGCTTGTGTTACAGTGCAGCAAGTTCTTTGAAGGTGCTAATACCACCTATTAACACTGCATTCTTCTTCTAACGATGTTACTTCATCAGTTTCACTAACAGTTGAGGTGGTGATGTATTGTGGAAGAAAACGACAGATGAAGGAAATATTAGTGACAACATAAAATGCTGAATGATACTAACAATGAATTGTTTCCGGAGAGTTTAACCAATTAGGGATTTATTTATTTTGTTAAACCAAATGACTTTAAACAAGTAAAGTGATTGTGATCGGGGGAGTTCAGGAAGTCAATGTGAGACGCCATGTTTCAAGAATTACCTCCGGGCATGGTAATTGATCAAAGTACATTACAAACTGTTTCAGGTGATTTTGTCAACATGCCATCACACATGTTGAGTAATGTTATTAAATGAAAGCGCACATGAAAGTGAGGCATTAAATAAACTTGGCTGCGATCCAGCTTTGCTCCATCTAAATGAATAATATTTATGGTGAGATTAGCAATTGAGTGGGAAGACTTGCATGCATCGATGAAAATGGTGAGACAGACATACAAAGCTGATTATTTTTTATTGTGTTTGAAATGAATAAATAATTTGTGAATGTTTGTATATCATTTTGCTCCGATGAGATGTTTGTTGTACAGGACACAGTGGAGCTTATGCGAGTGATGGATATGAGGGGCCATCATTCCACCATCTATATCAACCACTGTCATGATGATAGAATTGGCTGTTTCAAGTACTGATTTTCTCATGAAGGATATGGTCTTCTGTGGTATCACTATGAATATTTCTCATACAAAAAAAAAACCTCATAAGCAAAGAACAGTATAGCTTTTAAAAACTGCACATCATTATTTTTGGCATTGTACGAGGGTGGCCTTTGAGACTGCACTGCGATAAGGAAAACTTAAAATAAATTTTCTGATAGAGTTATTTGTCCAAGAAAGACCCTCCAGTTATAGCTAACTCATCACTATGGCTTCTGATTAACCACAGGTGGAAAGGCAACTTGTGAATCCACTAACAAGCAGAAAGTGCTGGATGGAGACAGAGAGAAGGCATTTGTTTTGAGCAAACACGATGTGCCGTAAGATCAGATCGCTTCGCAAGCGTCTTGTACGTGATGGGTGCGTGATGCGAAACCGACAAGAGGAAACTTTTGTCCTGCCTCATCAAAGATTCCTACAAATGGCTTCTTCTTGTGGCCTGTCTCGTGGTTTTCTGCTGGTAAAGCCTTTTGGCCTGCCTGCCTCAAACTGTACACTTCCCTACGTTGCGCCCTCCATGTGCGTACACGGCGAGATGGAGTACCGGCCGACTTTGGAAAGATATATCTGCCAAACAGCCTGTCATGCCAGTAGCAATCCGGCTTCCTGTCACGCCGAGCACATCTGGAGCACCACCTGAAAGAAAGAAAGAAAGAAAGAAAGAAAAAAAAACGTAACGAGGGAATGTGGCACAGAAGGTCAAAGAAAACCTACCATTTGCTATATCAGATGCTTTGAAACTGTCAGAAGGCAGAAGATTGACTTAATATAGCAATGCAGTTTAATGCATAGTAATGGGGTTTGTGTCATAATTTAATGTGGCAATACCAAGGTAGATAGGCCCTGAGGCGTCGGCCTGTGTGTGAGAACCATGAGCCTCGCCTTGTACGAGCTGTCCGTCCACATTCAGGGTGCCTGTCCGCCCACGCCTGCTCGTGAAAAGGAACAAAAGGGAGGGAACATTTCCTCATCGCTCCTCATCATTCATCCGCTGGTGTACTCATTTCGTGCATCTGGTACGTCAATTACATGATTATTTAGTCACTGCAAGGTTGAACTCTGACCTGGAAGCAATGACTGTGTGTATTTGTCCATCATTCACTCTTTGCACAGACTGTATTCTCGCTTCTCCACTTCCCAGATCGTACCTATTAGCACAGGCAAGTGGAAATGCGTGTGAATGGTGGAACACATTCGATTACCTTTGTTAAAAAGTTAAAAACAGGGAAACTAGCAAGTCGCTCAAATGCATCACTCAAACAAACCGTTTACATGTTGTGGCGTTGCACACCTTTACATCACAGTTGGACAGGGGGGAGGGGGGAAACTACTTCAATCGATTTTTTGATCCTGAGTTAATATTGTGGTAAAAGGGTTATTTATTTATTTATTGATAAGACTATCCCTGGTTAATTAATCCTGAATGAGGTGTGGAGTCGAGCATTTTTAGGAAATAAGTCAAAGACCCCAGGTGAAGTCGATTTCACCACAACCATCATCTTGGTTTGAATAAGGTTGTCTTGGGCTGGCAGGATGGCCTAAAGATACGCACACTCGCTTCTAAGCTGTTTAGTCTCTGTGTGAATGTTGGCCCAGCTATAAACTGTCATTCTGGTGTTTCACAGGCAGGTTGATTCATCGTTGTGTGTGCCGTCCCTTGGGTAACCATAAAGTGGGATTCCCATTTGCCGGTATTACAGGCACAGCTGCATCCCCAGCAGACATGTAACATATTGAGTACAATCAATTTAAAGACCATGTAACTGTATTGATATGGAATTCTATTTTATCAAAATGAGAAGTTCATTGGATTTTTTTGTTTGTTTTGATGCATTTTTGTTTTCACCTTGGTGTCAGTTTCCTTTGCTAACAGCTCGGCTTATCAATTACCATTGTCCTTTGGAGACGGCTCAGCCATTCCTTCTTTCATGATATCCACAAAGAACCTGTACTGGTATGTTGAATAACGTGGCAATGTTTTTTTTTGTGGGAGTTTGGTTAAATCCATAAGTAAAGTGGAAATCGACAAATTCACAGAGGTTTGGCATACCTGTAACAATGACGCTCGACATATTTTGGGAACTCGAGAGTAAGCAGTGAGACTTACCGAAATACCAGGTATCCATTCTCCAGTGTTAAAGCAACAAAGTCTTTGGCAGTGTTTCCATCTTTCAACCCCTGGGCAAAGACAACCAGTTGAACACATATGCATAGATCTGTATTGTGTGCCTTTGTTTTAAAAAAAATATAAATATCAAAGTTATATTGGGGAATTAAGATGCTTTGAGGATGATGTGCCGTTTAAAGTGTTAAAAATCAGAGGCCCATGTGGTGGTTTGCACAGAAATATGGAAAGTGATAATGCATACCTTGGAAGGACCATCATCAGTTGATAACGAATCTGATTGCTGGAGGGAAAGGAGGGTTTGTTAGGTTTTTGTACACCAATATATGAATCAAATACACACGAGAAAGCATGGACTTATTGCAACATTTTTCATCACATCATTATCACTTGCCCTATCATCATATCATATAATGACATGATGACCATGATATCATTTTAGAATCGAAATAGGTGATCATTGCTGCCTCACGCTGCCTTTTAGCCTTCCCATCACGCTGCGTTCTTCCCCTTCCCTCAAGCTGCGTTCTTCCTCTTCCCTCACGCTGCCTTCTTCTTCTCCCCTCACATTGTCTTCTTCCCCTCCCCCCACACTGCCTTCTTCCCCTCCCCTCACACTGCCTTCTTCCCCTTTCCTCACGCTGCCTTCTTCCCCTCCCCTCACGCTGCCTTCTTCCCCTCCCCTCACACTCCCTTCTTCCCCTTTCCTCACGCTGCCTTCTTCCCCGACCCTCACGCTGCCTTCTACCCCGACCCTCACGCTGCCTTCTTCCCTCCCCCTCACTGCCTTCTTCCCCTCCCCTCGCAGTGCCTTCTTCCCCTCCCCTCACACTGCCTTCTTCCCCTCCCCTCACACTGCCTTCTTCCCCTCCCCTCACACTGCCTTCTTCCCCTCCCCTCACACTGCCTTCTTCCCCTTTCCTCACGCTGCCTTCTTCCCTCCCCTCACACTGCCTTCTTCCCCTCCCCCTCACTGCCTTCTTCCCCTCCCCTCACACTGCCTTCTTCCGCTCCCCTCACACTGCCTTCTTTCCCTCTCCTCACCCTCACGTTGCCTTCTTTTCCTCCCCTCACGCTGTCAGTTTCTCCTCCCCTCATGCTGCCTTCTTCCCCTCCCCTCACGCTGCCTTCTTCCCCTCCCCTCACACTGCCTTCTTCCCCGACCCTCACGCTGCCTTCTTCCCCGACCCTCACGCTGCCTTCTACCCCGACCCTCACGCTGCCTTCTTCCCCTCCCCCTCACTGCCTTCTTCCCCTCCCCCTCACTGCCTTCTTCCCCTCCCCTCGCACTGCCTTCTTCCCCTCCCCTCACACTGCCTTCTTCCCCTCCCCTCACACTGCCTTCTTCCCCTCCCCTCACACTGCCTTCTTCCCCTCCCCTCACACTGCCTTCTTCCCTCCCCTCACACTGCCTTCTTCCCCTCCCCTCACACTGCCTTCTTCCCCTCCCCTCACACTGCCTTCCTCCCCTCCCCTCACACTGCCTTCTTCCCCTCCCCTCACACTGCCTTCTTCCCCTCCCCCTCACTGCCTTCTTCCCCTCCCCCTCACTGCCTTCTTCCCCTCCCCTCACACTGCCTTCTTCCGCTCCCCTCACGCTGCCTTCTTCCCCTCCCCTCACATTGCCTTCTTCCGCTCTCCTCACATTGCCTTCTTCCGCTCCCCTCACGCTGTCAGTTTCCCCTCCCCTCACGCTGTCAGTTTCCCCTCCCCTCACGCTGTCAGTTTCCCCTCCCCTCACGCTGTCAGTTTCCCCTCCCCTCACGCTGCCTTCTTCCGCTCTCCTCACGCTGCCTTTTTCCCCTCCCCTCAAGCTGCCATCTTCCCCTCCCCTCATGGTGTCTTCTTCCCCTTCCCTCACGCTGCCTGCTTCCCCTCCTCTCACGCTGCTTTCTTCCCCTGCCCTCACGCTGCTTTCTTCCCCTCCCCTCACACTGCCATCTTCCCCGACACTGCCTTCTTCCCCTCCCCTCACACTGCCTTCTTCCCCTCACACTGCCTTGTCCTCCCCTCACATTGCATTCTTCCCCGCACGCTGCCTTCTTCCTCTTCCCTCACGCTGCCTTCTTCCCCTCACGCTGACTTCTTCCCCTCTCCTCACACTGCCTTCTTCCCATTCCCTCACGCTGCCTTCTTCCATTCACACTGCCTTCTTCCCCTCCCCTCATGCTGTCTTCTTCCCCTCGCCTCATGCTGCATTCTAGCCATCACACTGCCTTCGCCCCCTCCCCTCACGCTGTGTGCTAGCCCTCCCCTCACACTGCCTTCTTCCTGTCATGCTGCCTTCTTCCCCTCTCCTCATGCTGCCTTCTTCCCGTCCCCTCACACTGCCTTCTTCCATTCACACTGCCTTCTTCCCCTCTAATCATGCTGCCTTTTTCCCCTCCCCTCGCGCTGCCTTCTTCTCCTCCCCTCACAATGCCTTCTTCCCCTCTCCTCATGCTGCATTCTTCCCATCACACTGCCTTCTTCCCCGACCTTCACGGTGTCTTCATCCCCTCCACTCACGCTGCCTTCTTCCCCTCTCCTCACGCTGCCTTCTTCCCCTGCCCTTACGCTGCCTTCTTCCCCTCCCCTTGCGCTGCCTTCTTCCCGTATCCTCACTCTGCCTTCTTCCCCTCTCCTCACGCTGCCTTCTTCCCCTATCCCCACACTTCCTTCTTCCGCTCCCCTCACACTGCCTTCTTCCCCTCACGCTGCCTTGTCCTCCCCTCACACTGCCTTCTTCCACTCATGCTGCCTTTTTCCCCTCTCCTCACGCTGCCTGCTTCCCCTTCCCTCACGCTGCCTTCTTCCTGTGATGCTGCCTTCCTCCCTCTCCTCATGCTGCCTTCTCCTCCGCTAACACTGCCTTCTTCCTCTCTCCTCACACTGTCTTCCTCCCCTCCCCCCACGCTGCCCAATTTCCCTCCCCTCGCACTGCCTTCTTTGCCTCCCCTCACATTGCCTTCTTTCCTTCCCCTCACGCTGCCTGCTTCTCTCTCCTCACGCTGCCTGCTTCTCTCTCCTCACGCTGCCTGCTTCCCCTCTCCTCACACTGCCTGCTTCCCCTCCCCTCATGCTGCCTTCTTCCCCTCTACTCACGTTGCCTTCTTCCCTTCCCCTCACGCTGCCTTCTTTCCCTCCCCTCACAATGCCTTCTTTCCCTCCCCTCACGCTGCTTTCTTCCCCTCTCCTCATGCTGCCTTCTTCCCGTCATGCTGCCTTCTTCCCCTCTCCTCATGCTGCCTTCTTCCCATCACACTGCCTTCTTCCCGTCCCGTCACGCTGCCTTCTTCCATCCACACTGCCTTCGTCCCCTCTCCTCATGCTGCCTTTTTCCCCTCCCCTCGCGCTGCCTTCTTCCCCTCCCCTCACGGTGTCTTCTTCCCCTCCCCTCACGCTGCCTTCTTCCCCTCTCCTCACGCTGCCTTCTTCCCCTCCCCTCACGCTGCCTTCTTTCCCTCCCCTCACTTTGCCTTCTTTCCCTCCAGTCACGCTGCCTTCTTCCCCTCCGCTCATGCTGCCTTCTTTCCCTCCCCTCACGCTGCCTTCTTCCCCTCTCCTCACGCTGCCTGTTTCCCCTCCCCTCACTCTGCCTGCTTCCCCTCCCCTTACGCTGCCTTCTTCTCCTCCCCTCACACTGCCTTCTTCCCCTCCCCTCACATTGCCTTTTTCCCCTCCCCTCAAACTGCCATCTTCCCATCCCCTCACGCTGCCTGCTTCCCCTTCCCTCACGCTGCCTTCTTCCTGTCACGCTGCCTGCTTCCCCTCCCCTCACATTGCCTTCTTCCCCTCCCCTCACGCTGTCTGCTTCCCCTCCCCTCACCGTGCTTTCTTCCCCTCCCCTCACACTGCATTCTTCCCCTCCCCCCACACTACCTTCTTCCCCTTCCCTCATGCTGCCTTCTTCCCCTCCCCTCACGCTGCCTTCTTCACCTCCCCTCACGCTGCCTTCTTCCCCTCCCATCACGCTGCCTTTTTCCCCTCCCCTCGCGCTGCCTTCTTCCCCTCCCCTCACGGTGTCTTCTTCCCCTCCCCTCACGCTGCCTTCTTCGCCTCCCCTCACGCTGCCTTCTTCCCCTCTCCTCATGCTGCCTGCTTACCCTCCCCTCACCCTGCCTTCTTCCCCTCTCCTCACGCTGCCTTCTTCCCCTGCCCTCACGCTGCCTTCTTCCCCTGCCCTCACGCTGCCTTCTTCGCCTCCCCTCACGCTGCCTTCTCCCCCTCCCCTCACGCTGCCTTGTCCTCCCCTCACACTGCCTTCTTCCCCTCACGCTGCCTTCTTTCCCTCCCTCACGCTGCCTGCTTCCCCTCCCCTCACATTGCCTTCTTCCCCTCCCCTCACGCTGACTGCTTCCCCTCCCCTCACGCTGTCTGCTTCCCCTCCCCTCACGCTGCCTTCTTCCCCTCCCCTCACACTGCATTCTTCCCCTCCCCTCACACTGCCTTCTTCCCCTTCCCTCATGCTGCCTTCTTCCCCTCCCCTCACCCTGCCTTCTTCACCTCCCCTGACGCTGCCTTCTTCCCCTCCCATCACGCTGCCTTCTCCCCCTTCCCTCAAGCTGCCTTCTTCCCCTCCCCTCACGCTGCCTTCTTCACCTCCCCTGACGCTGCCTTCTTCCCCTCCCATCACGCTGCCTTCTTCCCCTTCCCTCAAGCTGCCTTCTTCCCCTTCCCTCACTGCCTTCTTCCCCTCCCGTCATGCTGCCTGCATCCCCTGCCCTCACGCTGCCTTCTTCGCCTCCCCTCACGCTGCCTTCTTCCCCTCTCCTCACGCTGCCTGCTTACCCTCCCCTCACGCTGCCTTCTTCCCATCTCCTCACGCTGCCTTCTTCCCCTGCCCTCACGCTGCCTTCTTCCCCTGCCCTCACGCTGCCTTCTTCGCCTCCCCTCACGCTGCCTTCTTCCCCTCCCCTCACGCTGCCTTGTCCTCCCCTCACACTGCCTTCTTCCCCTCACGCTGCCTTCTTTCCCTCCCTCACGCTGCCTGCTTACCCTCCCCTCACGCTGCCTTCTTCCCATCTCCCCTCGCTGCCTTCTTCCCCTGCCCTCTCGCTGCCTTCTTCCCCTGCCCTCACTCTGCCTTCTTCGCCTCCCCTCACGCTGCCTTCTTCCCCTCCCCTCACGCTGCCTTTTCCTCCCCTCACACTGCCTTCTTCCCCTCACGCTGCCTTCTTCCCCTCCCCTCATTCTGCATTCTTCGCCTCCGCTCAGGCTGCCTTCTCCTCCCCTCACGCTGCCTTCTTCCCCTCTCCTCACGCTGCCTGCTTACCCTCCCCTCACGCTGCCTTCTTCCCATCTCCTCACGCTGCCTTCTTCCCCTGCCCTCACGCTGCCTTCTTCCCCTGCCCTCACGCTGCCTTCTTCGCCTCCCCTCCCGCTGCCTTCTTCCCCTCCCCTCACGCTGCGTCGCCCCCCCCTCACACTGCCTTCTTCCCCTCACGCTGCCTTCTTTCCCTCCCTCACGCTGCCTGCTTACCCTCCCCTCACGCTGCCTTCTTCCCATCTCCTCACGCTGCCTTCTTCCCCTGCCCTCACGCTGCCTTCTTCGCCTCCCCTCACGCTGCCTTCTTCCCCTCCCCTCACGCTGCCTTGTCCTCCCCTCACACTGCCTTCTTCCCCTCACGCTGCCTTCTTCCCCTCCCCTCACGCTGTCTGCTTCCCCTCCCCTCACGCTGCCTTGTTCCCCTCCCCTCACACTGCATTCTTCCCCTCCCCTCACACTGCCTTCTTCCCCTTCCCTCATGCTGTCATCTTCCCCTCCCCTCACGCTGCCTTCTTCCCCTCCCCTCACACTGCATTCTTCCCCTCCCCTCACACTGCCTTCTTCCCCTTCCCTCAAGCTGCCTTCTTCCCCTTCCCTCACGCTGCCTTCTTCCCCTCCCCTCATGCTGCCTTCTTCTTCTTCCGTCACGCTGCCTTCTTCTCCTCCCCTCACGCTGCCTTCTTCCACTCCCCTCACGCTGCCTTCTTCCCCTCTCCTCACGCTGCCTTCTTCCCCCTCCCCTCACGCTGCCTTCTTCCGCTTCCCCTCACGCTGCCTTCTTCCCCCTCCCCTCACGCTGCCTTCTTCCCCTCCTCTCACGCTGACTGCTTCCCATCCCATCACGTTGCCCGTTTCCCCTCCCCTCACGCTACCTGCTCCCTCACGCTGCCTGCTTCCCCTCATGCTGCCTTCTTCCCCTTCCCTCACGCTGCCTTCTTCCCCTCCCCTCATGCTGCCTTCTTCTTCTTCCGTCACGCTGCCTTCTTCTCCTCCCCTCACGCTGCCTTCTTCCACTCCCCTCACGCTGCCTTCTTCCCCTCCCCTCATGCTGCCTTCTTCCCCTCCCCTCATGCTGCCTTTTTCTCCACCCCTCATGCTGCCTTCTTCCCATCACATCACGCTGCCTTCTTCCCCTACCATCACGTTGCCTTCTTCCCCTCCGCTCAGGCTGCCATCTTCCCTTCCCCTCTTGCTGTCTGCTTTCCTTCCCCTCACGTTGCCTGCATCCCCTCCCCTCATGCTGCCTCCTTCCCCTCTCCTCACGCTGCCTTCTTCCCCCTCCCCTCACGCTGCCTTCTTCCCCCTCCCCTCACGCTGCCTTCTTCCCCTCCTCTCACGCTGCCTTCTTCCCCTCCTGTCACGCCGACTGCTTCCCCTCCCCTCACGCCGCCTTCTTTCCCTCCCCTCATTGCCTTCTTTCCCTCCCCTCATGCTGCCTTCTTTCCCTCCCCTCATTTCCTTCTTTCCCTCCCCTCATGCTGCCTTCTTCCCCCTCCCCTCACGCTGCCTTCTTCCCCTCCTCTCACGCTGACTGCTTCCCATCCCGTCACGTTGCCTGCTTCCCCTCCCCTCACGCTACCTGCTCCCTCACGCTGCCTGCTTCCCCTCATGCTGCCTTCTTCCCCTTCCCTCACGCTGCCTTCTTCCCCTCCCCTCATGCTGCCTTCTTCCCCTCCCCTCATGCTGCCTTTTTCTCCACCCCTCATGCTGCCTTCTTCCCATCCCATCACGCTGCCTTATTCTCCGACCATCATGTTGCCTTCTTCCCCTCCCCTCACGCTGCCATCTTCCCCACCCCTCTTGCTGTCTGCTTTCCTTCCCCTCACGTTGCCTGCATCCCCTCCCCTCATGCTGCCTCCTTCCCCTCTCCTCACGCTGCCTTCTTCCCCCTCCCCTCACGCTGCCTTCTTCCCCCTCCCCTCACGCTGCCTTCTTCCCCTCCTCTCACGCTGCCTTCTTCCCCTCCTCTCACGCCGACTGCTTCCCCTCCCCTCACGCCGCCTTCTTTCCCTCCCCTCATTGCCTTCTTTCCCTCCCCTCATGCTGCCTTCTTTCCCTCCCCTCATTTCCTTCTTTCCCTCCCCTCACGCTGCCTTCTTTCCCTCCCCTCACATTGCCTTCTTTCCCTCCCCTCACGCTGCCTGCTTCTCTCTCCTCACGCTGCCTGCTTCCCCTCCCCTCACGCTGCCTTCTTTCCCTCCCCTCACGCTGCCTGCTTCTCTCTCCTCACGCTGCCTGCTTCCCCTCCCCTCACACTGCCTTCTTCCCCTCTCCTCACGTTGCCTTCTTCCCCTCCCCTCACGCTGCCTTCTTCCCGTCACGCTGCCTTCTTTTCCTCCCCTCGCATTGCTTTCTTTCCTCTCCTCACGCTGCTTTCTTCCTCTCCCCTCATGCTGCATTCTTCCCATCACACTGCCTTCTTCCCCTCCCCTCACGCTGCCTTCTTCCCGTGACACTGCCTTATTCCCCTCCCCTCACGCTTTCTTCTTCCCCTCCCTTCCCGCTGCCTTCATCCCATCACACTGCCTTCTTCCCCTCCCCTCACATTGCCTTCTTCCCTCCCCTCACGCTGCCTTCTTCCCCTCTCCTCACCCTGTCTTCTTCACCTCTTCTCATGCTGTCTTCTTCCCCTCCATTCACGCTGCCTTTTTTCCCTCCCCTCATGCTGCCTTCTTCCCCTCCCCTCACACTGCCGTCTTCCCCTCCCCTCACATTGCCTTCTTCCCCTCCCCTCACACTGCCTTCTTTCCCACCCCTTACATTGCCTTCTTTCCCTCCCCTCACGCTTCCTTCTTTCCCTCCCCTCAAGCTGCCATCTTCCCCTTCCCTCACACTGCTTTCTTCCCCTCTCGTCATGCTGCCTTCTTCCCGTCCCCTCACGGTGTCTTCTTCCTCTCCCCTCACGCTGCTTTCTTCCCCTCACCTGACCCTGCCTTCTTCCCATCTCCTCACACTGCCTTCTTCCCCTCCCCTCACGCTGCCTTCTTCCCGTCACACTGCCTTCTTTTCCTCCCCTCACATTGCATTCTTCCCTCCGCTGACTCTGCTCTCTTCGACTCCCCTCAGGATGCCTTCTTCCCCTCTCCTCACGCTGCCATCTTCCCCTCCCCTCACGCTGTCTGCTCCCCTCCGCTCACGCTGCCCTCTTCCCCTCCCCTCACGCTGCAGTCTTCCCCTTCCCTCACGCTGTCTTCTTTCCCTCCCCTCACATTGCCTTCTTTCCCTACCCTCATATTGCCTTCTTTCCCTCCCCTCACATTGCCTTCTTTCCCTATCCTCACATTGCCTTCTTTCCCTCCCCTCACATTGCCTTCTTCCCCTCCCCTCACGCTGCCTTCTTCCTCTCCCCTCACGCTGCCTTCTTCCCCTCCCCTCGCACTGCCTTCTTCCAGTCCCCTCGCGCTGCCTTCTTCCCCACCCCTCGCACTGCCTTCTTCCCCTTTCCTCACTCTGCCTTCTTCCCCTCACCTCACGCTGCCTTCTTCCCCTATCCTCACCCTGTCTTCTTCACCTCTCCTCACGCTGTCTTCTTCCCCTCCCCTCACACTGCCTACTTTCCCTCCCCTCATGATGCCTTCTTCCCCTCCACTCTTTGATGTCCGAGGTGCAGCGGAACATGGAGAGTGAGATCGTAAGCAGTAACTCTGCTTTATTGTGCGCCCGGATGTGCATCACTGGCACCCCTCGCGGGCGAGTCATGATATGCGAAAACCCATCCCCGTGATACAGCACACTCCTCTCCTCGTAAAATGACAATTCCAATGATGAAAGGACAATTATAACATGACCAAACGAAACCAATCAATATTCAAAATCCTCCAAGTCCCGCGGTCGTTTCCTGACCCGCCTTGGGCGGGCAGCGCCGCCAGACGGCCCAGGCTCAGACGCCTCCCGGCTTGGTCGAGGTGACGCCCTCGCCGGGCTTGCCCCATCAATGGAGGTAGAGGAAATTCAGCACATGCCACCGCCTCGCGACAAGACACAGCTGCGCTCATTCATTGGTATGGCACAGTATTACCAAAAATTCGTACGCAGGCTCAGCCCGCAGGTTGCGCCGTTAACGCAGTTGCTCAGGAAGGACGAGCGCTGGGCCTGGGGGCCTGCACACCAGGCGTCGTTCAACCGCGTCAAGCGGCTGCTCACAGAGGATACGATCCCATCCTCATCGCCAACTGTGATGTCCAAGGTGCAGCGGAACATGCAGAGTGAGAGCGTTAGCAGTCACTCCGCTTTATTGTGCGCCAGGATGTGCATCACTGCCACCCCGAGCGGGCGACGCTGCCGTCTTCCCCTCCCCTCACGCTGCCTGCTTCCCCTCCCCTGACACTGCCTACTTTCCCTCCCCTCACGCTGCCTTCTTCCCCTCCCCTCACGCTGCCTTCTTCCCCTCCCTTCACGCTGCCTTCTTCCCCTCTCCTCACGCTATCTTCTTCCCCTCCTCTCACGCTGACTGCTTCCCATCCCCTCACGCTGCCTCCTTCCCCTCCACTCCCGCTGCATTGTTCCCCTTCCCCTCACGCTGCTTTCTCCTCCCCTCACGCTGCCTTCTTCCCCTCTCCTCACCCTGTCTTCTTCTCTCCTTGCACTGTCTTCCCCTCCCCATACACTGCCTTCTTCCCCTATCCTCACTCTGCCTTCTTCTCCTCTCCTCACGCTGCCTTTTCCCCTTTCCTCACCCTTCCTTCTTCCCCTCCCCTCACACTGCCTTCTTTTCATCCCCTCACATTGCTTTCTTTCCTCTCCTCATGCTGCCTTCTTCCCCTCCCCTCACCCTGCCTTCTTCCCCTCTCTTCACACTGCCTTCTTCCCCTCTCCTCACTTTGCCTTCTTCCCCTCTCCTCACGTTGCCTTCTTCCCCCATCCTCATGCTGCCTTCTTCCCCTATCCTCAAGCTGCCATCTTCCCCTTCCCTCACGCTGCCTGCTTCCCCTTCCCTCATGCTGCCTGCTTCTCTCTCCTCACGCTGCCTGCTTCCCCTCTCCTCACGCTGCCTGCTGCCCCTCTCCTCGCGCTGCCTTCCTCCCCTCTCCTCACATTGCCTGCTTTCCCTGTCCTCATATTGCCTTCTTTCCCTCCCCTCACATTGCCTTCTATCCCTATCCTCACATTGCCTTCTTCCCCTCCCCTCACGCTGCCTTCTTTCCCTCCCCTCAATCTGCCATCTTCCCCTCCCCTCACGCTGCCTGCTTCCTCTCCCCTCACGCTGCCTTCTTTCCCTCCCCTCACATTTCTAACTTTCCCTCCCCTCACGCTGCCTTCTTCCCCTCCCCTCACGCTGCCTTCTCCCCCCTCACGCTGCCTTCTTCCCCTCCCTTCACGCTGCCTTCTTTCCCTCCCCTCACATTGCCTTCTTCCCGTCTCCTCACATTGCCTTCTTCTCCTCCCCTCACGCTGTCTGCTTCTCCTCCCCTCACGCTGCCTTCTTCCCCTCTCCTCACGCTGCCTCTTTCCCCTCCCCTGAAGCTGCCATCTTCCCCTCCCCTCACACTGCCTTCATACCCTCCCCACACTACCTTCTTCCCCTCCCCTCATGCTGCCTTCTTCCCCTCCCCCCACACTGCCTTCTTTTGCTCCGCTCACACTGCCTTCTTTCCCTTCCCTCATGCTGCGTTCTTCCCCTACCATCACGTTGCCTTCTTCCCCTGCCCTCACGCTGCCATCTTCCCCTCCCGTCTTGCTGTCTGCTTTCCCTTCCCTCTCGTTGCCTGCGTCCCCTCTCCTCACGCTGCCTTCTTCCCCTCCCCTCACACTGCCTTCTTCCCCTCTCCTCACGCTGTCTTCTTCCCCTCCCCTCACGCTGCCTTCTTCCCCTCCCCTCACGCTGTCTTCTTCCCCTCCCCTCACGCTGCCTTTTTTCCCTCCCCTCACGCTGCATTCTTCCCCTCACCACACACTGCCTTCTTCCCCTCTCCTCACTCTGCCTTCTTCTCCTCTCCTCACGCTCCCTTCTTCCCCTCTCCTCACGCTTCCTTCTTCCCCTCCCCTCACACTGCCTTCTTCCCCTCTTGCTGCCTTGTCCTCCCCTCACACTGCCTTCTTCCTCTCACACTGCCTTCTTCCCCTCCCCTCACGCTGCCTGCTTCCCCTCCCCTCACGCTGCCTGCTTCCCCTCTCCTCACGCTGCCAACTTCCCCTCTCCTCACGCTGCCTGCTTCCCCTTCCCTCACGCTGCCTGCTTCCCCTTCCCTCACGCTGCCTGCTTCCCCTTCCCTCACGCTGCCAGCTTCCCCTCCCCTCACGCTGCCTGCTTCCCCTTCCCTCACGCTGCCTGCTTCCCTCCCCTCACGCTGCCTGCTTCCCCTCTCCTCACGCTGCCTTCTTCCCCCTCCCCTCACGCTGCCTTCTTCCCCCTCCCCTCACGCTGCGTTCTTCCCCTCCTCTCACGCCGACTGCTTCCCATCCCCTCACACTGCCTGCTTCCCCTTCTCTCACGCAACCTGCTCCCTCACGCTGCCTGCTTCCCCTCATGCTGCCTTCTTCCCCTCTCCTTACGCTGTCTTCCCCTCCCCTCATGCTGCCTTTTTCCATCCCCTCACGCTGCATTGTTCCCCTCCCCACACACTGCCTTCTTCCCCTATCATCACTCTGCCTTCTTCTCCTCTCCTCATTCTGCCTTCTTCTCCTCTCCTCACGCTGCCTTCTTCCCCTATCCTCACGCTTCCTTCTTCCCCTCCCCTCACACTGCCTTCTTCCCATCTCGCTGCCTTGTCCTCCCCTAACACTGCCTTCTTCCCCTCCCCTCACGGTGTCTACTCCCCCTCCCCTCACCGTGTCAACTCCCCCTCCCCTCACGCTGCCTGCTTCCCCTCCCCTCATGCTGCCTGCTTCCCCTCTCCTCACGCTGCCAGCTTCCCCTCTCCTCACGCTGCTTTCTTCTCCCTCCTCTCACGCTGCCTTCTTCCCCTCCCCTCACGCTGCCTTCTTCCCTTTCCCTCACGCTGCCTTCTTCCCCTCCCCTCATTGTGCATTCTTCGCCTCCCCTCACGCTGCCTTCTTTCCCTCCCCTCACATTTCCTTCTTCCCCTCCCCTCACGCTGCCTGCTTCCCCTCCCCTCACGCTGCCTGCTTCCCCTCCCCTCACGCTGCCTGCTTCCCCTCTCCTCACCCTGCTTTCTTTCCCCTCCTCTCATGCTGCCTTCTTCCTCTCCCCTCGCGCTGCCTTCTTCCCCACCCCTCGCGCTGCCTTCTTCCCCTTTCCTCACTCTGCCTTCTTCCCCTCACTTCACGCTGCCTTCTTCCCCTATCCTCACACGACATTATTCACCTCCCCTCACGCTGCCTTCTTCCCCTCCCCTCACACTGTATTCTTCCCCTCTCCTCATGCTGTCTTCTTCCCGTCACACTGCCTTCTTCCCCTCTCTTCACGCTGCCTTCTTTCGATCTCCTCACACTGCCTTCTTCCCCTCTCCTCACACTGCCTTCTTGCCCTCCCCTCATGCTGCCTTCATCCCCTCCCCTCCCGCTGCATTCTTCCCCTCCCCCTCCCGCTGCTTTCTCCTCCCCTAACGCTGCCTTCTTCCCCTCTCCTCACGCTGCCTTCTTCCCCTCCCCTCCCGCTGCATTCTTCCCCTCCCCTCATGCTGCCTTCTTCCCCTCCTCTCACACTGTCTTCTTCCCCAATCCTCACCCTGCCTTCTTCCCCTCTCCTCACGCTGCCTTCTTCCCGTCACACTGCCTTCTTTCCCTCCCCTCACGCTGCCTTCTTCCCCTCCCCTCATGCTGCATTCTTCGCCTCTCCTCACCCTGTCTTCTTTCCCTCCCCTCACTCTGCCTTCTTCTCCTCCCCATCCCGGTGCCTGCTTCCCCTCTCCTCACGCTGCTTTCTTGCCCGTCCCCTCACGCTGGCTTCTTCCCCTCTCCTCACACTGTCTTCGTCCCCTCCCCTCCCGTTGCATTCTTCCCCTCTCCTCAGGCTGCCTTCCCCTCCCCTCGTGCTGCCTTCCCAGCTCCAACTCTGCCCCCCACCCCCATCATACTGCCTTCCCTTCACCCACCCCTCCTCACTCCCAACCCTTCATCTCTCTCCCTCCTTGCTTCCCCCTCCCACACCACTTATCAGTCTTCCTCCCTCCTCTCCCTCCCTCCTTCTCCTCCCCCTTAATATTCCCATCAGAAAAGTGATGGGATGTATTTGCTG
>NC_140969.1:27811299-27821299 GCF_056783735.1 Eptatretus burgeri | reverse complement strand
GATGATGATATCATCGATATATCGATGATGATGATCGATGATGTGTGTGTCGATGTTGTTGATGTGTGTCGATGATGTTGATGATGTCAGTAATGTGTATATGATGATATCAAATCGTGTATGTATGATGATGATGATGGCTGTGTGTCATATCATGATGTATGATGATGATGATGTATATATGATGATGATGTGTGATGCAGTATATGTGTCGATGTTACCGATGCATATATATATGATGTTGACCAATCGTCTGATAATGCACATATGATGTGTGTATACACATCGATATTGTGCGTAATGTGTATATGATGTGTGATATATACATGATATTTGTCACATCGATGTGTGTATGTATATATATGTATTGATGTGTGTGTGTATATCATCATCGTATCATATGATGTATGTGTGTGTGTGTGTGTATCAAGTAATAATGTGTGATGTGTGTGTGTCAGTAACCAGTAATCATGTGTGATCCCGATACGATGATGTTGGCGTCGATAATCGTCATCGATGTTGATAATGTGATGATGATGATGATGTTGATGTCAATCGGTGATGTTGACGTCAATGATGATGTTATTGATCTTTGATGGCGCGCCGTGTGTGATGATGTTGATGTATATGGCGATGTTGATCGATAATCGATGATGTATATATATGTGATGTGTGATGTTGCGTGTGATGATGATGATGTCGTGTGTGTGTCGTGTGTGTGTGTGTGCGGTGTCAATGTGCGTGTGTGTGTGTGTGTAGTGATGTGTGTGTCAATGATGTGTGTGTCGTGTGTGTGTGTGTGTGATGTGTGTGTGTGTGTGTGTGTGTGTCGTCGTGTCCAGTAACGTGTGTGTGTGTGTGTGTGTGTGTGTGTGTGTGTGTGTGTGATCGTGTGTGTGATGTGTGTGCGTGTCAATGTATATATATATATATGTGTGTGTGTATATATATATATATATATATATATGTATATATATATATATATATATATATATATATATATATATATATATGTGTATATGTGTGTGTGTGTAATGTGTGTGTGTGTGTGTGTGTGTGTGTGTGTCAATGTGTGTGATGTGTATATGTGTATATATATGTGTGTGATGTGTGTGTGTGTGTGTATGTATATGTGTATATATGTGTGTGTGTGTGTGTAATGTGTGTGTGTGTGTGTGTCGATAATCGATGTCAATGTGTGTTGATATCGATGTTGATGATGATGTGTCGATGATGTTATGATGAAGCAATGATGATGGGCGTCAATGTCGCGCCGCCGTGTGTGTGATGATGTGTGTCAATCGATGTTGATATTGATGATGATAATGTAATGGTGATGTTGATGATGTCATGATGATAATCGTGTTGATGATGTCGTGTGTGTGTGTTGTTGATGATGTGTGTGTGTGTGTGTGTGTGTGTGTGTGTAATGATGTGTGAAATGATGTTGATGATATTGATGATGATGTGTGTGTATATGTGTGTCATATGATGATATAATGTGCCATGTCGTGATGATGTGTGATAAATGAGCAATGGTATGTGTGTGATGTGTGTGTCATGATGTTGATGATGTTGATGAAATGATGTGTGTGTGTGTGTGTGTGTGTCGGCAGCGTAATGTCGATGTGTGTGTGTGTGTGATGATGTGTGATGATAC
Organism: Eptatretus burgeri; assembly: GCF_056783735.1. Taxonomy (NCBI): domain Eukaryota; kingdom Metazoa; phylum Chordata; class Myxini; order Myxiniformes; family Myxinidae; genus Eptatretus; species Eptatretus burgeri. The sequence goes on along the minus strand of NC_140969.1, from coordinate 27,819,639 downwards.
GTGTGTGTGTGTGTGTGTAATCGATGATGATGATGTTGTGTGTGTGTGTGTGTGGTAATGATGATGACCGATGATGTTGTGTGTGTGTGTGTGTGTGCGTATGTCGATGTGTGTGATGTATATATGTGTGTGTGTGTGTGTGTGTATATATCGATATATATGATATATATGTTGATGTGCTGTGTGATGTTGACGTATATATGTTACGTGTGTGTGTGTGTGTATATGATATATATGTGATATTATATGTCGTATGTCACGGCAGATAAATTGATATATGTATATGTGTAATATATAAATAATATCGTATCGCGTATATTATATATGATGTGTACTCATGTATGTGTGTGTGTGATGATGGTGTGTGTGTGTGTGTGTGTGTGATATATGACCGATATATGTCAGTATATATATATGTTGTCATATATATGTGTGTGTGTGTGTGTATATATGATGTGTATTCAGTAATGTCAATGTGTGTATATATATGTGTGTGTATATGTATATATGTATATATATGTGTGTGTGTGTGTGTGATGTATGTGTAGTATATGATGTGTGTGTGATGATGTGTGTGTGTGTGTGTGATGATGATGTGTCAATGTCAGTAATGATGTATGATGTCAATGTATATGTATATGTGTGTATGTATATGTGTGTGTGTCAATTGTAATGTAATGTATGTAATGTGTGATGTGTGTATGTGTATATGTGTAATCAGTATGTATATATATATGTATATATATATGTGTGTGTGTGTGTGTGTCGTAATCAATGTGTGCAATGATGTGTAATGATGTTAATGTAATGTGTGATGTGTGTGTGTGTGTGTGTGTGTGTGTGTGTGTGTGTGTGTGGATATTTGTCAATGTATATATATATATATATATATATATATGTAAATGTATATGTAATATCATCAATGTCATATATATATGTATAATATATATCATATATAATATATATATATGTATATGTAATGTAATGTGTATATATATGTATATATATATATATATATATATCATATATAATGTGTAATATATTAATGTAATGTATATATATATATAATAATAATAATAATATATATCATATAATCAATGTATGTATATGTATATGTGTATATATATATGTATATGTATATATGTATATATATATATATATGTAATAATAATGTGTCAATGTATAATATATATAAATGTATATATGTGTATATATATAATAATATGTAATATAATGTCATATGAATATATATATGTATACATATATAATGTATATAATATGTATATATATAATGTATAATATCATATATATATGTATGTAATGTAATGTAATAATAATATGTATATATATATGATGTTAATGAATGTGTGTAATAATATGTAATATATGTCGTAATAATAATGTAATGTAATAATGTAATGTAATGTGTGTGTGTGTGTAATGTGTGTGATAGTGTGTGTGTGTGTAATGTAATATGTGTGTGTGTGTGTAATGTGTGTGATGTGTGTAATGATGTGTGTGTATATAATATGTATATATAATATGTAATAATAATAATAATGTAATATGTAATAATGTATATAATAATATATGTAATGTAATATGTAATGTAATATGTAATGTCGTATGTATATATGTGTATATATATGTATATATATATATAATATGTCATATATATATATGTCATATGTATCAACCATATATATATATGTCATGTAATATGTAATAATGTAATGTAATATGTAATGTAATAATAATATGTAAATGTAAATATCATCAATAATGTATGTATATATATAATATCAATGTATGTATATATGTAATATATATGTATATATGTAATGTAATATGTAATATGTATATATATATATATATATGTATATGTATATATGTATATAATATATGTGTGTATATGTAATAATAATAATAATAATGTAATAATGATGTGAAATGTAATGTGTGTGTATATGTATATATGTATATATGTATATATGTATATAGTATATATGTATATATATATAATATGTGTGTAATAATAAATAATAATGTCGTAATGTGTGTGTGTGTGTGTGTGTGTGTGTGTGTGTGTGTGTGTGTGTGTGTGTGTGTGTGTGTGTGTGTGTGTGTGTGTGTGTGTGTGTGTGTGTGTATATGTATATAATAATGTATATATATAATATATGTATATAATATGTATATGTAATAATGTATATAATATGTATATGTATGTAATGTATAATATAATAATGTAATATGTAATATGTATATGTGATATGTGTAGCTAGTATATGATGTTGCAGTAATGATATTGATGATGATGATGATGTGTGATGTGTCATCGATGTCTGATGATATATATCGATGTATGTGTGTGTGTGTCAGTATTGTGTCGATGATGCGATGATGTTGATGTATGATATATCAGTATATCGTGTGTCAGTATTGATGATGATGATGTTGATGATGGTGGTAATCGTGTGTCAATGATGTGTGTGATGTATGATGATGTATGATGATGTCAATCAATCGTGTGTGTGTTGATGATCGATGATGATGATAATGTGTGTGTGTGATGATGATGATGTTGATATTGATGTGATGTGTGTGTGGCGTAATCAGTAATGTGTGTTGACATGATGTTGATATGTGATGTGTATATGTGTGTCGTGTGATGATGTGAAATGTGTGTATATGTGTGTGTGATATTATTAATGTGTAATGTGTGTGTGTGTGTGTGTGTGTGTGTCTAATATTGTGTGTGTTGTGTGTGTGTGTGTGTGTGTGTGTGTGATGTGATGTGTGTGAAATATGTGTAATGATGTGATATGTATCAATGTGTGTGTGTAGTAATGTGTGTGATGTTGATGTGTGTGTATGTGAGAAGCGTGGTATTGATGATGTTCGTGTGTGTGATGTTGATGATGATGATATTGATCGATGATCAATCGACATCAATCGATGATATTGACGTGTGTGTGATGTTGATGTGTGTGTGTGTCGTGTGTCAATCGATGATGATGTGTTGGGCGTGTGTGATAATCGATGTATGATATTGATGATATTGTGTCAGTGATGATGTCAACATCATATGTAAAATGTGTGTGTGTGTGTGTGGTAATCGATGTGTGTGTGTAAGCGTGTCTGTGTGTGTGTGTGTGTGTGATGATGATGTCTGTGTCGATGATGATGATATGTGTGTCAATGATGTGTGTGTATGTATTCATATCATGTGTGTGTATTGATGTTGATGATAATCAAATGACGATGATGATGATGATATTATTGATGTTGATGTGTCAATCTGATTCGTGTGTGTGTGTAATGTGTGTGTGTGATGATGAAATGGCGCTAATGTAATGTAATCGATCGTATTAATCAATGATGTGTGATGATATTGATGTGTGTGTGTGTGTGTAATGTCGTCGCGTATCGTCGTGTCGTATTGATGACGTGTTGATGTGTGTGTGTGTGTGATGATGGTATGTGTATGTAATGTGTGTGTGTGTGTGTGTGTGTGTGTGTATAATAATAATATAGTAATATGTAAATATGACATGTAAATATGTAATAATAATATTAATAATGTAATAATATGTAATAATAATGTAATGTAATATGTATAATGTAATAATGTAATAATGTCGTAATATAATATCAATGAAATGTGTAATGTTATCATCATAATAATAATAATGTAATATGTAATATGTATATGTAATAATAATAATATGTAATGTAATAATAATAATGTAATAATGTCAATAATATGTAATAATAATATGTAATGATGTAATATCAATATCAATAATAATATGTAATAATGTGTATGTAATGTAATGAATAATATATGTAATAATGTAATGAAATGTATTAATAATGTAGTAATAATAATATGTAATAATGTAATAAATGTAATGTAATAATATAATAATAATATCAATATCAATGTAATATCAATAATAATGAAATGGTAATGATATATGTAATGTAATGTAAATAATGTAATATGTCGAAGCAATATGATATAATGTAATGTGTAATGTATGTAATGATATAATGTGTAATGTATGTAATATGTAATGTAATGTGTATGTCAGTAATAATAATGTAATGAAATGCACGTAAGTAATGTGTATGTATGTAATGAAATGTGCAATAATAATGTAATGTATGTGTGTGTAATATGTGTGTGATGTGTGATAATGTCATGTGTGTATTCGTATTGATGATAATGTGTGTGTGATGTTCGATGTGTCAATCTGATGATATTGATGGGTGATGACGATGATGATGATGATGTGTGATGTTGATGTGTGTGTGTGTGTCGATCAGTCGATGATGATGATATTGATGATGATATTGGTAATGTGATGATGTTGATGTCAATGTGTCGATGTGTATCGATGTTGTGTGATGTTGTGTGTGTGTGTTGATGTGTGTGTGTGTGGTGTTGTGTGTGTGTGTGTGTCGTCAGTGTTGAATATGTGTGTGTGATGATGATGTCGATGTGTGTGATGTTGATGTGTGTGTGTTGTGTGTGTGTGTGTGATGGAAATGTGTGTGTTTGATATCGTATGATATGTCGTGATGATGATGTATCATACGTAATGTGATGATGTGTGTGTGTTGTGTGTGTGTGTGTAATAGGAGTGTTGTGTGTGTGTGTAATGTGCGTGTGTGTGTGTGATGATGATGATAATGTGTGTGTGTGTGTATGTGTCAGTAATGTGTGTTGTCGTAATGTGTGTGTGTGTGTTGTGTGTGTGTGTGTGTGTGATGTGTGATGTTGATGTGTGTGTGTGTGTGATGTATGTGTGTGTGTGTATCAATGTGTAATGTCAATGTGTGTGTTGTCATCAATGGCATGATGTTGATGATGGCAATCAGTAATGTGTATTAATCAATGTCAATGATGATGATGATGTTGATGTGTGTGTCAATGATGATGATGTGTGTGTGTATGTGTGTGATGTTGATAATGATATTAATGTGTAATGTGTCGTCGATGTGTGATGATGATAATGATAATGTGTGTGATGTGTTCAGTGTGATATTATTGATATTGATGTGTGTGTGTAATGTGTGATGTGTGTGTGTGATGATGATGATGGGCATCGTCGGCGTGTGATGTGTGTAATATTGATGTGTGATGTCAATCGTGTGTGATGATCTTGATGATGTGTATTAAATGCGTATTAATGTCGGCGTGTCTATCGTCGAATCGTCGATATGATGTGTGTGTCAATGATGTGTGTAATGTGTGTGTATTGATGTGTGTAGTAATGTGATATTGTGTGTGTATGTATATCTGTAATGATGTGTCGTGTTGATAATGTGTCAATGTGTGTGTATGGTATGTATTGATGTGTAATGATGATGATATTGATGGTATTGATGTGTATTAGTAATGTGTGTATGATGTGTATCTGTGTGTGTTAATTAATGGTAATAAATGTGTGTGTGATGATGATGATGATGTGTGATGTGTGTGTGTGTAATGTGTGTGTGATGTTGATCGATATTGATGTTGATGTGTGTGTGTGTGTGTGTGTCAATGATGTGTGTAATGTGTGTGTGATGATGATGTCGTACGTGTGATGATGATGATGATGTGTGTGTGTGTGTCTGATGTGTGATGTGTGTGTGTGTTGATGTGTGTGTCGTGTGTGTGTGATGTGTACGTGTGATGTGTGTGTGATGTTAATAATGTGTGCGTAATGATGATGTGTGTATGTGTGTGTGTGTCGTGTGTCATGTATCTGATGATGTGTGTCTGATGTGTGTGCGTGATGTGTGATGATGTGTGTGTATTATTAACATGTATTAATGAAGTATGTGATGTGTGTGTAATGATGATGTGTGATAGTAATGATGATGACTATTTGTGTGTAATGTGTCGGTAATCAATGTCATGTGTATGTGTGTGTGTAATGTAATCATGTGTAATGTGTGATGATGATGTGTAATGTGTAATCATCGTGACAATCTGTGTAATGATGTGTGTGTGTAATGTGTGTGTGTGTTGATAATAATAATGTGTGTGTAATGTAATAATATCAATGTCAATAATATCAATAATAATAATATGTAATGTAATAATATCTTAATAATAATAATAATGTAATAATATAATAATAATAATAATAATAATAATATCAATATGTGTAATGATATGTAATGTAATATGTAATAATATGTAATAATATATCACATCATAATATATCAATGTAATATCAATGTAATATGTAATGTCAATATGTAATAATAATAATGTAATAATGTATATGCTGCATCATCTCTATATAAAAATAATAATATTAATGTGTCAATATGTAATAATGTAATAATAATAATGTAATGTAATATGTATGTATAATGTATGTAATGTAATGTAATAATAATGTAATGTAATGATATTATAATAATAATAATGTAAGTAATGTAATATATATCTCTATCAATAATGTGTAACAATAGTAATAAATAATAAATGTAATAATAATAATAATAATAATGAATAATGTCGTAAATATAATGTAATATGTATGTATGTGATACATGTAATATATGTAATTGATCATGTATGTAATGTCGTAATGATGTGTATTGAGAAGTAATGTGTGTCAGTAATGATGTGTCAATGTGTGTGTGATAATGTGTGTGTATTAATAATGATGTGTGTGTGTGTGTGTGTGTGTATATCATATGTGTATCATATATGTAATAATATATATATGTAATATATGTAATGTAATAATATGTATATGTGTATATATATGTATATATATATATGTAATATCATATGTATATATATGTATATGTATATATATGTAATGTATATATGTAATATATATATATCATATATATATATATCATATGTGTAAATGTGTATATATATATACATATGTATGTAATATATATCATGTATGTATATATATGTCATGTATATATATGTAATAATGTATATATGCTCATATACAATGTGTATATGTATATGAAATATATGTATATATATATATATGTATATATATATATATGTCGTAAATGTAATATATGTATATATGCTCATATATTATATACGTATATGTCATATACAATGTAATAATATGTATATATGATGTAATATGTAATATATGTAATGAAATAATGTGCCAATAATGTCGTAATGTAATAATGATAATGATAATGTATATATATATATGTATATATATGTCAAGTATATGTATGTGTGTGTCATATGTGATAATCATATATATATGTATATGAAATGTGTGTATATAATGTCAATGTAATGATGATATATATATATATATATATATGTATATATATGTAATGTGTGTGTGTGTGTAGTGTGTGTGTGTGTGTCAATATGTAATATATATGTGTCGTATGTAATGTATATGTCGTAATATGTAATAATAATATATGTAATATATATTAATAATATAATATGTAATAATATAATAATATATGTAATAATAATAATGTATATATATGTAATATGTATATGTATATATATATATATGTAATATGTAATATATATATATATATAATACATATCATCATGTATATATATATATATATATATATATATGTATATATATATATGTATATATATATATGTAATATATATATATATATATATGTATATATATATATGTATATATATATATATATGTATATGTATATATATATATATATATATATATATATATATATGTATATATATATATATCTCAATATATATATGTATATATATGTATATAATATATATATATATATGTATATATATGTATATATATATATCGTATATATGTATATATATATCATATATGTATATGTATATAGTATATATATATGTAATAATATATATATGTATGTATATATATATATATATATGTATATATATATATATGTATATGTATATATAATATATATATATATGTATATATATATGTAATGTATATATATATATATATATGTAATGTATATGTATGTATATATATGTATGTATATATGTATGTATGTATATATGTATGTATGTATATATATATATATGTAATGGAGCAGTAGTTAGGCAGCTGGCTGGGAACCAAAAGGTCCTGAGTTCAAGTCTCCGTTGTCGTAATATGGAAATAATGTTAGACTGATTAGTTGGGAGGGCAGCGCGGCTTGACCCAGGAAGGGTCCTCTCCCAGTTCAAGCCCGTTGGGGCAATTATGGGCATAATTAAGTGTATCAAATACTTGTTCTCCCCATTCTCCCCACTGTATATATATATATATGTATATATATGTATATATATATATATATATATATGTATATATGTATATATATATA
>NC_140969.1:27693695-27788695 GCF_056783735.1 Eptatretus burgeri | reverse complement strand
GGCACGATTGTCGTGAGGTTAACCCCCCACCCGTGACTGGCTCCTGGCGGTAGTTCCAGGAGGGTCACGACTGAATTGTCCGTCCGGTGGGCGACGCGGTTGCGATTGGAGTTACGCAATCGCTCGCACGCCTGGCGGGCCAGAATTCGTACCAAAATATATATATATATATATATATATATATATATATATATATATATATATATATATATATATATATATATATTGTTGCGGATTCGCGCCCGCCGGCGTGCGAACGGCCACGTAACTCGAATCGCGGCACGTCGCCCACCGGATGGACAATCCCGTCGTGACCCTCTCGGACTAACGCCGGGAACTAGTCACGGGTGGACCTTTCGGCCTCACCACGATCGTGCCAATCGGCCCCCGCGTGGGATAGGGTTGCTCGCCAAATTCGACCAACCTAAGTACCCACACGGAGGGTAGACCGGGCGATCGCACCTCGCCGCAGGTCGACTTCGGACACGGGCCACTTTAAGCGACCCGTTCCGTACTATCGGGATAACCGAGCGGTGTTATCGTCGGCCTCGACGGTTCGATTAATTATCGGGCGTTTTAGCCCACGACCAACCCTTTACGTGAAGTAAGATGGAGATTCAATAAAGGAAAAGACGAAGCGAAACGGGAAAACAGTTCAACATAAAGCACATTTATTTCGCGATGAACGGAAAGCACACATATACAATTACACCAAAAGCAAATGTAAAAGAAGAAGAAGAAACACACAATAATGCACAAAAAGCAAATATAAAAGCAAAAGACAATGCAGAGCTAACCGACTACCGAGCACACGGCAACACTTATACAGTTTTACTTCACAGACGGCGCCGACAACACATATACTCAAAGCAAAAGAAAAAGGGACCACCCTCCACTATGAGGGGGCAGACGGCCTGGGGCCGAGACCACGTCGAGCCTACCTGTCTGGTGATGAGCCGCAAAATGGCGCTGGCGCCCCGACTCCGCGGGCCTCGCTGGGACTGCCTGGTATGGGGTGGGAACGGGGCCCCCTTCTCGCACTATCTCAGCGCGGGGGGAAACAGAAGGGGGCTGTTGATGCTCGGGGGAAGGAGGATATCTCCCTGTCTCGGGTCCCCCGACGAGCGTCTCCACCACGACCTCGGTCGCGTTGCCGGCCTCTCCCCTCCGCAGCTCCCCGACTCTGACACGAGCACCCCCTCGACCGCCTTCGCCACCGCCACCTCTCCAACTCTCCACAGCTCCGTCCAACTGCCTTCTCCGACTCCTCTCTTGACTGGCTCTTCCCAACTCCACAGACTCCGAACTGCCTGTTTGGCGAGCGAACGCGGCCCTTTATAGCCCCCGGGGCCTCGCTCCTTCGCCCCTTTACCTTCGACCCTTCACCTCTGGCTGGCTCCCCATTGGACCGAGGAAAAGTGGGCGTGAATGCTTTTTGATCCATGAATTTGCATATAGCGATATTACTCCAACGCACCTGGAGGCGGGGCCAAATCGCCCCACGCTCGCCGATAGGACGGAACAGAAGTGGGCGTGAGTAGTTTTTGATCCGTTTTCTTCGGAAAGGCTGTGATGTTTCTGCACACGCTGATCGGTGCGCGCCCTGCACGAGTCCAGTATCGGTGCCCACGAGCGGCGCGGAAATGGCGGTGATGCGATGGTTGCGAGAGCGAGATGTGACGGTAAAGGTCGTGGCTGTTGGCGTTGTTGTTGTTGTGAAGCGGCGTTGCGGCTGGTGGTTGTTGTGTGATGGCTGTTGAGACGTGGTTGGTGGTGGTAGTAATGGCGGCTGGTCCAAAATAAAGATAGTAAAAGAAAAACGGCTATCTAGAAGGGTCGCAGCCCGAATGAATGACATTTATTCCCTCGAAACAACGGGTTTGGGCCTAACTACACATATACTTACAGAGATATCTCACCTAAGGGACCTGAATGGTGGTTTGCGAATTTCGTCAACCACAACAATATATATATATACACACACACACACACACACACACACACACACACACACACACACACACACACACACACACACACACACACACACACACACACACACACACACACACACACACACACACACACACACACACACACACACACACACACACACACACACACACACAGTGGCCTGCGCCTGTAATCCGGCTACTCGGAGGCTTGGGTTGGAGGATCGCTTGAGGACGGGAGCTCTGCGCTGGGCCACGCTATGAGGGGGTGTAGGGCAGCCCAGAATCATGGCGAAACCCAATCCTTATCCCTGTGTCGTAAGAGGCGACCAGGGTTGCATTAGGAAGGGCATCCGGCGTAAAACCTATGCCAAATCATTATGCGGATCATAACGGGAGCAGCCGAAAGAAGAAGATATATCTACATCTCTATCTTCTTCTTCTTTCGGCTGCTCCCGTTAAGGGTCGCCACAGCGGATCATCCGTATGATCCGCATAGTGATTTGGCACATGTTTTATGCCGGATGCCCTTCCTGGCGCAACCCTGGTCGCCTCTTACGACACAGGGATATGGTACACCTATTTTAACCGGGGTATACACCGGCCCAGTATACTGGTACTCATTTCGCCGACCTCGGAAGGATGACAGGCTGAGTCAATCCCCTGGTGTATTAATTCAGTGGCCCAACGGGGCTTGAACTCAGGACCTTTTGGATCCCAAGCCGCTGCCCTAACCACTGCGCCAACACCAGGCTACCTATCTACATCTATAATATATATATATATATATATATATATATATATATATATATATATATATATATATATATATGTAAATATACATGTGTGTATATATATCCTGCCCAATATATATATATATGTGTGTGTGTGTGTGTGTGTATGTATGTATCCTGCCCGATATATATATGTACAGAGATATATATATATATATATATATATATATATATATATATATATATATATATATATATATATATATATATATATATATATATATATATATATATATATATATATATATATATATATTGTTACAGCTGTGGAAATTCGCAATACATCATAAAGGTTCCTCAGATGAGCAATGCCGGTAAGTGAGTGTTCAGATAGGTCCCCACCGTTGTTTAAAGGGATTTTCTTCGTGTTCACCGGGCTGCGACTCTTTGAGATAGCCGTTTTTCTTTTTCTATTGTTATTTTGAACAAACCTCCACACAAACAACCGCCACCACCAACTACGCCACAATGCCAACCATGCTCACACCACCCCCACAACCACCACCACCAACGTCGCTCTCAACAACCGCTTCCGAATGGCAGAACAAAAAGCACTCGTGAAGCCTGTGGGGTTTTTTCCCACCTGTTCTTCCCCACGCTTGGTGTGGGGGAGGTGCGATCCGAGCGGGGGTCAAAGGTCATGTGAAGGAGGGGTCTGGTTTGGGGAAATAATTCCCTGGCCCCGAGCCAAAACTGACTTTCCTCATTCCCCGCATGGCGCGGGGAGGGGGGAGTGAGAGGGCACGCCCCTTTTTGGGAAGCTTCCAGAAGGGAGGTGGAGCCAGAAACGGGGCAGGGCAAAGGGCGGAGCCCTGCTTTACAAAAGACGAACAGACGCGAGGCTCGGGGTCTCTTCTCGGTTCATGCTGGCTCGTTCGTTCTTGGTCTCGTGGAGCTGGTCACCCCTTGGGCTGGCCAGGGGCCCCGAGGTCAGGCGCGGCTATGCAAGGCCGTGGGGAGTCGACGTCGCGACCTGCCAACCGTCGCGCCACGAGGGTGCGGGTAAGACCCTTCGGTCTCACGGGACCCGTTCGGTCCTCCAGGTCCCGTGCCATAAAGGTTTACGAACTCCGTCTACCTCCCTGCCTATGGGGAGGGTTTTTCTTTGTTTTTGTATGCATGCTGTGGCGCCGTGTCCTGCCAAGTAGAAACTGTTTTCTATTTCTTGCTTGTATATTGCATGACTGCCTTGCTTGTGTTGTGTGTGCAATATGCCTGTGCATGTAAATTGATCCTTGCTTATAGTCGGTCGTATTGCTTTTGTTTTCTATTTCTTGCTTGTATATTGCATGACTGCCTTGCTTGTGTTGTGTGTGCAATATGTCCTTGTGTAAAACGTATCCCATTTGTTGCGTCCATTTTCCTTGTGAAAGTGCCATCTTGCATCACGGAAGAAATTGGTAGAGGGGTGCGACTGCAAACAGCAGAATCACATCCTGGCCGAGGCCGGCGTATAACACCGCCGGTTCGATCACTGCATCACTGCAGCACGGAACTGGACTCGCTTGGGCGGCCCGTGTCTCCTCGGTCGACCTTGTGGCGAGGTACGATCGCTTGGTCGACTTACTTGCGCAGGTACTTAGGTCGTGTCGATATTGGTATCCTGCGCGGGTGGGCAATTGGCACGGCGAGAGTTAAACCCCATCCTGTTTAGCTCCTGTGGTAGTTCCAAGGGAGTGGTCAGCGACTGAATTGTCCGTCCGGTGGGCGACGCTTAAACCTAATTCATGGACTACGCAATCCTGATGCAGTAGTCCCTAAGGAGGGTCACGAATTCCGTAACCAACTATGTCCAACTGTATATGACACAAGGTAACTGGATATCGATCACAGACGATTTGTAGGTGGAATTGTGATATATATACATATATATGTATACATATTATATATATATACATATATATTATATATACATATATATATTATTATTAAGAGTATATATACATTAAGCATATTATTGAGATATTATTAATATTATTACATTACATATTACATATATTATTATTACATATATACATTATACATATACATATATTATATATTATTACATTATATATTCATATATATTGCTTATATTTACATACATACACATTATTATTATTATTATATACATATTGCTGGCCATGACATACACATTGCCACACACACAATAATATTACACACACATATTCATACATTATTATTCATTACATAAATAATACATATTAATATTATTATTATTAGCTATTATTATATATTATCAACACATATTATTACACAACATTACTTGACAACACACAACACACATTATCATTATCATCATCATTATTATTATTATTGTCAACATTATATATCATATATTATTAATAATATTATTACTATTACACACACAAATATTACACACAATATTATTATTAATACCGACACATTATCATCATTATCATACTACACATATATACATTGATATTATTACCATATTATTAGTCATTATTATATATTGACATTACACACACATACATTAATATTACGTCATACATTATCATTATATAAATAATATTAATATCATCATATATTATATATAATATATATATATTATATACAATATCATTATTATTACCATTAATACACATTATTATAATATTACCACAACATTGATATTACACATATATGACATATACATTGCCACACGTCATTATTACTACATACATTACACATATTATTACACACATTATCACATAACACATACACATATATCAACATTACCACATTACACAATATCATATATATATATATATATATTTAATACCATTAGTTGTATGCTCATTATTAATACTGTATGATTACGCATACATTATTATTATATATTATTGCCATATACATATATATACATACATACATTACATATTATCATTATATACACACACACACACGTACATATACATAAAGTGTTTTTTAATATCATCAATAATAAAGACATATATATTAATATATACACAATATCATTATACCATATATACAACACATATAATACCATACATATACATATACATTACTATTACATATATATATCATATATATACACATTACATACATACATACATATATATATATATTACATATATTACATACATATATACATACATATATACACAATACATATTGACATACAATATATATACATATACACATACATACACATATTACACACATACACAATATATACATTAAATATTGATATACAATACCATTACATTATTAATATTAATATTATCATCAATACGACACACATTACGTCATCATTATATATATATATGATATATATTATTACATATTAATATCATTATTATATATATATACATTATATATAAGAAGACATACATCATTATTATTTTTCACATTGTCATTAATATATATACATCATATACATTACATGATCATACAATATCATCATTAATACCATTATCATCATACATGTGCATATTGTACATATGATATACATATACTGTCATATACACAACATCATTGACACATATACACATTATCATGTATATATACGCCATATATATACGTCATACATACATACATACATCATTATCAACATCATATATCATATATATACATATATATACATTGACATTATTCATGACACACATATACACACATTACATGAATATCGAGCCATATACCACATATATATACATTACCACATATATCAATATCATATATATATGACATTGGCTATATAATATATACATATATATACGTCATATATATATATACATATATATATATACATTGAGCCGTACATATCATATATATATATATAGCATATATATATCGCTGTTACGACATATACACACGTCATCATATATATATATACGTACATATATATACGATATATATATACATACACACATATACACACATATATATACACAACATCATTACGTTGACACACCATCATATATATACAATATTAATATCAACACACATATATCATCATCATATATATATACACACACAACACATATAGATATATACGTCATCATATATCATATATATACAAAGATACATATATATATATTACTATATATACATACACATTACTATTACATACATTATTATTACACACATATCATTTATTATTACATAATATTACATATTATCATTAATAATATCACATATTATTATTATTGTCATCATTACATAATATATACACATATTAATATACTACATATTATTATTATCATTACTATCATACACACACAATAATATCAACATCATTATCACACACACACATATCACATATCATATTGATTACACACACACACGCACATTATCATTACTAATATTATCATCATCATTATTACTGACACACACACATATTACATATATGACAGCCATCAATATTACATACATTACTGACATTACCGGTCAATATCATTATCATTATTACATATTAATATACATTATATTAATACACATATTACCACACATTACCACACATACATTACATATTATTACGATTATACATGATGTATTACATACACACATACACAACATTGCTGTATTATACATATATTATATATACATATACACACATTATTAATATCATTACCATTATTATTATCATTAACACGCCACATTACATAAAGACAACACGCCATGATACATATACATATATAATATTATTATTATTGATATACATTGACATATATTATTATGACATATTATACATTATTATATCATATACCACACACATATTATATCAATACCACATATCATCATATATTACGCATACACACATATTATTATTATTATTAATATCATTATTGGCCGACATTATTACTATTACACATTATTATTGATTATCAATATCGTCATTGACATATCATTAATATTATTCATACATATATATATTATTATTACACATATTATTATTACATTACATTATATTATTATATATATATACATACATATACATATATTATCAGCCATTACGTCATTACATATCAATATCATATACATATGACATATATACATATTATTATATATATATATATATACATATATATACATATATATATATAACACACACACACACATTACTATATACACACACAATATCATATACACACACATATATATATTATTATATATATATATATACATATACGTATATATTATATTGGTATATCATACATATACTATATAATATATATATATATACACACATATATATATTATTATACATATATATTACGATTACACAACACACACATTGCATGACATCAACATATACATATATATATATCAACATCATATATACATACATTATTGACACACACACAACATCAATATTATTAATACCGTCATACATTATTGTTATACATACATACATTATTACTACATATATATATACATATAATATTATTATTACATATAATATACAACATCATTATGCCAATTATTATACACACAACATCATATATTGCCATCATCATTATACACAACATCATATACATATATCATATACACATATATATATATTCACACAACACCACACACATATACATATATATTGATATATACACATACTATATATATATATATCATATATATATACATATATACACACACACACATATATACATATATACCATATATTGACACACACACACACACACACATTATTACAACACACATACACGTCATCATTACATATACATATCACACATATATATTATTATCATTGCCACGCACACACACACACACGCACGTTATTATACATATATCATTATATTATTATTACATATACACACACACGCACGCACACACGCACACACACACACACGCACGCACACACACACACACACGCCATCATATAATACGCACACACACATATATATATATATATATATATATATAACACATATATCATATATATATATATATATATACTATATATATATATACATACACATATATATACACATATATATACTATATATACGTCAATATATATATCCATACATACACACACACATATATATAACACACACATAACACATATATGTATTACCATATATATGTATATGTATGTATATATGTATTACACATATATGTATGTAATATCAATACATATATCATATATCAACATCATATATAACACATATACGACACACACACATGTATATATATATATATTATCATATATCGATATACATCGATATATACATTATATATATATTTATCATATATCATATACATATCATACATTATATATATACAACATCATATATATATATGACACACATATATACATTATATATACATTAATATACATATATATATCATATATATGACATACACACACATATATTACTATTATTATTATTATTATTGACGTAATATCATTACACACACACACACACACACACACACACACATTAATATCATCATTATCATACATCGGTCATCAATATATACATATTATTACCATTAATATCACATATCATTGTTATATTACCATCATACATATACATATTACACACATACATCATTATTATTACATATCATCATATTACACATACATTACCACACACATATATTAATATCATCATCATTATAATATATAATATCATACATTACCACACACACATATATTATCACATACATATTATTATTACACACACACATACATTACATATATTGATACGTCATATGATATATACATATATACATACATATTATATAATGTTATGATTATTATATATATCATCACATTACGTCAATATTACATATTATACCATTAATACGGTCATCAATACATTACACATATTATTATATATTATACATTACATATATATTATTACATACACATATTACACACACAATAATATTATATATATAACATTACACACATTATTATCATCATTATTATATACTATATACATATACCAATATATATTACATTACCATTATTGACACACAATATTGGTTGTTATATATATATACATATTATACATTACATATATATATATATATATGACATATCATATATACATATATACCATATATATATATTATTATTAATAATACATATACATACATCAATATCATTACTGACACACACATATACCACACAATATACTATACAACATCATATATTATTATATACATTATAATATCAACACACATATATATATGACAATATCATATACATATTGACAACACATATACATTACCGACATTACCACATATATATAACACACACACATACACACATTATCATCAACACCATATACACACACGACACATATATACACACACAATATCATATATATATATCATATATATATCAACACACATTATCATATATATATATAATATTATTACACATATCATTATATATATAACATATACACACATACACATATTATTACCATTATTATATATCATCAACATATATTATTATATATATATTGAGTCGGTCATACATACACACACATATACACACATTACACACACACATTATCATCATCATTAATACATACACATTATTATACCGTCACATATATATACACATACACACACACACACACACACACAACAATATTATATACATTATTACCACACATCATTAATATATACATACACAACACACACACACACATATTATTATCATCATTACGACACACACACATTACACACATTATATATTATCAACATCATTACATTATCAATTATTACACATTACACATTACATATACATACATTATTATTATCATTATATATATTAATAACATATTATTATATATATATATATTGACACACACACATTATTATTACTATTATTATTAATATTATTATCATTACATTATTATTACCATTATTATTGATATCATCAATATTATTACAATACATATATATATCATATACATTATTACATATATATATACACACATTACATACATATTACACAACACATATTATTACATATACCATCATTACATATTATTATTATCATACATTATACACATACACATCATACATATACATATTACATATTATTATCATCATCATTACATTATTACTACAACACATATTATTATATTATCATATATTATTACATTACATAATACATTATTATATACGATTATTATATATTATTATTACGTCATATGATACATATTATTATTATTATTATATATTATTACCACATATTATTAATTATTGACATTGGTACATTACACATTATTATATATTACATAATATTGACATATATTACACATATATATATATATCATACACATATATATCAATATTACATACACACATATACAACATTGTACATCATGTCAATACCACACACATTATATATATATATATACAATATCATCTATCATTACGATTACCATCGACATTATATATATATAATATTATATTACATTATATATATTATATACTGGTCATTATCATATATATACATATGATGATACATCATCATATAGCTATATAATACCATATATATATCAACATCATATACATATACATTGATATACATACACACATTATTATTATTGATTATTACACACTATATATACGTCATCATACACACATATACACACATATATCATTACTATTATTATATATATATCATATATATAACATTATTACGTCATTGCATGATATATATTATTATATACATTACACACATTACATCAACTTATTACTATATATATATACACACACGTATCAATACATACACATATCATTATTAATATCATATTGAATACATTACACACACACACACATATTATCATTAATAATACATATTGCACAAATACACATTACATACACACACATTAATACACACACACACACATATTATTATTACATATCATACATATATATATACTACACACACATTACATTATTATTATTATACATATTAACACATACATTATATAATATCATATATATATCATTATTATTATTAATACACATATACATTATCATTAATTATTATTATTACCATACACATATTATATATATACTACATTATTATATATATATTACGCAACATCATTTTCACATTACACATATTATTATCAATACACATATTGATATACACATATGATATTACATTGTTGACACACGATATGATATACATTATTATCATTGATTATTACATATTATTATTATTAACACATACATTATTATTATTATACATACACATTACATATTACATATACGCTGATACACACGTATATTACATATACGTTGACATATATATATATATGCACATTATTATTATTATTATTATTATTACACACATACACATTATTACGCCACATTATTATTATTATTAAGTTATATATCATCATCATTATATATATTATTATTATACCACATTATACATACACACATACACACATTACATATATAAAAAAAAAAGATATATACATATATATATATTGACATATAATACACACACATTATTAATATCATTACCACATTGATATATTACATCATCATCATTGTCATATATCATTATTATATATTAATATATACGTCAATACATATTATTATTACGTCATTACGTCATACATATACATATATACATTATTACATTACATTACATATTATTGTTATATATATACTACATATTATTATTATTATTATTATCATATTACGATATTATTATTATTACCATATATTATATATATAATAACACACACATTAATACCATTACATATATAACACATTACACAACACATTACATTATCAATATTATTGTTATATATCGGTACATATATATATTGATTGACACACATACACAATACGTACATTATCATTATTATTACCACATTATTAACATAATATTACACACATATTATTATTACATTAATATGCACATACAATATCACACATATTATTATTATTACACACACACACATACACACACACACATATATTACATTATGTATACATATCATCATTATTATTAATATCATCACATTATATATATATAATACACACATACACATACACACACATTATTATTATTACATCAACGACATTAATATTATTATATATTAATATATATACATCATACACATACATTAATACCATTATTACATTATTATCCACACACATTACCACACACACATTATTATTATATACACGTACATCATTATTACACAACACACACACATTATATATACGTATACACATATATATATTATATATCATATATACACACATATATTATATACATATATATATTATTACATTATACATGACATTATATATCATATATCATCATACATTATCATTATATATATGATATAATAATACATATATATATTACTACACATATATATACACACACACATTAATATTATCATTATTACTGATATTACCACATTACACATCATTATATATATATATATCGTACAATATATATATATTATTACCACATTAGCTATTGATTGTAGTCATTATTATTATATAATAATATCATTACTATTATCAACACACACATATATCATATATACATATATATATATCATATATATACATCAATATTACACACACACACACACTACACACACACAATATCACACACATACCACGAATATATACATATATATACATATATACATTATTATTATTGACATATTACGTCATCATTATTGATAATATATATTATTACATACACATACATACCATACACAATATATATATACACGTCATCATATATATATACATATTATTAATTACACACACACATATATTAATATCATTAATATATATATATATATATATATATATATATATATTACCGACACATATACATACATATATATATACCATATACATATACATTATTACACACACACATATACATATAATATAACATATACGTTGATGTTGAGATATTACCATATACATATATATTACAATATTATTAGCCAACATATATATATTTACAACATATACGATTACACATTACACATTACACATATTACATACACACATACACATTATATACATTATCATACACATACATTATTATACACACATACACATATACATACATTACACATTACATACACATTACATATTACATATCACATTACTACACACATTACACACATATTGACACACATTACGTACAATATTATTACACACATATCATCATCATTACACATTGATACATTAATATTACATATACATATATTAATATTACACATAATATCATCATTATTAATACAATTACACAATACACAATACATACCACATTAACATATCATTATTACCACATACATATTATTACACATATATACTACATTATTACATACATACACATACATATATACACATATATATTACGTACATACATTATACATATCATATGATACATATATTACCACATTATTACATACACACACACATATATTATACATATATACATATTATCATTATCATACATATTATTATTATTGACAACACACACACACACAACAATATTACACATACACATATATATACATACATACATATACATATTACATATATATCACACATTATCATATTATATACATATTGATATATATCGGTCATCAATGTTATTACTATCATACACACATATATATATATATATATTATATATATATATATATACGGCCATTATTACATATATACATATTATAGTGTTGTATCACAATATCACATATATATATATAATAACATATATATATTATTACCATATACCACATTACATTACATTACACACACACAC
Organism: Eptatretus burgeri; assembly: GCF_056783735.1. Taxonomy (NCBI): domain Eukaryota; kingdom Metazoa; phylum Chordata; class Myxini; order Myxiniformes; family Myxinidae; genus Eptatretus; species Eptatretus burgeri. The sequence goes on along the minus strand of NC_140969.1, from coordinate 27,774,161 downwards.
ATATATTATCGTCATTACACATTACATATATAATATTACGTCATTACATTGAGCCATTATTATTATTATTATTATCATATTACATAATATTATATATCATTACATATATATCATTATTAATATTATTACCATTATCATACATTAATATATATATACATATACATCATTAATATTACACATACATATATCATTATTGACAATTATTATTATTATAATATCAACACACACATACATATGGATATATATATAACATCAATATTATTATACATATACATATTATATTAATACCACATACATATTATTATTATTATTATTACCACACATGACACACAACACATTATTATCATTACACAACACACACATACACACACACATACATACATACATTATCATCATCATTATTACAACATTACATATTATTACACATACATACATAACACACATACACATACACATTATTATCATTACTATTATTGTCATCATTACACAATACCACATATTACGTTATCATTATTAATTATACACACATACATATACATCATTGATTATATATATATACATATAATATTACACACATTATTATTATATACATTATTATATATTACCATTACATACATAATATATTATTATTATTACGTCATTAATATGTTGACAATATACATTACATACATATACACACATTATATATATACATTACACATCATTATTACATTATCATCAATATTATACATATTACATTATTATTATTATTACATTACATATATACATTGAAAGACATAACACATATATACATATATATATATCAACACACATATATACATATATATTAAAATACATTATTAATACACACATATATACACACACACATATACACACATATATTAATATCGGTCATATCATATATACGCACATATCATTACATGTATTATATATTATTACATTATCATCATTACACATTGGCTTATTATTAAGTTGATACATATATATATTATATATTATTATCAACACACAACACACATATATGACATATTATTATGTCATCAATCATTATATACATATTAATATTACACATACATACATTATTATTATCATTAATTCATCATCAATACATTACATATTATTACTACACATTACCATACATTACATATATACATATATATATATATATACCACACATATATATGATATATACCATATACACACATATACATATATTATATATATATATATATACGATATTATCATATATACATACATATACATACATATTATATATATATATACATACACACACATATATATATATATATATCATGATACACACATTACTGTATCATCATTATATATACATATACACATATTATATATATATATACATACACATTACGTCATCACATATTATATATATACATACACATATTACATTATTACACAATATTATAACACATCGACACACATATACACATATACATATTATTATATATCGACACATATTATCATCTATTATTATTACGACATTATTATTATATACATATATATATACACATTAATATCATTATCAATATATATCATATGTCATCATCATCAATAATATATACCACAAATACATTATTATTACGACACACATTGAATATCATTACATAATATCATTATCAATATTGACATACAACACACATATATATATTATTTCACACACATATTATTACCACACATTACACACATATATCATTACATATTATTATATATTATTGATACAATTATCATTATTATCATATATATATATATATATTATTATTATATATTACACACGTCATCAATATTAATACGACACACATTAATACACATATTATCATTAATACATACGTCATCAATACCATATATACATATATACATATACACACACAATGGTTATCATCATCATTACACACACATTAATTATTACGCCACACATTACATATATACATAATACAATATATACATATATTATATATACATACATATACACACACATACGTACACATAATATATATATACTATATACATATATATATATACATATATTACACACACACATTATTACTGACACACATATATATACACACACATTATATACATATACATATACATATATAACATATACACATACACATACACACACATACACACAACATTGATCCCACATATATACATATACTACATATTAATATTATTATACATTATTATATATTGTCATCGACATACATATTACATACATACATATATATATATATATATATCATCATATACATATATATATTACATATTACTACACACATATATATATATATACATATATACATACATATATATCATATATCATATATCAACATTCACACATATATATATATATATATATATACATATACATATACACACATATATATATATATATATATATATATATACATATACACATATATATATATATATACACATATACACATTATTACACATACATTATTATTATTATTGATTACATCATCATTATTATATATATATACACATATACACATACACATATATATTATTACATACATACATACGCATGCATTGCCGATATTATCAATATCATTATTACACATTACATATATATACATTATTATTACATTACATACCATTACATTATTATATATTATTACATATTATTATTACACACATGTTATCATACATATACATTATACATTATTATTACACACACATTAATGCTAATACATATATATTATTATTATTATCAATTACTTCATACATATTAATATTACACACACATTATTATTATTGATCAACACACATACACATTAATATTATATATTATTATCACATATTTATCATCATTTATATATATAATATTGACACACACACACACACACACGTCAATTATTCATATACATACATTATACATATTAATATTACATATTATTATATATATATATATATATATATTTACTATACACACACATACATCATATACCATCATTGAGCCATATATTATTGATTACGACATTATTACATTATTATCATTATCATCATCAACACACACACACACACACACACACACCATTATTACCACATATATACCATTATATACACAATATCATACGATATTACTGACACACACACATATATTATCACGAGCCACCATCATATCATTACATATTTCACATTACACACACACATATACCATCATACATTATTATATACATACACATTGATTATTACCACATTATTGGCCACATATATCATATATACATATACATCATTGATATTACACATACATATTATATATATATATATCATCATCAATACATATTATATATATATATGGCCACATATACACACATTACCAGAAACATCATCATATAATATTAGACACACACACATTATTACATCATTGTTGTTGCCACACACACATATATTATCATACACACATATATATATTATATATATATACCATTGACATTATTACGACATTACGTCATCATTGATATAGTATGATATATACATATATTATATACATATATATATATATATACGATACGATGATACGCATATATATCATATATACACACACACATATATATATATATCGGTCATCATTATATGATATATATATATATCATCATATATCATATACTACTATTATATATATATATATATATACTATATATATATATATACACATATATCATCATATATATCATATACAATATTACTATCAATATTACATACAATATATACATATATACCACACACACACAACATACGTCATCAATATATGACACATATATATACAATAACATATACATATATTATATACATATATACATATTATATACAATATTACGGATACATATACGCGCATTATCGGTCATATATATATATATATATATATATATATACAACATATACATATTATATATACATAATACCACACATACACACACAATAAACATATATTACACACATACACATATACATACAATATTGCCACATATATATATACATACACATATACATATATATACATACATACATATATACATACATATACATACATATATACATGTATATATATATATATACACATATACATGTACACACATATTACAGCTATATATTTCATATATATATATATATACATATATATATATATATATACACACACACACACACACACACACACACACACACACACACACACACACACACACACACAAATAATAACACACACAGATACACACACAGAGACACACACACGTGTATATGTATGTGTAATATATGGACATTGTATGTCGCTCCACGGGACTTTGAACAGTCCCGCCTAACCTAGGGATCATGGAGCCGAAACGATGGAGGCGGTTTATTTATTTATAACCCAAACATGGCGGTTCGATTCGGCTCTTCCTTCCGCAAAACGGGACGAGGAAGGTGGCACGAGTCACTTTTCACTGAGTTGATGATGTTTATTTGTTTTTATTATTACCAGAAATAACAAGACTCGCAAGAAGAGGGATCCGGGGCCATTTTTCCGACGGGGATGGTGTGGGATCGGGCGTGGGGAAAAACACAGACAATTCCAATGAATATACAGTTCTCAATCCCCTCTAAGGCGCTGGCAAGCACACACACACACACACACGCACACACACACACACACACACACACACACACACACACACACACACACACACACACACACACACACACACACACACACACACACACACACACACACAACGTAGCTATTTCTGGTGGTCAGGCTGGACCGTGGTGTGGACGTAACTGTCCCTGGATCGGCGACGGACGAGCTGGCCTTGCTCTCGTCAGGGGGGGCAGGAGAAACCGTGGTGCTGTCGACCTCCTGGTCTTGGCCCAAGTCCGCTCACAGCCGCCAGGGAACCAGTTCTGGCACCAAGTTGCGAGCAGGAGAGGGAGGCAGGTCCGCCCGCCGTTCGACCCCGTACTCCGAGTCAGCAGAACCCCAGAGCCAACCAAGGTGAGGCACGAGGCTCAGCAAGGCTCCAAGACACGATCAAGAACACGATCGAATCAGCACAACAAGGATGCTCCCCGCGCAACATGCTCCCCGCGCAACAGCCTCCCCACCAAAAAAACACGATATTTTCGGTTGTAATCTTCTTCCTCTTCCTTTTCGACCCCGAACAGAACCTTTTTATCCTCCTGCCCTCGTCACCTCCAATCGAGCCGTTTATTGGCCCACCGCCGTTGCCTTCTGCCAATCGTGATCACGGGGCGGAGCCATCCGCTGCACTGTCCTGTGACGTCACGGCCAGTCTCCAGAGAATACCAAAAAGGGGTTTACGCAGACACACTTACCCTATCCCGTGTCCCTATCTAATTACGTTACAATTATCATTTCCCCCCTTGAAGAAATGAACATTTACTAGACAACTTATCACCACTGAATTTCTACTTATTACATTGAGATCCTGGTAAACTCGAACAGCATGGCATACCTAATTAAACATCCTAATTACCCTTTGAATGCATACCCCCCCTCAAACGTAACACTGCCCCCTCCTCTGGTACCGCAGCTCCTGCAAGGTATATCACAGGCGCTACCGTACCAGCCTTAACACTTACTGACTCACACCTAATTAACCTCACGAAATAAAGTAGGAGGGGCAATGGGCAGCAAGTCGCAGCTAACTTACCTATCCTGATTAATGTACTACCCCCTCATGGCCTTATCCTCGCCTGAACAATCATTCGTTTTTTTATTTTTATTTTATCACATGAGAGCACTGAGCGAAGTTGCACTCCATCTTCTGGGTCATCGCTCTTGCCCAACACTCTCCAGTGATCTGGGGAGGGGAAACAAAAGGTTCCACAAAACACAACACTTATACTTTACATTCCTACTCTAAGCCTTAACGACACTATTCACAGGATATTTACACTTGACCGCCTCCCCCAGTGGATGCTAATAGACCCAGCGTTACCTGGGGAGCCAATTTTCAAATTTGCTTGCCCCAAAATTATGCGGACATCATGCCCTTGCTGCACCTGTCAAGTTGTGCGGGATCGGGTGGGACTCACACATCTTCACAACACTCACACCATGGTCATCATCACATTTCTAGGTCATGGTCCTCATTTTAATCATGCAGGCTGAATCCCGTCGTGGCCGTGGGGTGGGTTACCACAAGATGATGGGGGCATCTCAGGTGCAACCATGCCCACAGGTAAGCTTTAGTCCAACCCGGACGCTTCTCCGCCCTGCTCCCTTTGATTCCCTCCCCCCTGGTAGCCATCAGCTCTAATCCCGTACAACACTCTGGAAGAGGTCTCACTGGCTCCTCTGGCCTTGCTGGGTCGCCAAGGTCCTACCCGCCTTGGTCGCCCAACCAGACCCTCTCCCAGTTGCCTCCAGACACTGTCACCATTAGCCACCAGGTGGTGAATCTCCTTGAAGGGGGTCGCAATTCACGCTCACCGTGAGCCTCAGCAATCCCTGTGGACAAGCACATCATCCCCACCCACAAAACCCACATGACTCCCCCACCCCATCGGCCTTACATGTGACACCTGCATTTCAAACACTTCACCAACCATGACCTTCCCTGTCACCACACCATGCCCAATAAAAAAACAATGTGTGCAACATACATTTCACTTCTTCACTTCAAACAACTCACACAGCACTTCTCACACGATCCACGCACCAGCCATTGGACAGCCACTCGTGCCCGCTTTGTTTCCAATTACCCACTGTCCCGATTGTCACTCTAAAACCCAGCAGAACTTACAAACCCATGCCAATTTTCCCACAATTCATTTTTTTCCACCAAAGGAGGGCACTTCGCCACAATCTCAGCAGCCGAGCATGGCCGTATATGCTCAGCCCAATCTAGTCTCCCCGACCCATGAAAGGGCATCTCGGATAGACCTGGTGGTTCAGCAGGAGGATTCACCCTCTCCGAGTCTAAAAGTCTATTGGAGGGTCCCTCCATCGCCGGGTACCGGCAATATCGTTGCATATGTCCTCTTCGCCCGCACCGGAAACAACTCCCCATAAAAGGCCCCCGTGAGTATCGGTGAAATGTCTCTTCCGGTTCCGGACCCCCTCGGCCATAATCGAATTGCTCTATTGGCTGGGCTGGACCCCGCCGCTTTGGCGCACTAACTACCGGATTACCCTTTATCAAACTCGACAGTTTCTGGCAAATTTCCTGAAACATTTGGGTAATGCCAATTTCTCCCAGCCCCCCTCCCTGATCCTGAATCTCTGCCTGTCGGATCGTCACCGATGGCCTCTCGGGCACCCGACCCGGCCGACTCCACGAGGCCAGCCTGGCCGCGCACTCGGCCGCTCGGTGCATGGTGGGTGGATCCTGTAACTCCACTAGCGCTCGGACCTCAGGGTCAGGAAGAGCAGCTAAAAATTTCTCAAGTGCCAGTCTGTCCCATGCCTCCACTGTAAGGTCCCGATACGCGATCCTGACTGATTGGTAAATGTCCTGTGCCAGCTCCTGCACTGTCTCACCCGGCTTTAATCTGCGGTGCTGGAGCTGGGCCCGCACCAGATCACAGTTTGCCGCGAACCCAAACCGACGGCTCAACACCTCGCAAATGTGGGAGCTGGTCAACATTCCTCCGCGATCACGTTTAACACATCTGCGGCTGGTCCCCGCAACGTTGCCACCAAATTCCCTGTACGTTCCCGCTCATTCCACCCGTTTAGTCGGGAAATGGACTCAAGTTGCGTCAGAAAAGCTTCAACGCTCCCTGACCCGTCAAAATTTACCAGGGGGATCACTTTTACGGTGGCCCGCTTCTCAGTTTCTCCCTTGTCCGAATCCAGCCCAGGGATCAAACACCCTTGTGGCTGCGTATCCAATTTCGGAGCCCACTGTGGCCAAAGATGTTTTGTTGTGAGGGTCTCATGGGTCAATTTTGCCTCCTGTTCCAAACGTTGAATGGACCGATTCACCTCTTCCCGCAGGATCTTCTGGGCCTGCACAACCTCCTCCAAGGCTCCGTCGCGAGTTTGTAGCTGCTCCTCAACCAACCCGGACACTCTACTTACAAAAGACGGCTCTACCAGGCCTTTATCCAAGACTTCATCTTGGCTCATAATTTTATCTTGTTCATCCAAACGAGCCTCCAATCCTTTTACCTCCTCCGCCAAATTCATCCCTTGCTTCCTCAGCTCTCCCCACTCTTCAACTTGCAGCTGCATACGAGCATCCACACAGGCACGATGACGTTCCAGGCTTTCATCCACTTTATCAACCCGAATGTTCGTTGCATCAATTTTATCTACCAATTTTTTTCGTATATTTTTTCCCCCTCCAATGTAATTTCTACCTTTGTTTCCTCCAATCTATCCTCGAATTTGCTTTGTATTTCTCCCAATTTAACATCCACACACTCCTGCATCTCAGTTTTCATTTTCTCCATCTTTTTCCCCAATTCATCCCTCATTAAATCAAACCGTGCACCCAACTGTTCCCCCATTACCCACAATTGATCTGTCATTTCTGCCCTCTGTGCCGTCATTTCTGCCCTCTGTGTCACGAATTGATTTTCCATTTGTGCCGTCATTTCTGCCATTTGTGCTCCCTGTGCCGTCATTTTTGCCCCCTGTGCTGTAATTGCACTCATTAAACGTTCCAACATTGTCCAGATCGTCATCGTGCCGGTTTCCGGCGCTGCCGGCTCCGTTACGGGCGATGAAGCACGGTCCACGCTCGGAATGGGGGAGGTTCCAACCCTACCCCCGTCTCTCCCTTCTTCCCCCGACTCGCTGCCAGACACGTGGCCTTCCTCCTCAAACATCTGCACATCCGCCATGGTGCAGAAGTCCCGTTTGCCGCCAATTAATTTAAATTTGAAAAATCCCGCCAAAATTTTCCCGCGCTCGCGTGCTTTTCTGTAGTAATTTTATATTCCAATTCGTGGCGAGATTTTAATCTTGGTTATATTCTCCCGATACCAAATATAATTTAGAGGGGTTCGAACATCCAACACCCTGACACCAATGTGACGTCCACGGGACTTGAACAGTCCCGCCAACGTAGAATGAGACGAAACGATGGAGGCGGTTTATTTGTTTATAACCCAAACATGGCGGTTCTAATCGCTCTACCGCAAACGGGACGAGGAAGGTGGCACGAGTCACTTTTCACTGAGTTGATGATGTTTATTTGTGTTTATTATTAACCAGAAATAACAAGACTCGGCAAGAAAAGGGATCCGGGGCGATTCGACGGGATGGTGTGGGATCGGGCGTGGGGAAAAAGACAATTCCAATGAATATACAGTTCTCAATCCCTCTAAGGGGCCAAGCACACACACACACACACACACACACACACACACACACACACACACACACACATACACACACACACACACACACACACACACAACGTAGCTATTTCTGGTGGTCAGGCTGGACCGTGGTGTGGACGTAACTGTCCCTGGATCGGCGACGGACGAGCTGGCCTTGCTCTCGTCAGGGGGGGCAGGAGAAACCGTGGTGCTGTCGACCTCCTGGTCTTGGCCCAAGTCCGCTCACAGCCGCCAGGGAACCAGTTCTGGCGCAAAGTTGCGAGCAGGAGAGGGAGGCAGGTCCGCCCGCCGTTCGACCCCGTACTCCGAGTCAGCAGAACCCCAGAGCCAACCAAGGTGAGGCACGAGGCTCAGCAAGGCTCCAAGACACGATCAAGAACACGATCGAATCAGCACAACAACAAGGATGCTCCCCGCGCAACAGCCTCCCCACCAAAAAAACACGATCTTTTCGGTTGTAATCTTCTTCCTCTTCCTTTTCGACCCCGAACAGAACCTTTTTATCCTCCTGCCCTCGTCACCTCCAATCGAGCCGTTTATTGGCCCACCGCCATCGCCTTCTGCCAATCGTGATCACGGGGTGGAGCCATCCGCTGCACTGTCCTGTGACGTCACGGCCAGTCTCCAGAGAATACCAAAAAGGGGTTTACGCAGACACACTTACCCTATCCCGTGTCCCTATCTAATTATGTGACAATTATCATTTCCCCCCTTGAAGAAATGAACATTTACTGGACAACTTATCACCACTGAATTGCTACTTATTACATCGAGATCCTGGTAAACTCGAACAGCATGGCATACCTAATTAAACACCCTAATTACCCTTTGAATGCATACCCCCCCCTCAAACGTAACAATATGTAATCCCTCCCAAAGGTGCTTCGACAAAGAATTGACCGAGGGGGTAAAATACTTATTGATGCAAGATATTTTAGCTTTTCATTTTTTATTAATTTGTAAAATTTTCTGAAAACATGTTTTTACTTTGCCATTATGGGATATTTTGCGTCGATCGGTGACAAAAAATTTCAGTTGAATCCATTTTAAATTCAGGCTGTAACAACAAAATGTGAAAAAGTAAAGGTGTGAATACTTTTGGAAGGCACTGTGTGTGTGTGTGTGTGTATATATATATATATATATATATATATATATATATATATATATATATATATATATATATATATATATATTCAGTCTGAAACCTGGTCATCATTTTAAAGAAATGAACTTTTCTTTCCTTTTTTTGTGGGGGCCTAAATCACTTTCCTACACCCACTAAGAAATGGGGTCGGGAATCATTTAATATTACCTTTCACGTAGCTACAAATGCTTAGGCATGATAGAACGATTTAAAAATTTTTTTCTTTGCCTAATATCTTCCCCGGCACCGACTGATGAACCTCTGAAAGTTTGTCGAAGATCTGTTTGGCCATCTCTGAGAAAAATGGTTACACACAGACAGACAAACATCTCTCTTGTAGTATAGATTGTGTTTTATATGATCGAAAAGACTAGTCAGACTTGCATATCACATTTGAATAGAGACAAATTATTCTGGATCATTTAAGAATGATGAGCAAAGAGGTGGTACCAGTGGGACAAAACATTTGATGGAAAAACAGAGAAGCAGGTCAAACACAAACAGGCTTCCCCATGTTAAAGTATGGAATCGTTCAGATGAGACCTCACACCTTGCAGGACGGTGCTTCCGCTACATCCCGGTTGAGGAGCCTGAAAAAAAAAATCAAAAGGAAAAGCATTTCTAAGAGAATTAATGCATTTTATACTGTGTAATGTGGAGTTCAAATCAACACAAGCAGGGGCTATATCATGTTGCTTTTTATTCAAGAATAAATAAAGGATAGTGTATGGTATATTTCTAATCAACAACCATTTTTGCTTTATTCTTATAAATAAAACTTTTGACATTATGTACAGCAATTATAACTGCACTTATCATTCTTCAAAATAATTCTGGAATTTTGCATGTGTCGAAACGTGAGAAACCAAACCGCAGTAGGTAGTTCCAGTGTTACCAATGCTTGGAATTTTACCAAGATCATGGAAAATTGAATCCCATTTATCAAGATTTCTTGATGATTTGATGCAAATTATTGAGTGAACAAGGGACGTGTAATGATGTACACAGACTTGGAAAATTTCAGATGGTCAACCTTGCTGGAAGCTGAAAAAAAAAAAACAAACAAACAAAAAAAACACAAATAATGTTGGAAAAATAGCAACTTCTGGAGCGCAATGCAAATGTGCCCAAGTCAAAGGAAGCAATACTAGAAAAGAGAAAGGAACAAAACACAGGATGTGATCTCACAGAAAGCATGCATGAAACATAAGAAGTGATACCAGACAGAAACCATGCATGAAACATAGGAAGTGATACCAGACAGAAACCATGCACAACACTAAGGACGTGATACCAGACAAAGCAAGTACAAAACCAAGGAACTGACAAACCATGCACGAAGCATCGGAAGCAATACCACACAGAAAGCATGCACGAAACATAGGAAGTGATACCAAAAAAGAAACCATGCACAACACTAAGGACGTGATACCAGACAAAGCAAGTACAAAACCAAGTAAGTGACAAACCATGCACGAAGCATCGGAAGCAATACCACACAGAAAGCATGCACGAAACATAGGAAGTGATACCAAAAAAGAAACCATGCACAACACTAAGGACGTGATACCAGACAAAGCAAGTACAAAACCAAGGAAGTGACAAACCATGCACAAAGCAATACCAGACAGAAACCATGCACAAAACATAGGAAGTGATACCAGAGAGAAACCATGCACAACACGAAAGACATGATATCAGACAAAGCATGTGCGAAACCAAGGAAGTGACAGGAACCATGCAAGAAAAACTTAAGAAAGTGATATCAGACAGAAACCATGCAGGACACATAAGAAGTGATATCAGGCAGGAACCATGCATGAAATTAAGGAAGTGATAAACAGGAAATATGCATGAAATTAGGAAAGTGATACCAGACAGAAACCATGTACGAAACATAGGAAGTGATATCAGGCAGGAATCATGCAGGAAACAAAGGAAGTGATATCAGACAGGAACAATGCATGGAACTCATAGCATAGAGAGAGGACGTGTGGGAAACAAAGGAATTGACACAAGATAAATCAAGACTATACTGGAGAAATCAATGGGGTGGGGGCAGGGGGCATTGGATGGGCATAAAATGATAGCTGTGGTTGAAATACATTGTGTACATCTATCAGAAAACCATAGCTGATGACCATAATCCAAATGAAAGCTGCAAATAAACTTTCCTCATGAATTGCACAAAGTCACTCCAACAGGGAGGTTTTCCAAGGATAAAATGGCCATGATATACTGCAGCATAGATCAAGTTGAAAAGGTGTGTTTAGGTGAGGAGAAAAAAAAAGGCAACACAACCATGGCCTTCCATTGCACAAGCAATACGTTAAAAAACATTCGCCTTTCGAACAGCCTGTTTGGCATGAGAGTGAACATGTCGTTCATTTTTGGAGTAAACCATTGAGATTTGATTATTTTGCATCGCTAATAGCAACTAAAGAAATGTGAGCCCCACCCCTAACACCCTTTGTGAGAGACTCCAGGGAGGCCCAACTGATGGTCCCCCAAAAGGACAATAAATTCTTACATGCTACATTCATGCATTCATCATGATAAAAGGTCAACTTTTACAGTTTAAAAATAAAATAACATTATCGATCTAATTGCACAGATTGCTGAACACGAACGAGAGTACAGAATTCAGCATTCATCATCAAGGGGAAAGAAATACCGTGATCGATTAACAAAATGCTGAATGTATGATTAATTTAAATTAAAAAAGAAAGAAAGAAGTTAAACAAACACAAGTGCGTCGTTCCCAACAACTGCTTTCAGAGAACAGTAAGTGGCCAATTTGTTTAGCCATGGGGTGACGGTCAGTGCGGTAGAGCTGCCAGGCACAATGTAATGCACACGCAGACTGAAGGATCAGTCGCCAACATCAGTATCCCGGTCACCGATGAGCCAGAGTACACGAAAGGTGAGGGCCAATAGGCCCGTACCCAGAAGATCACCCAGCGCCGTTAGATAAGGAATGGCATAATTGTCTGGGTCGATCTGACGTTTCCACATCCACGGCACCATCCAGTCAGCCACGTAGAGCAGCAGCAACACCTGGATAGATTAGTAATGGTTATGTTTATAAGGGATTTGTTCAAAATGTTATTTGTTTACACCATATTAAGGTAAACTTCCCAACTGAATTAGTGTATTCAAAGTAAATTTGGTCAAAGTATAAATGTGTACGGAATGTCATACTTTACATTTCAGAATAAGGTCTCAAAGTGATTTACAGTGCAGGAATAACTTGATAGAAAAATGTTCACAAAAACAATGGTTAGAAGATACTGGATATTTTGAAAAGAAAAGAGATTAACAAAACCAACTTAAAAGATGGATTTTAAAAGATTTTAAACCCCAATTGAGGAATCTCTGAATCATAAAAGGAAATTTCATTACCTCTGCCACCGAAGATGAAGGAGGTTATGTTTTCACCCCTCTCTGTCTGTTTGTTTGTTTGTCTGTTTGTGTGCAGGATATCTCTAAAAGTTGTGGACGGATCCGTTTGAAATTTGGTGGGCAAGTTGGGTGTGTGACAAGGATGAACTGATTAGATTTTGGTGAAGATCTGAATCCGGATCCGATAATGTTTTAAGTGATTCTTCACCATTGAGAGATGGGGCCAAAAAAGATATATAGGACGATATTTCGAAAATGTATTGGGCCCGATATGTTCTCGTGGATCAGGCATTACATGGCAGAGCTACGTGCTCTACCGAGTGTCCTAGTCCATGTTGTAACACACTGCTTGTTGCTAAAAGGAATACATCTGATAATTCTGATCAGATACGCATGTTCTTTGTTGGAGGTCACCCTGGATTGTCTAGATTGAGGCCTGAGGTAAACATCATTGGTTTGTTGATGTTTATGGACCAATCTGCTGATAACAGTCCAATATAAGCCAAGATGACATCCAGTTTCATTGTAGGACTCCCCACCATTGTTCACCCCAATAATTTGCCATCTTTGGGCTTCACAAAGTCTTCTACGGACCACTATAACAAAGCCTGCCAATGGAAGTACGTAATGATATTGCTACCTTCTCCTATCATCGAACAGGTGAAAGTGTTTTTTCAAGTGGATGCCCCTACAAGACTGTTCATGGTGTGTTTGCAAAATTGCTTGATCAAGTGATGAATGGAAAAATACAGCCTGTGCATGGAGAGTTCTTTTAGTTTTTAGAAAATACAGCCTCTTCATGGAGAGAGGATTGAAGGTGGGGGGGGGGGGAGGCAGGGTTCCAGACGGTCCTTTCGGAGAGACATAGTGAGAGTGTGAGATTTGTCAGGGTTGAAAAATATGTTCCACATGATGGACCAGCTTGTGATTTTATCCAGATCTGCAGACAGCGAAGAAGCTGCTGCTTGCCGGTCTGAGGGATGACAGATGATATGGCAAAGGGTAGAGTCATCAGCAAAGAGATAAAGAAGATTTTCCAGACAGTTAGATCATTGATGAAAACCAGAAATATAACAGGGCCCAGAACACTGCCTTGAGGAACACCAGGTCAGGTCAGGTCAGGTATGGGAGCATGCGCCAGAGCAGCGCGTCGCTTAGTCCACTTTCTGCCGGTACTCCAGGAGCCTCCGTCTGGCCATCACCCAGGCAGATGCCTGGCCAATCCCAATCTCCTTGAGATGCCGATCAACCTGCTGCAATCAGGAGGCACATGGTCAGCCCATTGGCCTCCTCCACTCATGCGACTCCCTCGCTGAGAGAATCTGGTGAGCAGGATCAGCGTCAAGAAAACGAGCCACATATCCATACAGCCACAGCTGACACTCACTGACTATGCAGGTAACAAATCTCATTTGAGTCTCTCAGCAACCGCTCGTTGGACACAAAGTCCGACCAGCGATAGCCAAGGATTCTCCGAAGAGACCTGGTACCAAAGGAATTAAGTCTCCATCTCAGATCCTCAGGAACACCAGCCTGGACAGGAAGAGGGGATGAGAAAACTCCATTAAGGGCTACCCTTTGGCTACGACAGGAGAGGAAGTCCGAGAGCCATGAGTGGAGATGTCCTTGGATACCATAGGAAGAGAGTTTGGTGAGCAGGGCAGAGTGCCAGACCGTATTGAAGGCACACGATATGTCTTGGGATATGGCTCTAATTTCTTGTCTGGCATTGAGTACCTCCATCCATTGTTGGGAGAGCAGAAGCAGCATATCCAGGGTAGAGTGACCTTGTCTGAAACCAAATTGATGATCGGAAATCAAGCCATTGGAGAAGAGGAAGGATTTAATGTCTGAAGCGATGATGGATTCCATAACCTTGCTGATGATTGGGAGAAGGCTGATTGGTCTGTCGTTGCAGGGATCTCTTTTTACACCTTTTTAATGCAGAGTGTAAAACACAAGATTTCAACTTGGCAAGTTAGAGGCGACGAAATGTGGGATGGAAGGAATCAAAATCAGGTTTTATTTTATATATTTATTTTTCCCAAACGTGGTTAAAACGCAATAATTCACTGTGGGGGACGCCAAGTACACCAGAATACCGAGATAATCGTTTATTGACTCGTCATGATAAGGAGGTTCCAAATAATATAATTTCAAACTCTGTGATTGTGGTGACAATATTAAATATATAATGACCGATATAAGAATGCCCTTTCACTTTTATCAGCAGGAGGAGGGGAGGACAGAGAGCTTGGGTTCAGAGGGAGGGAAGAGAGCAAAGATGGGTGGAAGATGGAGGTTGAGATTTTGGGGCAGGGGGAGGAAGGGGTTGGGAATGTTGGTGGGGCTGGGGGGGGGTTAGGTTGAGGAGTTATGGTGAGCGTTAAGGAGTTGTGGTGGGTGGGCACTGGGGGAGAGGGTTTGCAGGCTTGGAGTGGGGAGGGCATTGAAGCTTTTAGGTTGGAGTAGAGGTTGAAACTTGGGGTTTGGGAGTGGGGCTTGATGACCTGGGGTTTGGGAGTGGGGCTTGATGACTTGGGGTTTGGGAGGAGAGGGGTTGAGGACTTGATGTTATATTTTACACAAGCGCGGCTGTTCCGCACATACCTGCGAGTATTATTATTATGAGTAATCCAGTTCACAACTGGCTCCATGACTCAGGGTGTGGTTAGTACCTTCTGGGGCATGGTCATCTGAATATACCCTTTGCGTGGTCGTGACTCCACCACCCAAGCGTGTGACAATATTTATAACATACTGTACATATCAAGCAAATCCCAATTAAATTCTCAAGCCTGTGTTTATTGAAACACCGAATATTTTTTGTTCGCAACACAGAACTTCACAGCTCATCCCTCCGCTAATCTTTCACAAGAGTGAGGCCTCCGTTAACATCCGTCCAAAAAGCCACAATGAGGGGGTGGGCCTAAATGTGACAACAAATGAACAATTCCCCTCTTCCGACCCACACCAAAGATCCCTCTTCAGGCTTGTAACATTGACGAGTCACAGAGTCAGGCTTAATGGCAGAGCTGAGCTGTTCAGGGAGTTGAGGCATAAAACTGTATGTGCGCTAAGGGTGGACAAAGAGGCCTATGTGCGAGGAATCTGTGAGGGGGTAGAGCATCACCTGTGGTCAAGTGATTCTCATCCTGCTTACAGGGGAATTTGTGCATTGCGTTCCTCAAAGCCCATCCCTGTATACTGCAGTGTACTGCAGTTCGAGCAGAGGGTGGTGGGCTCTTGACAAAGGAGTCCGAAGTGAAGGCCCGCTGGGCCGGTACTTTGAGCGGCTGTACCAGGCTGATCCACCAGCTGTCAAGTTGGATGTCAGGTTTGTTACTATTCCAATTGCTGCCCACCCTCCAATCAACTGTGGTCCACCTTCGTTTGTGGAGACATAGGCTGCAATGAACCGGTTGAAATGGAGTAAAGCTCCTGGGATCTGCAGCATCCATGTTGAACATCTCAAGGCTGGTGGAAATGCTGCACTCACGTCGTTACATGCAGTTCTGTGCTCTGCCTGGAACACAGGCATCATCCCAACTGACTGGAAGCAGAGCGTTGTTGTCCGTCTCTGGAAAGGGAAGGGTGATCCCCAGAACTGCAACAACTACCGAGGGGTGACGTTGCTCTCAGTGCCGGGCAAGATCTTTGCTCGGATAATTATTGATAGGGTTCACCACCATCTGCTTGAGCACCAGCGTCCAGAGCAGACAGGCTTTACACCAAAGAGTTCAACGATTGACCGTATCCTTGCTCTTCGGATTTTCACTGAACGCAGATGAGAGTTTCAGCAGGGCTGCTTGCAGCCTTTGTTTACCTCTGCAAAGCATTTGATTCAGTGAATCGGGATGCCGTCTGGAGGATTCTTGGTTTTCGTGGGGTGCCACCAAAACTGATCGATCTGATGGCTGAACTATACTCTGGTACTGAGAGTGCTGTGAGGTGTGTTGGTTCCATCTCTGACTTATTTACAGTTGTGACTAGAGTTCATCAGGGGTGTATGCTGGCCCCCACACATTTCAGCGCTTATCTGGAATGTATTCTGGGGAGGATGTCAGAAAGATCAAGCCGTGGTGCATCGTTTGGGAGTATAAAGTTCTCTGACCTTGATTTCACAGATGATGCAGTCATCTTTGCTGAGACTCTGGATATCCTTTTGGGGATCCTCGAAGAGCTGAATGAGGAGTCAGAGCTGCTGGGATTATGGGTTTCCTGGGTCAAAACTAAGATCCAGGCTTTCAATGACATCTTGGATGCTGCTATCTTGTCTGTATCTGTTTGTGGTGAAGAGGTTGAGGTCACAGAGAGATTCACTTACCTTGGCAGTGATATTCATTTCTCTGCTGGCTGTGAGTGAGCCAGAGGTCAATAGACATCTGTGTTTGGCCTGGGGAGTCATGGATTCAATGGATAATGGGGTGTGGTGCTGCCGGTACCTGTGCAGGAGGATGAAAGTCTGATTCTTCAGGTCCTTTGTGTTTCCAGAATTGCTCTACGGATGTGAGACTTGGACTCTGACCAAGGAGCTGAGACTGAGACTTAACTCCTTTGGTACCAGGTCTCTTCGGAGAATCCTTGGCTACCGCTGGTCGGAGTTTGTGTCCAATAAGTGGTTGCTGAGGGAGACTCAGATGAGATTTGTTCGCCCTATAGTCCATAAGCATCAGCTGCGGCTGCATGGACATGTGGCTCATTTTCCTAATGCTGATCTTGCTCATCAGATTCTCTCAGCGAGGGAGCCTCATGAGTGGAGGAGGCCAACGGGCTGACCATGTACCTCCTGGTTGCAGCAGGTTGATCGGCATCTCAAGGAGATGGGGATGGGCCAGGCATCTTCCTGGGGAATGGCCAGACGGAGGCCCTGGAGTACCGGCGGAAAGTGGATGCAGTGACGCGCTGCTCCAGCCCATACTCCCGTACCTGACCTGACCTGACCAAGATCCCTCCCTCCCCTTCCCATATCCAGCCCCCATTCCATGCCCTTCCCCCTTATGCTAACCATTATCTTTTCTTTTTCTGTTCACACTATAGTTGTTCTTGGTCTTGGTTATTCCCTTACCTTATCATTGATATTATCTTGATAATCTATGTATTGGGGTATGCAGTGTTCTTTTGATTATGGTATTCCTTTATATTTTTTGTTGGTGGTGGTAATTGTTATGGGATTGCAAGGAATGGGGCTTTGAAATATAAAAATGTTACAGTTTAATCACCAAATTGTTTGTGGCAACACAAGTTGTTCATTGGTCATCAGACTTCGGCACTTGAGGCTTTTGAGGCAGATGTAGACCGAGTGGTCTCACTTCTGAAAGGTCCGCAGAGGCATGGCTGTGAGGTGTTGTATTGCCAACTAAAATGTCGAGCATTTTAATAAGTCAGGTTGGAAAGCTTAAAGTGGATTTGTTTGTCAATATTCCCAACTGAAAAGCCATGTATACAGACAAGCATACCAATACAGAGAGAGGCTTGCTCTCCCAGAAGGACAAAACCACATAATGCAGAGGGGTTTGCTAACCTGTAAGAGTGCTGCGGTCAAGTAGAAAATTATGAAGATAGGTGTGAGGGTTGTATGGCCACCTTGCATAAAATTGATGGTGTACAAGAACACCAAATGACCAGGTACAACCAACAGGAAAAGGACCCGTGCAGAACACGAATTCACACCTGCCATCACACACAAACATTCGTAAATTAATAAACGTTTTATAATGCAAGCTTTACTGTACAGTGGATGTCAAGATGAGGATAACTATACATTTTAAAAGGTTTATGGCCCACACGAAACAAATCAATGGTATCCACAAATGGCATGTACAATGGCAACCCCATCAATTTAATGCTTGATTAAAAACCAACTTAGAACTTACCTGCCACCTCTTTCAAATATCTAGAATGCAGGGATTTTAAATTGTTGGCTACAAATTCATATCTTCAATTTGGAAACAAATCAAACAAAGAAGCATCTGAACAAAATTCAATCATAATCAAGGCTTCCTCAGTGATGCGCGTTTCTGTCTACGCTGTTGATGACTCGCCAATAAGCCATGAAACCAGTCCAGCAGCTGATGGTGGCATGTAGCACTGGGATTCTCATGTACGTGCTACTTGTGAATGTCTACAGCTGTAGAGGAACTTGGGTTGGGTTTGAAACAGTAAAGGGTTTACCTTGTGTAGCTTTCTTGGTTGCTTTATACAGCTTTCTTTGGCTGGAAGCAAGGGGTTCATTTTAGAAAATCCAAGCCGAAGCTGGGCACAATTGATTAGGTGAGAGCTGATTGGTTGTTCCCTCCAATTACGGGTGAGATGCGATTGGGACTTCGATATATAATGTATTACACACTGCTGTGCAAAGGCATGAGACATTTTGCATTTTTCTACTCTGATACATGAGGAAATTTAAACTGTTCAATGCAAATACACCTTCATCAAAAAGAAAATATTCAAATAACGAAATTTATTCACAATATACCGATATAAAACACAATATGTGTTTGTGTGTTTCTTAACAGTTATGGTGGTGGGCTTGGGATCCTGGGCTACTGAGTTCAAATCCCACTCAGCTGTTGAATTAATATCAGGTGGGGTTGACTCTGCTTGTCATTGTTCTGAGGTCAGCAAAATGAGTGCCAGCTTGCTGGTATCCTGTGTCGGAGTGGCGACCCGTCCAGGATTTTGTCCAATAGCCAAGGAGACTGCTTCGGCAGCAACAACGCTCTGCACAGAGACTCAGATGTCTCTGATACCAGGTCCCAATAGATGGATGGATTTGTCTGTCCCCCTTCATAAGGACAATTTAAGAATGGTTTTAAAGGCCAATCTTTTAACATGACTGTGTTCACTACGGTCTACTTTTCAGGATAAAAGAACTCTAAAAACATTTTTCATTTTAAAAAAACAAAAGATTTTAAAAAAAAGAAGAGTAATTTCATCTTCTATTGGAATTGTAGATGGTGGCATGGAACCGGGCCTCATGGATGGTGTACAGAAGCGTTTTCTTAAATAACAATAAATACATGGCGCAGGGAGATGAAATTCGCTGCGTGTGATGTGCAATGCGCGCAAAGTAAAGCAAGTGTTCATTTACATCCGCAGGATGTCTATTAAATAAATAAGATACAAGCACACCTGACGCTAGGCCGAGGCTTTAGACTTTGGTATGCTCGTGAGGCTGTTCCGTCAAAATGAAACGTCCCAGTAGATAAAGAAAACGGGATCACATTTCTGTTTTAAAATAACGTTTTTTTTTTTTGCTACAAAACATATCCTCCAATCTCCTTGAATATTTTGAATAAAATAATTCCAACCCATCCTTTTTTACGGGCTTTTATACTAGTATGCAAATTGTGGACAAAAAGTAGAAATACCAAGGCACACAGGCAGCACAACATATTATCTGCAAAGTATGGGGCCGCCACACGTACGTGATCGACGCGTGAAATATGCAAATTTCTTCCCGGCAGTCCTGTCATGTGAATATAAAAGCGGGCTGCGGCTCGTCCGGTATCAAGAGTCAGCTTGGTCGCAAGAGACCAGAGTGACTTTGAACGGGATGTAATTGTTGGTGCATGTTTGGCAGGCACTTCGGTGACAAAGGCAACCGGTGGAGAGGGGAGCGAGCGAGCAACCGCACGACATGAAATGCAAGTATTTTTTTAACCTTAATTGCACCCAATTCCTCAAATCATATTAATAGGTGCTTTACACTACTTTCCGTTAAGGAAAAGGAGATGCTGTGCCGTCACAACTGTGCCCGCTCAAAGTAATCCGATGTTAATAAGTTCGGACGTCTGTTTCTCCCTGTTATTGTGTTGTCCAATCCTTCCATTTGTTGTCTGGTTCTCATTCTTTATCCTTTATATGCTTGTTAAGATATTTTTCTTCTGACATTCCTCTTCTATCTATCAAAACTTACATAATGCCTTGTCATATGTAATATCCTTGTGTTTTTGAAGGGAAGAAAATCATTGTTTTTATTACTTCGCTCCAATAGAAATATATTGGTGTCGCCACACGGGTTATTCCTGTTGCCTGGCACGAGTGCGGCGAGTCACCTAAACGTGACCGTAACGGTCAACCGATGAAGTGGCCCTGGCTGGATCATGTGCCCACTGTCATGATACCGTGCGGTTGAGACCACCGAATCAGCCGAGCACTACGTTAATTAGTACCACACGTCTCGTCTCTAATTAGACTGAGCGAAGCTAGAGATGTGTGGCGTAAATTGCCGCAGCCAAGTAACCCTCAATGTACTCCATAATTACCAATGAGATCACAACGATCCGCATTCACCAAGAGACGAGGTATATTTATTCACAATAATGATGGTGACAGGGAAAGAATATATAGAAAGAAGAAATACACAAATAAATGATGCAACCAACAACCCCCTTACCCCGAATTGTCATATGCGCCCACAGTACCAATGACAAACAGGAACCTTAATTATCTATGCCTTCGCCTGGGCCTACAATCACACCACGATAGAGAAAACAATAGATACAGGCAGACAAGACTGAATATCGCAGGCAGCGTCCGGCAGGACATGAAAAAGGACATTACAGAGGTAGCTAGAGAGTTCATAGAACACAATACCACACGCAGTGATTGGGTATATACTTCAATTTTAATACAATAATGATTTTGAAGATCGGTTCATAAAAATCCGGAAGCTTAACACGATTGAACCAGTCTTATACATCACCCTATAGAACATGTCCAAGTACTGCAAAACTAGACGTTCTTGTAAGTATTTAGAAGGCGATTTGTGTTGCACAGTGCTCGAATACTGCATATAATTCAATTTATATAACGGTTTAAAGAGGTAAGGCGAATAAATAAATAAATTCCGAGTTTTACTACAATTTTACATAGTGTCTATTACACCACCCGATCTAACATGTAACATTAGTTCTTCGTGCCTGTTGTTTATGTCCCTCATAATGTCCTTATAAACAGTAACTTTCCGATATGGAATGATTTTCAATTTGGTTTGACTTCCAGACACGCAGATAGAATAAAAAAAACATTGCCTCGCTCGTCTCTGCGCATGTGTGCAGAGACGCACTCATCTCGGGACAAATTCAGAGCCAAAGTACGGTAAAAGGAAAGACTTGTCTTCCTATTCATGTTCAAAATATAACATTCAATTTAAATACATTGTTCCTCGATCATGAAATAGCGATCATAAACTAATAACACAGCGAGACAGACAGACAGACAGGACGGATGCATGTGAACAAATTGCTTAACCCTGCTTTTTTGCTTTGGTGCGTGGGGTAAAAACATTAAAAAGGGGTTCAGAAGGATGGCGGTTTTCAGATATGCACATTAGGAGGGGTAGACGTCATCTATCATAAGCGACGCATGTCTAATATTATTATATTAATACGCTAAGCCATATTTTGTGGACGTGTCTCCTCCGAAACTGCCAGACGGATTGTCGCCACTTTCGGCATGCGGGTTCTCCGTGGTCTAATGTACAGCACATGCTATGTGAGATCGTGCCAGATGGACAGGTTTGGGAATTTTTGGCACTTTTCTAATTTTTACATTCGTTTGCATGGTGACGTGTGACATCACCGCTGAGAGGCGTAATGACGTCATGACATCATCGGTCATTCACCGACGTCATTACGTCTGTCGGCGACACACCGTCACCGCTGAGAGGCGTAACGCCACTCCGAGAAAACAGCGTCTGCAATGTAAAACCCTCTTCTGCACATGCTGACTACCTCACAAGGTGCATTTGACACAGAAAATGTAACAAGAAACATTGTATCTAAAGAAATTCTATAAATCACATTGTGAACACGGGATATATTGACGTCCTAACGAACCCCCACTTTAGAAACTTCGCGCTGAGCGTGGGTTTGGCTCGTCACAATTAATTACTTCACGCTTGTATTATTACTTTCATTAAGGAGCTAATTAAACAATACGAAGCAATGTTAACCCCGAGGAGCCATTTCCACAACAATATTATATAACTCTAGTAGTTACCTTCGCCACCGAAGGTGGACGGAGGTTATGTTGTCACACTTATCTGTTTGCTTGTCTGTGAGTAAGATATCTCAAAACGTTGTGGATGGAGGTTGGTGTGTAACAAGGACGAATTGATTAGATTTTGGTGAAATCCCAATCTGGATATGAGAGGTTTTTAATTTTTTTTATTTATTTTTCAAGCGATTCTTCATCATTGAGAGATGGGGTCAAAAACAATATACAAGTAGAGCACAATATTTCAACAAGTTGTGGACGAGTTATGACCAAACCAGGTGGACGAGTTGGTTAGGTGACAAGAACAAGCAGATTCGATTTTGGTTCATGTCCGGATGCAGATCCAGCCCATCAGTGGGATACAAGACAATCTGTTCAGCCTGGCCAGAGGTATGCACTCCACCGAGTGCCGTTCTAGTTTTGTCATATTTTTGTTGTAGTGTATTCCGATTTCTTATGATTAATCGTAATTTTTTTTATTTTACGATGTAATTTGGCATGCTGTCATGATACGTGTTATTGTATCAACTCTTTTGGATTTAATTTAATTCATCATTAAAAGTTAAGATTGAAGTGCATCTGATTCTCTGAAGGGTAATGGGAGGTATAAAATCTGTCATGTTTGCAGACAGAATTAATAAATTGCCACTTTTTTTTCCTCAACAACAGCAAGACTCAGAGAAGTTGAAGTTTAAATTGACAGTGGGGGAGTGGAGCAACAACTACGCACAACCAGGAAAGGAATAAATGGACAGGAGAAAGAGAGAAAGAAAGAGAGAAAGAGAGAAAGAGAGAAAGAGAGAAAGAGAGAAAGAGAGAAAGAGAGAAAGAGAGAAAGAGAGAAAGAGAGAAAGAGAGAAAGAGAGAAAGAGAGAAAGAGAGAAAGAGAGAAAGAGAGAAAGAGAGAAAGAGAGAACACTGTAATCAAGATGTATGAGGGTTGAGTTAGGAAGGGTTAATGGGGGTAATGAAAATCATGGGTCAAGATGGGGGGTGGTACAATGCTTGCTGGAAACCCAAGACGGAAGATTGGGAAAGAACAGCTTCTGGAAGGCAGTTTCATAGACATGAGAAGCGAGGAACAAAGGAGTCACAATGAAAATATTTTTGAAAAATGGAGCACATAATTAAACATCCTGCCTGTCAAGAAAGGTTAAAGGATAAAAGATACATGTGCACATCGTGTACTGTTAAAAAAAAGAAAAACAAATAAACCAACCAGAGGAGCAAAAGGTACGGCAAGGTGTGGGGCAGGTGCTTTGGATGCTTTGCAAAGGTTTGGCCAAAAGATTCTGGAAGTGCAGGAAAGTGGAGATGCGGCTCGCCTGTACAGCGACCAGGTTCCCACCCACACCTGTTGCAAAGATACACTAGACTGTAGAAACAAGCTCAAAGTCTGAAATGTAATAATAAACCTGAAACACACTGCAGACTAGAATATTCCACATTCCATTGTGTACCAGGTGAAATCCGAGCCATGAAACACGTTACACATTTTGATTGGCTCTCCGTCATCGTCCTCGAGAATTTCTAGCACACTGTGTGTGATAATGCAGTTTTCTCTCTGCTATTACACAACACTTGCCAAATTATTTGCCATACCATTGATGACTGGTGTGAACACAGCCATTCCAGCAAAGTTTGGATCAGAAACCGTCTTATCCAGAATCAAACCACCAATGCTGGGGAATGGAGTCAGGATGAGAGCATACCATTCAAAGATGAGTGGTGGTAATGAAGAAAGTGAATTAATCAAAGAAACCTATGAATCTGCATTTTAAAGCAAGGTTTATAACATACACAAGGTGATTATTATACATTTCTTATGGTTTCCCTCGCAACAAGCAACAGCAATGGAGTACTTCATGGGGTACTTGCACAAATACATGCAATGAATCCTTGGTATAATCCAAGTGGTCCTTACCTGCTGATGCACATGGCAACAATTACTGGCTCCCAACCAGTGGAGAGAACTTTAAGAGTCTGAGGGTTCCTCCATGCCACCACCACCCACAGGGGCGTCAAAGTAACGAAGAAACCACACACGAGCGGAGATGCGACCTGACTATGAGCTGCAAAAAGACCACGGGGGAAATTGCATGAAATTCCATGCATGCCGTAAATGTCACCACTCGGTAAGGTAAGGTAAGTTAAGTTAATGCCATGCATGACAATCTGACCATTAACAATGTACAATTTGCAAGTCACACGCGTATGTATACACATGCAAAAAGAGCATGCACGGGTCACAGACACCTGGCCAATTCCAACCGCACCAAACAATTTGTTTCACGACTCGCAGCGCGAACAGCTTCCAAAAACGAATACCAGTAACCAAGCAAGGCAGCCTTCAGTCAGCCACCCAAGTTCCCCAACGTACACATTTCAAGATGCAGGCCAGAGCTGATACCAGCCAGCAATGACAAGGTGATGAGGTCTCCCAGGCTTGCAGCGATGGGAGTCGCCACATTGTCAGGGTTTATGCCCAACCTCTTTGAACACATGATGACTCCGACCATGATGATGCCTGCTTCAAACATGATAAATTAAAGCACCGTCTCCACTCCCTACTACTACCATCACCACCACCACCACCACCACCACCACATTCTGATCACTCTCAAACATTCCTTTCTCCGTTACCAAATGAAAACTATGAGCAAACTTTGCCACATCTCTTAAATCCAATTCATGACAACATCGACAATTTGCCTCCACACGTAACTATCAAACTGATATCCTGGCTGTGACAACATGTGAAGTAAACTTAGAGGATATGAAAAACTCGCAAAGAAACGATAGACCAGGGTCATGTGCAAACAGCTTGTATTTCTGATGCTAACACCCATTAGCTTTTTCAGAAAGACGTCATTAGAAAAAGCTTAAGTCATCACTAAACTACTAATAAACACAGATAGGAAGCATTTGGAGCAATTCCCATACCGAGAACGAAGGAGGCGATAAACGCTGTGGCAACGCTCGAAGCACAAAGCATTAGAGCCTGGTTCAGGTCAAAGTGTCCCTCTGGGATCCATCCCATGATGACAGCAAAAACAGCAGCCAGAAAACCGACTACTGTCGCCTGAACCTGCAGTGCAACAGCACGAGCAGACAAGGTTTATGAATGAGGAAGATGATCAGAATAAAACTTTCAAACAATACGAGGGTAGATATTGTTAAAGACTAAAGATGCAATGGTCCTTACAGCCGTTGGACCAAATGATACCAATGACATCACTTACAAATATTACTAAAACAAGACTAATTTGTACCACAAAAAAAACGAAAACCCACCCCTGGCTCCAATAATGAATCCTGCTCCCCCCCCCACCACCACCACGAGATGAATCCTGCCCCCGGGCCACAAGAGGAATCCTGCTCCCAGGCCACAAGATGAATCCTGCCCCCGGGCCACAAGACGAATCCTGCTCCCCGACCAAAAACGAATCCTGCCCCTAGGCCATGAGACAAATCCCACCCCCCTGGCCACGAGACAAATCCTGCCCCCCAACCAAAAACGAATCCTGCTCCCCGACCACGAGTCAAATCCCGCCCTCCGACCACGAGTCAAATCCCACCCCCTGGCCATGAGACGAATACTGCCCCCTGGCCACGAGACAAATCCCACCCTCCGACCACGAGTCAAATCCCACCCCCTGGCCATGAGACGAATACTGCCCCCTGGCCACGAGACAAATCCCACCCCCCTGCCATAAGACGAATCCCGCCCACTGGCGACAAAACAAATTCCATCCCTAACCACAAAATCTCATCTTTAACCACAAAATCCTAACCCTTACCACAAAAATCAAAAGTCTGCTCTCCCTCCAATCTCAACCCCAATGAACATGAGTTCTAAACATACCAATGCACATTGAATAATTACCTATCACCTACCAAGAATGAGATTACTACCGATCACCCCACCTATTGAAAAATGTAGTTCAAGAATGAAAACAGCCCCGGTTAAATGAGGAAGGGAAAACATCAACCTGAATAAGCGCGAGGTTTCCAGTCACCATGGCCCACTGTTCAGATGCAGAATTCATCAATCCAATGTTAGCCTGCGGAGACACACACATTGGATTAAAAACAGCAAGCTCGAGTAAGTTCGGCCTGTGTGCTTCACCTGTATCAGACCCGAAATGGAACTGGAGTTACAGGAATAAAGCCCGGCATCCTACATTTCCTCATGATCGCTTTAAGTACAAAGGAACACATTTTCTTTTGTATACAGGGTGTTTCAAAAAGATTGATACAACTTTGACCTCCTGCCATTTCCTTGTTTTTTGACCTATACCGTTTTCCTTTTCAGGGTTTGGTGGTGTAATCATGATAGTTCTTTCCTGGGATTTCTATCTCCGTAGCTCAACTATGCCATTGACAGTGAAGCAGAAGACAAAGTGGTGGCTCTGATTTAGTGTCTGTGGAATGAGACAAAATCATATGTGGACACCCGCCGAAGGTTCTGCTGGGAATACGACCTCAGAACATGTGATGGACCCACAAATTGTGCCATTCAACGTATTGTGAAACATCTTGAGCACAAGGGTACAGTGCACAACCAAAGCAAGGGCAACAGTGGCAGACCAGCATCAGTAACCAAGAGCCAAGCCAACATCAACGCCGTGCGGGATTCTGCAGTGGACAGTCCCAAGAAGTCCCACTGCTGGCGCTCCCGGAAGCTCGGCATCAAACCAACATCAGTCTGGCATATCCTCACTAAGGAACTGAAGCTTTTCCCATACATAATCTCTATTAGGCATAAACTGAGTCAAGATGACATGAGAAGGAGACTTGATATGTGCAATTGGCTCAGTGACAGGATGGATCGGTACCCAAACTTGATCAACCCGATCTGGTTCAGTGATAAAGCCCATTTCCACTTAAACGATGCCATCAACAACCACTGCAACATTTTATGGGGGGGGGGGGCAGAACCACCTGAGGAGATCACCGAGAGGTACCTGAAAGGGCCTCAGGTCACATGCTTCTGCGCCTTCAATGCCAGATGGGGAACGCTAGGGCCTTACTGGTTTGACAATGACAACAGCAAGACGGTGACAATCAATAGTGAGCGCTATCGGGCAGTGCTCCAGAACTTCTATAATGATCTAGCCCAAAAGGTCACCCCAAACCAGCTCAGCATGACCTGGTTTATGCAGGATGGTGCACCCTCACATACAGCTGGTGACACCATCACTCTCCTGTGGCAGCTCTTCAGAAACTGCCTCGTTGCCCTGAGTACCACTCAGGACTGGGCACCCCATAACCCAGACTTGAACCCTCTGGATTCCTGGTTCTGGGGGGCTGCCAAGGGCTGTCTATACCAACCACCCTGCCACACTGGATGATCTGAAGCAGGAGCTGTCAGACAACCTCCAGGCAGTGCCATGTGAGACCTACAGGAAAGTTGGACAGAACTTTGGAGTCAGGATCAATGCCTGTCTGAACCGCGGAGGGGCACACATTGAGAACGTCAATTACAAGGATTTTGCGTAAATGCTAATTTCAGACCTTGGGCTCTCACTTACTCCAGCAGTAACTTACAGCAATAGCAATCAGTGATAGAAAATACCATGTCATAAGCTTTCAAAAAATGTTTGGTTCACATTCCTGAGGTTTCTGTTTCTTTGTAAATAAACATTTAAAGTTGCATCACTCTTTTTGAAACATCCTATAATTATATAGTCGAGGGTCGTGGACGAGCGAGCAAATTGAATGGATCAGGACAGAACAGACAAAAACAGGACTCAAACATGCATGCATGGAGAAGGAAACTCTAACTGGAAATATCGGAGGGATTTGGCTGGGGTTAACGAGGGTAAAAAAAAGATCATGGTTTTGAATTGGGGACAATCTGAAATGGTGGTGAACAGCTATCTTGAAAATCTGGAGGGAGGAATGAGATTGAAGAGGATATGGAAATTGATCCCACATGTGTGGAAAGAGAGGAATAAATGAGTGGAAGTGAGCAGTGATCCTGGATTTCAGACCTTTCTGCTTGTGTTGCCTCAACATTGAATTAACTTATTATTAAACGTATGCAAGGAATCATGCTTCCCTCTTTATAACGTAATAACTGTGAAGAAGAACCGAGACAGACTGTCATCAATAGAAAAAGCAGAGGGTCTTTTCTCACCGCAGTGGAAAGTCGAGAGGCGAGGGTCATCTCCAAGTTACCCTTGAGGCCGAGCAGGGCAGGTACCAGAATGAATACCTGTGTGACGTCTTTGAATACATCCCAATGCTGTGGAATTTGTGGAGAAAAGTGAATAAGTCAAGGAGGGATTGAGCAGTTAAAGGGTATATGATATGCCCTCTGGGATATAACACAAACAATGATAGAAAGCAATATATTATTGAAATAAAAGGGCTGGCAGGATGACCAAGAGGTATGCACACTCGCCTCGAAGTCGTCTCACCTGGGTTTGAATCCCGACCCATCTATAAACTGGCATCCCGGTGTTTCACAAGCAGGGTGATTCATCAATGTGTGTGCCGTCCCTCGGATGGACGTTAAACTGGGCATCCCATCTGACAACATTCGTTGGTGGACATTAAATATCCCACGGCGTTCTTCGCGAAGAGTCGGTAAGTTATCGCCGGCACCCTGAACAAATTTAAAATTCCTGCCTCAACTACTGTTAGGAAGGCAATGGAAAACCACCCAGCATAACCCTTGCCAATAAACTGCTTCTGTAATTGAGTATGGTCGATCAGAATCAGAATAAAAAGGAGTTTTAAAAACTTTGCAACGAGAAAGCAGCTCCAGGTACATCAAAACAAAATATGAGAGAGAAACAAAGAGAAAAAGAGAAAAAGAGAGAAAGAGAAAGAGAAAGAGACAAAGAGAGAGACAAAGAGAGAGACAAAGAGAGAGACAAAGAGAGAGACAAAGAGAGAGACAAAGAGAGAGAAACAAAGAGAGAGAGAAAGAAACAAAGAGAAAGAAAGAGAAAGAAAGAAACAAAGAGAAAGAAACAAAGAGAAAGAAACAAAGAGAAAGAAACAAACAAAGAGAAAGAAACAAAGAGAAAGAAACAAAGAGAGGGAAACAAAGAGAGAAAGAGAGAGAGAAAGAGAGAGAGAAACAAAGAGAGAAAGAGAGATAGAAACAAAGAGAAAGAAACAAAGAGAGAGAAACAAAGAGAGAGAGAAAGAGACAAAGACAAAGACAGACAGAGAGAGAGACAGAGACAGAGAGACAGAGAGAGAGAGATAGATCAGATGATTATTGATTGGCCAGAATCTTAAAGGCAGTGCACCATTGGAATGTGCTTTTCACAACAACATATAGAATCAACAAACAATATACCCAGGAAGCAGGAGAGGAAACAGACAAAAGATAAATGGAAAAATAATTACTTACTACGATACAAAATGAATAAGTTATATTGTAATCTTTGAGGGGTTGACAAATTACAGGAGGTATACAAAAATAGAAAATTTGGATCACCCTCATTCCCCGACTGCCAGCACTGCCATTTTGTTTGCCTCCTCTCTTCCAAAATCATTCCCTCTGCCCCCCCCCCCCATTCGTCTATTTAACCCACTGTACAAGTCATATGTAGACAGCCCCCAAGTCAGTGCACAGTTTTGGTAAAACAGCACATGACGAGGTAACAACTTGTGGAATCGGAGTTAACCAATCACAAATAGTAGAGATAATCAGAATCGTGAGCCAATCACAGGGCATGCTCTCCATCCTATTCAAGACAAAAAAAAGACAATTCTGTACAAATGGTATGTGAGGGCCGAGCACGTGCACACAGCTAAAAATGTTTGCACAAAGGTGATTGATTTATCAGTGGAGATACCCATTTATGTTCCATGATCGGAGCAATAACGACCACAGAGAGGGAGAGGAGTGGGGAGGGACTATAAATACAAAGATGATACAAGTATGGTGAGAACCAGCCACCTGCCTACAATCTATCAGCACGATGTGCCTCCGTGTCGCCCACAGACCAACAAATAAAGAGAGAGTTTTCTATAGTAGCATGCGATTGTAAAACCTCGAATAAAGAAGCATCTTGTTTTGGGGCTTGAACCCTGTTTGATATCTGTGGGATGGGAAAACTATTCATCAAGTTTGCACACCTGCTTCATCCTCCCAAGTGGATCCCTTACTGCCATGCGAACTATGAGGAAGTGTTGAAAAATAATGCCTCCTTGTCTTTTTCTCAAAAAACAGGTAAAGGTATTCAAATGAAACAAAGAGAGATACCAACATCAATCTCCAGTCAACCATGGTGCAGATTTATTTCTCAACATAATCACCACTGTGGTCCACACATTTCCACCAACATTCAAGTGGTGTTGTGATGCCGTCACGATAGACCTGTGCTCCTGCTGAATTTATTGGCACTTCAGAGCGGCCTTGACATCATCGTTGGAAGAAACGTGTTCTCCATGAAGGTGTTCCTTAATTTGGGGAAAGAGATGAAAATTTGCATGCCTGATGTTGGCTTAATGGTTAGGGTGGTGGGTTTGGGATCTTCGGATCCTGAGTTCAAATCCACCTCGGCTGTTGAATTAGTACCAGGTGGGGTTGACTCTGCCTGTCATCCTTCCGAGGTCGGCGAAATGAGTGCCAGCTTGCTGGTATCCTGTGTCGGAGTGGCGACCAGTCCAGGATTCTACTCAATAGCCAAGGAGACTGTTTTGGCAGCACCAACGCTCTGCACAGAGTATGGACCCAACGGATGGATGGAGGGATGAAAATTTGATGGTGTTACCCCATTGGCCGTCTCTTACTCTCAGGGTAGTAATGGTGTACCCAACTCTTATCTCCAGTGCTTCACAGGACTAACAATGTCATGCTACCGTGTCATCTTGACTAACGTAGCACTGAGACGTCTAGTGTAAGAATCATGAAACTTCGCACTCAGTGAAAGGAAGAACTAATGTGCAGCGTTTGTTTCATTCGAATATCTTCACCTGTTTTGGAGAAAAACAATAGGAGGCATTACTTTTCAACACGCCTTCGTATGTTACCTTCACTTGTTTCTGATGTATTGGACAGCAATTATTTGTTCATCTTCTAAAACCATCTTGATATTTTTATTTAATTCATTTATTTTTCATGAGTGCATTCCTAAAAGACCCCTTGCTTGACCACACAGAATCCGACATACCTGATCATGATGTAAAAGACAGCTCTGGTCATTCTTGGATCAACTGTCGTTTAAAATTCTGGGAAGTGCATGCCAATGGGTTCTCCATATGTGTTACAATTGCAAGTTCCTGATTACGTTCCTTGAGAATCGTCTGGAGGTACACCGATTTTTCTATCATTAATGGAACATCGTATTCCTCCTTCGGCAACATGATAACCCGCTTGTGAGCACTGGCATGTCTCGTGCTGTTTCGCCAGAGACAGATCGACTTGCCTTCATAGAATTTGAAAGGTGTTTTTTTTGTGGTGGTGGTACCTGGCAGCTCACTGCTGGGTACTCTGTCTGGTCCAACATCATGCAGTCTTTTAAGTAGCTCAGTAACTCCACAGCATCTGGAACCTTTGTGTAGACATTGTCACTTGGATTGCCAAATGACTGCTCATACCGACAACCAGTTTACCCATTACTTGGATATCTGGAGGATGGGAAACAGCACAAGCCAAATAGAAAAGTTGTTGTTCTTCCAGTCACATTTTGAAAAATAATCCATTTCAAGGGGCATAACTATGGGCACAGCTGACCGCTACAGGCTTGTCGGCATGAACATATAGCCGTATGTATGCAAGACGGGCCATTTCAGGTCTGTTTCCAAGGGTGCCATTGAGTTGTCTGAAGTATCCACTTGATTTTTGTGCTTCCCCCAACCGTTCATATTATGGTCCTTCATTTGCTTGTACAAAAATTACACCTTTCACTATTTATCATGACCTTTCTTGGCACAACAACGATAAAATGAAGTTGGCATAATGGTGCTTTGGCATAACCCCTGGATTACCATCCCACATCCGATTGAACATTTTTCCATTCCTCAAATTTGATGCTACTTTAGCCTGTGTATTCTCCTCTTCCAGAAATGCCAGCAACTCTTCGATCTTCGAAGAGAGTCAAAACAGTGGGCTTTGCTGAATCGACCTCATCTTCGTCAGTGAGTGAAACGAAAGGGCTGGGAATGCGACGAAATTTGACCCACTGGAATCAGATAAGGAAAGCATCCAGCAGGGCCACTACACGAGACCGGTTCTTCTCTCATATGCACCACAAGACTGCGGGCTGGCATCATTGGCTGAAGGCATGACTGCCGCCGATGCAGTGCCTTCTGTAGGTTCAGACAGGAATTTGTAATTTGTTCAGGGTGCCGGAGAAATCTCGCCTACTCTTCGCAAAAGGACACCGTGGGATCTTTAACGTCCACCATCTAATGTTGGCAGACAGGACAGCCGTTTAACGTCCATCCGAAAGACCTCACACTCATCGATTGATCACCCTCCCTGTGAAACACCAGGATGACAGTTTACGGCTGGGTCGGGATTCAAGCGCAGGCTAGGCAGCTTGGAGGCGTGTGCACGTACCTCAAGGCCATCGTGTCAGCACAGTAGACTTGTTGAAGGCAGGGTTTAATTGCAGAAAGGGACATTTAGGTGCACGAAGGTGGCAGTTTATCTGGTTCGGCACAGGACAGTTCACCATACGAATGAGGAAATAGTGGCCTAAGAGAGGTTGTGGCTAAAGACACAGTCAAGAAATGTCAAAGACTGCACCTCTGTCGGAGGTCGATGACACGAATCAATTGCAGGTTTAGTATAAAGTTAAGTCCCAATGACAGCAAAACCTATATTTTCCAGAAAATCCAAAAATGGCAAAATTTTAAATGGCAACATCCACATTATAACATCAGGATCATTTTGTTTTGGGAAAAGGCAAATAAAAACCCTCTCCACATTCAGGTGTGTTTCAAACCGATCGTTTTTAAGCGCAGGTGGAGGGCGAAAGCATTATTCTCAACGTCTCTGTCAAGATACCACTCTTCGCTTCTTGTTTTTGCTCTGTTGATGTTTCATATGCAGCCTGTGGCTGCATCATTTCTGGAAGCATGGCAGTGCCCCGTCACCAGTAAACTGGTACTCATTTTGCTGACCTCTGCAGGATGACGGGCTCAGTCAACCCACCTGTTGTTATTTCAACGGCATGGCAGAGGCTCGAACTCAAGACCCTATGATCTCAAGCCAGCCACCTGAACCGTTAAGCCAACAGCAGGCTTGTTTTTGCTGTGATAATACTGCTGAAGAGTGAAGTCTCACAAGGAAAACGTAATCTCATGTTGAAACATCTGACTTCCATGGCGGCAGAACAACTTAAACCGATTTCATTTGAAAGGATGGGTGGGATGGTCAGAAAGATAAGAGTAGAGAACTTCGCTCTACTTTAAGAGATGTACAGGGTGGCCTGAAAGTCGTTTTACCCCTCTCCGGTGAAACATTCATTCTTAAAAACTCTTTCAATATATCGGTGTTATTGTGTAGTACTTCGAGACGTAATTTGATGTCGTGACGTCGACCGATATGCCTCGGCCCACATTATTACATCATTATAAGACTTGCACCAAGTTTGATTTAAATCCTTTCAGTTGTTCTCAAACATCACGTTTTTACCTAACATGACCTCTGACATTTGACCACTTGATGCCAAAATCTAATCAGTTCATCTTATACTCGCTGTATACTTACATCGTATACTTGCTGCATCATGCTGCATACTTACAACAAGTTTGGTCAAAATCCCATCACTGGTTCACAAGTTAGCGTGGTAACTGAATTTTTACCTCTGACTTTACACCTCTTAACATCATTATACATACTTGTACCAAGTTTGAGTTTGATCCCTTCAGCCGTTTTTAGGTTATCGCGGTAACGCAAATCTGTCACGGACGGACAACCCGAAAACATAATGCCTCCAGTGACTTCATCAGCAGAGGCATGAAAATTGCAAATCAGTAACACAAAGGTGCACATTACATCGGGGATCAAGCAAACAAGGAATCCCAAGGAGAATAGAATAAATGTTTCGGCTCACCTGGACGATGTCCAGGACCATCCCTGCCGCGACAGTGCCAAAACCCGCCAGCAAGAATGGCACTAACACT
Organism: Eptatretus burgeri; assembly: GCF_056783735.1. Taxonomy (NCBI): domain Eukaryota; kingdom Metazoa; phylum Chordata; class Myxini; order Myxiniformes; family Myxinidae; genus Eptatretus; species Eptatretus burgeri. The sequence continues at coordinate 27,738,151 of NC_140969.1, read as the reverse complement.
TGCAGTCCAATCGAGAATGCTGTCTCACTGTTCTTGTGCACTCCAGCATCCTCACTGCCACTTTCTGCAGATTCTTCGCTGAATTGGCTGACACAGCTGCCATTTTCAAGCAGGAATGCATCCTCGCCGTCATCTTTGTGCTCTCTCTTGCTTGGTGCAACCACAGCTTTCAGTTCACGGTCGTGAGTATCACGTACGACGTCACCATTCAAAACCAAACTTCCTGAGCCCTGATTAATCTGTGTTTGAAGTATCTGTGCGGGCACGTCGTAAAGGGAAGGTGTCACACCATTACCCATGTGTGACCCAAGATCCACTTCCTCATCCGTTGTGGATTGTTTTCGTACCATGCTTACATGCCTGTGCACAGGTCAGAATCACTTCCCTAAAGTTCAGTCCTTCGAGTTCAATACAAGTCAAGCAACTAGCCGATGAGGCAGGCTCTTCTGCAGAATAACAACTGTGTACACATGAGGTCTAAATGATGATGATGAGGAGGTTTGAGAAAGGGAACAGAAATCGAAGCCAGGCAGAGGATGGAAAGCCAATTTGATGAGGGCTTGGATTACGTTGTCTCCAATCAACTCCGATGCAGTTGTCTTGCTTCTTTGGCTTAGAATTGCCTGTCAAGGGAACGGGGAAGGTGACGAACAAGACAAAGAAAAAGCAAGGGGTTACTGAGTGTGATTGAGGCCAAAATAAATGATCAAATCAACTATAGCTGATGGCAGTGGCTTCTCATCTACATTGACAGTGAAGGCCACGTTAGATCATTTGTTATGCTTCAATTCCTTTCCTTTTGTATGTCGCACAAGGCTGCGGTTTGCATCATTTGCTGGGGGCATGGCTGTGCACCGATGCAGTGCCCCCTGTAGGTTACAGCAGGAATTTGTAAATTGTTCAGGGTGCCGGCGATAGGTCGCCCACACTTCACGGACAACGTGCGTCCTTTAATGTCCACAAACAACCAGTTTAACATCCATCAGAGGGAACACGCACACATTGATGCCTTGCTCTGTATTTGAGACACCAGAATGACAACTTATAGCTGGGCAGAGATGCAAACTCAGGCTCGACAGCTCAGAGGGGAGTGTGCGTACCTCTTGGGTATCCTACCGTCCCGGAATGTATTATCTGGCTCAAAAAGAGGAAACGACACCATCTTTGGTGCAATTTATAATGCAATACTAGTATAGAAATTATTTATTTATTCTAGGAAAACGTTTAAAGGATGTCGGGAAGGCTCACAATGCCAGGAGTTAAAGAAACAAGGTGAGGATGTTGGCATGGGATGTTCTCTTACAAGGAACTGAAACACAGGAGGCTATTTGGCTCATCAAGTCTGTGCAATGTTTTCCAACCAGGTAAGGTGTTGTATGGAAATGGTGTTTGATCGTATCATTAAGCAAGCATCCCTTGCTTAGTCTTTTGGAATTGTGAGCCCTCTCGATGCAAGAATAAAAATACAACAATATTGCCATTCATCTGAGTATCTCATTCCTACAACGTTTTGAACACCACACTTGTATCACACTAAACACAGCGCAACCACATTTTAAGAAGACGGTTAAATGGTTGTGCTTCTCACCAAATGCTGACCTGTTTGATGTGAGTTACGGTTCATTTATGAGGAGATTCATGCAAGAAAGGACCTATTAAGCCAAATATTTATTACGCAAGCAGATATACAGGGTGTTCACAAATTACCATTCCAAATTCAAACCAGAACTAGAATGGCACTCAGTGGAGTGCATACCTCCACCAGGCTGAACAGATTGTTTTGCATCCCACTGAAATTCCGGATCTGGAGCCACACCTTCACCAAAATCTAATCGCCTTGTTCTTGTCAACGACCCAACTCATCCACTTCGTTTTGTCATAATCCGTCCACAACATTTTGAGATATCATGCGATATATCATTTTTGGCCCCATCTCTCAATTGGCATCTCTCACTGTTTAGGGAGAAGTTAATTATTGCAGAAAGTTTTCTGTAAGACTCCCTTGGCTGCACTTGGGTGGGCGAGTTTCTTCTTCTTACGTGTAGCAGCTTGGCTGCCAGGTAGCTATCATTTTGTTGGGGCGCGATTATGCTGGTGATGCTGTGCCCCTCTTACCAGTACACTGGTACTCATTTTGCCAACCTCAGAAGGATGACAGGCTGTGTCAACCCCACCTGGTGTTAATTCAGTGGACAGCAGGGCTCAAACTCAGGACTCTAAAATCCCAAGTCAGCCACCCTGACTTTGGATGGGTTTGAGGGAAGACTAGCAACAGCTGAAACCCGAATCCTATCTAGGTCCCTCCTGATGACTTCATCTTTGCTCTTTACTTATCTGGGTTCCTTCTGAGGACTCTATTGTGATGCAGTGTTTGGTCTTCCATTTGATGGTGAAGAATTACTTTTTTAAAATCTCGTATCTGGATCCGGATCCTCACCAAAATCAAAATACTTGGTCCTTGTCACACGCCCAACCCGTACACCAAATTTCGTCCAAATCCATCCATAACTTTTTGAGATATCCTGCTCATAAACAAACAAACAAACAAACAGGGTCAGGTATGGGAGCATGTGCCAGAACAGCACGTCGCTGCGTCCACTTTCCGCCGGTACTCCAGGGGCCTCCGTATGGCCATCCCCCAGGCAGATGCCAGGCCCATCCCCATCTCCTTGAGATGATGGTCAACCTGCTGCAACCACGAGGCATGTAATCGGCCCACTGGCCTCTTCCACTCATGAGACTCCCTCGCTGAGAGAATCTGGTGAGCAGGATCAGCGTCAGGAAAACGAGCCACATGTCCATACAGCCGCAACTGACGCTTACGGACGATGCAGGTAACAAATCTCATCCGAGTCTCTCTCAGCAACCGCTCGTTGGACACAAAATCCGACCAGCGATAGCCAAGGATTCTCCAAAGAGACCTGGTACCAAAGGAATTAAGTCTCCATCTCAGATCCTTGGTCAGAGTCCAAGTCTCGCATCCATAGAGCAAGACTGGAAGTACCAAGGACCTGAAGACTCGGACTTTTGTCCTCCCGCACAGGTACCGGCAGTGCCACACCCCATGATCCAGTGAATCCATGACTCCCCAGGCCCGACCCAGACGTCTATTGACATCTGACTCGCAGCCTGCAGAGACATGAACATCACTGCCAAGGTAAGTGAATCTCTCCACGACCTCAACATCCTCGCCACAAACAGACACAGACAGGACAGCAGCATCCAAGATGTCACCGAAAGCCTGGATCTTAGTTTTGACCCAAGAAACCCGTAATCCCAGCGGCTCCGACTCCTCATTCAGCACCTCGAGGGCCACCAAAAGGATATCTAAAGTCTCCGCAAAGATGACTGCATCATCTGCAAAATCAAGGTCCGAGATCTTGACATTCCCAAACGATGCACCGCAGCTTTATCTCTCCGACATCCTCCCTAAAATCCAGTCCATACAAGTGCTGAAAAGTGTGTGGGCCAGTACACACCCCTGACGAACTCCAGTAACAACTGGAAATAAGTCAGAGATGGTACCACCACACTTCACAGCACTCTCAGTACCAGAGTAGAGTTCAGACATCAGATCGATCAGTTTTGGTGGCACCCCACGAAGACCAAGAATCCTCCAGAGGACATCCCGATTCACTGAATCGAACACTTTACAGAGATCAACATAGGCTGCAAGCAGCCCCTGCCGAAACTCTCGTCTGCGTTCGGTGAGGACACGAAGAGCAAGGATACGGTCAATCGTTGACCTCTTTGGTGTAAAGCCTGAATGCTCCGGACGCACGTGATTTTGTGAAGGTCTGAGAGAGGGAAGAGGCTGCAGCCTGCCTGTCTTAACGATGAGGGATGTCACAGCAGGGGGTGGAGTATTCACAAAATAGACAGTGGTGCAGGAGGAAGCCATTCGGCCCTTCACACCTGTGCTGCGCCAACCTCAGTATCCATCACCCATCCACAAACAAGTTACCTCCAAGTCCAACAAATATCCCCAATGGATCCATGTACCCATCTAGTTTCAATTTAAATATATCTACCCCTTCCCTGCCTTTGTGCATCATAAAGTGTGTGTGTGTGTGTGTGTGTGTGTGTGTGTGTGTGTGTGTGTGTGTGTGTGTGTGTGTGTGTGTGTGTGTGTGTGTGTGTGTGTGTGTGTGTGTGTGTGTGTGTGTGTGTGTGTGTGTTTTAATGAACCCATCCATAAGGACGGGTTATTTGTTAGTGGGATAAAATTTGACTTTATGAAGCAGGACAGCAAGGGGAAAATGTATTGAAGCTAAAAAAAAAAACTTTTCCATGTTCTCTAAAAGCAGCAATGAGGAAGAAAACTGAGTGTAGTTAGATTCCTGACTTGGGCATAATGATTGGTAATAAATAACGAACAAATATCATCTGAAATAAATTGTATTTGCAATTTAGTAACGAGTCATGCCGACCATCCCAATAACAGGTCATGACGACCATCCCAACAACAGGTCATGATGATGAAGTGAACCAGGTTGAGGGGTTTACAAATACTAATCCCCCAAAATACCACATCACCATGGCTGACAATGAAAAAGTGGGTAAAGGTAAAGAAATAAAATGAAGACAATATTTTTTGTAAACGGCAATAGAACAGAAACAGAATGGTGGAACTCGCAATGAACTAAATAAATGCACATGATGAGCACCTTTAAAAAGAGTACATCAACACAATGGATGTGGACAAGTCAGAATGGATATGGCCAAGCTTTTCCATGAGCCTCGACTTTGTAAAGGTCTTAATAAAAATAAAAAATGAAGCAACAAAAAAAATTACATTTTATTTTCGTCAACAACAAGAATTGAGCAACAGTGCTATTTCAATACCAGCAATGACATACGTAGACTTGCAAAGAGGAAACGAGAACAGGCACTCGGTAGAACACATACCTCGGTCAGATCTGGATCCAGATCTGAAGCAAAATCTAATCCGCTTGTTCTTGTCACTTAACCAACTCATCCACCAAGTTTTATCATAACTCGACCACAAGTTTTTGAAATATCAGGATATGTTTTTATTTTTGGACCCATCTCTCAATGGTAAAACAGGAGAGAGGAGATTGGGACCATACTCTGTGCAGAGCGTTGGTGATGCCTAAGCAGCCTCCTTGGCTAGTTGGTACAATCCTGGACGGGTCGCCACTCCGACACAGGATACCAGCAAGCTGGTACTCATTTTGCCGACCTCGGAAGGATGACAGGCAGTCAACCTCACCTGGTATTAATTCAACAGCTGAGCGGGATCCATAGCACACCACCCTAACCATTAAGCCAACACCAGGTATAATGGTGAAGAATCACTTAAAAAATTAAAAAAAAATCATCGTATCGTATTGAGGTGACTCGTATTGAACCGAAAAATGGGAAGGAGCAAGAAGATCGAGAAAGACTCAAACGATCAAAGCACATTGCTTGTCTTCCACCTGGTAACCAATCACGAGAACAAGCAGGTTATACAAGTGGATGCTCAACGGTGGGTCAACTTCAAACAATAAATCTGCTTCTGGAGGAAAAAAAAAACATATCAAGGGAATAAATGTTGTCCTTGTGTTTAAAATGTATTGAATACGATAAAACTTCTCCAGCATGAAAACAAATACAGTCATCGAAGAGCGACATCGTCTAAGCATCAAGTCCGTCCAACTCTAAATGAACATCTTAAGCCGAGTCCACACTGGTGGAATGGCGAGACCTTGAAACCGGGTGACTAAAGCGACGCAGAAGAGCCGTCAGGAAAGGGCAGCCAACACCAACTTGTTAAAAAATGTTCACTGTGTGCCAAAACCGGTTCAAACAACTAAACAGAAACAAAAGGAAGAAAAGTTAACAGAGAAAGACTAAAGGACGACTTCGCTCACAGAGGGCATTGTTGTGGTTCCAAAGTACAGTGAAGAATTGAAAAATCACTGAGGAAGAATACAATGAGGACTGAGGGTTGGAATATCAGATTGAAACTTATATGATGAAGATCAAAAAGATCACGTTCACCTTTGCTCGGTAAAAATCAAGAAATCAGAACTGATGATTGTGAGATAATAAACCAGCAATTACCTTTACTGAGGCCAAGAATTTGGGGAAGGGGATCAAGAGTTGAAGAATGGTGGGGGGGGTATGAAGTGGGGGAACGAGTGGCTAACAAACTGGGGGAACGAGTGGGTTAAGAATCGTGGAGGTCGAGGGTTAAGAATTGGAGGAATGCAGTGAAATAATTGGTGGGGGGGGGGTAAATTGGGAGAGTTATTCGTGGTAATGGACATATTTATGAGTATAGGGGCTAATTAGGGGAATGGAGAAGTGAATTTAGGGGAATGGGGAAGTTTATTGGGGGAAATGGGGAAGTTTATTTGGGGGAAGGTGGGTTATTTGGGGGAATGGGGGAGTTGATCGGGAGAATGGGGGAGTTGATCGGGAGAATGGGGGAGTTAATCGGGAGAATTGATCGGGAGAATGGGGGGTTGATCGGGAGAATGGGGGAGTTAATCAGGAGAATGGGGGAGTTGATCGGGAGAATGGGGGAGTTGATCGGGAGAATGGGGGAGTTGATCGGGAGAATGGGGGAGTTGATCGGGAGAATGGGGGGTTGATCGGGAGAATGGGGGGGTTGATCGGGAGAATGGGGGGGGTTGATCGGGAGAATGGGGGAGTTAATCGGGAGAATGGGGGAGTTGATCGGGAGAATGGGGGAGTTGATCGGGAGAATGGGGGAGTTGATCGGGAGAATGGGGGAGTTGATCGGGAGAATGGGGGAGTTGATCGGGAGAATGGGGGGTTGATCGGGAGAATGGGGGGTTGATCGGGAGAATGGGGGGGTTGATCGGGAGAATGGGGGGGTTGATCGGGAGAATGGGGGAGTTAATCGGGAGAATGGGGGAGTTGATCGGGAGAATGGGGGAGTTAATCGGGAGAATGGGGAGTTGATCGGGAGAATGGGGGAGTTGATCGGGAGAATGGGGAGTTGATCGGGAGAATGGGGAGTTGATCGGGAGAATGGGGGAGTTGATCGGGAGAATGGGGGAGTTGATCGGGAGAATGGGGGAGTTGATCGGGAGAATGGGGGAGTTGATCGGGAGAATGGGGGAGTTGATCGGGAGAATGGGGAGTTAATCGGGAGAATGGGGGAGTTGATCGGGAGAATGGGGGAGTTGATCGGGAGAATGGGGGAGTTGATCGGGAGAATGGAGGAGTTGATCGGGAGAATGGGGGAGTTGATCGGGAGAATGGGGGAGTTGATCGGGAGAATGGGGGAGTTGATCGGGAGAATGGGGGAGTTGATCGGGAGAATGGAGGAGTTGATCGGGAGAATGGGGGAGTTGATCGGGAGAATGGGGGAGTTGATCGGGAGAATGGGGGAGTTGATCGGGAGAATGGGGGTTGATCGGGAGAATGGGGGGTTGATCGGGAGAATGGGGGGGTTGATCGGGAGAATGGGGGGTTGATCGGGAGAATGGGGGAGTTAATCGGGAGAATGGGGAGTTGATCGGGAGAATGGGGGAGTTTATCGGGAGAATGGGGGAGTTGATCGGGAGAATGGGGGAGTTGATCGGGAGAATGGGGGAGTTGATCGGGAGAATGGGGGAGTTGATCGCGAGAATGGGCGAGTTTATCGGGAGAATGGGGGAGTTGATCGGGAGAATGGGGGAGTTGATCGGGAGAATGGGGGAGTTGATCGGGAGAATGGGGAGTTGATCGGGAGAATGGGGAGTTGATCGGGAGAATGGGGGAGTTGATCGGGAGAATGGGGGAGTTTATCGGGAGAATGGGGGAGTTGATCGGGAGAATGGGGGAGTTGATCGGGAGAATGGGGGAGTTGATCGGGAGAATGGGGGAGTTGATCGGGAGAATGGGGGAGTTGATCGGGAGAATGGGGGAGTTTATCGGGAGAATGGGGAGTTGATCGGGAGAATGGGGGAGTTGATCGGGAGAATGGGGGAGTGGATCGGGAGAATGGGGGAGTTGATGGGAAGAATGGAGGAGTGGACCGGGAGAATGGGGGAGTTGATCGGGAGAATGGGGGAGTTGATCAGGGGAATGTGGGAGTTAACTGAGGTAATTAGAAAGTTATAATTGGGGGAAGGGGGAAGTTTAAAGTAAAGTTATAATTGGGGGAAGGGGAAGTTTAAAGTAAAGTTATAATTGGGGGAAGGGGGAAGTTTCAAGTAAAGTTATAATTGGGGAAAGTCTTAAGTAAAGTTATAATTGGGGGGAAGGGGCAAGTTTAAAAGTAAAGTTATAATTGGGGAAAGTTTAAAGTGAAGTTATAATTAGGGGAAGGGGGAAGTTTAAAGTAAAGTTATAATTGGGGAAAGTTGAAAGTAAAGTGAAATTCTGGGAAGGGGGAAAGTTTAAAGTAAAGTTATAATTTCGGAAAGTTTAAAGTAAAGTTATAATTGGGGGGAAGGGGGAAGTTTAAAAGTATGGTGATCGTTAATAGGGGAGCTAATTGGGGGAATGATGTGTAGTGTGCCAAAGGTTTTCGCTCAATAAGATATATTTGTACGAGTAGTTCAAAAGTGATAACAAAGGGGAAAGTCAGAAAGACCTTGATGTCACATCAACCGGGAACAAACCAACAGGACCATATCGAACCCTCATAACCCGGAATCCTCTCCAGCCGTCAAAAGGAGAACCGGTAGGAGCCTCAGAGCAATAAACAACACCTTGTTGGAGAGGAATCCCACCACCACTACCACCACGATTACACCACTGCCGGCATTCGGCCACGACGTGCACTGCGGGTAGCTGGGGATTCCTGGGGTGGGGGGTACCATACGTACCCATCAGCCTGTGCCGGGCTCCCGATCCCACCGACACAAACATCGGCATCGCATTGTCCGTGCCTGCCGTACCAGAGCAAAGCAGACTCCACCGTGGCACACCACCGAGCCCTCGCTGACAAGCGGAAATCCGGATTCGGGAGGGGGTGGAGCGTGTTCGTGACGGGTTGTATTCAGAGGCGGGGGAATTACGTCACGTCTTACGTCACACATTACATCCCGAAGGCGTTAATCCTCCCACCGCCGGCATCCCACGTCACGTGGCCCGCTTTGTTGGACCACGTGATCCGAGTGAGGAGTCGACGTTTCGGAGGTTCACACCGCGTGGTGATCAAGCTTCCCGCACCCTGAACCTGAAGTTACACTGAAAATCCCAAAAGGGAGTTCATACCCACCACGGGCCTGACGGTCTCCTGCGTTCACTAATTTATATATTTATCTCTGAACTCCTATTAAATAATTAGTTTTTACGTCCTCGTGGAGGATCTCTTAGTCTGACTCACGTTGTTGTTCTTGTGGACTTTTTTATTTCACAGCCGACAGTTTTCATCGAAACTTCCTGAAACTTGGTGTATATATGTAAAAATACCCTGCGCAGACAGTAACCATCTCCGATTTTGAAAATTCCTCCGAGAAAAAAAGTTATGACGTCAAAATATCTCCGCTAATGGAAATCGCCTAAAAAAATATCTCCGAAACTTGGCAAGCTTTTTGAATTCTGTTTGCGGGAATCGAACAGGGTATTAACAGATTAATTACCGCACATATGATACATCACTATGACGTCATATCAATTTTTATGACGTCATTCCTACTTTTTGACATTTTTTGTTTCACAACCCAGAGTTTTCATCGGATCTTCGTGAAACTTGCCATGTATATGCAGAAAGCCCACGCGCAGGCGGTAACCATCTCCGATTTTGGAAATTCTTCCGAGAAAAAAAGTTGACGTCATAATATCGCCGCTAATGGAAAATCGCCTATACCATTATCTCCGAAACTCGGCAAGCTGTTTGAATTTTTGTTTGCGGGAATCAAGCCGGGCATTAGCACAGATAATTATTTATCGCAAACCTGATACATCACAATGACGTCATATCGTTTTTATGACGTCATTATTAAAAAGACGAGGATCTTAGCTCATTTGAGCTTGTTTTTCATTCGCCTCCATTTCCAAACTGAACACCACGACCAATAAACACCAGTGTTGTACCGACGGGTGATAAATCGACTGAATTCGCACGTCACCGAGAACAGGCAAACCCATGCCCCTTCCCGGTCCCGGTTCTGCCCCCGCACGGTAACCCGGTGCCGCCTGTATTCACTCCACCCTCACCACCGCCTGTATTCACTCTACCCTCACCTCTGCCTGAACTTGCTCAAACCTCACCACCGCCTGCACTCGCTGCATCCTCACTACTCTCACCTCACCCTGCACTCACTTCACCCTCACCACCGCCTGCATTCACTCCACCCTCACCACTCACTCCACCATCACCACTCACGCCACCCTCACCACTCACTCCACCCTCACCACTCACGCCATCCTCACCACTCACTCCACCATCACCACTCACTCCACCCTCTCCACTCACTCCACCATCACCACTCACTCCACCCTCTCCACTCGCTCCACCCAACATGCTGTTTACTTTCCACTCTTTCCAAACTCAACCCGACCGGTGATGCCAAATTCAACTAAAAAAATACACCGCTTGAAAAAAGCGAATTCCTCAATGAGAAACATCATTAAAACTTCAAAGGACCCGTCATGAATTTTGGGAATCGTTTTATTGCAATAAAATAAAATAAAATAAAATAAAATGAATTAATTCGCAAATTCTGTCGAGTTCAATTGAAGTTCCAGGTGCTGTGAGGGGTCAAAGGTCGAGGAGGAAATGGCGGCGCCCAGTGAGAGTGGTTGTTGTGAACATCGTGGTGTTGTTTCCACATCGACTCCTCCACCCACAAACTCTACCGCCCTTTTAAACGTGGGAAACATCCCGAGTGAGTTACCGGTTCCTTTCCTGGAGTTTGTTTCCCTCCTCCGTGTTTATTTCCGCGACCCGAATATCTCTGGTATTTATTTAATTATACATGATGTTTCACAGCGCCCGTTAATAAGGGCGGGAAACTCATTACCTCATCCGGTAAACACTACTTTGGTACCAAGTACTCGGTTTGTGTGTGTTTCAGCGTCATGGGGGGTAACGTAGTCGGTACAACCTTTGTTTTATGATCCTCAGTCGTTGAAGTGTACACAAGACTGGAAAGATTATATGTGGTGCGAATTTGTCGCCACCAAGCGCCATCTTGGTCGGCTCACTCGGAGCAGATGTATTTCGACTCGCGCGATAAATTATCGGGAAACCTTGAACGTTGAATGTTAATTTTGAGTTGAAAGTCAAAGTCGATGTGAACACTTTTTCTCGCATAAACATAACGCAACGTGGGATGCGGTGAATCGTGCACTGGGCTTAGCAACATGGCGGCGTGTGCGTGAAGAAGAAGAAGAAGAAGATGAATTATAAGAAGAAGAAGCTTGCGGTGGCGACACAAAGGTACGTGTAACGTGAACAGCCATGAGCGTTCCAGTCTTGTACACAGTTTTATTATTATTTTTTAAAGTCTACACATCGCGATACATTTCAATCAAGAATATGGAAATAATTTAATGCTACTTTTACCAAACAAACTATGCATTTGAGTTTTAAAAAAGTAATCTTTAACAGTAGTCTTGTCGATCTGTATTTTGTAATGGTTCTCCAAATGGGGCCCACTCTAATTTGTTTTGCGCCAGGCCCAACACTGCCCCGAGCCTACAACCCCCACCCCTCCCCCAACAACCACCTAAACCAGCCCCGAGTCTACAACCCCCACCACCCCTCCCAACCACCGAAACCAGCCCCGAGTCTACAACCCCCACCCTCCCCAACCACATAAACCAGCCCCGAGCCTACAACCCCACCCCTCCCCCAACAACCACCTAAACCAGCCCCGAGTCTACAACCCCCACCTCCCCCCCAACCACCGAAACCAGCCCCGAGTCTACAACCCCCACCCTCCCCAACCACATAAACCAGCCCCGAGCCTACAACCCCCACCCTCCCCCAACAACCACCTAAACCAGCCCCGAGCCTACAACCCCCACCCCTCCCCAACAACCACCTAAACCAGCCCCAAGTCTACAACCCCCACCCCCCAACCACATAAACCAGCCCCGAGTCTACAACCCCCCAACCACCTAAACCAGCCCCGAGTCTACAACCCCACCCCTCCAACCACCTAAACCAGCCCCAAGTCTACAACCCCACCCCCCAACCACCTAAACCAGCCCCAAGTCTACAACCCCCACCCCCCAACCACCTAAACCAGCCCCGAGTCTACAACCCCCACCCCCGACCACCTAAACCAGCCCCGAGTCTACAACCCCCCCAACCACCTAAACCAGCCCCGAGTCTACAACCCCCACCCCCAACCACCTAAACCAGCCCCGAGTCTACAACCCCCACCTCCCCCCCCAAACCACCTAAACCAGCCCCGAGTCTACAACCCCCACCCCCCAACCACCTAAACCAGCCCCGAGTCTACAACCCCCACCCCCGACCACCTAAACCAGCCCCGAGTCTACAACCCCCCAACCACCTAAACCAGCCCCGAGTCTACAACCCCCACCCCCAACCACCTAAACCAGCCCCGAGTCTACAACCCCCACCCCCCCGCCCAACCACCTAAACCAGCCCTGAGTCTACAAACCCCCACCGCTCCCCCCCAAACCACTGGCAATTATGGTTTGGTTGAGATTGGACAAGTAACGACTGAATGTATTTGCCACAGACAGACAAGACACCAAATTGCATGTTTTAGTATGATTAGAAACATCAGCTCCTTGTGGTTATAATTATAATTGACAAACCTTAATAACATGTCTCCATTTCGCCAGACCCAGGTGTCTTGAGTCAAGGTGTTTGAGTCTCCCCAGTTCCTCATGAAGGTGAAACCACATTCACCCCAGAATGATATTGATCTTTTTGAAATTGATAAATCAAACTAGAAATCGTTGCAAAATGCAAAGCCCATCCAAGTCCGTTTTTGTACTCGAACTAAACTTAACGGAAACAACAACTAAAAGAAGTGTATAATTTAATAATTAGTTTTCTCCACGTTCTCATGAAAAAAGAGTTGTTGAAAATTTGAGAAAAGCTCAAATGGTTAAACGAGAAAGATGGCGTGCATTGCACTAGACTTGCAAAGTCCATAAAACAAATTAGACCTTCAAAATAATTGGTGGTTGAATTAAATGACCAAACATCTAACTCCTCTTCAAATTTCAGATCATACATACATGCATAAATACATATCCATTTAGCGTCCATTGTTCCCACACAGTGGGGTGGGACGTTGCTTTCTCTTAATGGCCTTATTCCACTCGGCCCGATTCTAACATCCACGTTGGTGAGATCTGACAGCCTGCGGTCCTCCGCCAGCGTCTCACCCCAAGTCTTCCGTGGCCTGCCTCGTGGTCTCGGACCCTCTACCTCAAACCTCCATGCCCCCCTCAATCTGATGAATATTGACAATTTTAGAAATACAGTCTTTTGTCGACTTTTTGGCCTACGTTGACCTCAAAAATACTTGTTCGTTGAATTCAGTGACCTGATATGCAAATCCTCCTTCAAATTTCAAGTCAATCGGATGAAAATTGAGGATTTTAGAAATTTGACAAAGTTGTTGACCTTTGGCCTATGTTGTTTGATCTTTTGACCTCAAAAACAATAAGCTTATTGCTGATGACGTACTCTATGAGTTTGTGAAGTTTCGTGAAGATTGGTTAAAAAATTGTGACCTGAAGGAAATTGACAGACAGACAGACAGACAGACATGCACAGCAGAACCTGCTCATCATCGCCCATTCATTGAAAGCTGTTCACACAATGCACTGCAAGTGGGTGCAAGCTGCTTGGTCATTTGAATCTTGATTTGAAGGTGGCGACTCTTTTTCTGTGTTCTTCGTTGGTGGCCAAGGTGTCTTTTAACATGTGGTTTCTCTTTTTATATTTTCTTGATGCATTCTGGAATGTGTAGCATGTGTGGTGTCATCCCAGGTGGCTCTCTTTTGGAGATGTAGACCTTGTAGTTATGTTTGACCTTACTTTCTGAAAGCAATATTATGCTTACGAGATCATGAGGACAGGATCCTCTTCGATTGATAAGCTGGATAATGACTGAAATGCAGAAGCTAGGTGAACCACCTAACCGTCCACCTTCAATCCACATCAATAACCAATAAGTGGCCTTGAATCGATGTTCACTTGTCTTAGCTCAGTCATTCCAGAAGATTGCAAACTTCTATCTTGATATAAGACTGATATGTCTCACCTCCAGTCTTTTTACATCCATCGAACAATGATGTCTGGGTAAACATGCTCAGCTGCAAAAGAAACCAAAACAACTAAACAATGAAATTGTAAAATAGTCTGGTCTGGTGAATACAATTCCTTGGACCCTACATCAGCTCTCATCATCATCATCAACAAACTTGATTACGTCATTGCCAGCTTCCTCAGAGCCATCAAACAAGTCCGCTGGAATGAACTCATCTCCAACAATGAACTGTACAGACAGATGAAACTCCCTCCAGCATTATCCTGAAACATAAACGTTGTCTTTTTTCCAATACTGCCATTTTTTTTTTACCTCCTTCCAAAGGCAAGCAAATCCTACAAGCCAGAGTCACGCAGCAATGGAAGCGCTTTCATGACCAACGATGATTCGTCTGGATCTATTCCATCACCACGTGATGTGCAGTCCAAAGTTTGCCTTCTGAAAGAAAGCTATCGACAGGTCGAAGTGGAGGAACATCACGTTGGCAAAAACACAGCAGCCATGTCAGCACATGTCTCAAGTGGAATTCAAAGTCTAACGACATGACTGACTGACACAACAATGTCTCCCGATGCATTCATATCTTCACCTTTAGCCATTTTGGGTAGACAATCTGTATATAATGGAACAAGTGTATCTATGTCCAGCCACTTATGACACCTTTTTATGACGTGATGAACCATTTATCCGTGTTTGTTTGTGTTGCTGTTGGAGCAGAATAAAACTAGAACAGTGCACACCTCCACCACGTAATGCCGGATCCACCGGAACATATCCGGCTTAATACATTTTTGAAATATGATGCTACACACTACCGTATCGTTTTTAACCCCAGCCCTCAATGGTGAAGAATCACTATAAAAGTGAAATAATTCTCGAATCCAGATCCGGATTCAAATCTTCACCAAAACCAAATTTAATTGGTTCTTGTCACACACCCAACCTGTCCACCAAGTTGCATCCAAATCCATCCATAACTTTTTGAGGGTTAAAACCTAACCTCCTTCACCTTTGATGGCGGAGGTAATAAATTGCATAAGTGTTGATAGTATCCGGGATCAGGTCGTGGGTACAAAAACAAATTCCCAGCAGGGGAGGGGAGACGACTTACAATTTTCACCTGTACATGTGCTGCAGTGCAAGTGGTTTACTGACCCCTGCTGTAGACAAGAGGGATTATTAGCCACATCACAAAATATATTTACCCCACCTCCCCCATTACTCCCACCACCCCTTCTGCACTCCCCAGGCTGCTTTCAAAAGGAGTGGGGGTTTCTAGTTTCTATTTTAACTGAGCTACTCATGCATCATTCTGTATCTTTCATTTGACCTTGCAAGATAAAGCCATTTTGCAATTCTCGTTCAGGACATTGTCAAGGTTGTCAAAACGGGGTACCTAATACTGAATGTCAATACACGGTTTGTACCAGTAACGGTTAGCACTTTGTTTCAATAATGAGTGCTAACTGCTGCGTTCACCTCATCATGTGCCGCTCTTCATCGGCGATGCTTAAAGGACCGATTCCACGTGAGAATTTGAAATGCTTTCGATTTCAAAACGAGTGATTCATTCTTGGATGTGTTTAGCAGATTGGAGCAAGTTTAATTTTGTAAACTGGGCAAAGCGATTCAGAGATATTACAAATTGAATTAATCTGAATTGGAGTAAGTTGGAAGGGTGGCTCCATTTTTTTTTTTTTATTTTTCTTAAACGAAACAAAAACATTTGCTGACTTTTTATGACATCTCTTGTTGAAAGATTGATGTATTCTCATCAAGTTTACCAGGAAAGTTATTTTTACACAAGCCACATCTGATGGAAGTTTCAATTTTAAATAGTGACTTGTAACCATCTAGTAATTATGAGATTAATGGTGTAGATTGTTCCCCCCTGGAAGCGTCTTGTATCATAGGCAACAGCTGCTATGTATACATATAATCATTGTTTATTTATTTATTTATTTATTTAGATGTACTTTGGCTATGATTTTTATAAGGTGAGATCCCAAGTCCTGAGTACACATGAAACACAATTATTGTAGACTTCAACATTCCATATCATGTTCAAATTAGAACTGCAGCCGGTAGAGAGCATACCTCCACCAGACTGAACATTTTATGTTTTGTATCCCACTGAAAGGTGGATCTGCATTCGGACCTGAACCAAAATCTAATCGGCTTATTCTTGTCACCGACCCAACTCATCCACCGAGTTTTGTCACAACCCATCCACAACTTTTTGAAATGAAACATCACAATCTCTCAATTGTGAAGAATCACTGTAAAAATTCTCATTTTAGATCTTCACCAACATCTAATGAATTTGGCATTGTCACACATCCAACCTGTCCACCAAGTTTTGTCCATATCCATCCATAACTTTTTGAGATATCCTGTTAAAGGACCTCAGTCCACCTTTGTTGGTGGAGGTTTTGTGTATGGTGGGTGCAATGGTTTTTCTCATCCAAATGAAGGCCATTAAGATTATTTGATTGATGTGAACAAGGAAAAAAGGGTTAGGGGAGTGGTGTTGGTGTGGGAATGGGTACGAGTATGGGTATGAAAACACCAGTTGATCAAAAGACCAGGGTGACCTGCTGTGGTTTTGACGGTTTTGTAATTGAGTTTTTCCCCTCTCGTTATTATTACTAGTGAAAAACCCCTCCTTATGGATGGGTTCATACCCCCCAGAATTACGGACGAGGTTATTTATAATACTCACCTCCACCGCAAACCGCACTCTGTGATGTACATTTGCATAGAAGCAATTGGGGTCCTTCCCCTCCCTGGGACTTTTCATTGTTAATTTTTTTATTCTTGCTACCTAAAACCTTCCTGGGCACATCCTGAGTACAACAACCAGTTTTGAACCCATTCCATGTAGAAGTCAAACAAAGACGCAACGCAACGATTCCCCCGGCCCAGTTGTCGTGGACGGGTGGTTAACACCGACCAGGCCAGATCACCGAGCAGTTTTCCTTGGAGGCGAATACGTGATCCTCAGAGATTATGGCGCGCGGCAGGGGAATGGGTGGCAAATGCTCGTACACAACGGCAGCACAGTACAAGGGGTTTATCTCAAATCCATGACAAATAGACAACACCAGCTACTTCAAATAAACACAGGGGTTTAATGTAAATAAATCAAATATTTACAATGACAATAATTCAAAATGTAGTAATATAACGTGAGGTAAATTAAAGCCTAAAGTCGAGGCACCTCCACACACGGACTTTAATACAGACAAGGGGGAAAACGAAATAAACGAAAGTCCTCCTGTTATTCTGGCACTTAGCTTTGTTCAGATGGTCTTTTATGAACTTGGCGATCGCACCGCGTCGTCCTGCGTGGGAATATGGGCCCAACATGGCGTCGAGCCGCTCTCTGCGGTCAAGTACATGACCGAGAGACATTGGAACCGAGAAATTCAGGAGACAGTATTCAACGCCAGGGCACACCAACCACCGTGTGGCTTCTTCTCATGAACGAATATGCCGAATGTTCCTCTCTTACACGAGGTCCGCTCACAACAATTGCCCACCTTCCTCCTCGACCATACGACGAGACAATCCCTTAGGCCCCGTGATAAGGTCACGAGGAATGCTCTCCTTCGCTCCTCAGAAACGTACACTTCACGGCTCAGGAATGGCTAGCATCTTGCTCCGTCACACAGGAAAATTCATAGCAAAACAGGAGAATTGCGCAGCCACTTCGTCGTGCCGAGAGGAGAGCAAAAACGAGACCCCCAGTCTCAGCCACGGTCCTCTCACAACTGTCCTTCCCGTTCTGCTCCGAACCTCACTTTCCTTCTCCCGGTTCTCCGACGTTTCAGGTTTTTAATTCATGTGAATAACCATAACCCTTTTATCTTTTTGTTTTCAGCTTTTCCGCAGTCCCTGTTGATCACTTCAAAGTGTTTGAAACGCCATAGCAAGACAATAATTCACAAACCACCACCAAATGAAGGTGATTTTGCTTTACTGTGCCTCCAGAATGCTTTGTTTGTATTGGAACGTATGTGGACTGATCATGATGTTTTGGGGTTAGTGGAGCTTTGTTTTGGGGCAATTTATATCTGATATATATATATATATGTGTGCAGTGGGGGTAAGACATACTGGGACTTGTGGCCATTGGGGGAAGGAGGGGAAAGGATTTGGTCAGAACTGAATTATTATTTTTTTAAATCTGTTTCGTGAGGATTCTGGCGAAAGCTGTGTGAGCGTGCGAAAACCTGTACAATGTGGATTCTTGTGTGTTGTGTGCAGTGCTGACGAGGCTGAAGAGCTTTTTACCCAAGTTGGCAAATGCTAATGAGTTATTGAGTCGGAAGATAGAAAATGCTTCTTCGGATGATTTTGACATAGAGAATGTGCGGGAAGATACAGAAGTCATTGAGATGGTATGTCCCTTGTGAGGCCTTCAACTTTGTTAAAACGAATCGGTTGTGATGCAATAGCCATAATTCCTGTTTGAACCTTCAGAGCTTTTTGGGATGGCAAACACTGCTGCCTCCTACTGGGTAGTGTGACATCTGTAGAAAGTCCCCATTTTAAAAATTTAAATGTTCTGATGTGCCATACTCTGTGGTACAGGGTGCTGATTCTGCCAAAGCATTTTCTAGGCAAAGATCATGCAGGACGGTTTGCCATCCCTCTCCCAGCAGTCGTTAGAGCAGAAATGTGTAACTTGGGCGTGTTGCCGGCAATATCTCGCCTACTCTTCGCAAAGAACACCGTGGTATCTTTAATGTCAGCAGACGGGACACCAGTTTAATGTCTTGCCGTGATACTGCACACACATTGCTTCTCCCTGCCTATGAAACACCATGGTGACGGTTTGTAGCTGGGTTGGGACTCAAACTCAAACTCGGGCTAGAGGGCTTAGAGGCGACTGTGCATACCCCTATTCCATCCTGTCGGCCTTTTAAGTGTTACCTAAGTTTTTAATGTACCTTGTTTATTTACTCACCCAACCCATAGAACATTGCTTTGTTTCCTGCTGTCGATGAGGGTGAGGAAGAGGAGGTGAAGGACGAAGAAGAAGAAGAAGAAGAAGAAGAGGAAGATGAGGATGAAGACGACAGCTTTACTGATGATCTCTCATTTCACGGACTAAAAGAAGCAGACGAGACTGTGTTTGACAAAGTCACAAAAACGAACTTGAGGTTAAGTCTGCCTTCCGCCTGCAGTCTGAAACGTGGGATTGTTGAGATGACAGAGTACACTCCCTAAATACCAAACTTGGGGGCATGTATTATTAAGTCATCTCAGTGGAGATGACCTAATAAAGCCAGTCTCGAAGTCTGTCCGCCCGTCCGTACGTCCGTCCGTCCACAATCAAACCGAGTGGAGACAAATAACCAATAGTGGAATGGATAGAGGTCGATGAGACGTGCACAACGATATAACCTTCAAGGTCGTCCAAGGTCGAGGTCAAGGTCACGAGGCTGTCAAAGTTGCGAAAATCGTCGATTTCAAATCGTATCTCCTCCCTCATTTATCAAGAGAGATCAAATGTTTTCTTGATTCAGATACTATGGACTATTATCTAGAACAACACGAGCCATTTTTTTTTGAAATTTGCTCTCGTTCCGATTTTATAGCCCTTCAAACTTCGCTCTGATTCTTATATGTCCAGTGCTAATTTGAAGTGGTCATCCGGAGGCTGGTGCCAATCTCTGAAGATGCTCCGGGTCCTGCACAAATTTTTACAAACTAAAACGCTTGTAATATCATGCCCCCTTGTTGGTGTCACAATTTTGTGCTGTTTAACGTGGATTACACAATCCCAGTGATGTCCCAAACCAGTTGACTCGTTCTGATGGCATAGTTTGTGGGATGTGTTGGAAAACCAATTTGGGGCTTGACAAAACAACCACAAAACATGAAAACCATTGGAACCGAGAAATATCGGAAAGTGAATCTGGTTCAAACTGGGTTCCTTCAACCTCAAAAACATGGCACAGATGAATCAGGTTCTAGGTTATTATTTCTCCTCAAGGAGGCATTCATTAATATAGGTGGGTACACACCTTGTTGAATTATGCATCACCAATAAGTGTCGCACGAGTTTTTGTTGGATATCGTACATCTTGGACTGGTAAGAATCTCACTTTGGTGATGTCATCTGAGCACTGTCCTCATGATGCTGTAAACCCAGTTTCCAAGGTTGACCATTGCAGTTGATTTTTCAAACGATCTGAAGTGAAAGTGGTCATGTCCAAATGGTGCATATAAAAGTTTTGGTTATCACATCCAGCCCAAAGTCCTGCATTCCCTTGCCCCAACTGCTGCTTCCCCCATAGTCCTCCATTTACCCCATCCCAACCACAGTTTCCCCCTCAGCTCCCCAATCCCATAACTGTGTAACATGGTGCACACACATACACAGTAAATAACCATATATTTATAATTGTGTTATTTTTGTGTTGTACAGGGTGTAACAAAGTTCTGGAATCATAGGTTAATTTTTTTTTCCAGGCTAGAACCTGTGAAAATGGATTACACTATACAAGACAAAGCTGAACTGGTCCTCTTACATGCCAGAGGTTTAAGCCAGAGAGAAACTTGTCAAGCATTCCATCACCGACATCCAACGAAGCCCATGCCTCAACAAGGAACAGTGTCGAAGTTAATGAAACGATTTCGTGAAACTGGAAGTGTGGCAGATAAACGAAGGAGTGGTCGTCCGCGCTCAAGTACAGATCCTGATCACACCATAGATGTTTTAGCAAATGTTGTTGTGAGCCCCGATAGATCAACACGAAAAATTGGTGAAGAATCAGGAATAAGTCACATGTCTGTTGCACGCATTCTAAAGAGAAACAAATGCCACCCTTAGAGTCCAATGTATGCAAGAGCTTCACGGGGATGATTGCTACAGACTTGAAAAGTTGTGACTGGATAACACAACAGGAATTAGTTCACCCTTCAATTTATTGTGATGATACATTTAGCGATGAGGCTATTTGCCATATCGTTGGAATGGTAAACCGTCATAACTGCCGTTACTGGGCATGAGAACCTCCATTGGTCGGAAGAGACCCATGTTCAGAATGATCCGAGGGTAATGGTCTGGTGTGGCATCCGTGGAACAACCTTACTCGGACCATAATTTTTTGAAGCGACTGTAACTGGAGAAACACATGTAACAATGTTAAATGACATCTCAGAGCCTAACTTAGGTGATTATGCCATGTGCAACGTTTCGACATTTCTGGTTTCAGCAGGATGGGGCACCTCCACATTTTGCCTTGGTTACTCGGCACCGGTTGGATGCCATGATACCAGTCGATGTGGACCAGTGGAATGGCCCCCTCGATAACCAGACTTGATTCCTCTAGACCTTTACTTCTGGGGCCATTTCAAATCTGTTGTGTGTGCGAACCATCCGCGAACAATAGAGGCGTTGAAAGAACGTATTTGAGAGGAATGGAACAAGATCAATATGGATTACAATTTGTACATTTACTGGAATAAAAGCCTTTGAATCCAGAATTTGGTTCCACAAAAAAAAAAAGAAAATTAACCAATGATTCCAGAATTTTGTAACATCCTGTATATTATTTGTGCAAACTTTGAGCGATGTGTTGAATGTTTTAATAAAAAAAATCTTGAATCCTATTATTCATTTAGAATCCTACTCGTAATATGTCATTGGCCACTGGCTTCAATACCAACACAAATTTTTATTGCGGACCCTAGGCGTCAAAAAGCTCCATATATCGAACAGTTTTAAATGGAGTACCTCACCACCATCGGAGCATTTAAATTGCATCACATGTGGCAATAAATGTGAATTGTTGCTCCCAGTTTGCCGGCTCAATGACAGAAGACGCCATTTGCATTTTTGTCACCTCCATCCCAACCCCGTTTAGAATCCCGTGTGGGCAACTTGCTCGTATTCAGAAAACGATTGTAACACAGTTGTTCCGACAGTCTGTCACCATCTTTTTGGCTTTCCATTGTGGAGATGTTTTTTTTTTTGTCAAATGTTTTGTTTTGAAAGTGTCATGATGATGGGTTTGACTCGTATATTTAATTTTCATACACAATATAGGTCATGGGTTACAAGGGGTCACTGTGTACACCCCAATCCCCAACTCTACTTCTTTGGTAAGTATATGTTCCTCGAGATCAACTGAGTGAGTAAAATGATAACATTTATTTCATAATCAATTTCACATTATGGAAGTACACATTCAAGCTGTCTGCCAAAGCAATAACGTCAAAGAACTTTGACACAGGGTGGTAACGGGGCCGGTGGACAAACGGCAGCGATATTGTCCCCAGCTTGAGTTCTCTATTCTCAAAGAACTTTATTATTACAGATGCACCAGTTCACCATATTCAACCAATGTACAATTTCACCGAGTTAGTTAAGGTTAGAGGCTCATGTGAACCCATGTTCATTCTTAACTGGTTAGTCAGGATTAGATGCTAATGTAAAGCCATGTTCATTCTCACCTGGTTAATTTGGCTTTGATGCGCATGTAAACCGATGTTCCATCTCACCTGGTTGGTTTGTGTTAGATGCCAATGTCAACCCATGTTCACCTAGTGAGTTGGGCTTTGATGCTCATGTAAACCGATATTCCATCTCACCTGGATAGTTGGGGTTAGATACTCATGTAAACTCATGTTACCTCTTTGGTAAGTTGCAGTTGGATGTTCATGTGAACCCCTGTTCATTCTCATCTGGTTAGTAGTTCGGGTTAGATGATTTAGTATATCCACGTTAATTCTCACCTGGTTAGTTGAGGTTAGATGCTCATGTAAACCTATGTTCATTTTCACCTGGTTAGTTGAGGTGGTATTCTCATGTCAACCCATGTTTCCTCTCATCTGGTTAGATGCCATGTTAAACCCATGTTCATTCTCATCTGGTTAGTTGGGGGTTCGATGCCATGTTAAACCCATGTTCATTCTTCACCTAGTAAGTTGGGCTTTGATGTTCATGTAAACCGATATTCCATCTCACCTGGATAGTTGGGGTTAGATACTCATGTAAACCCATGTTACCTCTTTGGTAAGTTGCGGTTGGATGTTCATGTGAACCCATGTTCATTCTCATCTGATTAGTAGTTAGGGTTAGATGTTTAAGTAAATTCATGTTGATTCTCACCTGATTAGTTGAGGTTAGATGCTCATGTAAAGCTATGTTCATTTTCACCTGGTTAGTTGAGTGGTATTCTCATGTCAACCCATGTTTCCTCTCATCTGGTTCGTTGGGATTTGATGTTCATGTGAACCCATGTTCATTTTCACCTGGTTAGTTGGGGTTAGGTGCTCATGCAAACCAATGTTCCCTCATCTGGTTAGTTGGGGTTGGATGCTAATGTAAACCATGTTCATTCTCACCTGGTTTGTTGGAATTAGATGCTAATGTAAACTTTGCAGGTTCATTCACATTAAGTGTGCAATGACCAACATCAATATGCTAAACAATTAATTCCAAAGGATGGTGATGAACTGCAAATCATGATGGAAGAGCTCAAGTTGAAGGGTCAAAACGAAGAGGATTAAATCGATAATAAGGATCATAGTCATCAGAGAATGATGGCGTGCAGATCCGATGGTGACCCACATGCCTGTGGTACTTTACACCCACTGTGAGGATGCCAGTGCCAATCGGTTTACCTGCAGTTGACACAGTATATGATGATGGTTTCAGGGGGGGGGGAGTGATGGTGGGGGATGTCGAAAGAACACAGTGGTAAAGGAGAGGAGGGACTAAGGAATATAGTACAGGGGTAGGAGAGATGTACGGGGAAGGATCGGGATATATGTTATGGCCTAGGGTAGGAACTGGGGAGGGATGATGAAATCATTTATGGTGAGGAAGTATGAACAATGGTAGGAAGAGATGAGGGATGGGATGCATGAGGAACTACTGGGGAAGGATGAGCAAGGGTAGGGATTGTACAGAGAGAGGAATAATAAAAGGGAGGAGGAGAGGGGGATGGAACGGAGGGAAGAGGAAGACGATGTATGGTGAGGGATTAGAAAGGGTGGAGTAGGAGGAAGGATGGAACGGAGGGAGGTGGAGACAATAATGGAGGAAAATAGGGAATGGGTGAGAGGGTGCGGTG
The DNA here is from genome assembly GCF_056783735.1 of Eptatretus burgeri. Lineage (NCBI taxonomy): Eukaryota > Metazoa > Chordata > Myxini > Myxiniformes > Myxinidae > Eptatretus > Eptatretus burgeri. The sequence goes on along the minus strand of NC_140969.1, from coordinate 27,713,880 downwards.
TGAGCGAAAGGTGTGAAAAGGGGGTGGTTCAGCGGGGGTGCGGATGAATCGCACAACAGAAATGATGTCTCAACCGAAGGATGAGGATGCTGAACAATCGTGGAAGAAACAAATCGACGATATAACCAAGATATTCACCTTCAAGGAGGTTCTTGGAACGTGAGGACATGTTTTGTTTTTACTTGTTCTATCTCATTGTGCAATTTCCACGCCTTGTCCACAGGATGACATACCTTGCACCGCAATGTCGAGCAGCTCCTCGATTCATCCCTCCATTAATTCATGATGATTATGTACAACGATTGTTATACCTTATAACTGTACATGAATTATGATCATCTAAATCGATTAAAATCATCCCTATTACTGTACATATCATTATATTAATAATGTACATCGATTAAAATCATCCCGATTCCTGTATATCATGATGATAATGTACATCGACTATTAAATATCCTATCACTGAATGTTCCTTTGATAACGTACATCAATAAAAAAATTATAATGTCAGGTCAGGTCAGATTAGATCTGTGGCTTGCTACATGTACCATATAAACCTGTACTAAGCTGTTTGCATGGTCAGGTTGTCGTGACTAAACCGTCTCCCCCCATCAAGCTTCCTGGTGAGGAGTGTTTTTGGATATGGACACCCAGCAGGATTAAAAACAAAACCTGTCAAAGGGCGGAGGAGCTTCTTGTGAGCCAACGGCCATCCATATCTCGTGCCCAACTGTGTCTGTGGACGTCCTCCTGCAGTTGGGTTACCTTTGTTGGAGGACGGTGGCAGGATTTGCACTCCGGCCACCGTAAAACCCTTCACTCTGCAAAAAGCAAATAAAACTGAAAACCCATTTGGTGGGAGTATCCACTGTGCAGCTGCCCATTCGGAGGGCAGCTCACCTGATGACGGGATTGGCGCAAAGTCTTCGGGACCTCCACTCTTTAATGACAGGAGAGAAAACACGGGGTAACCTTCCCGGGTTGGATTGCGGTGGTGTGTGGTGGAGTTCTGCTGAGGTGTCGTCCACCAGACGGCAGTCTCCTTGGGTTAACCTGAGGTGGCCCCTTCGGGTGGATGGCTGGAATGTCCTATCCCAAAGAGGAAGATCACCTGTCTGTTATCATCTGAGCTCAAGCATTTGAACATCGGTATTGCAGCACTACCTGAGGTTCGAGGATCGGATAGTGGTGAGATCATGTGTGGTCTACATTGACTATTGGTCTGGTCACTCTGTTGGTTACCATGCCCAAGGAGATGCTGGAGCAGTGTCCAATAAGCTGACTCCAATGATAATTGAGGTAACACCAGTCCAGTCAACAAGTGTATTATGAGACTAAGGAATCATCACTCCTTTGGTGTCGTTTCCCTGGTCTCTGTATATGCTCCGACTGAGGCGAGTGAAATTACCGTGAAGGGCGCGTTCTATGCCGCGCTCGAGTCTGTGGTTGATCAGTGCACCAGTCGAGATCCTCTTCTCGTCTTGGGGGGTTTCAATGCATCGACTGGAACTGATGGGGATGGTTATGAGACGTGTTGGTCCCCATGTGTCTGGAACTGTAAATCAGAACAGCACCAAGTTCCTTGACTTTGCAATAAGTCATGGACATGGGGTGGCTGGTTCAGGGTTTTAATGCCCACAGTCTCATCGCTGAACTTGGTATTCCAATGCTGGCGGTGTGGCAAAGGTGATTGACCCTTGTGCTCGTTGATGGTCACTGGAGGATGATCCAGAACTGCAGGGTCTACTGGAGTGCTCAGTTCCTAAATACAGACCACACGCTTGTGGTAGCAACTCTGAAGTTGTAGTTTAAATCTGGGAGAATGCTACCATCCCAGCCGAGGCTAGATGTTAGCAAGCTCAAGGATGAGAGGGTAGCTGAGGAGTTTGCAAACAGGCTGAGTGGGGATTTGTGGGGTCTGGGTGCTTTGGGGAATCCTGAAGTTGTGGAGTGCCTTCAACACCACCATTCTTGATGTTGCCGGTGGACCTCTTGGAACTCACCGGAGGGCGAAGAAGAATTTTGTCTCTCAAGGGACACTGAATGCTATTGACCAGAGTCGCAGGGCCAGGCTTGATGGCAGACCTGAGCTCTTCAGGGAGTTTAGGCGTAAAACTGTACGTGTGCTGAGGGTGGACAATGAGGCCTTTGTGCGAGGAATCTGAGAGGGGGTAGAGCATCGCCTGTTGTCAAGTGATTCTCGTCCTGCTTGCAGGGAAATTTGCACATTGCATTCCTCCAAGCCAGTACTTTGGTGTACTGCAGTTAGAGCGGAAGGTCATGGGCTCTTGACAGAGGAGTCCGAAATGAAGAGTCGCTTGGCCTGTTACTTTGAGCGGCTGTACCAGGCTGATCACCTTCAAGGAGGTTCTTGGAACGTGAGGACATGTTTTATTTTTACTTGTTCTATCTCATTGTGCAATTTCCACGCCTTGTCCACTGTTGTCCACAGCTGTTGAGTTGGATCTCAGGGGTGTAACTATTACTCTTGCTGACCCTCCAATCAAGTGTGATCCCCCTTCGTTTGTGGAAACACAGGCTGCAGTAAACTGGTTGAAATGGGGGTGAAGCTCCTGGGATCTGTGGCATCCATGCTGGACCTCTCAAGGCTGGTGGAAATGCTGTACTCATCATTGCATGCAGTTCTGTGCTCTGCCTGGATCACAGGCATCATCCCAACTGATTGGACGAGGGGCCTTGTTGTCCCTCTCTGGAAAGTAGAGGGTGATCACCAGGACTGCAACAACTACCGAGGGATGACGCTCCTATTAGTGCCTGGCAAGGTCTTTGCTCAGATCATTTTTGAGAGGGTTTGCCACCATATGATTGAGCACCAGTGCCCAGAGCAGTCAGACTTTACACCAAGAGGACAACAATTGACCGTATCCTTGCTCTTCGGGTCCTCACCGAATGCAGAGGAGAGTATCAGAAGGGGCTGCTTGCAACCTATGTTGGACTCTGCAAACCATTCAATTCCGTGAATTGGGATGCCCTCTGGAGGATTCTTGGTCTTCGTGGGGTGCCAACAAAACTGAACAATCTGATGTCTGAACTTTCCTCTGGCACTGTGAGTGTTATGAGATGTGGTGGTTCCATCTCTGACCTATTTCCAGTTGCTGCTGGAGTTCGTCAGGGGTGTGTACTGGCTCCCACTCTTTTCAGCACTTGTATTGACTGGATTCTGGGGAGGATGTCGGAGAGATCAAGCTGCGGTGCATTATTTGGGAATGTCAAGATCTCTGCCCTTGATTTCTCAGATGATGCAGTTATCTTTGTGGAGACTGGATATTCTTTTGGGGCCTTCGAGGTGCTGAATGAGGTGTCAGAGCCACTAGGATTACAGGTTTCTTCGATCAAAACTAAGATCCCAGCTTTCAATGATATATTGGATGCTACTATCCTATCTGTACCTGTTTGTGGTTAGGATGTTGAGGTCAATGAGAGATTCACTTATGTTGGCAGTGATATTCATGTCTCTGTTGGCTGTGAGCCAGAGGTCAATCGGCTGTTGGGTCAGGCCTGGGGAGACATGCATTCACTGGATCACGGGGTGTGGCGCTGTCGGTAACTGTGCAGAAGGACGAAATCACAAATTTTGAAATGAAGACGAAATGTCATGGATGAAATGAAGAAGTCCAAGTCTTCAGGTCCTTGGTGCTTCCAGTCTTGCTCCACAGATGTGACCAAGGATCTGAGACTGCGACTTAATTCCTTTGGTACCCGGTCTCTTCGGAGAATCCTTGGCTCTCGCTGGTCGGATTTTATGTCCGAGTGTTTGCTGAGAGAGACTTTACTGAGTTTTGTTACCTGCATAGTCTGTGAGTGTCAGCATTTTCATTATGATCATGTACATCGATTAAAATCATCTCAATTACTGTCTATGAATTAGGATCATGTCCATCAAGTTAAATCATCCATTTTACTGTATAATCATTTTGATAATATACATTGATTTAAATCATCCCTTTTTGCTGAACATGAATCGTGATTATGTGCAATCATGATAATGTACATCAACTTTTAAATACCCAATTACTGTGTATGAATTTTGATTATGTACATCAATTAAAATCATCCTTATCACTGCATCATCATTGTGATAATGTACATCGATTGAAATCAACCCTTTACTGTACAATCATTATGATGATGTACATCGATTTAAATCGTCCACATCATTATGATAATGTACATCGATTAAAATTATCCATATTGCTGTATAATCATTATGATAATGTTAATCGATTTAAATCATCACTGTCATGATAATGTACATCGATTAAAATCATCTCTATTACTGTATGTGAATTATGATTATGTACATCGATTTAAATCATCCCTATTATTGTATATGAATTATGATAATGTACATCAATTTAAATCATCCCTATTACTGTATAATCATTGAAATAATGTACATTTATTTAAATCATCCCTTTCATTATGATAATGTTCATTGATTAAAATCATCCCTAATAACTGGAATGAATTCTGATGATGTACATCGATTTAAATCATCCCTATCACTGTATATGAATTTGATAATGTACATTGATTAAAATTATTCCTATTACACTGTAATCAATATGATAATGTACATCGATTTAAATCATCCCTACAACTGTATATGTGCATGGCTCACAAAGGGGTACACATACTGTTACACAAAGGGCAAAAAAAAGAAGTTAAGGGAAACATGAAATGCAACCCATTATGTTAATCTGCATGTATTCAAATAGCTAAATCTAAATTTTTAGACCTGCAGCATGTCCGGTTTTAAAGTTACCACTGAATATATACAACACTGTATATACACGTTCGAATTTCGAGCTTGGCGTCAGCGTTATGTACGGAATCAGATGAAAAAAACAACGTAAATATTATATTTTGGGATAAGAAACAGATAATTTTTACTCTGTCTTTTAAAACAGGCTCAATATGTGACAGGAAAAAGAAAAAAACAACACATTTTGAGAGAGTCCGATGTTATAAATTACGAAGAAAACACAGACGAGTTCAGAAGCAAAGAAAGCCACCCTTGTAAGTGAAAAATAACATTAAAATCGAATCTATTTCTTTCGAACTTTTGAAAATAATCACTTTAAACATGAAAAGAAAAACATAATTCTTACCTCTCGGATCCTCACGAAGCACCAAAAAAATTATAGCGTTGGTTAAAATGAATTATCAGACAAATGTGAGTCACCTCGTTCGGCTCGGCATCCTCACGCTGGATTCGTACGTTGTGGCTCTCGCAAAGACCCGGACACGAAGACAAACGCTGCGCTCGACGGCGAATGGAAATGTGCTGACACGCTTGCAAGTGCCTATTATATCCATCAATCGGGGAAGTTTGCAAGACGGCAAGGTTTTCTAATGCTAGCGTTATTTGGTCTGATGCGAGATGATGATTCGTACATAACGGGACTGACACGAAAATCAAGACGGTATTACTTGCGGTCCGAATTTTATTTTTCTGATCACAATTTTGATCTATATTTTTTTCTGCTGTTAGGCTCTGTCATATTTCCAAGAAATTAAGGGAGATTTGGAATAAAAATCATGAGAAACATTATCAACACTGGACTCCTTATTTTCCTCGATGCAGTGGACACGAAGCGTTATGTACGAATCCATTATTTCATCAGATAGGGTAGATGCCAGAAAACCCGAATAGGGAGACAGAACGTCATCAAAACATAAAAGAGACACCAAAGTTCACATTCTGAGTCACCACACTCAAAATAACTGTCACATAAGAAATGTACAATAAAATAAAAATTTTACCAATCAAACTAACATTTCTAAGGTTACAATACCCATATTCTGTTGCTTTAATTCATCTTTAATAAAACAGGGGAATGGAGAGTATGATATTGCTGGTTTCTACAGGTTCCCCAAGATGTCCACTTTCATTTCTGACCATTGATGGTTTGTCTAAGTACCTCATAATAGTTTTATGTGGAATTTCCCACAAACATACCACAGCATACCCACTTTGTGAGCCATGCACATATGAATTATGATAATGTACATTGATTTAAATCATCCCTATAACTGCATATGAATTATGATAATGTACATTGATTTAAATCATCCCTATAAACTGCATATGAATTATGATAATATACATCGATTTAAATCATCCCTATAACTGTAAATGAATTATGATAATGTACATCGATTTAAATCATTCCTATAACTGAATATGAATTATTATAATGTACATTGATTTAAATCATCCCTATAACTGTGTATGAATTATGATAATGTACATTGATTTAAATCATCCTTATAACTGTGTATGAATTATGATAATGTACATCGATTTAAATCATCCCTATAACTGCAGTTGAATTATGATAATGGACATCGATTTAAATCATCCCCATAACTGAATATGAATTATGATAATGTACATCGATCTAAATCATCCGCATAACTGTATATGAATTATGATGATTTACATCGATTTAAATCATCCCTATAACTGTGTATGAATTAAGATAATGTACATTGATTAAAATTATCCCTATTACAGTATAATCATTATGATAATGTACATCGATTTAAATCATCCCTATTACAGTATAATAATTGTGATAATGTACATCGATTAAAATCATCTCTATAACTGTATATGAATTATGATTATGTATATCGATTTAAATCATTCCTGTTACTGTATAATCATTATGATATTGTACATCTATTGAAATTATCCATATTACTTTATATGAATTACGATTATGTACATTGAGTAAAATCATCCCTATTACTGTATATTCATTATGATTATGTACATCAATTAATTATAATCTGTGATGTGGAAAACTTTGAGTTTCCGGAGCCCTGGAAAAGTGTGCCGGCTGTGCCGTCGTCGCCAGATATACCGTCACATCGCGTTTAACTTGACACTAACCATTTGAGTCCTCCAAAATGAGTGATAAATGAAATACGCACTTTTTACCATGATAAACAAACACCTACTCAATCTCACAATTTCGTTTTTTCAAGATCCCCTTTTTGAAAAAAAAAGTCAGATCAACTTTGTTTCTAAACAACTTTTTTGACAAAACTATGTATTTTTAGAAATACAGGGTGTTCCTTGAAGACCTGGACAACTTTGGTGTTGATATATTTAGAACCACAAATGATACAACGATACCCTTTGGTTTATATGATACACTGACTCATAAAGTTTTGTGCATCCCATCAATATCAACGTGAGCTCTGTTTGTCACGCGCAGGACATCAAGGCAGTACACGAGTTCTTGCCATGTTCAGATCAGCATGTTTGCGTCTACCAGTGTGCATGCAGCTGTGATCCGAGAACCAAGATCCTTCAGGTTTGCCACCTTGGTGTTGCACACATCTTTGACAAACCCCCACAGAAAAAAATCAAGGGTGGTTTTGCCTGGTGATCATGGGGGTCAGGCGGTTGGTCCATCTTTGCCAATCGAACGACCTGGAAATTTTCCATTCAGGACAGCTCGAACGACTAAGGCCCAATGAGAGGGAGCACTGTCCTGTTGAAAATGACATCGGGTTGCAGGTCTTCAATCTGTGGGAAGCCGAATCCTTCCAACATGTTCATGGAAATTGTTAACGTCACTATCCTCCACAAAGAAAAACGGACCCACCAGGCTGTCGTGGAGAAGGCCACACCACACATTGACCTTTGGACTGTCACGTATGTGTTCAATGACCACGTGGGGGTTTTCAGTGCCCCCAGATCCTCACATTGTGTCGATTGACCTTCCCTGATGCATGAAAGCAAACTTCCTCTGTGAACATGACCTTTTTTAGGTAATTTTCGTCATCCTCTGTGCGACTGAGCATTTCCAAGGCAACGCCTTGCGTTTGGGTCAGTCATTTGGTTTGTGTTCCTGCAGAATCTGCACCTTGTAGGCATAAAGCTTCAGTTTTTTATGCAAAATCCTGTGTACAGTGGTGGTTGGTAGTCCCAGTTCTCTGGCTGCATGCCAAATTGATTTTCTGGCACTTTTGTTGAAATGATTCATACCCTCGTTCAACTTCTGCTGTACTTGTGCTTGGTTGACCGGTACTTTTTGTTTCTGATGACTTCCAGTGTCCTTAAACCTCTTGCACCACTCTCTGATACTAGTCCACAATGGCAGATTTTTTTTCCATACCTTGTTCAGGAATTACGTTAAACTTGCATGTCGGATCTCGTCTCTGAACCATTCGACGCACCGAACTTTCTCGTGGAGTCACCATTTTCTTTTTCAGTAAACCACCAGACCTAAAAATATAGAAAACTTTGTGAGTTTCTGTATCATATTAAACAAAGGGTATCGTTGTATCATTTGTGGTACTAAATATGTTGACAACCAAAGTTGTCCAGGTCTTTTTGGAACATCCTGAATAGTGGAGTTAAAAAATATTTAGTACCATGTGGTAAATAAGGGCTGGCAGCTCGGTAATGCACCTGAGCCTCTAAGTTGTCGAGCCTGGGTTTGAATCCTGACCCAGCTATAAACTGTCATCCTGGTGGATTACAGGCAGGGTGATTCATCAGTGTGTGTCCCATCCCTTGTATGGACGTTCAACTGGGTGTCCCATCTGCCAGTGTTAGTTCTTCAGTTGGTGCCTTTTTTGGAGTTGACGAAAGAAGATAAAGCTTTGGGGCTGAATAAGCATATGTGAGTATTGACCGAGATTGCAGAGCAGACAACTGTGATTATATATATATATATATATATATATATATATATATATATATATATATATATATATATATATATATATATATATATATATATCTTCTTCTTCTTCTTCTTTCGGCTGCTCCCGTTAGGGGTCGCCACAGCGGATCATCCGTATGATCCGCATTGTGATTTGGCACATGTTTTACGCCGGATGCCCTTCCTGACGCAACCCTGGTCGCCTCTTACGACACAGGGATATGGTATACCTATTTCAACCGGGGTATACACCGGCCCAGTATACTGGTACTCATTTCGCCGACCTTGGAAGGATGACAGGCTGAGTGAACCCCCTGGTGTATTAATTCAGTGGCTCAACGGGATTTGAACTCAGGACCTTTTGGATCCCAAGCCGCTGCCCGAACCACTGCGCCAACACCAGGCTTAATATATATATATATACATACATATATATATATATATATACATACATATATATATATATATATATACATACATATATATATATATATATATATATATATATATATATATATATATATATATATATATATATATATATATATATATATATATATATATATATATATATATATATATATATATATATATATATATATATATATTACATATCACACACACACACACACACACACACACACGTATAACAGACCAACATGAGTCCATGTCATCGATGCATTATAGGCCTACCTTTGCTCATGCAATGTGATAGCCATTCTTCACAAAAACAGCCACATTACTGATCCAGCCAGATTTCAACTAGTTGTTGACATCCAAACTTGTCCCTGCCATCACATCTTCCAGGGTGTAAATACTTTTACTAAACAGAAAATAATTCACTAAATCTGGATTTAAAATGGTTGAAAGTTCATCTCGCTTCTGGACCATGGTGTGTTTGGCAATTCATACGTGTCTCTGTTGCTTAAAACCTGCATCATTATAATATCGATACCAAGACAAAGTATCCAATTTATCGACGTATCCAAGCTTCGGGACAAGCTTTGACCCCGATTGTTTGAACATGAAAGCACAATAGTTCAACCAACCTGAACAGGCATTTTTCTTTCTTTTTGTACTCTAATATGGAAGCACACAAATTGCTGGCATCACTAAACATCCTCCATTGGTGAATTTGTCATTAACAAACTATTGTTTCAATGGAAAATATAGGGTTTTTTCAGACTCCATATTTCCCACATATGTACAGCAAGGCACCACATATTTGAGAGGTTGGGTTTCAAAAGAGCTCGCTAAAATAAAAACACGCAAATATGGCGCCTGCTTATGGATACGCTACGATTTTAAAAAGCTTAAGTACCAAACCACTCTGCAAATTTTCAACTTTAGTGATTAAAAATAATGCATGAATGCTTCTATAGATGTAGCCAGTCTCACGTCTGGTCACACTGATAATGGAAACCGCGAGTAGGAAGGGTAGTGTGTGGGCTTTGTCAACATGTGTGCCTTAACACATACACGTGCCTCTAAAGTGCTCACATGCTGTTAGCTTCCATTGTCAAGGAAAGAAGGAAGGGAGGGAATGAGGGAAAATGAGGATGTGATGAGAAATGGTAACTGACGGGGGGAGGGGAGAGGTCTTATCAGAGCTGTCGAAACAATGGTAAATCGTTCCCATGCAAAAACCACCCACAGTATTAGTGAATATTTGATGTTTAAAAAGTACGTGTAAATGGTTCATGAGTGAATTCGGCCTTACAGAGGACACCGAGTCCTATATTTAAACCCACCAAGCATTTACAAGGGACGACTTAATAAGTTTTGTAAAATCGAAAGGGTGAAAAATGCATGATAGCATCCACGAAGTGGGTAAATAAATAATGTTTACAAATTTTTGGTTGAAAATGAGTTTGATTTTTCACCAAAAAAAAAGCCTCGTCACTTGCAGCACCAAAAAAAAAATTATCTTTGCTTGCAGAAACTACCGACTATTTATATATTTGCAGAACTGTCATAGTACCCGATTGTTTTTTTTGTGATGAACACCCCCTAAATTTTCTTCAAAAGGGGTGTTTTAATTAATCCAAACACCCAATTTTCACTCGTGCATTTCCTTTAGTGTAGTAGACAGAAAAATAGTACAAATTATGATACAAGCATCAAATTTGGCATTTCTGTTATGCAGGGCTTTCTGATCAAATCTGCCCAATTGGCCATTTGAAAATCCAAATTTTGAAAAATTTGAAAAAAATAAAAAACTTCAAAAAAATTTGAAGTTACAGCTGGCTGAAATTCTTGAAGTGCAAGTGAACATCCCAGACAGAGAAACAAGGGTAGATGCAGTCATCATTGATGGCTCAGCACTTATCAATGCCCTTCCTCCACGCACTTCAAAGATATTTGATGACTATGCTAAAGAAGACATCATCCCAAAGGTGGAATCCTATGGTGCCAGATACGAGATGGTGGACGTAGTGTTTGATGTGTACAAGAAGTCAAGTCTGAAGTCCAAGGCAAGGTCGAAAAGGGGGCAAGGAAACAGAAGAAGAGTGACAGGGACCAGTAAGACCCCAAGTAACTGGAGAAGCTTTCTTCGAGATGACAGCAACAAGACTGAGCTGTTTCACTTCCTTGCGGAAAAGATGTGTGAAGCACAGACGACAAGCACAGTCATTTTCACAAAAGGAGAAGATGCCATTAGCAACACAAGGAAGTCACTGGATGCTGTGTCTCCATGTTGTCATGAAGAAGCTAACACTTGAATATTTGTATACGCCAGCGATGCAACGACGGATGGTAGCAAGTCCATTATCATTAAGGCTAATGACACAGACATACTAGTCATAGCAATATCTGTGCTGCCATCCTTACAGGAACTAAGTCTTGAGAACATGTGGATTGCCTTTGGCCAAGGAGCCAAGGTGCGATGGATTCCAGTCCATGAGGTAGTTTCTGCAATAGGGCCTGAGAAAGCTAGAGGGATCCCATACTTCCATGCGTTCACTGGATGTGACGTCGTGTCTGCCTTCCGTGGTAAAGGGAAGAAAACTGCATGGCAGACTTGGAACGTCTTTGATGATTTTTCTGAAACATTCACCAATCTCACCCAGCATCCAACATTGATTCGTGATCTTGACTTTTTTGAAGTTTTTTTTCTTCTTCAAATTTTTCAAAATTTGGATTTTCAAATGGCCAATCAGGCAGATTTGATTATAATCCCCTGGAGAACAAATGTTCAAAATTTGATGCTTGTATCATCATTTGCACGATTCCTCTCAAAAATTGCTGTTATCTGCCCCACTAGTTGGAGTTTTCTTAGTATGCATGCAAAGTTTCAGGCTGCTAGGTTTTATGGTTTTGGAGTTATGGAGAAGACACACACACACACACACACACACACACACACACACACACACACACACACACACACACACACACACACACACACACACACACACACACACACACACACACACACACACACACACACACACACACACACCCTTTTATTAGTATAGATTTTGAAATACTGTTTTTGGCCCCATCTCTCAATGGCGAAGTCACTGAAACAATTCTCGTATCTGGACCCAGATCCGAAGCTTCACCAAAATCAAATCAATACATCATTGTCATACACCTACACTATCCACCAATTTTCGTCCAAATCCATCCGCAACATTTTGAGATATTCTCCTCACAGATATGTAGACAAACAAGCAGGGGTAAAACATCACCTCCGTTCTCGGTATATTCATTATATTAATGTATATAAATGATAATACTTTATAACTGTATATTTATTACGTTAATGTACATAACTTATCATACTTTATTACTGTATATTCATTTTCTTAATGTACATAAATGATAATACCCAATTACTGTATATGTATGATTATAATGTACATTATTAAAAATACCCTATTACTGGATATATTAATTATATATTAACAGGACCCTCTCGAGAGCAGGCCTGAGCTTCTCCTCTGGTTGCCAGTGAGTGCCCTGGAAGCAGTGGGGGGAAAGAGAGTGGCCCATATGTATGTGGAAGAATTGCGTGGGTCGCCCAGATAGCTCAGATGGCAGAGCAATGGTACGGTTTGCCAGAGGACCTGGGTTTGATTCCTGGTCTGGGCCTGTAATTTTTCCACATATATTTATGATGGTTCTATCCTGTTCATTTCTTCTTGTATATTAATTATGATGATATACAGTACATCAATAAAATACCCTATTACTGTATATTAATTATAATAATGTACATCAATAAAAATACCCTATTACTGGATATTAATTATGACAATGTACATCAATAAAAATGCTCTTACTGTATATTTTTTTTTATGATAATGTACATCGACTATAATATAATACTCCATTACTATATATTCATTCTTTCATCTTTCATCTTACTATAATTCACCCTCTGTCCATCTGTCTGTTCCCAGGTACCGCAAAAACAGCTGAACCGATCGCAACCATTTTTTGGGTGTGTAATTCTGGAACCCCTTGGAGTAAAATAGGCATAAATATAATAACATGACCCCTTTGACGGCTCCCGTAGGGAGCGGGTGCTTCCAGTTATGATAATGCACATCGACTATAATAAAATACTCTTTCCATATATATTCATTATGATAATGTACATCGACTATAATAGAATACCCTTACTCTATATTCATTGTGATAATGTACATCGACTATGATAAAATACTCTTACTATATATTCATTGTGATAATGTACATCGACTATGACAGAATACTGTTACTATATATTAATTATGATAATGTACATCGACTATAATAGAATACGCTATGACTGTATATTAATTCTGATAACGTACATCAACTATAATATAATACTCTATTACTACATATTAATTCTGATAACGTACATCGACTATAATATAATACTCTATTACTACATATTAATTATGATAATGTACATCGACTATAATAGAATACCCTTACTATATATTCATTATGACAATGTACATCGACGATAATATAATACTGTATTACTACATATTCATTATGATAATGTACATCGACTATAAGAGAATACACTTACTATATATTCATTGTGATAATGTACATCGACTATAATATAATACTGTATTTCTACATATTCATTATGATAATATGCATCGACTATAAGAGAATACACTTACTATATATTCATTGTGATAATGTACATCGACTATGATCGAATACTCTTACTATATATTAATTATGATAATGTATATCGACTATAATAGAATACACTATTACTGTATATTAATTGTGATAATGTACATCGACTATAATATTATGCTCTATTACTACATATTCATTATGATAACTAGAAGCACCGGCTCCCTCCGGGAGCCGTCAAGGGGATCATGTTATGCCTATTTTACTCCAAGGGATCCCAGGATTACACACTCAAACTAGAATGGGCACTCGGTAGAGCGCATACCTTCGCCTCCGCTACTTTTTTGTTCTTGGCATGAGAGTGGGGGGAACAGAACAGTGAACATTTTGGTGTTGGTTTCATGCAAATCGGTTTTGATTTGACCGTGTTATGACAAAAACCGCATATTTTGAAAGGTCGTGACCCCACTGACCTTTGACCCCCAACGGCTAACAAGGGTAATGACGTAATTGTGTCATGTCGCCCATCACAAGATTGGGCAATGAATTCTGAATATTTTGGCATCGGTTGCATGCCAATTAGAACAAAATTGACCGCGCTATGGTAAAAATACGAATTTGACCTTTCCGTGACCTTGACCTTTGACCCGATCGCTCTCAAAATCTAATCAAATGTTCCTTGGATAATAACCCATCATCCCACCAAATTTCAAGCGATTTGGCTTAATACTTTCTGAGTTATGCGAATAACACACACACACACACACACACACACACACACACACACACACACACACACACACACACACACACACACACACACACACACACACACACACACACACACACACACACACACACACACACACACACACACACACACATATTCACAAATAAATAAATACACAGCGACCAATACATAACCTTTCGCAGAATGCGAAGGTAAAAATGGTTGCGATCGGTTCAGCCGTTTTTGCGGTACCTGGGAACAGATGGACGGACGGACATTTGGTGAATTATAGCAAGATGTACATCGACGATAATGGAATGCTCTCTTACTATATATTCATTATGATAATGCACATCGACTATAATATTGCTACGGTTGTGGGGGTAGATGGAGGAATTTCACAGGAAAGTTGGGATTGCATCGAGTTGTTTGGTCTGTGGACGTGTCAGAGACATCTGAATGTAAATTTAGTAGGGAAACTGTGAGCTTAAGTGTTGCATTTCACCAGATGAGGGGTGGTGCAGTGTTAATTAGATAGGGATTAAGAAAATTTTCCACAGTATGTGATTGCCCCCATGACCTATTCCTACATTTTTGCTTTTACAAGCCAGCCATGAAGGAAGTACGTTTTTATAACAACCACAACAAGAAAGCAAAACGTGCCGAGCAGGCAGAAGCCCCGCCTTCCCAGGTTTTGCGACAGCAAGCCATGCCCAGAGGTAGAAGAAGGATGAGGTTCACATTGGTAGTTGTGAGAAGAACGTGCCTGGGATGGAGGATCTTGCTTTGCTTTCCTCTAAGCACGACAAAATGGCTGCGTGATTCTCATGTCGTACTGTGAATTGGCTCACGTGGTGGAGCAAGACGCTGGCCATTGACTCTTGGCTGATTGTGACAGACCGACCTCAAAGCCTCGTGTACATCACCGAAGAGACTGCGCCATGCTGTAGAGTGCCGTGGATCGGCAAGCGCGATCGACAAGGAAGCCGCATGGCGGTCAGTGAGCCCTGGTGTTGAATATCGCGTCACAAATTACCTCGCGTACGTTTCCCACTGCGAGGGAGCGGCTCGGTGCCATTTTGGGTGCGTCTACCCAAGCAGGACGAAGCACCTCGATTCGAAAGTTCAATAGAGACCATCTCTGGACCATAAAGACACCCCACAGTGTCTTTAACAGGAGTAGGCTATTGAGTGCTGGTATCCCAAATACTGCCTCACCTTCAATAGCCTGCAATGTTTTGCCAACCTGTACACTGTTGGTTCTCTGCTACAAAAACTTTCACAGGTCATTGTCGGTATCCTCTTACTCTTTCATGGAGTGATATTTAGAAGATTGTAATATTGATCGAAACACCCAAATCTACTCTGTGTGTTGGCACTTCATCACAACGATCACGTGAGCACCTCTCCAGAATGGGGTCAATCATCCTTGGTATTTTGAAGTGTTTAAGAGACCCTGCAGTTAGGGTAGCTGAACTACTCTCCCACCATCACTCACCATATCCTGGGAGACTGTGATGAGAATAGAAGACAAATGGGACCTTCTAATAATTGAAGATGTTCACTTTGCAAGGTCAAAACTACGATGCTTTAATCAAACACTGGCATATGGGGGTGTTTGCTTGAAGCAGCAGTCTGAGTGCTGATTTGTGCAATTTTTGTTGGACCTGACTGCCTTTATTAAAACCATTTGCTTTGTACTTCCCATAGGCATAGTGTTTGCATTGGCAAGGGACACATGCTGATTAAAATTTGAGTAGTAATGGCCATGATGACACTTGAATTTGTAGTTCCATAACAATGAAAGAGAGATTTTAAAAATAGTCTTGGTCTGTTTTGGTCCATATATGGGGGACGGCTGTGTCAAGGTGATGACGCCCAGTAGGCAGTAACGTGTCCATGGATTGACTATTACTCTCGAACTTTGGTATCGATGTGACATTGACCATGTCACAAACCTCAACATTTTGAGCAAAACAGCTTTTTTGATTGGGTTACATTATAGTAACCAAATCGTCTCATTGCTGAATACACCTTACAAAGTGAAAAGTGTACTGAAAAATGAATCTTTTTATTTTCCTATTTAAACTTTGAAAGGAATTATTTTAATCACATTATATATTATTTCATTAAAAACTATGTTTATTCCGTCATTCACAGACACCATAAATGCTATGAAACTTCAAACATCTAATTCCTGGATGGCATCATCCAGCCACCATTCCTGCCACTTACTGTATGATGAGGACGTGCTGTGTAAGGTGCATGTAAGCTGTACGTATATAATGTGTGTATTGTGGTTTGAGGAGAGATTGCATCCTTTGTGTGCCACATTAGGGGTGCCTTCTCAGAGGTGGTGCTTGCAGAAGAGATTGCAACCGGCAAATCGTATGCCATCAAGTGCATCCCCAAGCAGGCTTTGCGAGGCAAGGAAAGCAGCCTCGAGAACGAGATCTGCGTTTTGCACAAGTATGGCATCACCACCAGCAAAGCTTCATTGATATTTTATGATAGGTTTATCAACTGAAAGTTTACAAGGCACACCAACTGCAATGGGAAGCAAAGTAAAACTGATGTTTCAGGCATTAGTCCTTCATCAGAGCAAGAGAGGTCTCTTGGTGAGGGGGACACAGGAATTGTTAAGATGACTTTTGTTACTTCTGCCACCAAAGGTGGGCAGAGGTTATGTTTTCACCTTTGTGTGTGTGCCTGTAAACAGGTAACCTCAAAAAGTTGTGGATGGATTCAGACGAAAGTTGGTGGACAGGTTGCGTGTGTCATGGAGGAATTGATTAAATTTTGGTGAAGATCCTGAATCCAGATCTGAATATCAGAAGTTTTTTTATTTTAATTTCTTAACTGATTCTTCACCATTGAGAGGTGGGGACAAAAATGATGTTTCAAAACTATATGGATGAGTTGGTTAGGTGAAACCGATTAGATTTTGGTTCAGATCCAGATCTAGTTCTGGCCTATCAGGGGATCCAAAACATAAACTGTTCAGCCTGGCAGAGGTATGCACTCTGCTGTAGGCCATTCTATTTCAAATAGTTATTGATGGCCTTTATGTCAAACGTCATCATTACCTGTAACAACTTGGTGTGCATCTGAGTGGGGGTTGCAAAAGGGTAGCTTTAAAAGTCCAGCGGCTTTGTCGTGGATGTTCAGTTCACAGTTTGGCCTCTGCACGCTTATTTATCAGATAAAGGAGCACGGTATGACTTGCATGCATAACCAGAGATATCCTCGGTCGTTATACCAAGGAGCACTTCAAATCCATCCCATGATGTATCACATTTTGAAGATTCGTAGATACTTTACTTTGAAGCCCAGAGGTTGAACCGGATCACCGATTATCATCCATTTTTATAAATATTAGTTTGCACAAGTCCATGAATCCCATAAGAACGATATCCTCACATATTGCATGAATTAATGAGAGGCAGGTGCTTCCTTGACTCGAGTTAAATGTACAATATATCGATCTATGTTGATTGAAGAGGGAGAAGATGTTGTTTCGTATACAGCCTGGGGCTGCTGATTGCATCATTTTCTGGAAACATGGCTGTGCCGCTGATACAGTGACCCTGTGTTGCCAGTAAGCTGGTACTCATTTTGCTGACCTCGGAAGAATGACAAGCTGAGTCAACCCACCTGGTGTTATTTCAATGTAACGACAGGGGCTCAAAGCCAAAACCTTAAGATCTTAAGCGAGCCACCTTACAGTAACTGTTAAGTCAACAACAGGCTTACAGAGAGAAGATGAACTGTATGGAAATCTACTGAGTGCCCTTACAAAAATCTCATTTGCAATTTTCATTGTATCTTTTGGGATTCTCATCAGATCCAAAAGAAATGCGTAAGAGATATGTGAATGTGTTTCTGATGGCCCCCTTGAGGGAAGAGGAGATCTTCATGGTCCATCGTCCAGTGGTCTCAGTTTTTTTAGACAGGACAGGCCGTGCTTCACATGGAACCAAGTGAATAAAGGATGAGTTGAGCTTGTTATTCTGTTGTCACCATAACATGTTCATCGTGATGAATGGTGGTTTTTCTCTCTACCTCATATTAATGATGTTAAAATGTGGTGTTTCATTTTCTTGCCCTTTCAAATCACATTGGAAATGCAGTGGGGGATTCATCACTCCTCATTAGGGGAATCACGATGAAACAAAGGCAGACAGATGGCTCGAAGTCCCAAACGGTCTTTGCTCGGTGTGCGTCACAATGAACCACCTGTTCGTGCGCAAGTTCTGATTGACTAAATGGGTGCTTGAATAACCTCGGAATGTCCGTGTGTTGCTTCCCGCTGAGGGTGAAGCCTCCATTGCCAATTCCAGTGCACAGTCTGTTGAACAGGCCTCATCAGGTGTTTTTAAAGAGACTGTGGATGCCCCATGGATGTACACTTTATGGGCCCAGCTTGCTGTGGTTGTCCCATCCTTTTCCTACATGCCAAATTACAAACTGAACAGCGAACAAATGCTAGTTTCATCTTCAGTCAAGGGGTTGAAAACATGACAGATTATGTGTTTTAGGACCAACATCACCAGAAGAAGTCTCTGCTGAGAACCAAATAAAGGTCCACGATGATGTCCATCATGAATATGTTTTCCATTAGTGATGTCAATGGGAGATGGAATGATCTCCACTTCACAAGCAACAATATATGAGGGCGTGTTGAAAAGTAATGCCTCCTATTCTTTTTCTCAAAAACATGTTGAGATATTCGAATGAAACAAAGTGCAATCCCCATGTTGGTGCGAAGTTTCATTATTCTGACACTAGATGTCTCGGTGCCACGTTGGTCAAGGTGGCAGAGCGCAGCACCACGTTGTCAGTACTGTAAGGCGTGAAGTGCTGGAGATGAGAGTAGGAATGACTGAATGGAGATGATGTGATATGACTGGAGATGAGAGTTGGGTACACCATTACGATCCTGAGAGTAAGAGACATTCAATGGATTATCGCCACGAAGGACCACCAGCCCCGACTTAGCTCCGTCAAATTTTCATCTCTTTCCCAAATTTGAGGAATGCCTTAGTGGAGAATGTTTCTTCCAACAATGATGTCGAGGCCGCTGTGAAGTGCTAGGTCTGTCGTCACGGCATCACAAAACTACTTGAATGTTCGTAGAAATGTGTTGACCGCAGTGGTGATTATGTTGAGAAATAAATATGCACAAGGGTGGAATAAAGATTAATGTTTGTGTTTGTCTTTGTTGACTGTGCATTGCTGTGTTGACTGACTGTCTGGACATAACTTTGAGGTTGTGGGTCCATTGATGTTGAGTAATCTACTGATGTGGACCGGCGACCGGGGTTGTGGATTCGCCGTTTGGAGAGGTTCTGGTCTGAAAGGATCGAAACCTCGAAGAAAAATGGTGCCCAACTGATGATCCGGGCAGTTGGTAAATCGGTAAATTGTTTATAAGTTAAGGATATAACTTCGTGTAGAATAGCTTTTCTAAGTACTTACCAGTACATCGTATATCTGTGTTTGTGTATTGTCATGTCTGGCTTCCTTCTTGGGACTACGGTGCAGTAATTGGTCTTTATTTTGATTTCATTCAAATATGTTTACCTGTTTTGGATAAAAAGAATTGGAGGCAGTTCTTAATAACAGTGGGTCGATAATATCACCTTCATTG
>NC_140969.1:27673695-27691195 GCF_056783735.1 Eptatretus burgeri | reverse complement strand
CGCAATGCTGCAATTTAAACAAGCATTGACTCTAACCACACACACACACACACACACACACACACACACACACACACACACACACACACACACACACACACACACACACACACACACACACACACACACACACACACACACACACACACACACACACCTTACATACCTTACATACCTTCCACAAGGCAGAGACTTTGTCATTTATAGTTTTTATAGCACAATGTACCTAAAATATAACTTTTATTGTTTGAAGGTTGCTTAAATACAGGAAACAAAGGGCAGGTACAGGCTACTATATTGAACTTTCATAATAACTTTTTTTGGGCTTAAAAGTTCACAAAACCCACAATTATTTTTTAATGTCGGAGATATGACGCTGCGGCTGGAAGCGACTGAAAGCTGAAGCAAGTCGTCCAAGTGACCTGATACGAAACCTGGTAGGTCGCGTCAACAGCAGCCACAGAGGTCGGCTGAGTTGACTGCCACGAGGCCGTGCTGGGTGGACCTCCGAGTCAGCCGATGTATGACACCGATTCAGTGTGCTGCGCGTCTGATCTCAAATAACAGCCGAGCGTAGCCGGTGAGGCCCCCGGCATGGTCTTGTTGCACGGCATTAGTTGCCCGTAACCAATTCATCCTTCAACGGACTCGTCAAATTGCAGTTGCGATCACGACTGCCTGGATTCACCTCAAGACCAGATATATTTAATAATAATCATGGTCACATGGGGAACAGAAATATACCAATTTGCAATACACAATCTATATAATAAAGCAGAACTGTCTGTCTGTCCTTCCCTCTTTTGGGTCGTGCTCCATGTGCTGTCTTGTGGAGAGGACAGCTCTCCTACTGTCCTCGCATTGCCACTTATATACAGTATTATGCTGCCAGTGCAAAGATTATTTGGAACCAGCTGATGTTTTATTTGATTAAGTTCTCAGTAAAACGAAGACCCCCCTCCCCCTTGCACAATTCATCTTCCCCTCCCCCAGGTTGAAACATGAAAATATTGTGGCTTTAGAAGATATCTTTGAGAGTCCGAGCCACCTGTACCTTGCGATGGAACTGTACGTTTGTTTATCCTCATGCCTTTGGATTTGTAAAGCTGGCAGCAATGTGGAATTTGGCCAGGACACCCTCTCATACACCCTCACCCCCATCCTCACCCCCACCTCAATCCTTTGTTTTTAATTGATTAAATGATAACCGTGCAAACAATTTGTGCGACATCTGCATGTGTTACAAATACACAATGACATATGGAACATTGCACAACGGATATCGATGCATTTCCACCCCGAGTGAGTGGTTTTGTAGGGTGTTGTGTGTGCTCCAAGTCGGGGTTTTAGAGTTACCCTCATGAATGCAGGTTCGGTGTTAAATGCAACAAATTATGTCTTAAAGGTCTTTTTTTACCCTCGCCGAAGGAGAGGGTATTTCATTTGGGTCTGTTTGTTTGTTTGTTGCTTGGCAATTTTTTTTTTTGACAATTATGTTGATCGCCTCCGTTTGTTTGTTTGTGTGTGTGTGTGTGTGTGTTTGTTTGTCTGCTCGCCTCCAGCCCAAACCGTTCCAACCAATCGTTCTGAAGTTTTCTGAAGTTTTAATGTCACCGACCCTGCGACGGTCCCGCATTGAAGTTTCATAAAATTCGGTCGATCTTAAAGGTCTACATAGGCCAATAGGCCAATTTGAGCCAAATTTTCTGAAATCCTCAAATTTCATCCAATTGACTTGAAATTTGAACAGTATTTGCATATCAGGACAATGAATACAACCACCTATTACTTCTGAGGTTATCTTTGGTCAGAAGGTCAACATAGGCCAGAAGGTCAGCCAAAATAGGCCAATTTTTTTAATTGTTTCTAAAATTGTCAATTTTCATCGGATTGACTTGAAATTTGAAGACCCTTTGCATATCAGGTCGCTGAATTCATCCACCTATTAATTTTGAGATCAACAGGCCAAAAGGCGAAATTGGGCCAAATTTTTGAAAATCCACAATTTTCATCCGATTGACTTGAAATTAGAAGACCATTTTCATGTCAGAGCGCTGAATTCAAATCCTATTGATTTTAAGGTCAAAAGGTCAACACAGACCTAATTCCCCATACTCCTCATGGGGAACAAGAGTGTTTTTTAAAAAAAAAAAATGACATCATGGGTGCCTTTGGTATGATGTCATAATTGCATATATAGAACTACATCTGATCAGTATGAAAATGTTTGAGGTTCATCTTGGGATAAAATGGTCCACAGAAAAATAATTGTTGATGTCATCGGTTATGTTATTCAGCAGCCATATTGTTAAAAAAAAACCTTCAAATATCTTCTTCTTTGAAATGGCTGAATAGATCAAGGTTAAACTTTACAAGTATGACCGCCTATCCATGAGGAACAAAAGGGTCACACTTCTGATGTCATATGTCACATGGTTTGGCAGCCATATTGGATTTACCCTAAAACCTATAAAAATCTTCTCCAGAATGGCTGGACAAATCAAGGGGAAACTTCACACAAATGTTCTCCAAGCCACTGGTGTACAAGTTTAATGAATAATTGATAGGTCACATGGTTTGGTAGCCATATTGGATTGAAAAAAAATGAAGTAGTGTTTTCTCTGGAGCCGCTTAATAAATCGATGTGAAACTTCACATTTATGATCTAGTCATGATGGGAAATACATGTTTTGAATTTCAACTTGATCGGATTCGTGGTCTGGCAGCCAGAATTATTTAATTTTTTGATATGGGTTGTGTTTGGGTTTTTTTTTTATTTTAATAAGGCTCACTTGGCTGTGCCTGAATTGGTTTTAGGGTAGAGGAGTAGCAGCTGAAATGCGAATCCTATCCAGGTTCCTCCTGATGACTTCATCTTTGCTTTTTGCTCATTTGGGTTCCTTATGATTTCTCCAATGCAGGACTGTACCTATTTGGTCTTCCATTTGATTTGAATTAAAAATTTTTAAATCCCATTCCAAATTCAATTGAATAGTGAATAATAATATAATAAAACGTCATTGGTCAGGGTCAGGTGTCCAATCAAAGTGGGATGTATTGGTCGCTGAACTCAACCACCTATTAATTTTGACCCTTTACTCAACCCAGTCATCTCAAAAAACTCAAATTTTTGACTCAACCCGGTCATCACTGCTAACGGTTATAAAGTGGCAGTTCTAATTTTGTCTCTTATTAATTACATAACAAGCAAATACACAAATGCCACACATAATACATAAAACAAAATAAGTCCTGGCGAGGGTCTGCAATCTCTGATTGCTCTTTTTCTTGTTTCTATCTGAATCACCTTCGATATATTTTAGAAATTGATGTGAAGATTGCACTTTATTTCAAATGTCTTTGCAGCTGCCATTTTATCATTGCTTTGTGTTTTGCTTCAATGATGATGTTAAACGACAAAAATATTAGATTATCAAAATAGAAAATAGCATTTAGCACTGGTTTTGAAACATGTGGCTGTGTTAGAGTATCCGGAGGGGAGCTCTTTGACCGGATAGTGGAGAGAGGATTCTACACGGAGCGAGATGCCAGCGTACTCATCCAACAGATCCTTGATGCCGTGCGGTACCTCCACCACAAAGGAATTGTGCACAGGGACCTGAAGGTGAGCTCGACCCTGAGTTTATTGTGCCAATCATTTTGAGGGTGTGTGTATGGCTACCTGCTCTCACCAACCTGCACTTGGCAATGTGGTGAACAACACTCAACATGAACCTTCATTCTACAGTGGATTACAATAGGTTGGTTAACGGTTTTAAAGATATGCTCCTTGTGAAATTTTGTGATTCACTTGGCTATACAACTTGTTCCAAAAATATAGCAGATTGTATAACAAACAGTAAGAGACATGCACATCATGGTAATTAAGGAGGGAAAAGGAAAATATATACGGACAGGAATGTTCATTACGGACCAGGAATACGCAAAATAGATCGCTTCCAGGGAAATTATCTTCAAAATATATCCCCTCTTCCTGTCCAGGTTGGAGTTCCTCAACGCAGTGTTCTGGACCCAGTGCTTTTTCTAGTTTTCATCAGTGATCTCTCCGATTCTCTGGAAAATCCTCTTTATCTCTTTGCTGATGACTCCATCCCCTGCTGTACCATCTGTCATCCCTCAGATCAGCAAGCAGCAGCCTCTTCACTCTCAGCAGATTTCTGTTTTCTCCTATCTCCTCTCCGGCCTCACCCCTCCACCCCCCCACACCCCCACTATGTCTGTAATTTGTCCTACCCATACGCAGGGTGCTCAAGGTCTGCCAGCAACCTCCTGGTTAAATTACCAAAATCAAGAATCACTGCTCACCTTCATTCTTCAGTCTCATTTCACCTTTATTACAGCCCTCAAGTAATATCTTTCATTGCATCTCTGACCTAAACATTAAAAAAAAATCCCAGTTTGCAATGAATGTTCATTTTTCATCAGTCCTTTTTTTCCAACTTCAGTGCCAATTCACCCCTCCCATCCCTCCCTCTCAAAGCAACCATCACACTCTTCCACCTCCAAGCTCCCCTCTCACCTTTCTCCCTCAACAATCCCCACTCAACCTCCTCCCTCCAATCACCCCACTCACTCCCCCTTCTCAAAGTTGTCCCCCCTCACATCCACAAAGCTGTCTCCTTCCCTTGCCCTCTCTCCTCCATCTCACCACTCTACCTCCTCAAATCTTCAACTGCCTTCTGCCCCCTCTCTTATTACTTCCCACTGTACCTCAACCCAGCACTACAGAGCCTTTTCTCCTCCTCATCCGGCCCTCTCCCCTAGCTCATCTAACACCCCCCACATTCTTTCAACAACTCTCCTTACCTCCCCCCCTCCTCCCTCGTCTTACCCTCCACCTCCCCTCCCCTACACCCAAAGCCTCCTCCCCTCCCTCTACCTCAACAGTGTGGACCTCAAACATCCAGGGCCTTCGTTCAAACCTGACAGATCTTTCCATATAAGTTGCCACTGACAAACCAGACATAATCTGCCAAACAGAAACTTTCCTCCTCCAAGACATCTCTGACTCCCAAGTATCTCTCCCCGGTTACTCCCTCCTCAGGTATGACAGATCTGAGCCTCGTCCTGGTGGAGGAGTTTCTCTCTTCAGCAAAGACTCTATTCTCACTCCCCCACACCTCCAGGAATACCTCTGGCTACGGCTTCCACCACTCCCACCTCATGTTTATACATGTGTTGTACTATCCACCAAACCGTGATGATTCCATTTACACCTCACCATCAGAAAACATGGACCAACTTCTATCCTCTCATCGGAACTGTGTCTTCCTCATATGTGGTGACTTCAATTGTCATCATGCCAGTTGGCTGGGTGTGGGTATCACTCTCACCTGTCATGGCACTTCAGCAAAAGGCTTCTGCGACTCATTGGGACTGACTCAATCGGTCAACTTCCTGACCCGGATCTCAACCAACGGTACTCCATCTCTTTTGGATCTGATTTTGACAAATTTCCGTGAAAATATCTGCTGTTCTTCCTTCGCTCCAATCGGTTATTCCGACCACATGCTTGTCAAAGTGGACATCTCTCTGGCTGTTATTAGAGAACCACCTCAGTGCCGTCGAGTCTGGCATTTCACTCAGGCTGACTGGCAGGGTCTCCAAACAGCCATCAAGCTTCAAGGTCCTCTCGCTCTCTTAATGATCTTTTCTACCTCCGTAAATCCACCCCAAACCTACCTCCTTCAAATTCCCTGCCTTCCTTCCCCAAAGTTCCCTGTCGTGTAAGGTCCTGAAAGGCCCTGTGGTGTCCATCTTGTTTACCCACGTTCCCCGCCCCATCCCTCTCCCTTCCACAGATCTTCAAATGTCTCTGTTCCCCACTGTTTTGTCCTTCCCTCTCCCTCCACTCTTGTCTTCTGCCTCCCTTGTTGTGCGTTGTGTGTTCGCTCTCATACGAGCCTCCACCATGTGTACAAAAAGAAATACTTCTTTCATTCCTCTTTTTTTTCCCCCCACCTTTGGAACAAACTCCCACACTCTTCAATCTCACTCTTCCCTCCAGGTCTTCAAAACAGCTGTTCACCACCATTTCTTATCGTCCCCCATGCAAAAGCATGATCTTTTCCACCCCTGTTAATCCACCCCAAACCCACCTCAATCATATTCCCTGTTTTCCTTCCTGAAAGTCCCTGTTTTCCATCTTGTTTGTCCTTTTAACCCGCCCCATCCCTCTCCCTTCCACAGAGCTCCTCATGTGTCTGTTCCACACTGTTTTGTGCTTCCCTCTCCTGTCCCTCTTGTCTCCCTCTTGCCTTGTTATACGTTCTGTGTGTTTAGCTCTCATACGACCCTTGACATTATCTATATTTACAAAAAAAAAATCCATTGATCTTTGACTCGATTAGTTAATGCGTGGTGTTTTTTGGAGACTCGAGGCTGGAGGAGGAGTTGAAATGAGCTGAAGATGCTATTGAACTTAAACTACACGCTGCAGTCATCAGGCACATCGCTCGGATTCTTTCAAAAAAAAATAAATTACACTCTGCTGCACTGTTTAACACAAGATTGTTGCTATATATGAGTAACTCCTAACTCACCCAGGATTCTCCATTGATAATGCATCACAAAACTCGATGAAATAACATTTCAATATAACCCCTTGGAAAGTCACATTTGCCAACTACTTTTTTGGCTTGGATGTGTCCTAACCCATTATATTTCAGAGGCTTGGCAGAGTCGAGCTTATTTCATACTTGAATGAGAGGGATACCTCCATGGAAGGCTCAGTGTTGAAAGGTAAGGGATGGCAGGAAGGCTCACTTGGTAGCATGCTCACCTCTGACTTGTTTAGGTGTGGATTTATTCCCCCTTGTGGAGTCGAATATTATTCGTCCTGCCATTCTGGTGCAGTTTTGGTCCAGGATGCTACATCTCGAATGAAGCACACAAGCTGGGGGAGCAGTAAAGGGCATAAGCTGATGCAAGGCATGCTGTTGACCATAATGATTACATCGCTGGCAGATCATCTTATCTTGAATTCCATGCAAAGGCTGCAATGTATATCCAAATGGTCGGTGTGCTGAGGGTAGACCATGACTTTCAAAATGTTTCTTGAGTCGAGACTTTCTCAATGCACTCTGCAGACAAGCTTGCTGATTGCAAAAAAATCTTAAATGACTAACTCCATTAGTGCATCAGCAATTTGTACCAATCCCAACAAGAAATTAGCAACACAGCTCAGGTTTGCACAGCCAGATAAACTCCATCCCCCAACCTGGACTCAACAACAGTTTCCAAGTAAAACAACTGCCTCCAGATGTGCACTCTTGCCACCAGATGCTATTCATTGACTACTTTTCTTGACCTGCTCCTCTTCCATGGCTACACTCATCAGAATGTTATCTCTCTTAACACTCATCAGAATGAGTACTGTATCAGGGAAAATTGCTCAACCACATGACATATTAAAAAGGATGCAATTTTTTTCCATTTGCACTACTTGGTGACCAGTGTTTTCTAACCCATCTGTATATTCTGTCGATGGGCGAAATGGCAATACGTACAGTTGAAATGTTCGTTTAATCCTGAAGCAAAAAAGTTTTTAGTCTCATGATTTACTTTGAAGATTTCTTCTTCTTCCTTCGTATGCAGCACAAGGCTGTCAAATAGCATCATTGCCTAAGGGTGTGATTGTGCTGCTGATGCAATGCCCTCTGTAGGTTGTGGCAGGAATTTGGCCAAGGTGCCGGCGATAGCTTGCCTACTCTTTGCAAAGGACACCGTGGGATCTTTATCGTCAATGAAGTAATGCCATCAGATGGGAATACCCGTTTAACATCTATCCGAGGGACAGCACACACATTGATGAATTGCCATGCCTGTGAAACACCAGGATGACAGTTTATAGCTGAGCCAAGATTCAAACTCAGGCTGGACATGTAAGAATCAAGTGTGTGTACCTCCTCGGCCATTCTGCCAGCCCATAACGTTGAGTGATGAATCAAGTTTTATTCACCAGTCGGTGACTTATGTGGAATAATCTAACCCTGCACAGTTCTACCTTTCATGCCAAGCAGGTTGATGAGTTTAATGGAAGTCAAGCACACGATCTTATAAAGTCACGGATCACCCTTTCCCAGTTGATAATTTCACACGTCTGCTTTTAATTTGCATAACCATGAATACGATCAACAAACTTGAGAAGTTGACAGTGAACAGATACATTGCTCAGTTTCAAAGCATAATCATTTTGCAGGAGAAAGAGTGAGTGGGTTCCAATGAGGAATGCTAATCAGCTGTCCAAGAGTGGGTACCTCCATCACTATGATCTCAGCAATTTCAGCAATCACTAAATGGGTCATTAAAAAAGTCTTCAAAAGATAATACCAATGCAGACCAATAGGATGTTAGACAGTATCAGTACAGTTTGTCAAGCCTTTCACACCATTCCATGGAACCTCCAAAATCCAGGCTGTCTCCACACCTCAATTATTTTATTCCTTGCTTCTCCTGTCTTTTGGAACTGCCTTCCAGAGGATATCCTGTCTCACTCTTGCCTCCAGCACTTCAAGCAAGCAGTGCACTGCCATCTATTGTCATCCACAATTCTGACCCTTGAGCTTTATTAACCCCCATTAACCTTTCCTAAACCAACTATCTTTTCTTATTTGTATGTTAATTTACATCGGCATTGCACCTGGTTGTGTTTGGTAGCCTCAGTAGTGCGTTCCACCCCCCCCCCCCTCACCGTGATGTTGCTGACGATCCACCAATATGCGATGAAACTGATACATCTGTTGATGGGTGTGTGTAGCGTTGGGGTTCTCATGCATGTGCTGCATGTAAGTAAATGCCTGCAGCTGTGGAGGAACTCGGGTCGAGTTTGAAACAGTAAAGGGCTTACCTTGTGTAGCTTTTTGGTTGCTTTTTGCAGCTTTCTTTGACTCGAAGCACTGAGTGTTAAGCATTTCCAGTAGAGTATATGCCATCATGCTAAAATATGCATTTTGGTATCTATATTTCTGTGGCCAATGCATTCGGTCGTTACTTATCCAATCTCATCCAAACTTTCCAGGGGAATAAGGGTCATAAGACAGGTTTTAGCTTCTTGTTTTATTGCTCTCCCCCATCCTCCCTTCCCCCACCCTGCCGGAGGTTTCAAAGGTGGGGTCGATGCAAATTCTTTACTTAAATGTGTACCGTGTATAGCGCCACTCCCAGTGGTGGTGGGAGAGGTTATTACAAGTGACGCTTCGGCGGCCTTCATTGTTTCACGAGTAAGGGGCCTTTGCCTTGTTTTCACATTCACTTAGCCTCTATTACTTTTGACTCGACTGCAAAAAATGTGGAGTAATTCCCATGTTTTATTGCCTTTTATTTCACCTTGGAAAAACTCCATATTAAGGTGTGGAGATAACAGCTCCCGAGCCACTCCCCAAGGGAGCAGGTGTTTCTCGTATACAAAGCTTGATAGAGGTGACTATCTGTCAATCTGTCTTGTATGCACTTCAAAACTGCTAGATGGAATGAGTTGAAACTTTGTGGTGTTAATTTATTGGGGGGTGGGGGGGGGGGTTGTTACTCCCTGGCACTGCACTTGTAGTTGCCATCCCTGGTGGGGTTAAATTAAGAACATCACCCCCCCCCCATTAATGGTGATTGAATTGGTGAAATTGAAAAGTCTGACATGTGTTTAAATGGAAGTAATACAGTATTTCAGATTCTCCACCTTTCCAACCAGTATATTGATAGTTGAAGAGATAGCATCATGAACTTTAACATGTCCATCGTGAGATACCAAATTAGGGGTAAGACAGTGTTGTGTACACAAGTTACATGATGCCAATTTAGTGTCTCTGCAAATTTTTGCACGGTATGAAATGTGTAGACCGTTTGCAGGGTGTAAAACGGCCCCTCCCCCCAAAAAGTTGAGTATGTCTATTAAAGGTGCACACCAAACTGAGATAATAATAATAATTTATTGCAATTTTTCTAACTTTGCATCCAAACTGGCTTGAAATAATTTTCAAAGAAATTCAGTTCTGTGTCTTAAAATATTCATTTACACTTCGTTTTCGATTTTAGATCTATGTTCACAATCAGCTGCTGCTTCTTCATCTTCATCTTCACAACCTACCTTTTAGTGTTTTTTGGTGGTAGCCATTTTTCACCAGACATAAGTATGTTAAATGCAGAGCTCATGGGTCTGACATCTTGTGTGCCATGGTGACCACTTTGGCACTTTAAGTGAACAAAACGAACACCAAATGTCTGCACCGCAGCCATGACTTCTGTCAAAGTCGGGAATGTCTATCCAGCGAACATTTTCCGATTTTGAACAAGACACCATCGATGTGTCTCATGTGGGTTGTGCAATGTTTTTAGAATGTCAATAAAAACTCTGACCCCTGAACTGAAATAAGCAGCCACTAATTTTCTTTGTTGAGACCACAGTGGTCAACAATGGCACAGAGCAATGCCATGCACAGTGGACATAAAATGGCCACCCGGAAGTTTACCCTCACAACAAAAAGAAAAATAAATAAAAAATTGGGGTCAGCAGGAATTATTGGGGTAGGTCAGGTTAGCAGAAACTGAAAATCTTTTTGAAAAAATTTTCAGCCTTGTTCCAAGATCTTTTTTCATTACTTTTTATATATTTTTTCAGTGTGAGAAATGTATTCGTAACATATTTTAATTGTAATGTGACGTTTCAGATTTATGTCGCTATTATGTATAGCATGCAAGTTGAAAAATTCAGAAATAACAACGGTAAAAAAACCTATGATGTCTGTTAAATTTATCCCTCCCCCCCATTAGAAATTTTACAAATCGCACCCTGGGTGTAAAGAAGGCGGTGAGATAAGGAGAATAAGTGAGAGTGGATAAAGGCTTTAATGGAAATATGTAAAGAGGTAGAGGGAAATGGGAGAAGGGTTGCTGAGTAAATCAATGGACCATCTAGTATATTCAGATAGTGGTCAAAAAAATTGAAACACCAGGGTAAACTGGCTATACAGCATGTATGCAAAGTATGCGGGGCTGCCACATGTACATGACTAGTGCTTTAAATATGCAAATCTCTTCCTGGCAGTCCTCTCGTCGTGTATATCTAAGCAGGCTGGTGCTCGAGTCCGATATTAACAGCCAGCATTGCCGCAACAGGAGACCTCAGTGACTTTGCATGGGGTGTCGGCATAATTGTTGGCAGGTGCTTCAGTGACAAAACCTGCAGAAATTGCTAACGTGTCATGAGGAACTGTCTTGAAGGTGTCTGCCTGGGAAAAAGAAGGAAAGACATCATCAAATACCAACGGGGCAGAAATTCATTCTTGACGAGCGTGATGCACAGACATTAGTCCAGACTGCAAGGTGAAAGGAGAGCCATGGCAGAGAAACTGTGTGGAGTTCAATGTGGGTCATGAGCATCTTCGATCATCAAAAACTCTCAGAAGGGAAGATTCACAGGGAGTGGATACCATAGCCGGTTTGCTATGCACAGACTGCTCATAATACCTGGTGACGCCCATTTGCGGGCCCAGTGGTGCAACGCGCATAGGCAGTGGACTGCCTTGCAGTGGAGGAATGTGATGTGATTTGATGAGTCATCCTTCACCATGTTCTCAACGATTGTATGTCTGCACATGTGGTGACAGCCCAGGGAACCACAGTATATGGCCTAAGAGATGACCCAGAGATTTTGGGGGAGTGGGTGAATAGGTTAACAAAGGAGTGGATAAATAGATAGAAGGGGAAGTGGATGAAAAGGTACATGGGACTACATGAATGGGTAAAGGGGATAGTTAGTGAAAGGATAGAAAAGTAGTGGGAGTATGGAAATAAGAAATAACAACAATATTGATAATAATATGGGTGCCTGGTTCCAACAGTAAAAGGTTCTGACAATTCCTCAATGATGTGGGGTGTTTCTTTCCCTATCTTGGCCTGGGTCCACTCATTCCATTAGAAGGCAGGGTTGATGCAGCATACTACGTTACTGTCCTGAACGATCATCTGCATCTCGTGATGCAGCATTTATTCCCTGCTGGGAAGGGTGTCTTTCAGGACACAGGGCTCGTGTTGTCACTGGATGGTTTGAGGAGCATGAAGACAAAGTTACCCATCTTCTCTGGCCCTCCCAAGCGCTGAACCTCAATCCCATAGTGCATTTGTGGGATTGTCTGGAAGGACGCCTAAGATGGCGGTTTCTGCCTCCATCAAACCGACAGGAATTGGAGGACTTTCTTGTGGAAGAATGGTGGCACGTTCCTGCAGAACAGTTCCAGACCCTTGTTGACTCCATGCCACATCGTATCCATGGTGTCCTGAATGCACGTGGTGGTCCAACATCCCACTGAGTGATATTCTGTTGGTGTTTCCATTTTTTTGTCCACTACCTGTACAAACGCACATATAACATTTGATAGATTTTCTGACTACCTGGATCATCAGTTGGGCTCTGTTCTTCATAGAAGTTTTGACCTTTTCAGGCCAAAACCCCTGCAGATGGTGGGTCCCTATCAGTGGATCCACAACCTCAGTTCTGTCCAGACAGTTTGTCAATGCAACAATGCAATCTCTTGATTCAAACTTTTCTACTTTCAGTATATAGCTTCACCAAAAGATGGTTACCTTCCTTACTCGAGGATATTTACATATTGTCACAATCCTCAAAATACATTCCATAACATAACAATGCCTAGCCTAGACTATCGTACATTACCAATCAATCATGCACATGTACACACCTTACCTAGCACATGCAGTACATTACCCAGCATGTCCATTTTGATTACCACTAAGTCGAGCTGTTATTCAAATGCAAAACTCTTCTTTTTTCAACGACCAAAATCCAGGTTCACTGCTCACTTGCATTCATTTGTATGTCTTTCCTCTCACCTGTGGAACCAACTTCTCCAATCTGTTCAGTCCCATTTTTTTCACTTCCAGCGTTTTAAGACAGCTGTTCACCACTACCTCAGGTCATCCCCCAACCATACTCTTGATCTCTTCTACTTCCACCCCAAATGACCCCATTACCAAGCACTCTATTTTTCCAGTTTATTGTGATTTTTCCCTCCTCTCCTTCACCTCTTCTCATTTTTTCGTTGGTTTGTTACTTTTTTGTTTCATTCAGCTTATTCATCCCCATGCGTCCTTCAGTTTTCTCCCTCTTCTCTTGATCTCACTCTCACTTCTACTCTGCTGTTGGTGTTTCCCCTTTCCATTCTATTCCGTTCTGCTCTTGCTCTTCCACGAGCCTCAATCGGGTATACAATGAAAAGTTATTTTAATTGATTTC
The DNA here is from genome assembly GCF_056783735.1 of Eptatretus burgeri. Classification (NCBI taxonomy): domain Eukaryota; kingdom Metazoa; phylum Chordata; class Myxini; order Myxiniformes; family Myxinidae; genus Eptatretus; species Eptatretus burgeri. The sequence goes on along the minus strand of NC_140969.1, from coordinate 27,677,928 downwards.
CTCCGTGATTTATTACACCCCAAGTATTCCAATAGTAACTGCTCTATTGTGCCCACTAGGCACCCCTGAATAATTGCTGCAGTGTACCCCCAAATACCCACGAGTAGCTGCTCTACTGTACCACTGAGTGACCACTAAAAATGTTTATAAATGTATTTATTTGTATGATTCGTCAACAAATAAGAAAGAGGATTTTCCAGGAAACACACACACACACACACACACACACACACACACACACACACACACACACACACACACACACACACACACACACACACACACACACACACACACACACACACACACACACACACACACACACACACACACACACACACACACACACACACACACACACACACACCTCATAACCTCATTTTATATCAAGCTGGGATGAGCTGCTTAAAGGATTTTCCACAAACTAACCTTTGAATGAGATGTGAAAAGACTCTTGGGTATAATTTACACATCTGCCAATTCATCTAATTTCTATAATTGCTCCAAGTGTTTTTTTTGTTGTTGTTGTTTTTTTTTAACTCTGTCATTCCAAAATTATATTGCCATTTGTAAATATCACTTAGATAATACATTTTGTTCTGCATTACTTAATATATTTTTTAATTACTTCATTCCGTGCGAAAAGAGTGAGCATTTCTTGATTAAATATTGCTACTGATTTTGATCGAGTTTTATTTTGATCTTGACTCAAAACGAGTAACTATAAAAACATATCTGGCATAAATAATCGCAAGGTGCTGACATTTTGGGCTTTACCCTTAAGTGGAACAAGAGACGAGGAAGGGTTTGCTCTGATGCAGGGTGAAGCCTGGAACTTTTTCTTTCATGCCAAAAGTAGTATCATCGGCTGATGGTGCGGCTCTGCCGCTGATGCAGTGCCCCCCTGTAGGTTGGGACAGGAATTTGTAATTTGTTCATGGTGCTGGCGATAACTCGCCCATTCTTCATGAAGGACACTGTGGGATCTTTAACATATACCAACTAATTCTGGCAGACGTGACACCCAGTTTAACATCCATCCGAGGGATGGCACACACATTGATGAATCAACCTGCCTGTGAAACACTGGGATGACAGTTTATACAGTGGCCCGCAAAAGTATTCACCTTCCATCATTAATGCCACATTTATATGAATTACAGATTATGTTGAAACAATTTTTCCAAATTAAGTTTCTTTATTCATAACTGAGGATATCAAACGAAACACTTACATGTCGGGAATACCTGCAAAAAATATGTACAAACTAGAGGGGGAGCACTCGGAAGAGTGCAAAACCTCCGCCGCCAATACTGCTAGGTCACTCAAGTGAACCTGATATCCTATTCATTCAATTTGACGTCAACAGTGCTTCACAGAGTTATAGTTTGCAACTTTCCCTTTTACTTTTAACTTTTACATACTCGATTCATTCGTCATAACTAGATTCCTTTAGACAGAAATAGATTTTACGTGGGTATATCCACCTGAAGTTCCAAAATCAGCCGCAATTTTAATTTTGGCATGTTTTTTGTTGGAAATCACTACTAACATGTAGAAATGCAAAAAAAAAATAAAAAAAAAATCCAAATTTTGTTGAAAAAAAAGTCGCAAAATTTTCTGGTTTTTTTTTCTTTTTTTTTCTCTAACAATTTTTTTTTTGGGTTGGAAATCACTTAAAACATGTAGAAATGCAAACAAAAAAAAAATCAAATATTTTTTCAAAATGGCCACCATAGTGGCCATATTGGACTTTGGACCAAGTCCAAAATCTAATAGCATGGTCCTTGGACCATACTTAATCCCCCCACCAAGTTTCGTCGAAATCCGTCAAGGAGTTTTTCCATAATACTGTTCACAAACAAACAAACAAACAAACAGACAGGGGTGAAAACAGTAACCTCCTTCCATCTTCGATGGCGGAGGTTAATAATAATTCAATGGTTGTAAAAGTATTCATCCCCTTAGGTCAGTACTTGGTGGAATCACCTTTTACAGCAATGACTGCTACGAGTCTTTTTTGGGTCAGTCTCTACAAGCTTTACACAGTGAGATGGTGAAATATTTGCTCATTCTTCATGTGAAAATTGCTCTAATTCTGCCAAGGTTGATGGGGATTGGCGATGGACTGCAATCTTCAAGTCTCTCCCTCAATGTTCAATTGGGTTCAAGTCAGGACTTTGACTGGGCCACTCAAGAACATTTATTATCTTCTTATCCAGACACTCCAGAGTGGTTTTTATCTTTGTGCTTCAGATCATTGTTCTGCTGAAATGTGAATCTCCTACCCAGTTTGATTCATGGCTGACTCAAGCAGGTTTTCATCAAGGATTCTCCTGTACTTTGAACCGTCCATTGTTCCTTCTATCCTAACAAGCTTACCAGTCCCTGCTGATGAAAAGCAGCCCCATCACATGATGATGCCCCCAACATGCTTGACAGTAGGGATGGTGCTGACGAGGTGATGTGCAGTCTTGTGATGTGCAGACAGTGTTAGACTTGTGCTCGACATAACGCTTTGAATTTAGATCAAAAAGTTTAATTTTTGTTTCGTCTGAACCCAAAACGTTTCTCTACATGCCTGCAGTATCATATTAAGAGGCTTTTTCACAAACTCCATATGAGCTTTTAGATGAATCTTTTTCAGTGATAGCTTCTTTCTTCCTACCTGTCCATTGAGACCAGCTTTGTGAGGGGAATGGGATATTGTTGATTGATGAACACCGACCCCCCTCCCCCCCATCCCAGACACAGCTTTGCAGATCTTTCAGTCATTGTTGGATTTACAGTGACATAGCAAACCAGTTTCCTGCTTACTCGGCTGCTGAGTTTGGATGGGCGACCTGATCTGGGTAGAGTCTGGGTGGTATGATACGTCTTCCACTTCTTAATGATGTATTTCACCGTACTCAAAGGGTTAGTGAGTGACTGAAATCTTCTTATAACCCTCTCCTGAACAGTGCTTCTCCACCACGTCATTACCTTCGCATTCTGGGAAAGGTTATGTATTGGTCGCTGTGTATTTATTTATTTATTTTTTGTGAATACGTGTGTGTGTGTTTGTTTGTTATTCGCGTCACTCAGAAAGTATTAAACCAAATCGCTTAAAATTTGGTGGGATGATGGGTTATTATCCAAGGAACATTTGATTAGATTTTGGGAGGGATCGGGTCAAAGGTCAAGGTCAAGGTCACGGAAAGGTCAAATTCATATTTTTACCATAGCGCGGTCAATTTTAATCTAATTGGCATGCAACCGATGCCAAAATGTTCAGAATTCATTGCCCAATCTTGTGATGGGTGACATGACACAATTACGTCATTACCCTTGTTAGCGGTTAGCGGTCAAAGGTCAGTGGGGTCACGACCTTTCAAAATATGTGGTTTTTGTCATAACACGGTCAAATCAAAACCGATTTGCATGAAACCAACACCAAAATGTTCACTGTTCTGTTCCCCCCACTCTCATGCCAAGAACAAAAAAGTAGCAGAGGCGAAGGTATGCACTCTACAGAGTGCCCATTCTAGTTTCTTACTTCTTTGGAAAGATCCTTGGTCTTCATGTTACCCTTGTTGGTTGATCAACTTTGTTGCACCTTAAAACTCCTTAAATAAGTGGAGGAGCTTAATTTTAAGTTAAACCACTGATTACCTACAGGTGAAACCGATTACACTTAGTTTGTAACATTTCAAACAAATAATTTGCTCCTGAAGTGATTTAGGGATAATTAGGCAAAGGGTTTGAAAACTTATGCAACTGAGAATCATCTGGTTTTCTCTGTTAATCAGACTTATTCACATTTTATCTGCATTTTTTAGCTTTTCCACTTTGGAGTAGTTTGTGAAGACTACTTATTAAGTTTGATTTGAAAGCATCATGAAATAAGCTCAAGTAGCATCAAAATGAGAAAACGTTGGAGGGAGTGAATACTTTTGCAGGCTACTGTTGCTTGGCCGAGTTTCAATTTCAGGCTAGACAGCTTTACTCTTCTGTTTTCATTCTCTTATGCCACCAATGTAGACTGCTTGCGAATTTTGTGCTGGAATGAGCAATTATATAGAAAACAAGTTAGCCAACCTAGAAAAATGGAGTTATCTACTTGAATCATTTGACCTTTGACATCCAAGATTGTAACCTCCCTGACCCTGAGATGGGTTTGTTTAGGTTGAACTCGTCATTCATCCGATACAGGAGACAAGTATGAGGTGGACTTTTCTTATAAACTTTGCGATT
>NC_140969.1:27533695-27666195 GCF_056783735.1 Eptatretus burgeri | reverse complement strand
TTCAGGGTTCCTCATCGTGACTCGCACACCATCTAAACAAGGCTGCACAGTGTATAATTAGTAGACTCCTACAGGCCATTAGGCCGACCAGAAAACCAAGATGGTGGCCATATCACTTTGTCTGGGTGCTGTGGTGGGCGGAGTCAAGCGACGGTTGTGGGTGTGGTCCGGCAGCTGTCTGCCCAATGTGGCACATTTTTTAAAACCGACCCCAAAAATAACCCCAACAACAACCGTAACAACAGCAATGTGAAGGACTTGTGGACCTGTGACATGTCGCAGGTAAAAACCCTCGTGGAGGATGAAAACACGGCCACACAGTGGTGAGATCACGAACAATAACCAATGGGACGAAATAAATTACATAAATTACACACAATGTGCCCCTGGATCCACGATAGCCTTAACAATATGCCTTATCTCCTGCACTCGGGGAAACGTGACATTAAGAAAGGAGAAGATGAGATGGAGAGAGAAAACGTGCTCCACATGCAATGCTTGCACACGTCGTCTTGATCTTTGTTAGAATTCAGCTAAATGGCTCGGGGCTTGACCAAACTGTGCCCTGCATGCCGGTACCAGCCACTTTCTCCATACATGGCCTGCTCCACAACGAAGGGGCCCAGGACAAGAGAAACACGACTGCACGCAGGAGAAACACCACAAACTACCGAGCAACAGGCAGCAACTCCTGCAGGTGTGATCGAACCATCCGTGACACGTCCCCATTGGTTAACGTGCCTGACAGATGATTTATGGGCTGCGCTGATTGGTAAGCCAGGGAAATTCCACATCACAGACAGTTCGATAGCTTGGAGCCCACCAGATGTCCATATATGGGCATGTTTATGGCACGTGCTCATGGGCCATGCTGATTGGCTTTCAACTAAATAAGAAATGCCATTTAAGGACAGATAACAACAGGGATGATTCAATAATGGAGGGAGCGGGCAAAGGCAGGCCTTAGACACACTGGGGACATGGAAATGAGGTCTCTTCAAACACGTGCTTGACATGCTTTCTCATATATAGAAATTACACCACATTTAATCTTACATCTGTGAAATCGTCCAATCTATCCTCCATTTTACTCCAACACAATATTATATTTGGAATCTTTTTTTCGGATATTATTTTTGGGGATTTACTAATACACTTACATCAAGGTATTGTTTTTATGCATATATATTTAAAAACGGGGTTTCATGATCCATTTTGAGTGCCTCAGTTGCTTGTCAATCACTTATGCCATTCATTTTGCTCAACTTCTAAATCACTTCTTAACTCCTGACTCCATTTCACCATTTACATTTCCTTCAGCCAGAAAACCTTTTGTACTACAGCCAAGACAAGGACTCCAAGATAATGCTGAGTGACTTTGGCCTCTCCAAGATACAGCCAACAGGAGATTTGATGTCAACTGCCTGTGGGACACCTGGATATGTTGGTAAATGCATCAAATAGTACACACGATCAAATATCAGTTGATAGTTAGGCACTGGTGTCCAGGGGGAACCCACAGTAGAAGAGAATGAAGGATGTCCTTTGAGTATGTAATGAGAGGCAGGTGTTAAGAGGGATAAAGGTGCAACCTTGGTGCACACCACTGAATACAGCCATAATGATTTATCAACCAGTGGTGGTTTCTTAATTTTCTTGAACAAACCAATAACAGTGACCATTGTTAATGGTTAAAGAGTTAGTATTTTCCAGACGTACTAGTGGTTAAAGACCTTGATTAATATGTTCTCAATCTTTCCTTCTTATCAATGGTCACCAAAAGCCATCCACTATCCATCCACGATTGCCCTCCCCCATTCCCCGAATCCTCTGGTATTCTATTGTTTGCATGAGAGCCAGAAAAATATAATCCTGCACTCCAGGATGAAACACTTGGAATGAATAGTGATGAGGAAGAGATGCTTCAAACATCTCACCTGGTTTGTTTACTGTATCTAACTAGATCTGAGAAACTGCTGAGACGTAGTGAAACAAGTCGGCAAACTTGCACTTTCGACATCAGATGTCACTCACAGTAGTTAATTTATATAACAGTGTGTGTGTGTGTGTGTGTGTGTGTGTGTGTGTGTGTGTGTGTGTGTGTGTGTGTGTGTGTGTGTGTGTGTGTGTGTGTGTGTGTGTGTGTGTGTGTGTGTGTGTGTGGATATATACACATGTATATTATGTGTGTAAGTTGTTGTTCTGACTCCACCCACAATTTCAATTTGGAAAGAAAAATATATCATACGGCCACCATGTTGGTGCTTCCTGCTAATGCAAAGTCAGACATCTTTTGAGTTTTCATATTCACAATTGCCATGCTCCCCATATAAGTTTTCCCTTCATTGTAAATTGACCAAAGCAACAGTTAAAAGGATTTTGAGCAGATGGGCATCACGGGCCTTGTGAAAATCGGCCTCACCTGTGGTCTGTTAATCAAATGGAAGACAAAGAAGTAAAGAGCAAAGATTGAGTCATCAGGAGGAACCTGGATAGGATTTGGGTTTCAGCCGCTACTCCACAACCGTCAAACGCATCCAGGTGCAGCCAAGTGGGCCTTACAGAAAAATTTCTGCAAGAATTCACTTCTCCTGAGAGCTAACGAAAGAGAGGAATAGAGAGTAAAAGAGATGAAAGACAAGAAAAAGCAAGAATTACAATGAATAAAGAGAATTGTGAAAAAATTCGAAAAAAGTGTGAAAGGAGCAAAGAATAAAGATGTCGGGAAGAATCCAGACAGATAGCTTTTGCAGCAGTTACTCCTCAGGCTTAAACGCAGCAACATGTACAAGTTACCAGAGGAACTTATACACAACCCAAATAACTATGTGGCATTCTCTAAAGCAAGGTTTAAAACCATGTCATTAAAAATGGTCTTTTTCCATGGTCATTATTTACTTTTAATGATGTGTATGTATGCATCAGGAAGAAGATAATTGGTTTTGGGTCATTTATTGTCACATACTGTTTCTTTTCTGTGTGTGTGTGTATGTGTGTGTGTGTGTGTGTGTGTGTGTGTGTGTGTGTGTGTGTGTGTGTGTGTGTGTGTGTGTGTGTGTATTTATACATATATATATATATATATATATATATATATTTTATAAATATTATACATATTTTATATATATATATATATATATATATATATATATATATATATATATATATATATATATATATATTGTGAGTGGGACAGGTTACTATGACGGGCAATGACATGCTCATGGTCACATATATTTTTCCACATATCTTGACGGATGGGGCGGGGGTTTTGTGGCTTTGAGTGAGGAGGGATTGATGCCTTACGGTTGGGAGGAGGAAGGGGAGGGTGAGGACTTGGGATTTGAGGTGAGTGGGGGAAGAGCAAAGATGAGACACAGTTGGGTTGAGGCTTTGGGAGGGGTTGAAGAGTTGTGGTGGGGGAAGGGTTAAAGGTTTGCAGAGGGAGGGTGAGGATTTGGGGTTGGGAGGCGAAGGTTGAGGATTTGGGGGTTGTGAAGGGCGGGGGGGGGGGGAGGGGGTGGCAAGTTGACGACTTGGTCACATGTTACATAATGTGGAACTTTCTCGGGTCCCTGCTCGTATAAATGAATACAGGATGAAGGCTGGAAATATGCAAATTTACGAAGGTAGTGAAAGGAGTTAACGACTTGTGACCGTGTGTTTCAGCTCCAGAAATCCTGGCACAGATGTCCTATGGTAAAGCGGTGGATTGCTGGTCCATCGGAGTTATTGCTTACATACTGTGAGTATTTGATTTGCTTGTAATAATCATGGACACTTTGTTTTCTACACGGTTTTCAAGGTACATAGGAGAGCTGAATTTTGGGTCAAAAAACTCGGTAGTGTAATTGTTAGAGCGTCAACTCCGAGTCTGGGAGGTCAGTGGTTCAAACCCCCTACTGAGTCATTGGTACCAAAGACTTAAAAATGGTTTGTGCTGCTTCCTTACTTGACTTTCAGCATTTAAAAAGATAAGAGCATATGGGTTGGCATCCATGGGGAGGGCTCAACTCTGAGCCTCACATCATGTAAAAAAATATTTTAAAAATGGTGATGAACAGGGACAATAAATGTGTAATCAAAAATGTATAGTGGGAGTGAAAAATAGTCCAGGTTGTTATCAAAGATGATTATGAAATGGTGGTAAGCTGCTAAGAATATGGTTTTGAAATGCGATAGCTAGAGAGAGATGATTCCTCAAGCGGGACAAAGAGGAAGAGATGAGTCATAACGCTTAGTTTTGGAGGATGCCGACCGATGAGACGAGTACATAAATGCGTACTTGGGATGAAAAGATGGTTGATAGATTATCAGAAAGTGCAGTGCCTGATGAAAGGAAGAAAAAGATCACAAATATGTTTGTGAAGGAATATCAACAGGTCTTGTGTCCTTGTTTCCTGATGTTGGATTCCAGTGATGACCACAACCTTGGCATCCAGGAGTGCAAAGAAGGATGTGAGATGATATTGTCATCAGTAGAAAGCAATACTATTTACATTACATGCAAATGCCTTGCAAGAATGGACTTTGTTTGACAGAGTGTGCCCAATTGGTTGTAAGATGTGAAAATGGAACGTGGCCTCTCCAGGACAGGCTATATCTGATGCTGAGACCCAGTAGCTCGAGAGGCTTCACTTCTCTTGATATTTATCACAGTAAAACGGAGAAGGGTTAGCAAATTGCTCCTTCTTTCGTCTGCAGCACTCGGCTGCAGGGGAGCATCATTGGCTGAGGGTGCGGTTGTGCTGCTGATGCAATGCTCTCTGTAGGTTAGACCAGGAATTTGGAATTTGTTCCAACTCGGATAGCAAGGAGCTAAATCATCTCAGTTCTGAGGTTGTTTTGTCATCCCGTATCTCTTTTTTATTTTTTTATTTTTTTAAAAATGTTTGTCCTTTCTGCTTTTTCAATGTTCTCCTATACTCTTTCACGTCAGAAAAACATCAAAAACCCCAAAACCCTTCTGCATCTATCCTGACCACCCAATGCATCCTTTCCTGCCCCCCATTCCTCCCCACACCCATTGTTTGTCCAAGTCTCCCTCAATTTTATCCTTCAACTGACAAAGATGACATCAAGGGTGATTCTGGTGTTTGCAAGGAGGTAGGCGGATGCATCTGAGGGCAAGATTGCTTCAGTTAGGATGGGATAAACTGATGCATGAAATGCAGTGTAAACTTTTGCTGAAGCAATCTGCAAAGTTTTTAGAGACAGCATGATAAATCTTTGACTGGTTCTTGAATTAACAAAGCTAAATTCAGCCTTTAATGCTCAGGCAGCTTACTGATAAACAGCCATTTTATATTACTTAAATTTATATTACTTTAATTAAACCGTGATCAAACAAACCCAATGGAAATGGGGAGGGAAGAGAAATTATATGGAATGTTGGACCTTACCATGAGAAGTCAATCCTTTAATAAATAGCGACTGTGAGGAGTGAGACCTTCTGCCAAACAGGAGTCCTTTGCCGCCATGTATTGGCGGGTTATTGTCAACCCTCTGTAACTGGATGAGGAATGAAAGTGTTATGGGCTTGTCAGCCGGGTCACGAATGGTCTCTCAGACCCGCTTCCCGACCTTTGACCTGAAAACCGACGAGTCACAGATAACTCCAAGGCATGACGGCTTCCTAAGTAACCACGGTCGCCGTCTGAGATGATTAATTTAGATAGGGTCCTCGCATCCAATTCCCACATCACCTTCCATAAAAATTAACTCCCCTAGGTAGGGAACCATGCACTCGACACCCCAACATTATTTATCAATTTTGTATGGCCGAGCGGAATCGTAAGTGGGACGTCGGCTAGTCTGACCGTAATGAAACTGCATGGCAAAACTCCCATTCACTATTTGCACACTCCTGTCTAACCAATGGAGAAAGAGACAATCAAGCAGGTTGGAAACGAAAGGTCTTGTTAAACAAAAGCACATATTTAAAGCAATGCAGTGTCACACGAGAAAGAATCTTACCCTTATACATGCAAGCTCCTTCGACAATCTTGAACGTAAATCTACAGACATAGGTGCTTCATTCATTCCGGGAAGTTGGACATGTAAGGTCGATACAGAAGGTGGGGAAGCAGAGTCGAGTGGGCGGCGCGCTGGGGAAGGTGAGGAGTTGGATCCATGAAAATGTGTTTGCATCATGTGAAAGTCTTATGGAATATTATATTCCATAAGTGGAAAGGAATATTTGAGTCGAACAAATAAAGGAACCTACACCTCAGTAGAAAGGAATATGAAGAGATATAGAAATTACAGCATTTTAAGAATCATTGCTAATAAATACAAATATCAAATGTTGCTATTTCATTGACTCTCGGTATCATAATAATTCACACATTTAAGGAACTATAAAAGCATTTAACATCATGTGTTTGTTTCTCCTTTCATTGTCTGCCCTTGTAGGTTATGTGGTTATCCACCTTTCTACGATGAAAACGATGCAAGACTCTTTGAGCAGATTCTGAAAGCAGAGTTTGAGTTTGACTCCCCCTACTGGGATGCCATCTCTGATTCTGGTATGTTTATATCAGGCAGGTGAATTATTATAAAGTGCAATATTATTGTTACACTTGCGAAGGAAATGAATATTTTATAAAATGTTTTTATTGGAGTTGAAAAGGATTGCTTTTTCGCAAGCAATTTGTGTTCCTCCCAAGTTGCCCTATGTAGATGGCATTGGACCTTCTTTTTTAATCACTGCAGTCCCTGTAGGGATAGTTTACCTGTGATGGTACCTGCTGCGGTATTTTTTCAGTAAATTGATGTAGGGTTGTTTAAAGATTAAAAGCGAAATGCTGCTTTAACTATGTTACAATGAATGTCGGTGCAATGAATGCATGGTGAATCTCGGTCGTACCCCAAATGGCACAGTCAGTCTGGACTACGTACCTGTGCTTGGACAATATTGTTATGAATGTCACGGTCTGCCCTACGTACGTACCTGTGCTTGGACTATGTTACCACAAATGCCCCAAAAACTACAAGGACATGAGATACCAGTGTACTTTTACATGAGCCAAAAGTACATGTGCATGCTTACACCTCCTCGTGCTTTTTCAGCAAAAGACTTCATCCGAAAGCTGATGGAGAAAGATCCTGAGAAGCGCAGCAGCTGTGATGAAGCACTTGCACACCCATGGTAAGACCACTGAATGGAAGTGACGAGCAAACAAAAACAAGAGCTTCAGCTTAGTAAGCACTTCAAAAATGTTGCGAACATATATTTTCATCAGTGAAGGTTGGTGCAACCCCATTGACTGTGCTGAGAACGCATTCAGAAGGACGGTTTCTTTTCTGGCATTGAGGAGCTGGTACTTCAATGCCATTGACAGGGACAAAGGCGATGTAGAATGATTTGATACAAATGAAAGTTTTTGTCATTGCCATTTCATTTTTTCATGAGAATGGAATATGTTAGCTTAACATTTAGGAAAGCCCTTGTAATTAAGTTGGAAGTGTATCCTCAGAGTTAAAATCCTATTCTTCCTTCCAGGGTTTCAAGGAAGTGGTGCACTTCGATCACATTTCATCCCTCTGCCTACCCATGATCTTTTGTATTCCATTAACCTGACCTTACTCAACCCTCTCACTTGCAGGTTACCATGTTTGTGTCCGCCCACTCATGAAATGTGTGAATGCATCGTGAGGTGCAGCTTTTGTGTGCGTTGGCTTCCTTGTTCATATTGATGGTTTCACTTGGTTTGTCATGCCTCTGACCTCCCCAAGGATCGCTGGTGATACGGCCTTGCACAAGAATATCCATGGCTCGGTCAGTGAGCAAATGCGCAAGAATTTCGCCAAAAGCAAGTGGAAGGTAATTTATTCTTGCTTTATCATTTTGATTGCACTTTATCACTCCTGAAGGTAAATTACTCCTTTATCTTTACAAAGAACAATTGCTATTTTTCATTTATTGTCTTATATTCTAACTTCCTGTTTTGTAACACAAAAAAAGGAAGGAAAAAGGAAACCCAGGCTTGATGTTCGTCAAATAGTTTCGCCTGATATTTGTTTCTTGCTTTTAAAATAGTAAAATCATCTGATCTGATCTGATCTTGGAGGTTTTTCTCTGTCTCTGTCTCTGTCTCTGTCTCTCTATGTCTGTCTCAAGAAGAGCAAGGCTCTTGAAACAATAAGGTTAAACTGACAGTGGGGTAGCAAGGCAACAATTGAGCCCAACCAGTAAGGGTATGAAAGAGAGAGACAGAGACTAGCAATGAAGATGGTTGTTGGATTGGGAAGGGTTAATGGGGGTAATAAACATCCTGGGGCAGGATTGGGAGAAGGTGTGACGCAGGGTGGTGGGGCACTGCCTGCTTGAACTCCCCGGTGGGACGGATGGCATAGTACAGCCGCTGGAAGGCAGTTCCGTAGAGGTGTGAAGTGTGGAACAAATGAGTTGAGGTGTGTGGTAAGTCTGGATTTTGGAAATGTATCCAGGAGGGGATATTGGAAGAATGGTTTCATTCTCGAGTTGCTTGGGAGGGTCAGAAGCCAGAGAGCAGAGGGTGCATTAAAAACTTTAATCGCAAGATACACTGGTGGCACCCCCACCAAAATAATTAAAATTATGTTGGGGGAGCAAAGATAACATCCTGGCCAGAACATTCCAGATCATTATGCATCTTTTGATTGGCTGGTGTGGTCATAAAAAGGGCAATGCAGTGGAAAGACACTTGGAGAAAGTTTGGCTTGAAGAACACTGGTTTGTAGAGAGATAGCTGAGGCCAGAGCTGGGTATGTTTAGATGGGGGGGGGGGGGGTGGGTTCGATTCGATGGAACTTGGTAGATGAGTTGGGTAGGTGACAATAACAAGCAAATTACATTTTGATTGAAGTCCGGATGCAAATCTGGCCTATCAGTGGGATACAAACAATAAATGATTCAGCCTGGCAGACGTAAACGCTCCACCGAGTGCCAGTATAGTATTGTCTTGTTTTGAGTAATAATCTGTACATGTCTGTGTAACCATGAAATTCATAATTGTTGCAAAAGTCAACTTTATATAACTATCAACAAAGCTATAACTTTGTATGAAGAATGGGAACTGTTATTGTAAAACTGAGTGAGGTAGTGAAATAATATAACTTCATTTTGTTAATGTTCTGGCTCTGTGTTCTTTCTTCTGTTTGCGTCCATAGTGAGCGGTTGAACTTGTGGAGAATAACATAAAATTTATGACCCCAATTAATCCCACCTTCACGTGGGGTCAGCTACATCTGTCTAACCTCTCCACGCCCCTTTATCGTATAAGCATTCTCTCTCTCTCTCTCTCTCTCTCTCTCTCTCTCTCTCTCTCTCTCTCTCTCTCTCTCTCTCTCTCTCTCTCTCTCTCTCTCTGTGTCCTCTCTGTGTCCTCTCTCTCTCTGCATCCCCACCTCTCCCATTTTCCTCTCCACCACCTCCCTCCACCTCAGTTTTGGTTACCCTTTCTCTTCCTACCACCTATATCCATACTAAAGATGCTCTGGTTTAAAATAGTTTGTTATTACTGCAAAATTCATATAAATATGCCAACATAAATGTGTGATTTTGTTTTTCTGTTTTATTTTTGTTTTTGTCTTGTTTTTGAATAATAAAAGCAAGCCTTCAATGCCACTGTGGTGATATTCCACATGCGGCGGTTGCACTTGGGTTCGAGCAAAGATGGAGCCAGGCGCAGGGCGAGTTTACGCTCACGAAATGGGCAGCTCGTCATACCACGAGTGACCACCAAAGACTGTGAGTTAAATTTACGTCCTTGTTCGGTCTTCGTTCATATGAACGGTTAAGAGGAACAATTTTTGAACATGTATCGATGAACATGGTATGTCCTTTGGGAAGAGTACGACCGGAGCGTAAGCACACATTTGCAATGTCTGGTTGTAGTTGGGAAGATCCCTATTTAAAGTGAAGGTACGACCAACTAGTTTAGCTGTCAACCATTTTGATGACCAGGTGATCTCACCATCAAAGGTTTGTTTCAAGTTCACACAAAACTGGTTGTTTTTGGGAACATTCGTATTCAAAAATGAATGAGTCACTCGATCGATCACTTGGTGGTCAAACCATTGAACCTCAGTCTGGATTATTGGGCAGCAATACTAGTTACCTCTGCCACCGAAGATGAAGGAGGTTATGTTTTCACACCTTTCTGTTTGTCTGTGACTTGGCAAAAAAAAAATTCGCCAAATATGTTGGTCTGTCGTGTTTGTCTCTGTCTGTCTGTCTGTCTGTCTGTCTGTCTGTCTGTTTGTCACACGATTTTTGGCCACAATTTTCAAGCAATCATTGACACTGAATTATTTTGTGTGTGTAGGTGACCAAGGACAGCAACGCTTAAATTTGGTGAAGATCCAGATCCGGATCCGGATCTGAGAATTTTTAAAGTGATTCTTCACCATTGAGAGATGGGGCCAAAAACGATATATAGTACAACAAGCCGGTAGGCGAGATGGGTGGTCGCTAGACTAAGGCGAATTTGAAATATATAGATAAGAGAACACATCAGATGGCATTTTTGCCGTTCATTGTTCCATATGGGAACATGACGAGCAACTGTCCATTCATCATTTGTGTTCAATTCCCTAACCCTACATTCGGGAATCCCAACACGAACGTTGGGGTGAAAGCATATAGTAATATAATTGCATACCGTTCATAGTTTTTGACGGATCAGGCTGAAAATTTTTGACAAAGGTTGATTATAGTGCACATAAAAGTGTGGAAGCTGATTTTTGATTTTCGAAAAAATATTTTTTTTTCGGATTTTAAAAAAATTTCAAAGTCCTGTTGCTAGGCAACGGTGGCGTCCATAGCAACGGTGCTCAAAAGCATTCAACTAGATCCTGGTATGAACCTACCAGTCAAGTTTCATCAAAATCGGTTGACTCCTCTGGCCTCCAGAGCTGTCCATTACATACAGACAGACGGAAAACCTGAGAATAACGGCAGTCTCGCGACCACCCAATATCTCAAAAAATTATGAATGGATTCACACGAAACTTGGTGGACAGGTTGGGAGTGCTACGTAGAAGAATTGATTCGATTTTGGTGAAGATCCGAATCCCTAGATACGAGAATTATTTAATTTTTCAAGTGATTCTTCACCATTGAGATTAGGCCAACAACGATATAGTACTGTTTAGCATGATATTTCAAAAATGTATTGATTGAGCTCTGAAATGAATGCGAGGGAAAAACCTTCGGAGTGTAGGCTTTATTTCACTTGATTGAAGCCGCTTCTACAGACACATCAAGGAATGCATGTGCAGCAAGGAGTACATGTGCAGCAAGGTATACACGTGCAGTCGATCACCGCAAAATAAATCAGCAATTAGCACGGAGTCCGGTATACTCTCAATTCTTACCATTCAACGAGCACCAAGTGAACCTCCGCCGTAAATGACAATGCCCCAGGGACAATCCCACCGACCGCGCGGAATCTCGGTTTTATCTGTCCCGTGTGCGAGCCGCGCGACATGTGATCACGCGTCACCTCCTTCAATTCATCACAAGCTCGATATGTTCTCGTGGATCAGACATTACGTGGCAGAGGTATGCGCTCTACCACGTAACCTTTGAGTTGGTGGTGTTATCATTTTTGAGCATTAATATTTGTTTGTTTAAAGAATGAGCTGAAAAGTACCATGTCTGGGTTCCAATCTAATTTGGTCTCTTTTTTTTTTCTTTTTCTTTTCTTTTAACAGCTGAGGACTCCATGGCATTGATGTCTCCTCCAGCTTCACCTGTTGAGCTGAAGCATTTGGAGAGACAGGGTTCGAGAGTCGGAGCTGTACAAGAGTGAGAGGTGGGCCTATGCTGGAGACCAAGTGAATACCAATGAAAACCCCATTGCCAGGCTGCAGCCTTTCAGCCAGCACGTTTCTGGGCTTGGCCTGAAGCTGAGTTGTTGTAGGCATTGTTGCCAGCTCAGGCCCATTAACAAACACAAATGGCCTGACATGAGCTCAGAAGTTTTTGGATTTGGTTTCAGCATTGAGCACAGAGTGAAGGGAGAATGAGAATGGAGATAAATATATTTCAAGTCATGATGACTGCCTATTTTGGGTCGGTATTAGCTCTTTTCAGTCTTCAGTGCCGAGTGGATGACAAAGGTTGCACAAACTTTTCTAAGGGATGTCAAGCCTCATTATTCTGTGCACGCGACCATCCGTTACACGCTGATTGAAAATGATGTGCAAATGACGTTTGTAGTTGTGTGGAATCTACGTCTTGTGCCATCTTGTGGGAACTACATGCCTTTTTGTACATGGCTCAAAGTGCGGTCGCTTGACATGCTCGCGCATCAGTTTTGATAACGTGTGGACGAAAACTCATTCCGTGTCATTGAATGTGGTTTCACAACTCGTGACTCGAGTGAAAACGAATGGGAAATGATGTGGGAATTGTGAAGTGAAATAGTTTTGTCATGGAAAGTGTAATATTATATCACTTTGTGTTTTCGAGAGTAACTTGCTTTTTGATGTTTATAAATATTTCATTCCGTGCACCCCCCCCACCCCTCCCTCTTTCCCCCCCAACAAATGAATGTTTTTACTGTCATGTTAGAAATATTTTTGTGTATGATTAACATTTCTAATTATTATTTTTTCTTTATGATGACAGGTATTTGGAGATTTTTTTTTTTTTTTGCATTAAATTATCAGAAAGGATTATGGAGAACTGGTTGATGTGTTAAATGTGTTCATGGACCTATAAAATGTATTACAGTCCTAAATTAACGTGTTGCTGCTGCTGTTGTCCTCTTGTTACTATTTATCATGTTCACTAATAGTGTGCACAAAGTGTTTTATAAAATATATGTATATATATATATATATATATATATATATATATATATATATATATATATATATATGTATATATATATATATATATATCAAAAGCAAAATATTATAAATATTACAATGATCATCATGTTCCTGGGACACTGGTTGTGTTAGATATTGTTGATGAGAGAGCAATGTTTGTTTCAATTCCCTGCCAGTGTTTCACAGAGCTGACTGGTGGTGTGGAAGGTGCCATTAACACTCCAGGTGGAGGGAACTTTTCAATGGCATGTACAGTGGATTTGTGTGAACGTGCTGAGTGGCGAGAATGGGGAGGAACGTGACGAAAAGAAGGGTAGGGAAGTGAGTGGGAACAGGAGTGGGTGAAAGGAGGGGTTGAATGAGGTAGAGAACAGGAAGTGGGGTAGGAAGGAGTGAGCGGAGTGGAGGGAGAGATGAGTGGGTTGAGGGTGGGGGAGAGGAGTCGAATGTGGAGGGAGAAAATGTGAGAGGGGTAGCAAGTGTCCTCAGTTGTCCTACCCTTCCTCCCGCCCTTGGTTCACTGAAGTTTGTGGTGAGGCAGTTGTCCTGAAACAACTTGCCTTCGCCTCATGGAAAGCAAATCCAACTGAGGGCAATCTCAGTTCCTTCTATAAAGCTCGGAACAAGTGTGTATCTTCCCTCAGGAGAGCCAGAAAACAACATCTTTCTCATCTCAAGTCTGAACTCTCAAACCTCTCTCCCTCCTCAAAATCCTGGTGGCGTTTAATCAAATCTGTTTCTGCTGTATGTTCCCCCTCCATCCCCTCCCTTACCTCAAATGGCCGCACTGCTGATACCGCACATGAAAAAGCTGAATGCCTAAACTCGGTGTTTGCAGCTAAATCTTGTGTCCAAAACCCATCACTTTCTCTACCCACCTTACCCAGTAGCACCCAACTGTCCCTGGACTCTGTGTCCTTTTCTCCTAACAAGGTGGAGAGCTTGCTGTCAAACCTCGACTCAGATTCTGCAACTGGTCCAGATGGCATCAGCCCACGTGTCCTCAAAGCCTGCTCTTCTGCTCTTGCTCACCCTCTCTCTGTTCTATTCACCCTCTCATTTGCTCAAGGTCATCTGCCATCTGCTTGGAAATCAGCAAACATCACTGCCCTGCATAAAAAGGTGCAAAAACAGATCCCTGCAACTACAGACCAATCAGCCTTCTCCCAATCATCAGCAACGTTATGGAATCCATCATCGCTTCAGACATGAAATCCTTCCTCTTCTCCAATGGCTTGATTTCTGATCATCAATTTGGTTTCAGACCAGGTCACTCTACCCTGGATATGCTGCTTCTGCTCTCCCATCAATGGATGGAGGTCCTCAATGCCAGACAGGAAATCCGAGCCGTATCCCTGGACATATCACGTGTTTTTGACACAGTCTGGCACCCTGCCCTGCTCACCAAACTCTCTTCCTATGGTATCCAAGGCCATCTCCACTCATGGCTCGCAGACTTCCTCTCCTGTCGCAGTCACCGTGTGGCCCTAAATGGAGTTCTTTCATCCCCCTCCTTCCTGTCCAGGCTGGAGTTCCTCAAGGTAGCGTTCTGGGCCCTGTTCTTTTTCTGGTTTTCATCAATGATCTCTCCGACTCTCTGGAAAATCCTCTATATCTCTTTGCTGATGACTCCACCCTCTGCCCAACCATTGGTCATCCCTCAGACCGGCCAGCAGCAGCTTCTTCGCTCACTGCTGATCTAGATAAAATCACAAACTTGTCCAACACATGGAACATGTCTTTCAATCCGGACAAATCTCACACTCTCACTATGTCTCTTCGAAAGGACCGTTTAGAAACCCCCCCCATCCACTTTCTCAACAATCCTCTGGAAGAAGTCCTTTCTTTCAAGCTTCTGAGTCTTACTATCTGCCATCACCTTTTCTGGGAAAGCCACATTTAAAACCTCGACCTCCAAAGCCAGTCGCCGACTGGGAATCCTCCGTCGTGCAAAGTCCTTCCTCAGCCCACCTGAGCTCCTGACCACTTACAAAGCTTTTGTCCACAGCCTGATGGAGTACTGCTCTCCCCTCTGGGCTGGTGCTCCTGCCTCCCACCTTTCTCGGCTTCATACTGTGGAAACCAAGGCATTTCGGATCGTTGGCATTTCCCGCAATGAGGCTGAGTCTTTGGGCCTCTCACTCAATCACCGCAGGTTGGTCGGTGGTCTTTCTGTCTTCTACCGTCTCCTCTCCAGCCTCGCCCCCCTGCTCTCTCTGCGATTTGTCCCCACCACATTTCCGCAGGGCGCTCAAGGTCCGCCAACAACCCCCTTCTGGTAAAACTACCAAAATCACGAATCACTGCTCACCTTCACTCTTTCATTCCTCTTTTTTTCTCGCCTTTGGAATAAACTCCCTCACTCTGTTCATTCCCATTCTTCCCTCCAGGCCTTCAAAACAGCTGTTCACCACCACCTCTTATCATCCCCCATCCAAATCCTCGATCTTTTCTACCCCCGATAATCCACCCAAGCCCACCTCCTTCAAATTTCCTGCTTTCCTTCCTGAAAGTCCCTGTGATCTGGCGAACAAACCAGTTTTGGGCAGGCCTCAGCTGTGATCTGGTCATCGAACAAACACTCATGAGATCACTAAAGAGCACCGGTGGCTTGACTCATGGCAGTAAGATGACAGAGGAACACCTCGCATTGTGGACAATGTCAGCCCCCATCACGTCTGAGGTCAACGTCGCCATGCAGGACTTCAATGATCTCACATACGCAACAAGCAAACAGCATAAAGAAGCAACTGGTGCCAGAATTGAAAGACATGCATTCGACCTCTCGAAGATAAGCATAAAGCTGAATGTATTTTCACCTTTCTCCTCTGATCCTACATTGAGAAATATCATAAATGGTATCGTGGCAAGCAAAGACATCAATATGCATGAATATGAAGCTGTTGGGAACAATCGAGAGAATGATTGGACAACCTGTGTTTTCCTTCTCCATCAAGAGGACAGAAAAAGCAAAGACCCTGGGAAATTCTAATGCTCTCCAGGTTGCTCCTCACAGAACCATCGACTCCAGTGTGCTATTCCAGCGATTCCTGGTGGTATCCCAGATAGGTGATTTGTCACTTGAGGACGTGATGAGTTTTGAGCTCAGTCCATACCCTCCATCCCTCTTTGAGGACAACAAGATCTTGAGGAAGGCCGACAAAGCTCAACTCGCTCAAGCCGTCAATGACCACTGTACCAAGGCACTGGCATGTGAAGGAGTACCTGACACCACACCTTCAGCACACCTTAAGACTGAAAGGTATGTTCTTGATGGTGGATCCTTGCTGCACAAGCTCAAGTGGAAGAAGGGAGATACATATGGCAAAATAGCCAGAGCATATGTGGACTTCACAGCAAAGCACTATGGGCAGCAACTGTTGTCTTTGATGGCTATGGTGCAGGCCCTTCGATAAAGGATAACACTCAGCAGAGACTGGGACAAGCCAACAGCTATCCGACTGTGAACTTCACCGGAGAAACTGAATTTGACGGAAAGAGAGATGAATTCCTTTCTGCGGCAGTAACAGGCAACAGCTGATCACCTTCATGGGTGATCAGCTGAAGAAAGTGGGCTGCACAATTATTCAGGCAGAAGGGGACACTGATGTGGACATTGCCAAGACAGCCGTAAACAGCACAATTCTGCATTCCACCACACAAATCGGAGAGGACACAGATTTGTTGATGCTTTTGCTCCATTACTGTATACCAGATGGAAAACCACTATATTTCAGATCAGACAACCAGTCAAGAAGCAATGTGAAAGTATATGACATCAATCGGATGAAGCATCTTCTTGGGAATAAGTTGTGCACTCAACTATTATTCCTGCATGCCTTCACAGGACGTGATTCAACATCTCGTGTGAATGGCATTGGGAAAAAAATCAGTCTTTCAGAAACTCGTGGAAGATGATCAAGGCCTCCAGTTGTGTGTTGATACATTCACTTTGAGAGGCGTCAGGCACGCTGAAATAAAGACACTTGGCAGCCAAGCGATGGCTGTTATATTTGGTGGGGAGAGCACAAGTTCTCTGGCAGCCATGCGTTACAAGATATTCACAAAGAAGGTCACTGCTGCTAAGTCTTTCGTTACACCTGAACGTCTTCCCCCAACGGAATCTGCCACCAAGTTTCATTGGCTCCGAGTGTACTACCAGGTCATGGTTTGGATGGGGATGGAGAGTGACCTCGATCCTCTGGACTGGGGCTGGGGACTTGAAGACAATCGATTTGTACCTATCATGACTGCCATGAATGCTGCACCTGACACTCTTCTGAAGATGATACACTGCAACTGCACCACAGCTTGTGACACACCCCGTTGTTGCTGCAGAAAGAATGGGCTTCCGTGTACGTCTGCATGTGGATCATGCCAAGTGACGTTTTGTGACAATCCACTAAATCAAGCCTCTGAGGAACTAGAGGACAATGATGAGGACTGAAATTGTAACCTAAACTGCCATTATGTAATGTTCACAAATAAATGTTTCAGTGGCACCAGGTGTTCAGTGATTTTGGTTCAGATGGAAAATTTATTGATTTTTGCACTCTTGAATTTTGCTGCTATCTTTGATTTCATGCTAAATACTGATCAGATCGAAATTTTATTGACACCAGTGGATTGCTGATCCATTAAAACCAAGGACCAGAGCCAACAATTATGTTTTTATCACAATTATTGAAGAAGTTATATAAAATAACTGTTTTAGTTATTTCAAAGCCCGGTGGTGGCCATCTTGAAAATGACTGTTTCAACCCATTTTCAGATGTCAGATTTTGGTAGACTTTTTTTCTGTTTATCAGTATATCCAGTAGGAATGAAAACCACTGAAAAACCTTTTGTTGCAATTTGTTGTGGGTCCGGTGGTATTTTGACCCGACTAGCATTCAAAATCAAGCTGGAGTTGAGGGTACAACGAGATCATCAAAGTAATTTTGCAAATTTTTGGAACTTTGATGAGATCATCAGCAAAGAAGCTGGACTGTTACCAGAGATAACTGAAGACATCACTTTGGATTTGAAAACCTTGAAAGATCACTTCACCGGCTGCTTTGCAACAGATATTATTTCTCTAGAAAGCTGGATATTGAGACCGTTCACCACTGATCTGACAAAAATGAAGGATGACGACCCAGTGAAAGAAGATCTGATTGATCTTATTATTAGGTCTAATTATTATGTTTAAAATAACAGGACTGGAGTTAGATATTTATCACTATCGAAGTAAACAGAGGCAAGTGAAGAAAATAACCCAGCAAGCCAAAAGAGAGTATGAGAAGGACATGGCTCAGAATATTAAACATATTAGCAAGGCTTTCTTTAAGTATATCAGGGGAAAAGAACAGGTTAGGACCAGTGTGGGCCCATTGAGGAATAGCAGCGGGAGAGTGGTTAGTGATGAAAGTGAGATGGCAGGCTTATTAAACAGTACAGGAACTTTTCTTCAACTTTTACACAAGAACAGTCAGGAGAATTGCCAATAGTTGAGAGTATTTATCGAGGAGGTGAGGAAGGGTAACACTGAACAACAAATTAAATTTTTTTTTTACTGGAGATGTGTAAAGTGATTAAGACTAATTTGGGTACGCTGATTTCAAAAATCATAACCGTTTTGCTGTATCACGTCAGGATTTTCAGGAACAGAAATATTCCCATTGCCTAGAAGTCAGGATTTCAATGAAATTTACATATGTCTTTAACATGTCTATTTCGTACAATTGTTGTTAACTTGTGTTATATTTCTTTCTTTCAGATAAAGATGAGTAGGCGTTCCTGTACCAATCATCCTGACAACTTCTGTTATGTCTGTGGTCGGTATACCAAAAAAGATCAACAGCGAAGTATATCTACAGCAGTGAAAATGAAGGCCGCCTACTTTCACTACTTCGGGTGTAAGGTGGGGGACCAAGAACAGAGCTGGGCACCACACATCTGCTGCACAAGCTGTCACACAACCTTGACTCAGTGGTTGGTGGGCAAGCGCGCGAGCATGCCATTTGCGGTGCCCATGATATGGCGTGAGCCGCAGAATCATCATGATGATTGTTATTTCTGCTGCACAAGCATCGCCGGCTTCAACAAGAAGAATAAAGGTCACATCAAGTACGCTGACTGCGTCTCTGCTCGTAAACCTGTGCCTCATGATGACGAGAACCCCGTTCCAACACCTCCAGCTGATCAGAACATAGCTGTAAGCAGTGGTGAAGAGGATGGTGATGATGAACCTTTGAACCCGACACTCAAGAATCACACCTTCTGAACCAGGGAGACTTAAATGATCTTGTAAGAGATCTCTCGCTGTCAAAGGCGAAGGCAGAGCTGCTTGGATCAAGGCTGCAGCAGTGGAATCTACTTGAACCTAACACCAAGATATCCTTGTTCAGAGCACGTCACAGAGACATGGCTGAGTTCTTTGAGATGGAAGACACGATGACATTCTGCAGTGACATCAACGGTCTGTTGAAAGAACTTGGGTGTGATCACGATCCTGCAGACTGGCGCCTCTTCATCGACTCGGGGAAGAACAGCTTGAAGGCTGTTTTGCTCCACAATGGCAACGAGAAACCATCAGTCCCACTGGCTCACGCGTTCGGCATGACAGAGACCTATGAGACTATGCGGCAGCTGCTTGATTCCATCAAGTACAATGACTTCAACTGGCACATCTGCGGAGACTTGAAAGTGGTGGCGCTGTTGTTAGGGCTGCAGTCAGGCTACACCAAATACATGTGCTTCCTTTGTCTCTGGGATAGCAGAGACGACAAGAATCACTGGACGAAGAAAGATTGGGAAGAGCGAAAAGAGCATGTACCTGGTCGACACAACGTGAAGCATGTCGCCCTTGTCGACCCAGCCAAGGTTTTCCTTCCACCACTCCACATAAAGCTCGGCTTGATGAAAAGTTTTGTATGGGCAATGGATCTGAATGGGCGTGGGTTTTTATACCTCAAGGAAAAGTTTGGCAACACCTTGTCGGAGGCCAAGATCAAGGCTGGTGTCTTTGTTGGACTGCAAATCCGACAGATTATGAAGGACGAAACTTTTCCGACAACTCTAAACCCCAGAGAGCTGGCAGCGTGGAGGAGCTTCAAAGCTGTGACGGACAACTTCTTGGGGAACGAGCGCGCGGACAACTATGAAGAAATAGTGCAGCAGCTGCTGGAGTCCTTCAGGAAACTTGGCTCCAGGATGTCCCTGAAAATCCATTTCCTACACCAGCACCTGAACTTCTTCCCTGACAACTTGGGAGCAGTCTCGGACGAGCACGGCGAGCGATTCCACCAAAAGATTTCACTCATGGAGACGCGTTACCAGGGGCGGCACAACCCGAACATGATGGGCGATTTCTGCTGGTTCCTGCATCGTGAAACTGACACAGAGCAGCACAAACGCAAAGCCAAATGCCTAAAGCATTTTTAATTACATTCTAGTGGAGTTTTTCTGTAATTTCTATAATTTTGAAGCATTCATGATGAAATAAATGAATTTTTGTAAATTTCATTGAAATCCTGACTTCTAGGCAATGGGAATATTTCTGTTACTGAAAATCCTGACGTGATACAGCAAAACGGTTATGATTTTTGAAATCAGTGTACCCAAATTAGTCTAAATCACTTTACACATCTCCAGTAAAAATTTTTTGTTGTTCAGTGTAATCAGTAATCTGATCAGCTCAGTAATCCAAGAGTAGATAAGGCTCCGGGTCCAGATAGTATGCACCTGAGAGTATTGAGGGAGGTGGCTGAGCAGGTAAGTGAGATGTTAATGGATATTTTCAATAGCTCACTGAAGACAAGACAACTATAGACGTGTTAGTTTGACTTCAGTTGTGGGGAAGGTGTTGGAGCCATGAATTAAAGACCAGATGAGGAACCATTTAAACAAATACAAACTAATTAAAGGTAGTCAGCTTGGGTTTACCAAAGGTAGTTCCTGTTAGTTCTACTAGTCTTTTCAAATCTTACTAAGGTAGTTGAAATATTTTAGAGTCCTATGAAGCAGTGCCTGATTGGGTGGATGAGGGAAAGGCAGTGGACATAGTATATCTAGACTTTAAGAAGGCATTTGATAAGGTACCACATCGGAGGTTGTTAGCCAAAGTGAGGGCTTGTGGAGTGGCTGGTCAGGTACATAATTGGATTGCAAACTGGCTTCATGGTAGGAAGCAAAGAGTGGCTGTGAGTGGGAAGATGTCTTGCTGGGAGGATGTAAGTAACGGGGTACCTCAGGGATCAGTACTCAGACCATTACTATTCAATATTTACATCAACAATTTGGGTAATGGGGTAAAGAGCTTTCCAAATTTGTGGATGACACAAAGCTTGGAGGTAAAGTGGATAGCAGAGGGGGTGGTGAACAGATACAAGAGAGGATTGATACTTGCACAGATTGGGTAAAAGACTGCAGATGTAATTTAACCCGAGCAAGTGTAAGGTGTTGGGGATGGGAAAGAACAATGAAAATAGAGATTACAGGATGCAAGGTGTAATTTTTGAGCGTGTCACACAGGAGAAGGATCTGGGGGTGGTAATAGATATGGGAGGCAAGCAGGCAGCACAGTGCCAGGCAGCTATAGGTAGAGCAAATCGGGTTTTAGGTTGTATTCGGAGAGGGATAAATTATAAATCAAAAGAGGTGGTGTTAACATTGTACAGGAATTTAGTGAGGGGCACATCTCGAATATTGTGTGCAGTTTTGGTTACCACAGTTCGGAAGGACATAGATGCCATAGAGATGGTTCAGGGCAGGGCAACTAGATTGATTCCAGGCCTAGCTAGACTCAGCCCTGAGGAGCGGTTGAAGGAGACAGGGCTTTATTCACCAGAAAGGAGGCGGTTGCGAGGAGATATGATTGAGACGTTTAAGATAATGAAAGGTATTGATAAAATAAGTGCAGATGAATTATTCAACAAAGTAGACAGTGATAGAACCAGGGGCCATGGCCTGAGAGTAAAGAAGAAGAGAGTTAAGATGGTAGTCAGGCAGGGGACTTTCACTCAGAGAGTAGTTAATGCATGGAATGGTCTCCCTGGAAAGGTCGTGACAGCAGAAGAAGTTGACAAGTTTAAATTAGAATTAGACATGTACCTGGAAGTTATGGAGATAGAGGGGTATGGGGATGTTGATAAGACGTTTAGGTAGTTTGAGTATGGATGGGTGATTGTGGTTATCCTGCGGTTTTCCTCCTATCATCAAAGAATGGGGTCCTGAAGCCTTTGCCCCAATCCTGCCACCTGGTGAGCTGCCCTCAAGGGCAGCTGCACAGGAGGTACTCGTATGGAGTGGGTTTTTCTTTATTGTATTTGCGTGTTTTTGCATGTTTTGCGGAATGAAGTGTTTTGTGGCGGCCAGACTCCAAAGCCTGCCACCATCTCTGAGAAAGAGGTAATCAACTGCAGGAGTATGTCCACAGACACAGTTGAGCACCAGACATGGATTGCTCTTGGCTTACAAGGAGCTCCTCCACCCTTTGACAGATTTAGTTTTTAATCCTTCTTGGTGTGCATATCCATATATCATCCTCACCAGGAAACTTGATGGGGGAGACGGTTTAGTTACTGACAAACCAAACATGAAACAGGTTAGTACAGGTGTACACGGTATCTGTAGCAAGTCACAGGTCTGATCTGCCCAGACCTGACAATCGAAGCTGGGGCCAGAAATAGGACTGGGCTCAGACCACTGACTTGGGGCAGTCCTGCTTGACAGGGAGAGGAGATGAAAGGATAACACATTGGCTACGAGAGTAGAGAAAGTTAGAAAACCATGTGTGGAGCTGGCCTTGGATGCTAGAGGCAGAGAGTTTGGAGAGTAAGGCAGGATGCCAGACCATATCAAAAGCACGAGATTTGTCTGGAAAGACAGCCGTGATCTTATTTCTGATACTAAGGAACTCCATCCATTGTTGGGTAAGTATAAGCAGCATGTCCAAGGTGGAGTGACCTGGTCTGAAACCAAATTGATGATCTGAGATTAAGTTGTTGGAGAAAAGGAAGGATTTCATATCAACTGCGATGATGCATTCAATGACCTTCCTAATGATGGGAAGTAAGCTGTTAGGTCTGGAGTTAAGGGGATCCGTTTTTGTACTTTTTAAAGTAATGCAGTGATGTTGGCGGATTTCCAAGCAGAAACTTTGTACAGTATATTGTTACGGCTGTGGAAATTCGCAATACACCATAAAGGGTCCTTAGATCAGTTATGACAATAAGTATGTGTGTAGTTAGATTTCCCCACCGTTGTTTAGAGGGAAATTTCCGTGTTCACCGGGCTGCGATCCTTTGAGATAGCCGTTTTTCTTTACCATTCGTTATTTTGGAACAACCATGCCATCTCAACAACCATGCCATCCACACCACAACGCCACTAAAGGAGCAACGAAACCAGCCCCATCCCAATTTCTCCTCCGGTAAACAAGTTTGATGGTTGGAAACCAGCCCCACCCCAATTTCTCTGGAATGTTCCTCCCCCCCACCCACGCGCCGCAAAGGGCGGGGCGGGCGCAGGAGGAATAAAAGGGCACGAGGAGCACCTGCAAAAGAGAGCAGATAGCAGAGACTTGGAGCAGTCGTGTGGAAGTCTTGGTCGTCATGGTCTTGGTCCAAGTCTGTCGTGGTCCAAGTCTTCGTCGTAGACAGACGGGGCAGTCGGGTGGAAGTCTTGTCCTAGTGGCCATGGGGAGAAGGCGTCACGACCTGCCCACCGTTGCAAGGCCCGAGATCAGGCGCGGCTACGCTAGTTGCCGTGGGGACGAGACGTTGCGACCTGCCCACCGTCGCACCACGAGGGTGCGGGTAAGACCCTTCGGTCTCGTGGGTCTTTTCGGTCATCCACGGCCCACGACCATAAAGGTCTATGGACCCCGTCTAGCCCCTTGCCTGTGAGGGAGGTCTTTCTTTGTTTTTGTATGCATGCTGTGGCGCCGTGTCCTGCCAAGTAGAAACTGTGTAAGTGCTTGTAAATAATAATTATAGTCGGTCGTATTGCTTTTGCATTCTATTTGTTGCTTGTATATTGCATGACTGCCTTGCCTGTGTTGTGTGTGTAATTGAAATAAATGTGCTTGTGTGAAACGTATCCCGTTCGTTGCATCCTTTCCCCATTGGAAGTGCCATCTTGTATCGTGGAATGAGTAGTGGGTTTTGAACACCCAGTAAAGAAGAGAATCTGATCCGTCGAGGTCGGCGATAACACCGCTCGGTTATCACTGTAGCACGGAACGGACCGCTTAGGCGGTTCGTGTCCTCGGCCGACCTGCGGCGAGGTACGATCGCCCGGTCGACCACTCGTGCAGGTACTTAGGTTGGTCGAATTTGGCAAGCAACCCTATCCTGCGTGGGTGGGCAATTGGCACGGTCGTGGTGAGGTTAAACCCCCACCCGTGACTGGCTCCTGGCGGTAGTTCCAGGAGGGTCATGACTGAATTGTCGGTCCGGTGGGCGACGCGGTCGCGATTAGTTACGTGGCCGATCGCACGCCGGGCGGGCCAGAATTCATAACAATATTCATAACAGAATTCATAACAATAACAAAAAGCCTTCATAGGGGCGATGATGTGAAATTATCCACTCGAGGTTGCTAATGCAGCTGAAAGAGTGTGTTGAGACCTGTCTCAGGTCGGGTCTGAACTCTGATTCTATGTTTGATCATTTTTGCCCCAAAGTCAGGAAAAACAAACAAACAAGCAGTCATAGCCTGCTACTTACGAAATCGTCAACTTGACCTCTGACGTTGTCTAATAAAAGCTGTCTCCAGAGAAGGTAGTGACGCAGACCAGAAGTTTCTACGATTATTCTGCACCAAACCATCAAAAATCGAATGTTTGACCTCACTGTGACCTTGACCTTTGACCGATTTTAACCAAAATCGAACCAGCGCTAGCCACCACCCTCCTGAATCACGTGCTGTAATTTGACATTGGTAGCTTCTTCCGTTCTCGAGTTACCGCGGATTAACGTGACGTAAAGGTTACACTCGACGGCCCCCCCAACTCGAAAGGATGCCGGGGCGAGCGCGATGACATCAGCGCGCACACGCAAAACCTTTACGTGACTCAACGACGCGTCTGCTCAAACGCGCTGCACCACGTGATGAGCCGTGACGCGGCGAGTGAAATATTTTTATACAATCTTAAAACGTCTCCAAAACATCCGATTTTTACCAGAATTTCGACAACCGAGTGTTAAGCGTCCTAAGCGATCACAAAAACCGAAGACAAAATTAAAATCGAAGTTAAAACGAACTCGTAACGTCGACCGAAGCAAAAATACTCCATTTCTCCACAGGAATTTACGGAATTATTTAATATTATTTTATAACACTGAAATTTTTAAAACAGCCGTAACTCGATGAAGTGACACTCAAATTCCGCCAAACTTACCTCGATCTTCCAAACTCACGCTCCGTCAACAATACCTGTGGTAACTTTTCTCGAGTTATCATGTTTTGGATGTTTGACCTCACTTGACCTTGACCTTTGACCGATTTTGACCAAAATCTAATCAGCACGAGCCATCACCCTCCTGAATCACGTGGTATAATTTGACATTGGTGACTTCTTCCGTTCTCGAGTTATCGTGCCTACAAACAAACAAACAAACAAACAAACTAACAAACAGAGGACGGAAGTGATCAATATACTTACAAAATCTTTAGATTTCGTAAGTAACAAACGGACCCAAATGCACTTCCCTCTCCTTCTGCGAGGGTAATTATCAGTTGTGGGCACACAGAGGGGGTAGGAAGAAACAAACAATAGCTTGAGCTAGAATACAGAATTTATTTTACTTTAATTTCCCACAAAAATGCATTTTCTTTTCTGAGATAAGCAATAGAAAGGAATTACCAGTCATCATATTTGTGAATGGAATGGATTTATCGCCTTGAATGGTGTCCGTTTGCTATTTTCTGGTAAGAAGGACTTAATCTGAAGAACTTCACTGATGCCTGAGATCGCATTGGAAGTGACCCACGAGGTGCTCATAAGAGTGAGGAGTATTGTCGAGGGATCTATTACTCATCCCTGGAACCCTCCACGATGGAGAAAGCACATGTGTTGGCAGACAGGGGTTCGTGCTGTTTGAGTGCGTGTCCTGCAGAGGGTGCTTCACGGCGTTCACAAAGAGGGTAGTGGAGGAGAAATAAATCAATGATTCATGATATCCTGACATCTTGTTGGAGAATCTGATGAGAAAAATCACCAAAAAGCACGAGTGGAGTCGTGGGATTGCCATGGACATCCGTAAAGAATTATGCATCGTCAAAGATTATAACCGAACCATAACCAAGCCATTGCCTCAATTTCACATGCTCGCAAGACATGACTCAAGATCATTCAACACCGAATAGAAGACTTCATTAAGTTCAGAACGGAAGACCCATTGAGGAAGCAGCTTCCAGAGGAGTAACAGGTACACGAGATCAAATCACAAATCTGAGGTGGATCGTGGAAAAAAAAGACAACAAAGGGATATCAAAGGAAGGTGAATCTCTGTTTTATACATTACTAGCACAGGGTTCCCACTGCTGTTCTAATCAATCCTGTTGGCATTCTGAAAACAATTTAATTTTGATTTTCAAAATAATTTTTGTTTGGGCCGAAAACACGTCCCTCCACCCACTAAGGAATGGAGTCAGGGATCATTTAATAATTAATATTACCTTTCACTAAGGGTTTTGAAAGTGATAAAAAGGGAGATTTGTGTTCCAGAATCTAGAGCATTCAAGTATGTTAATCAAATGAAATAAAATAAAGATTTCAAAGGTTCTAGAAATAAAAATAAAAATTTATAGAAGTTTACCACCGTTAACGCAGCATCTTTTACGCCACCAGATGTAACACGTTACATTAGTTATTCGTGCCTGTTGTTTGTGTCCTTTATAACGTCCTTAAAAACAGTAAGTTTCCTGTTTGGAATGATTTTCAATTTTGTTTGACTGCCAGACAAGCAGACAGAGTAAAAGTATTATCTCACTCCTTGTTGCACATGCACAATCAGGACAAGTTCAGAGCCAAAGTCCTGCTGCACTGCAGGTTTGTTTTCTGATTCATGTTCCGATTCGTGTTCAAAATATAACATTCATTCGAAATCAAGTTGTTCCTCGATCATAAACTGACGTTTGTCGATGGACGGACAGAAGTGATCCAATTGCTTAACCCTGCCTTTCGCTTCCTGTGCGAGGGGAAATAACCCTCGTCCCACGGCATCAATGACAAGACTTAACCCTGGCATATATTTGCTGCTTCTAAGTTCCTGAGAACAAGCCCTCGGGCTGACCGTTATTTGGGGTGGTGGAATGAGAGGCCACTGTGGAGATGTGGGATGGGTGGAAATACTTGTCAACAAAATATGCAAAGGCAAACCCCCCACCCCCACTCCCCCCACAACCATTTCAATGTCAAGCAGAGGGAGGACAGAACGCAGACCTAATGTGCTGGGAGAATATCAGAGCAAAGTCACCCACGGTCTCTAATTTCTCCATCAGTGCAGAAAGCAGCAGTGTCCCTTTGGAATCAAAACCACAATGTAACACATGGCGGTGAGTATTTTTGTCAAGAGCTTTTTCGCTTTTTTTTCTTGTGTATGCAGAGGATGTTTTTTTCTGTTTTGTAGCTTGTCCTTTCTCAGAATAAAGTGCACTGGGGAGGGTATCTCATTTGGCAACTTTTACATTCGATTCTGATGTCATGGCTGCACCATTATCTCAGTAGTGTTCTTGGAACTGTCATGCCAAATTCCCACTTCTACTGCTGAAACCATGCATTAACCTGTTCTTGCTCTTTCCTCCGTTAGTTGGATCAGGAGCTCTGATGGTAATAGCTATATCTTGGCACCAGGCTGTAGCAGAGGGCCTACTTCTTTCTCACAGTTGCAAGTAAGTGGTCTTGACATATTCTACTGTTTCACATTTGGTATCCAGTCCCCCACTCCCCACCCCCCTCCCGGCACCCATCTCTTACCAACCCTTCACGCCCAAATGCACCTCTGTGACTAATAAAGGTGCCATAACACCACAATTCCCATATTAATCCGAAAAGCCACTGTTTTAATGTCCTTCCTATGTCTGATCTTTCAGGTCACCTTCCCATAATCTTTTCTCTTGTCTGTAGAACAGAACTACCTTCCAACATCCTATTATATAATGCTATTGTCTCCAGTTTTTTTTTTGTTTTTTTTTAAGATAGCTGCTCATCGCCATCTCGTGAAGTCTCCAATATGTACACTGATGAGCTGATATACTCTTGCTGATCCTGCCCCCACCGTCCTCCTTTTACCCTTGTGCTGTTTTGTCTGCCGACTCACACAACTTTATCTTGGTTATTTTACACTTTTTCATCTTAGTTCTCCAACTCCTCCATGAGGCTTGACCTTCCATTCATAAACCAAGGTGTTTTGTAATCTGGTATCAGCTTGGGCAGTGAGTGGGCAAGCAGTGACATCATCAGTTTCTCTGCCCTCACATATCACATTAGTCATCAGGTTAGCCACGCCTGGATTTGAACTGCTTGAAAGGCAGGACTCGGAAATGTATTTTTGCTTCCACGGACATATCAACTGTTGTGATGAAATGAGCTATCACAAACAGTTGATATGTCTGTTTGTGATCAAATGTTTGGCATTCAAACACCCAATTCGCCAAGACACCACTTACAAACCATATTTTCTTTATCTCACATCAGCTTAAATGCACTGTTTGGATGGAAACACCTCAACGTGATTTTTGGATTTGCTCACAATAAATGGCATAAACACCCCTTTACTTGAAGTGTCTCCTCCATCAATCCTCTCCCCCTTCCTCCTGTTCTATTTATTGCACCATGGTTCCTGTTGAACTGTTAAGTGTGCTGATTGACTCTCTTTAGTTTGTTGTTTGACTGTACATGATTCTTTCATTGGCCATGACATACTCTGTCCTGACAGAGGAAAATGCACCAACATTATCTAATCCTGTCTGGTTACACGTTTAGTGTATTGGATGTGGTTCCAATGAATAGGACTTTGGTATTGTCACTCCCTTCCCTCCCACCCCCCCAAAAAAAAAACCCCACCACCACTCCCACCTGTCCACAGCAAATTAATTCCATTAGCTTTGTAGGCTCACACATACTCCATTGTTGAGTATATGATAGGATACCACTGTATGAACTGTATTATTATTACCGACAATATATACTCCTATCATTTATACAACTAGCAGGGACTTGAAATTTGATGCAATGTAAAATGTGACTTGAAGTCATTAACCTCCCCTCCCCCATCCCCCCCACCCCCGACACAATCTCAAGACAGACAGAAGTGAACCAATTGCTTAACCCCGCTTTTCGCTTCGTGCGGGCGGGGTAACAACTCAGAACTATACTGATCATCCGGGGATGTTAACTGTAATGTGCTGTAGGTATAACAATTTGATGACTTTTTAACAGAATTGATGATGATTGGCTGAAAATATATCCAGATTCATAGACAATAATTTTAAAATATTTCTCACGAGCAGGTTTACCTGGCGTTGCGCAAGAAGAGAAACATGAATAAGTAACACTTTGGAGCCAAAGGAAATTTGGAAATTGTCATAGCTTCAGCAACCCCCCTGAGGCAATGGCACACAACAAATAGCATTCCCGAGATTTATTTCATGAGTATTCTTCCCTTATGTGTAGTGGGTTTTTGGGACAATCTGCATTGTGAGGGCTTGAAGTCATGTTTTCCTTTTCATTCCTTACCCATCTTTCATTCCTTTTTAGCTTTCCTGGAACGTAGTTCCGGGGAGCTTATGGGATGGCGCGTCGTCTGTCCGTCAGTCTGTCCACAAACACTTGCAAATTATTTGATGAAACTACACATTCAATTCAGATGAAACTTGACCACAACATTCATCAACTGTGATGTACCAAAGTTTGTTGACAACATCTAAAAAAAATCGGGGTCTCGAGGGCTTAATGGGGAGGGAAGGGGTAGCTCCCCAAAATATCCATTTGTTTTCTTTTCCGAATCTACACATTCAATTCTGATGAAACGTAACCACAACCTTCATCAACTGTGATGTACCAAAGCTTGTTCATGCTATTTTAAAAAAAATCGGGGTCTGTGGGGTTTATGGGGGGGTTTGTCCCCCCCCCCCCCGCCCAAACAGGTATTTGCTGCAACAGTGGTTCATAAGTGCATTTTGTTGATTCTATCCCACGTTGACTTCCTCCTCAGTATCATTATTCTACCAGGTGAGTGCCCAGGGTTATTGCCCCTATTTTTTACATTATTTTGCTTGGCTGCACACACGAACCTTTCCTTCCTCCACACATGCATGCACAACAAGCACCATAGTAACAGGTGCAGGTCATTTGCATATGCGTGCCATTACCCATTCAAACCACGTGCCACTATCCAGCAGACGTTACACCTGAGACTTCACCAGACTCGATCCCCAACATTGCAACATTTCATACACTATCAAGATTCCTTTATAAAAATCATCACACCATTGGGCCACAAGCCAAGCTCGCTTAACTTTGCCATTAACTGCCACAACCATAATGCCTCAACCACCACAAACTAACACGCCATAACTCACCTCTGCGCTGCCGCTACAAACGCCTCAACCACAGCCACCACCACTGACGACCAGTACTCCACTTTGACCAACAAGGAAGAGGGGGAGCGCAGCATAC
Source organism: Eptatretus burgeri (assembly GCF_056783735.1). NCBI lineage: Eukaryota > Metazoa > Chordata > Myxini > Myxiniformes > Myxinidae > Eptatretus > Eptatretus burgeri. The sequence goes on along the minus strand of NC_140969.1, from coordinate 27,635,702 downwards.
CATTACAGATACTCGGGTCGGGATGTTCTAGCATGTAACTTGAAGCACAAGAGTGCGTGAGAATCTGTTCAATGTCATGTGGATAGTTCTAGCGCTCCGCTCAATTCTGGCCTTCACTGGGTGTCCAGCACGTATTCATGGCCAGAAAACACAACCAAATACCCTGGCACCATGTTAACCTCAGAGATGGATCACGTGCCAGGGTTCAGGGCGAGTAAGACCATTTCACTGCCGATCCTTGCATGGGCGGGGCTAGCACCGGGGTAATCATCTGTACACCAATGAGGGCACAGGAAAACACCCATCCTGATCTGAAACAAAACAGCCTGATCCGCTCCCAAGCCCCATCCCCACCAGGGAATTACGAACGGCTGTACATTCGGCATATGAGTGCGCTCATGGTTATCTGGCTCAGGCTCTCGGTTCTCTGGCTGCACGTTCTTCTTGGGGTCATGGTGCAGTTAACAACAGCTTGATGGCGTGAGCAAAGCGAGCGGAACGGAGTGGAACAGAGCCCACGGAGTGGAGTGTGGAATACATAGGAAGGCCATATGCCAGACCAAGCGCACTATTGGTTCATTAGCATTTACACATACAGACGTCTTTACACATCATTTTAGGACGATCTTCTCACATGTTCTAAGCTTTATTTCTAACCCTCCTTAATCCACCTCTTTACTCCTTCCTCTCCACACCACCTGCATATCACTGCACCCCTTACCCTGCCTCCCTACGATCACACACCATAGACACCCTCAGTTATGTCCCCCCCCCCTTTCCCTCTCAGTGAGTGGGTTCACGAAGGACCATGAACCTCGCCTGGTAAAAAAAAAAAAAAGCTCGAAACCACCTCAAACTTTCTTTCTTTCTGTTTCTCTCTCTCTCTCTCTCTCTCTCTCTCTCTCTCTCTCTCTCTCTCTCTCTCTCTCTCTCTCTCTCTCTCTCTCTCTCTCTCTCTCTCTCTCTCTCTCTCTCTCTCTCTCTGCTTTTCTAATTTCCTCAGGGAATGATTCTGATGGTGACTCAAGGGCATGAGCCCCCCTTTATCTTGTTGTCCAAAGGTAAGGTAACAATGTAAAGTAGTGACACCCTGCCAGGATTGGCGGTACCAATCGACATTCGTGGTTGATTACCAACCTGCCGAGCCGCAGAGTTATCCATGGCTGGTGGCCTCAGGACCGGGTGATCGAGAGCAACTCGAGTGCTTCCCCTCGTGGTTCATCAAACATCAGGGCTTGACCACATTGTGCCCCATGTGCTGGTATCAACCACATTCTCTGCACATCAACTCCGCACTAAAGGACAAAGGACAAAAGAAACATGAACCCAGGCAGGAGAAATACGACAAACCACCGAGCAGCAAGCAATAATCCAGAAGCAGCAGGAATACCCCACCCCCTCCCCCCCACACCAATATAAAGTTCCCCGGAACCAATCAAACCGTCTGTAACACGCCCATTGTTCAATATGCATGACAGATGACGATTCATGGGCTGCACTGATTGGCCGGCAAGTTGGGGAAATTCCACGCGGTGGACAGTCTGACGGCCTTGAGCCAGACAGGTATCCATACATATTTGGGCATGCTCCTGGAAAGTCCTGTCTCCTCATGCAGACCCCATTGTCACACTCGTGGGCTGCGCCTATTGGCTGTGAAAGAAAGAGAAAACTTGATGCAAGGACACATAACAATGGGGAAGGTTCAAGAATGCAGGGAGGGGGGAAAGGTGAGGCTGAGATACAGACACTGGGGCAGGGTAGAAGAGGTCTTTTTAATATAAACACCAGAGAAGATGACACGTTTTATGGTTCACGAGAATTACACCAGACTCACTCCAACATGTACTATGAAATAACTCTTCTAATCCATCCCCCATTTTACCCCCTACATTAGATTTGTAACAATATTGTTATGGAGTGGAATTTTTCACCACCATTCAAGGTGATGGGCAGTCTTGTGATATTTAGGTGGTGACACATCTCTGTACACTTGTAAGTTGTAACCATTATAATCACAACGTGTTTGAATGTACAAGTGTGATATTAATGAATGCGAGATGGATTTCTACTACTACTACTACCACCTACTATTGCCATGCCCCTAATTAATCCCAACTTCTTGCGGGGTCAGCCCCACGAGTTTTTCCTTTCCACACCCCTCAATCCCATTTCTATAAGACTTGTGCAAGTTGGAGGTTCCTTACCAGATTGCAGGCTCTGATAACACCACACTTTTATACAATGAAAGCACTGCTGACATGTAATCACACATGGTATAATGACTTGTTTATTATTTTTGGAACGAGGGAAAATAATCACCATGAAATTGACATTGAGACAAAAACATCCATCAAATGTCTGCTCATCCAAATCATACGCACAACTTTCACCACGTGAGACTGCTGGGCCTAAACCTGGTGTTGGCTCAGTGGTGAAGGTGGCTGGCTTCGGATCTCAGGGTCCTGAGTTCGAACCCCGTTGGCTGCTGAATTAACACCAGGTGGGGTTGACTCAGCCTGTCATCCTTCTGAGGTCGGCGAAATGAGTACCAGTGCACCGGTATCGGGGCACAGCATCAGCGGCACAGCCGCACTTCCAAAAAGGATAGCTTCCCGGCAGCCAAGCTGCCATACGCAAGAACGGAATAACTCCCGGGCATGGCGTTGCTTCTTTAAAGTAATGCAACAGTGTCAACAAACACTGATCTGTGGGGAGATTGTGTTACTGTGATGTCACGAAGCCGAAGTGTTGAAAAGTGTGTTCACTACTACACAATGGACATGTTAACAAACATGACACAAAATTAAAGGAAGTTGAATAACATCCCCTGGGATTACAAAACCTGTGCAATCGTTTATGCTCAGCAGTCGATCGGATACCTGAGCTTCTTGTTTGTTGAAACATCAACATCAGTTTGAATTTTTAAACTCACATTTAGTTTTTAATATCCCTCTGGTTTGCAAGGCTGCTTGAGTATGTGTTTCTGTACAGCTCAGTATCTAAGTTTAGTTGTGGTTATTTTTATCCAACTTTTTATCCCCTGGAACACTGGGTTCTGCAGGGCAAATTGACAAAAACATAACTTCATGCAAAGTTATTTAAAACTTAAGACAAGGTATGAAAGGAAACAAGGAAATCTTGCAAGTGCAACCACTTATCCCACGACAGATAACTGTATTGATATATACATACACACACACACACACACACACACACACACACACACACACACACACACACACACACACACACACACACACACACACACACACACACACACACACACACACACACACACACACACACACACACACACACACACACACACACACCTTCTTTTAAAACATCAGAGGTTGACCGTACAAAATGTTTATGGATGTTTTTAACCAGCAATTGCAGCAACAACTCAAGAGCTGTAACTTGAAGCCAGATCACTTGGAAAGTTTTGCCTCTGCCTGGAGGGATCTTTGGCAAGAATATGGTTCTCCCACTGGGGCAACATGTTCGCTGCTGTCAGGCATGTGCAGCTGAATAAACCCTGATGCAGCTACAAGTGAGCAAAGAGATACATCTGTGCGACCCAGTGCTGCAGACCACCAAACCAAAAGGTAAAGTGCTCCATTCATGTACTACGATGAAATAAATATTTGGCTGCTTGTCTTTTATGCTCTTCGAGTGATGGAGGATGAAATACAATGCGATTGCTATCGACGAATCTCTTTCAGCACCCCACTATCAAAGACCATGAACCGGTGGTGACTTGAATCATTGGTGCGATACAATTGCTTCCAGACAGTAAGAAAAAGGTTTTTATGCATTGGAAGGTGAACTCCCGACCTCTCAGCAGACAGGCGTGTGCGTCTTGGCGACGGGCTGACTGCTTGGTTTCACTTTTTGGCTCCGGTAGTCATATTCACTTGTGGGCTTTTCACGTGGTCAGGGCCGAGCCATCTGCTTGGGCCAGGCAAGGCTCCCTGGGAGGGTTCATTTCAGGGGTTACATGCCACTGTGGTTACAAGAGGCTCACAATGAAGCAATTTATTAGCACTGCCTATTATGGACCACAAACGAGCTCTTTCAACACAAACTCATTGAGATCAAACACCCATGTATTGTCTGCCCCTCTACAATAGATCCTGCAGATTGAACGCCTTCATTTGGAAATAACAATGTATAGATATTTTTAGTTCTGTGATTCAGTAAATTTGCCAAGTCAATAGGTGTCTTCCATTTATCCTTTCTCTGCCTGGTGGGCTTTCATGCTTCAAAAGCATTATTACAGACAAAGCGATAATAGTCATGGTGAGATAATGTTGAGCTGAGTCATGAGCGGGTTAATTCACGGAAGCACTAAATAAAGTATGATCCATTTCCTCTAGGCAATTGGAATCTTTTCACACCAAATTTGTGTGAATAGACATACTTGTATGACTATGCAAACTTAAACATTTTTTTATAAATACGAAAACACTTCTCCATTTCCCACCCAACCTGAGTGGTTTGACAACAAAATCATTGACATTTCACGTGGTACAAATACAGGCGAATCCAAAGATGTGGATCCACCAACTACTAGTCCAGTTTCACGAACAGTTGGTGGATCATCGACGAATAACCATGCAGTGTCGAACCTACAAGCGGCCTACCCTGTGTAATGGCAGAAGCAAGACAGTCTCTCATATTACAAATCTTACATGTGTGTGTGGCTCTTTTGGATTCGTTGGGCAATTTTTGTTATTATTATGTAATCCTCGTTGTGTAGCTCGGGGTGGTTTATTTGATAGAAATAAATTCAATGTTTCAGCCAATTGCAAGTGAGGGATGTAATTTGAAAATCCAAAAGCACCTCTGAACCTGGAAAGGTGACCATGAACTCATGTGCCACACCAGCACTTGCTTTGAGGGTTCTCACCAACAAGGAGTGCTGCCATGCATAAATTAGGTTTTGGCATCCGGTGATGAGACAGTGAACAAGGTTTTTCACTTGTAGTTGGGAAAAATATATGAAAGTTAAAATTCAGCTTCCTGATTAGTGGCAATGTGTAAAAGACACAGAACTAGCTAGTGCATAAAGCACTGCGAGCCGCTACACTGCTACCAATATTATCAATCAGCCGATACCTGCTTTAGAAACCTCATTTAGAAAGTGTGCCTCCATTCCTGCTCATTGAGGGAAAGCAGTACTTGGACATGTTTCTAGCTGACTGATCATCATCAGTGTGGAGTGTATTCCCCCAAGAGTGGATCCACTCCTTGCTTTTGGTTCATAATGGTAAAGTGCAACCACTTATCCCACTTCGTCTTTTGATTCATACCATACCTAGAGAGTTCATGTAACATGTTACTCTACATAGTGTTCAAGCATATACTTCAATTTAAATAAAATAATGATTTTAAAGATCGCTAAACAAAAATTTTTCCAGCACTTCAGCGCTATTGAAGCAGCCTCAAACATCGCCCTGTTTAATATGTCTAATATGTTTAATATACCACCCTATTTAATATGTCTAAGTACTGCAAAACTGGAGTTTCTTGGAAGTGATAAGAAGATGATTTGTGTTATAGTGTTCAAGTGTATAATTAAATTTAAACAAAATAAATATTGTAAAAGTCATAAAAAAATAAACTAATTTTGGAATTTACCGCTGTTTTACCGCCGTTGGCGCAGTGTCGATTACATCACCCTATCTTACACGTCACATTAGTTCATCGTGCCTGTTGTTTGTGTCCTTTATAACGTCCTTAAAAGCAGTAAGTTTCCTGTTTGGAATTATTTTTTAATTTTGTTTGACTGCAAGACAGGCAGACAGAGTAAAAGCATTATCTCACTCTTCTGCGCATGTGCGATCGAGACAAATTCGGAGACAAAGCACTGCTAAACTATTGGTTTGTTTTCCGATTAATGTTCAAAATATAACATTCAAATTAAATCAAGTTGTCCCTCGATCATGCACTGACGTTTGTGGATGGACAGATGGACAGACGGACATGAACCAATTGCTTAACCCCGCTTTTCACTTTGTGTGCTTGGGGTAACAACAGCAAAAAAGAACCTTGTAGCAGGGATAAAAAAATATAATATAAACAAGATAGGGAAATGCATGTCCGAAAATGGTTGAGGACGTGTTCAACGTTGGGTTTTTTTTTACAACTAAAAAGGCCGCCAGTCAGCCATCTTGGATATGATCTCGAATAAAAATGAAGTGCTTATGTATACCATTACGTGTTGTCTTTTTGCCAAGGAGGAAGAAAATTAGTTCTTACATGTCTGAGATATGGTTGCGGACGCATGCACGCACGCACGGACACGAAAATCGAGACCAATCCATAAGCCCCGGTTTCAGACAGTCCAACAGGGGCTAATAAATCACAGTAATAATAATACAGTAGTTTGTTAATAATAGATACGAGAAAAGGTTCCCGACATTGCCTGTTGCTGTTCCAATCATGTTGGCATTTTGAGCATCCTACTGTTAAACAGATTGTCGAGCGTCTGGTTGATTAAAATCATGCGAATAAATTATTGAATATCAGATGCTTTTTTGTTTGTATCCTTTTCTCACCTGTATTGTAAGTAGAGTGACCTGCCTTGTGATGGTTTGAAAAGCACAGATGGCAAGTGACCCAGATTTCACGGGTTTGACCCGACTTGTTCGTGAAAACCCGCAGACCCGTCTAAATGTGGTCAAAACCCATATTGGATGGAAAGTAGGATCAAATTTTAAAAACGCAATGTTTCATTTCCATTCCACTAGCAAGGATTGACACACAGACTGATAGACCTGGAGCGAGTGACGTGTAGCAAGGTATCACTTATAGTCTCTAGTCTAACGGCTGTTTGACGTCGTGAGCTTTCCCTCACCGAAGGCGACGTCGTCATCCTCCAGGATTCTGCACGCAATATCACTTTACTTCTCATCACGTCGACCATATAGTCCAGTTCACTAGGTAAATAAAAACACTATCATTCAAATTTTATGGAGATTTGCAAACCAGTACATTTTTGAAGAGGCAGTAACGCAACGGTAACGCTTCAAACCAGAGGCCGTGCCACCTGGGTGCTCCTGACTGTCTTTCAGGGCAACTTTCCACATCACCTGGGGGTGGACAAAAACGTCACAAATAGTGATCTTATCTTCCATAAATGGCGTTTTATCCCCACGTGCTGCTAATCAAAAAACAAGTACATTATAGCAACAAGAACACAATGCCTTGTCTGTGGCCTCCCTGCGTTTCTGGACATTCTTAACGGCACGTGCCCAAGCACCTGGGAATTCTGTGTAAGACTGCCATCCTGCATTGTTGCCATGCACCCTCCTTTGCTCAGGAACTTGAAAAATTCTGTTTGGTAGCACTGAAAAAAAAAACTTGAAAAATTCTGCAAACATGGACCAGCCTCACTGGGAATCATGGTTGAGAAGCTTTTTTCAGACACTCTATCGGCTCAGCATGCTGGTTTTGTCCCTACATCCTCACTCGAGCTGGACTTGAATTTGGGTCCCATTCACTGATGGACCCTGCTATCCATCAGCCATCCAGCATGTGCTCTGACAAGCACACATTGCGCTGTTCATCCAGTGTTCGCCTCCCGAAGGCACGTACTTGCTCATATTTATTTCCGTGAAGCCATTCCTTCAGGCTGAAGTACATGTGTGCAATCGTTTGACAAGCTTTGTTGGACCGTGTACTTTGCCCGTAAGGGTCGAGGTGCACGTCCTCAGCTTTGTTACAATGTTTGATTTATTTTTGCCTTTTTTATTAAAAAGAGGCAAAGTCATATACAACGAAGGCCAGTGGTTCCCAAAGTTATTGTATGACGGGATGACCATGCATCCTGGTCTTGGTGCCTGGGATGTATGTGTTTGCTTGACCATGTGCTTCGGTCTTCATGCCAAAGTGAATGTCCACACTAGTTTTACAAGCTTTGTTGGAATGTTTACTTTTGACCTTGGGGCCGAAGTGCACATCCTCAGCTTTGTTACAATGTTTTATTTTATACCTTTACTATAAAAAATGGCAGTGTCATAAGGCCAGTGAACCAGAAACGTATAAATGGATGGATTCCCTTTCCATGGATAGGCTGACATTGCGAAAAAAAAAACTAAAATAAAATAAACAACATCAAATAGAAAAAGTGTTTGACTGACTGATACTGAGAGTTGCAGTGGAGCAGCTAACACATTGCTTGATTGCATTAAGCAGTTCTGTGTCTTTCCCAGACTGCAACAAAAAATCCAGAAATTGCTATTACAATGGTATAATCTATACACAATGGTGTGGTGCATGCCTGCAGATTGCGAGTAGGGTACATCCTACTCGCAGACATTATAAATATTGTTACGGAAATGGCCCTTCGTATGCTGCTAAATATAGGATTAGCTCAGATCCCCCATTATATGCATGTTTAGCTAGGTCGTTTGGTAAAATGGACGTTACATGTGTGTCGGGAGTTGTAAGAGGCTGTTTTATTGTTTGTGCGGTGGTGGTGGAACGAGAGCTCCCTCTTCTTCCCTCCCCATCCCGGACGAGGCTCCGCCCAGTCGGCTGAGAGGGTGTGGCCAAAAAGAGGAAGTGAAACTGAAGGGAAGGAGTTTGTCGGCTTCGCTGAGGGAGGCGTGCTTGGGGGTGGAAGCGAGCAAACGATGAGATTGGAGAAGGAAGAAAAAGAGAAACTGTGAGAGAAAAAGGAGTTCAGTTTTGGGAAAACACTCGCTCTCGAGGCGTGCTTGTGTTTCGAAGCGAGCGAACGAAGACCTCACTGAAAAGAAAAATGGGTTCAGTTTGGGGCGAACAGTCGCTCTCGAGGCGTGCTCGTGTTTCGAAGTGAGCGAACAAAAGAGAGGCGGCCTGCACGTCGAGTCGGCGATCGACTCTTATGAGGAGGTGATTCTGCCGTGAGAGAGACGGCAGCCGGCTTTGAGAGGCGAGCATGGAAAAGGAAAGAAAAGGTGATTCTACAGAGAAAGAAACTGAGAGGACAGAGTTGAGAAGTCGGGCTTCGAGGCGGGAAGGCAAGAGAGGAAACAATGGAGCCTCTGACGGTCCCTGCTCACACAAACGGCTCGACACATTTGCCGATCTGCTTGCCGGAGCCCGGCACCTTGATTTGGGCCTTGTTTGGTGAACAGGTCAGGCCTCGATTTGTGTGCTGGACCTTGGGAGAGATCGGCTGAGGCCCATCGTTGATCTGGCGGTCTTGTGTCGTCGGCCTTGCGTGGGGTCGGAGCGCGCGGAGACCGCGTGCAGTGCGGAAAAGGAAGAGTACGGCACCGCCATCTTGCCACGTGGCGCGTTCGTGCTGGGGGCTCGAATCTGTGGACATCCGCTTGTTGCGAGCAACATTCGTGCTTTGGACACTGTCCTCTCGTCCATGAGACATCTCCAAGTACTCTGTCTTGCATGCATGCTGTCTGTCTGTCTTGTCTGCACGTTGTATAAGGCATATCTCGGTAGCGACCCCCTCGGAACCTGTAGTCCGTGGTTCCCTCGTTAAGAACGGGTTAATAATTGTTAATAAAAGCATTGTCGTGAATGTTTTGCTTGTGTTGTGTTCCCCAATGTTCCCCCAATAAATCTGGTTGGTTCGTATGAAGTTGCCGCTATGGATTAATTTGTGTCGCGTCGAGGAGTGATCCGTTCGATTGGCATATAAAACCAAAATGGTTACAGACCTGCAGAAAACGCTCGGCCTCTGACACAACCAGTCTGTAACCGGGGTTCTATTTCCCCAACTGGTAAGGTACAAGGATTACGTTGGTATCGCGATTGAAGACGCGTGACCCGAGGCCTGTGCCGAGCCGGCCGGCGTTATAAACCCCGGAGACGGCGGTGGTGAGGGTGACGCCAAGAGTCGGGTGAGAATCCCACCACCCCAGATCCGCAACAATATCAACAACACTCGTCAACAATGTCGTCTATACATGAATCTTTACCGTCCACAGGCAGCATAGATGGCCTTTCACCCCACACAGCCAATTTGTCTCCATTTTTACCATTCTTCTTTGGAATTTTACCTCTCACCCTGGTAGATTGTCAAAGCGTTGATACAGATGCTGCACCCATGGTGTCACTTTCCCCAGAATTTCTGTCAGCTGCCTGTCACCCACATGCCATGCCATCCACGTACACGCTGTGTCATCCACATCAATCTTATGTCGATTTGGACACTGCACGAGCTATTCTATACCAATAAATGTCAACGCGTGTGTGTCTGTGTATGTTTGTGTGTGACAGTGTGTCTCCTCCATAACTCCAAAACCATAAAAGCTAGCAGCCCGAAACTTTGCATGCATGCAAAGAAAACACCAAGCAAGTGTCAGAGTGAAAATTGGTTATTTGGGTTAATTAAAACACGCCTTTTGAAGATGATTAACGGCATTATTTAATTATATCCTTCATCAGGCGATCCTCGGCCACCTCGCTCTCTGGGGTCTTAAGGCGTTTCCTGGGTAACCTCACTGGGGACTGAAGCCGCCATGTTTTTTGGCCTACTCAACCATGCCTTGACTTGGAACAGGCCGCAACGATTTCTTAACGACGAAGTTTTTTTTCACTTTCCTCACTCATATTATTGAATGTCTGTTCATCATAGCTATGGATCGCTGCATTCAACACTTTGTAAGTACTATGGTTTTCAAATTAGAAGCTTGCAGCGATTTCATGCTATAGACGATTTTCCACGATCAACCCCCACGGATTAATTGAAGGATATCATCAAAATATTATTTTGATTTTGAGAATCGGATATTGTCCGGAATAAATAAGTGTCGAAATTTGTTGTGAAATTTGATAATTTAAAGAAATAAGGAGTCTTATAATTATTTACTTTAAACAAACAGGGCGATGTTCCCTTCTGCTTCACACACGCACAACAAAATGTGAAATTTCCAAAGCATTAAACTTATCTTTTTCTGCTGTTTGGAGAATTATATGGAGTGAATTTTTTTTTTAGAAACGTGCTAAAATTAACCAGCTTCATCGAGCTATATGATTTGATGCATTCACTGCTTGAGAGCGCACTGACCCCCAGAGGGACTGCCTTTCCAAAGCATCTGCCAGATCTGTGTCTATATTTTCGGAGGTTTCACGAGGTGCTCCACAGGAAAGCAAAGCAAATGTGGGGAAAACGGACGTTAAAAAAAAAGTTATAACGTTTGCGTGGAACCCAAACCGATGTAGCACATGACGTGCACAGACGAGCAGGCAAGATGTCGGATTTTCTACAATGTTTATTTCATGGGCGATTGAACTTTAAGATGTCTCCATGGTTGTTCTGCATTAAGAAGCAACTCTTTTGTGGATAAAGTCATTCTATTTCATCAATTTATTTTATTCCATTAGCTGCTGCGTGCGCGGTGAAGACCGGCTTTAAAGTAAAAGGGATCCTTTTGTGATAAGCAGTGACAGCCTGGCCAACCTTTCCTTATCAACCATATAATTAGAGTACTTGCATTAGTGCTTGATCCACTTTCCGAGCGCCCAGTGTCGATTGTGGCACCATGCTACGTCATTCTGAGCGAATCGTTCACTCACTGCAGACGCTTTTTGCCGTGCCACATGATTCAGTGCAATTGGTTCATGCTCCATTACCTTGAGCAAGTGGTTCATGCTCCATCACCCTGAGCAAGTGCTTCGTGCACCATCACCCTGAGCGAGTGGTTCGTGCTCCATCAGCCTGAGTGAGTGGTTCGTCCTTCTTCACCCTGAGCGAGTGGTTCGTGCTCCCTCATCCTGAGCGAGTGGTTTGTGCTCCATCACCCTGAGCGAGTGGTTCCAGCTCCATCAGTCTGAATGAGTGGTTCGTATTTTCTCACCCTGAGCGAGTGGTTCATGTTTCCTCACTCTGAGCGAGTGATTCATGCTCCATCACCCTGAGCGAGTGATTCATGCTCCATCACCCTGAGCGAGTGGTTCGTGCTCCGTCATCCTGAGCGAGTGGTTTGTGCTCCGTCACCCTGAGTGAGTGGTTCGTGCTCCCTCTGAGCAAGTGGTTCGTGCTCTGTCACCCTGAGCGAGTGGTTCATGCTCCATCACCCTGAGCGAGTGGTTCGTGCTCCGTCACCCTGAGCAAGTGGTTCGTGCTCCGTCACCCTGAGCGAGTGGTTCGTGCTCCATCACCCTGAGTGAGTGGTTCATGCTCCATCACCCTGAGCTAGTGGTTCGTGCTCCGTCACGCTGAGCTAGTGGTTCGTGCTCCGTCACCCTGAGCTAGTGGTTCGTGCTCCATCATCCTAAGCGAGTGGTTGTGAAATAACACGCAATTTCCAAGCTGTTTGCCATATTACCATGTTTTCTAAATTACCGAGCAAAATATTTTTTCCCACCTTTCACATGCAGCTGTTTATGAAGAATAATGTTTGTGAACACATCATTAAAACATCTTTATAAATACAACATTGTTTTTCGGTGAAAGCTACTCAAGATTTCTGGGTTGTATACAGCCAAGTACAGTCGTTTGTAATCACACTGACTCCAACCTGAAAAATTGCCGATATCGGCCAAGCACGAGTGTGTGTGTGTGTGTGTGTGTGTGTGTGTGTGTGTGTGTGTGTGTGTGTGTGTGTGTGTTCATAAAGCATAACATATTCTCTCTCTCTCTCTCTCTCTCTCTCTCTCTCTCTCTCTCTCTCTCTCTCTCTCTCTCTCTCTCTCTCTCTCTCTCTCTCTCTCTCTCTCTCTCTCTCTCTCTCTCTCTCTCTCTCTCTCTCTCTATCCATATCAGATGGTGGTTATGTCTGGACAGTGTTCTTCTCCAGATGTGTCTGGGCGGTGTTTGTCGACAGACGCGTCCGGGTCTTGTTTATCTCCAAACAGCTTGGCTCTGGACGTGTCCGGGCGGTATTTATAACTGGACGGGAGTTTGTCTCTGGACTTGTGCGGACAGGAGTATGTCTCCGGATGGGAGTTTGTCTCTGGACCATGTTTATTGTATGACCAGTAGAAAATGGATTTCATATATTATTTTGTTTCCATCTTCACTGTTACTCCATGCAGAATCATTTTGATGAGACGGTATGAATCGTAATTAACACTCCACCACATCTGCCATCCCTTCCTCTCACCTCTCACTGTCTTCCCTTCCTCGACCCCTCCTCACTTCCCCTCCTTCCTCTCTCTTTTCCCCTAAACCTCTTCACTCTCCCCACTCTCTCCTTTTTCTCCCACCCCCACCCCCTTTTAGTACTACCTTCGGCGAAGTGACAGGTGGTATTTGCTTGTATAACAATATAATAGAAATCAATCAAATGGGTAGTAGCTTTTCAAAATTTCTGTATGTCGTAAGTGCAACGTTCATCATACATGAGTAAGCGGGGTGGGGATGGGGAAGGTAAAGGTGGGGGTGGGGATGGAGGCTCATGTCCCATATTAATTAAATGGTATCTGATAAACTTCCCTCTTAATATATCGATTTCATCCTATAAAATAATTGGATCCCATCTGAGTGCCAAGCATTAAACCAAAATGTAAAATATTTTTTAAATAAATAAATTATTACAACTTGAACAACTTGAACGGCACTAGGTGGAGTGCATATCTCCGCCAGGATGAAGAGTTTTACGTTTTGTATCCACTGATAGGCCGGATCTGGATTCGGACCTGAACCAAAATCGAATCGGCTTGTTCTTATCACCTACCTAACTCATCCATCAAGTTTCATCCGAATCCGTCAACAACTCTTTGAGATATCGTGATATATATATGGTTTTTGGCCCCATCTCTCAATGCTGAAGAATCACTTTCAAAATTCTAGTATCCGAATCCGGATTCGTCACCAAAATCAGTTCATCCTCGACACACACCCAACATATCCACCTAATTTAGTCCGAATCCGTCCACAACTTTTTGAAATATCCTGCTCACAGACAAACAGACAGACAGACAAACAGAGACAGGGGTGAAAACATGACCTCTATCCACTTTCGGTGGTGGACGTAATCGTGGATTTGATTCACAAAAAGAAAAATCCAAGCGACTAAAATACTTTTTCTTATTATCATGAATTTAAAGAGTGTCGGGAGAGCTCACAATGAAATATGCCAAGGAAACAATGTGGGGATGTTGGTATTGAATGACGGACTAGGAATGATTTGTTTTACTTACTTTTTAAACCCCAACTGGCTTGTTCTATGAGAACAGCACATTTGCCCCCCACCTGCCCCCCCTCATAACCAACAAAAGGTAAGGGTTATGAATCCAATCAGAAACAATTCATTACAAGTTAAACTTATCATTTCATCAATGTGGGAAAAATGTAGGGATGCCTCACCTGGTGCTGGTACTGATGTTGCTCTATATAATTATTATATAACTGGAACGACACTCGGTAGAGTGTATAATCTCACCTCACTCGTTCATTCTGAACAAAAATACCATTGTTCACTGAACACAAGGCGATTATGGCGATTATGGCGATTATGGCGATTATGGCCCACTGCCACTATGGCTCATATATCTGCATTATCCATGCACCACTTTACATCACGTGCATTGACATTATCCAGAGCTTTATTGATTACTAGTAGGGGTCCCTGGCGTTGCCAGTAGGCAACGCCGAGTCCCTCCTCCCGTCCCTTCCCAGGGGCGGATCCATTTGGTGGGGGGGGGGGGAGACCCAGCTGGCGACCTCCCGAAAACAAACCCCCCTCAGAGTCAAAAGCGATCGTTTTATGACCTGTAATGAAGTGTATATAACCGAAAATGCAGTCTCGGAATGTGGGAAAGGAAACAGTCTCGTGCAGTGAATTTTTATAATAATTTTCACTGTAAAGACTAAATATATAATAAGGTAGGTAAAGTTAAGACTACCTAATATTGCATGACAGCGCTTCAAACATTTTAAACTTAAAATCTGCAACGATTACGAGAAAATGCTTTGTGTGTTTAATCGTGGAAACGTTTTTGAAGTGTATTAATACATTGGGCAATTTTTTTAAACAAGCTCAAATGAGCGAATATCCTCATCCTCTTAATGATGACGTCATAAAAACAAATATGACGTCATTGTGATGTATCAGGTTTGCGATAAATTATAATCTGTGCTAATGCCCGGCTTGATTCCCGCAAACAAAATTCAAACAGCTTGCCTAGTTTCGGAGATAATGGTATTGGCGATTTCCATTAGCGGCGATATTATGACGTCAACTTTTTTCTAGGAAGAATTTCCAAAATCGGAGATGGTTAACGCCTGCACGTGGGCTTTCTGCATATACATGGAAAGTTTCACGAAGATCCGATGAAAACTCTGGGTTGTGAAACAAAAAATGTCAAAAAATAGGAATGACGTCATAAAAATTGATATGACGTCATAGTGATGTATCATATGTGCGGTAATTCATCTCTGCTAATGCCCTGTTTGATTTCCGCAAACATAATTCAAAAAGCTTGCCTAGTTTCGGAGATAATTTTTTCGGTGATTTCCATTAGCGGAGATATTTTGACGTCATACCTTTTTTTTCTAGGAGGAATTTTCAAAATCGGAGATGGTTACTGTCTGCGCAGGGTATTTTTACATATATGTGCCAAGTTTCAGGAAGTTTCGATGAAAACTGTAGGCTGTGAAACAAAAAAGTCCACAAGAAGAAGCAGAAGAACAACAACGTTTGTAAGACTTAGAGATCCTCCACGAGGATCTAAAAAAAATCAGTGTCTGTTTGGTACTAAACATTGTTGATAAATTTGGATTGAACAACAAACGACGACGACGACACTACCGAAGTGGAACGATGTAGTTCTTCAAAAAGGGCGAAAAGTCAATGCAGTATTCACCGGGTTTTTTTTGTTTGTTTTTTTTTTAAGACACAATTAAAGGACCATGTCGTGCGTGCAGGAAAAGGTAAGGAGTCGTTAAAGTGTTACAATTTGATTTTGTAACTCCACGAACTGCTAAAGCCTTCGAACACCGATGGCATCCAGTGGCATTTTAAGGGCAAACTTCTTATTATTATGTGCACAAAGATATTAAGTTAGACATTGAGAGGGTGGTGGACATGTATGCCAGAAAACATCCCCAAAAGATGTTATTCATGAATCCTCTGTCCAATTAAATAGGTTTCATCAGACAATCACAGTGATGTCACACATCAACTTTATTGGTTTCATGGTTATTATCGTTGCGGTATATGTTGGAACAATCGATTTGTTTTGATGAATACGCCATTTGTTTCATTATATGCAATGTCTATCTCATGATAAAAATCCAATTGAGTCAAAAGCAATCTATACTAATAAATGTCAATGTGTGTGTGTGTGTGTGTGTGTGTGTGTGTGTGTGTGTGTGTGTGTGTGTGTGTGTGTGTGTGTTTTAACAGACCACAATGGTTTCTAAATGATAAAGTGCTCAAATGTTTTTTTTTTCACTTTCCTCACTCGTATCATTGAATGTCTGATCTTCATTCCTCTGAATCAGTCTCACTGACTCGCTGACTGACTCTGCCTGATATTAAAATATGGTACCTTCTGGGTGACATAGAAAGCTGAAAATTTGAGTGTCACCAGACATCGAAGCTGATACACTGGGGGGGGGGGGGGGGGGACTAACAGAAATGTTGGAAAGCATCCGTAAATGAAAATATAAAAATATGTGAAAAGGAAATGCAGATGAGCAACCCGAGGCAATGGAGAAGCATGGCAATTTTTCGTGCCAATAGACATCGAAGCCGATCCACCGGGAAAAATCACAGAACCACCGGAAAGTGTCAGTAAATGAAAATTTAAATAAATGAAAAAAAATAAATGCAGATGAGCGACCCGAGACAATGGGGAAGCACTTTTCGTTGTTGCTTACAATGTGTAGGCATACCCCGCTAGTTTTAGTTTATAATTGAAATATAATTGCTGTTTTGCGGAACCGATCATGTAGACTAAATAACTGTTGAAATCTGGAGTGAAAGCTGAAAATGTTAAGAAATTGGCGATGTTTAGTTGTTTTTTTGCGGGAATGTTCCATTACCAAACAGCTTGCTATCGCTTGCTAAGCTAGCCGTTCCTTATCGACCATTTCATTGGAGTGCTTGCTTGGGTGCTTAGGCCAAAGTCACATTTGCCACGGCGGCCGTGGGGTCCCCAAAATCTATGGCCAATAGGGCCAATTATAGGGCGGCCGCAGTATTTCCATGGTCACACAATGTAGCAGTCACGTATGTTTTTATTTTTCGGGGAGCCGCACGGTGTATTTATAAATTGTGGAGACCGAAAACGTGGGGGTGCCGTACGGTCTTTGATTTGATGTCGCACAGTGACCTTAAGGCGTTCCTGCGGCAGCCATAGATTTTCAAGGCAGACGCAAGGTGCCCGCAAGGCGACCGCAGGGGGGCCGCAGGGGGGCTCTAAGGCGAACGTGCGGCCAGACGGACGGTAACGAGGGGGTTCATTTTTTTTATTTTTCTTATTTTTTTTTACCAGTTTTTTTTTTCGGCTTGTCGAATTGCTACGGCGAACGTAGAAATGAAAAAAGTTATAACTCCTCGTTATAATTCCACGGCGATCCCTACGGCCTGTAAAAGATAGCCAAACGGCGTAGGGCCACCCTGAGGCCACCGCAGAAACTCTGCGGCCGCCGCACGTTTCTGTCAATTCAGAGGGCGTACGGCCGCCGTATCCTCGCCGTAGAGCAAATGTGACTTAGGCCTAAAGGGACTCTCCGCAGGTGTGTTTGTGTGTTCGCATTGATGGGTTGACTGACTGACTGGGTGTAACTGAGGTTGTGGATCCGCCGTTTGGAGAGCTTCTGGGATGTGCATACCTGCATGCTTGATTACGTGTGTGCGTGCCCGGGATTCACAGGTACGCAGACCAAACTCGCGCCCGGGCCCATGGTGTGTGGTGTTACACGGCTTCACAAACCATGTCCGGTAGGCGGGAAGCAAAATTGCTGTGGCACCAAAGCCACGCAGTTCATGCAGTGCAAGTGTGGGTAAAGTTGAGCATGCCGGTGAGAATCCATGTACATGTGTGAGTGAAAGCCGGTGCACGTGCACAGTTAGCATGGACTGCAAGGACATTGGAGGAACACGTATAGGGGCAGGTAAGGATTGACAGTTTCGTTTTGAATTTAAAATGAATTCACCAGAGTGTAGCATGTATGAATCTGATTTGGAGTGATCTGACCAGAGGGAGGAAAAGGCCGCTGCATGTGCAAGCATGAAGACGTACGTACACGGCACACACAGATGTGGTACAAATGGGTAGATTTGGTTTTGTAAAGGGACGTTCCCCAGGGATGCATGTGAGTGCCTGTTTTTTTTTTTTTTAAGTTTCTTCAATCGTTTCATTGGAGTGCTTAATTGAGTGCTTAAGCCACTTGGCAACTGCTCTTCAAGCTCCAATCTTGACAAGCTTCCAAGGCGGTACCGCAGCTCAGGGATATCTCCATAGCGACATCTCCAGAGACAGGAAGGCAAAATAAATTGGAGGATTACAATGAGTAAAAAATGTTTTCAGTTGCTACAAAGCAATGAATAGCCACATCATGGCAGGATAGCCGAGACATATACACACTTGCTCTCAGCTGTTTATCTTGAGTTTGAATCCCGACACAGCTATAAACAGTTAACCCAGTGTTTCAAAGACAGGGTGATTCATCAATGTGTGTGTGCTGTCCCTCATTTGGACGTTAAACTGGGCATTACATCTCCCGGAATCCCCACTCTCCTCTCGTCCCCCCTTTCCCTCCCTCACTCTCTCCTCCCCTCTCTCTCCCTCTCACCCTACTCTCTCCCAACCCTCTTCCCCTCTGTCTCCCAATCCTGTCTCCCTCTCTATCCCACCCCTCTCCCCCTCCCTCTCCCTCTCCATCCCCTCACACCTCTCCCTCTCCATCCCCTCACCCCTCTCTCTCCCTCTCCATCCCCTCACACCCCCCTCTCTTTCTCTCTCTCCATTCCCTCACAACTCTCTATGTCTGTCTATCTGTCTGTCTGTCTTTCTCTTTCTCTCTCTCTCTTTCTTTCTCTCTCTCTTTGTCTCTGTCTGTCTATCTATGTCTGTCTGTCTATCTGTCTGTCCGTGTCTCTCTCTTTCTCTCTCTCTCTTTCTCAATATTCTCACCAGTGAAGTGACAGGTTGTATTTGCTGGTAAATAAAATAAATCTTGTTTGGCGCAAACGTTTTTTCATTGTGGTACTTTTTTTCAAGTATACTTCATGGCCAAAAGTATGTGAACACCTGCTCGTCCAACATCTCATTCCAAAATCATGGGCATTAACATGGAGCTGGTCCCCTCTTTGCTGCCTCCACTCTTATGGAAAAGTTTTCAACTCGATGTTGGAACATTACTGTGGGGATTTGCTTCCATTCAACCACAAGAGCATTAGCGAGGTCGGGCACTGATGTTGGGCGATTAGGTCTGGCTCGTAGTTGGCGTTCCAATTCATCGCAAAGGTGTGCGTTGGGGTTGAGGTCAGGGTTCTGTGCAGGCCAGTCAAGTTCTTCCACACATAGATCTCGCCAAACCATTTCTGTATGGACCTCGCGTTGTGCGTGGTGGCATCGTCATGCTGAAACAGGAAAGGGCCTTCCCCAAACTGTTGCCACAAAGTTGGAAGCACAGAATCGTCTAAAATGTCATTGTATGCTGTTGTGTTAAAACTTCCCTTCACTGGAACTAAGGGGCCTAGCCAGAACCATGAAAAACATCCCCAGACCATTATTCCTCCTCCACTAAACTTTACAGTTGACACTATGCATTCGGGCAGGTATCGTTCTCCTGCCATCTGCCAAACCCAGATTTGTCCGTCGGACTGCCAGGTGGTGAAGCGTGATTCATCACTCCGGAGAATGCGTTGCCACTGCTCCAGAGTCCAATGGCGGTGAGCTTCACACCACTCCAGCCGATGCTTGGCATTGCACATGGTGATCTTAGGCTTGTGTGCGGCTGCTCGAGCATGGAAACCCATTTCACGAAACTTTCGATGAACAGTGCTTGTGCTGACGTTGCTTCCAGAGTCAGTTTGGAACTTGGTAGTGAGTGTTGCAACCGACGACAGACGATTCTTCCACGCTTCACGCTTCAGCACTCAGCTATCCCGTTCTGTGAGCTTGTGTGGCCTACCACTTAGCGGCTGAGCTGTTGTTGCTCCTTGACGTTTCCACTTCACAATAGCAGTACTTACAGTTGACCGGGGCAGCTCGAGCAGGGCAGAAATTTGATGAACTGACTCGTTGGAAAGATGGCATCCTATGACGGTGCCACATTGAAAGTCACTGAGCTCTTCAGTACGGCCCATTCTTCTGCCAGTACTTGTCTATGGAGATTGAATGGCTGTGTACTTGATTTTATACACCTGTCAGCAATGGATGTGGCTGAAATAGCCGAATCCACTCATTAGAAGGGGTGTCCGCATACTTTTGGCCATGTAGTGTATATTAGAGCATTCTTTGTCTATATTTACAATCGGCTTTAGAATGTATCACAAAAAGAAGCCTCCACAAAAAATGTTCCCCTTAGTTTGATTGGCAAAATTATATTTTTCAATGCAATGTAAATTTCTGTGGCCCTCCCAGCCTAAAATCCCAGATCTGCCCTTGTTTCCCCTCCCTCCTCCTGCCCCTTCCCTTCCCTCCTCCCGTCCCCCTCTGGACTCCCACCCCACCCTTTCCCCTCTCTCCAAATTCCGTTCAGAACTTCCCCTGCCTCCCCTGATTAGTGGAAGTTGGCTTTGGGACTTCCCACTCACTGAGGTGGCACTACACCACCACCACCGGGTGGCACAACCCAATAAACATTTACATCGACAATTTTTGTCGACCTTCCATGAAGGTCCTGAACCCCCACAATTACAGATGAAACCAAGTAGCCCATGTTCACCAAGAAGTCAACCTTGGTCCATGTGCCTGGTTTGGTGGAAATTGGCCAGGTCGTTTTGGCGTGATTAGTGTTACAGACAGACAGATAAACAGACAGATGAAAATTCGCTCAAGGAGAGAGACTTGGTGAAACGGAATGGCGCTCGGTAGAGCGGATATCGTGCTATATATCGTTTTTGGCCTAATCTCTCAAAGGTTAAGAATCACTTAAAAAAATGAAGGATCTGGATCCGGATTCAGATCTTCACCAAAATTACATGTTGCTGTCCTTGGCCGGTCACCAACATACCAAAAATTGTGTGACAAACAGACAAATGCCACAGAGACCAACATACTTGGTGGAAAAAAAAATTTGCCAAGTAAAAGTGACATTTATTTATTAGATTAGCTCACCTGCAATGCAGGTCCGGGGAGCTTGTGGGATGGCGCGTTGTCCATCCATCTGTCTGTCTGTCAGTCCGTCCGTCAGTCCGTAAACACTTGCAACTTCTCCGAAACTGCTGATGGCATTGTGACCAAACTTGGCTAAAATGATATTTGGTATGTTGGAACTCAAGGTTTTTCACAGCACTAAAAAGATTGGAGTCTTAGTGGGTAAGAGTAAAGGGGATCAAAGTGGGTCCAGGTTTGATCCCCCAAAATAGGTATTTGCTTTTTCCTCTGAAACTACACACACAATTTGGATGAAGCTTGACCACAACCTTCATCACCCGTGATGTACCAAAGTTTGTTCCCAGCATTAAAAAAAAAAAAAAATTAGGGTCGAGGGGGTCTGCGGGGGTTTGAGTGACTGTTTCTCCGAATTAAGTGACTGCTATACCTTTAATCCATTATGTGGAAAATATGGCTGCCATATCATGTGACTGATGACATCAGAGTTATTAACAAAATTTTCTCAATGGGGAGTCACTCCTATGTTTAAAGTTTAGCGTCGATCGGACAAGCGGTTACAGAGAAAAAATATTTTAAAGCGAAAATATATGTATGTCGACACACACGCGTACACATAACCAGACAGGCATTGCAATAGTCTCCCAACCCCTTTGGTTCGAGACTAAAAATCATTTAGGTTGTTATATAGAAGTCTAATATCGAAACCAGGCGTTGTTTTATGGAAATGGTGTTGTATTGAATCGAAATGTGAACATCCCCACATTGTCTCTTTACCTTTTGGCCTTGTGAGCCCTCCTGACATCCTTTAAAATGTCACCTTTTCTTTCTTTGTGAGCAACATAATTAAGACAAGCAAGTCACCACTGGAAAAATACGACGGTTTGTGTCCATCGGTGTTGAAGGAACCGTCTGCGGACCTGCGTTGGCTGGCGGTCTCACCCTGGCTCAGCAGTCGGCGCATGGCCTGGCATGTGTGGGGTTGGTGGTTGAATCAGCTAGGTGGTCGTCCCCACCCCGTTTCTAGTCAAGGTCACAAGGCAGCAGTAGCCTGAGGTGGAAATGCAGGCTGTGGTTTGCTTGCACATTTTTCCCCCACTCCCTAAGCAGATTAGCTCATTCCAACAAAGCATTTCTTTGCGGTGGGAATTCGCAGGGTGTGTGGGTCATGTGGCATTCTTCATCTTTCTCTATTATTTTTTACTGCCATTGAAAAATAGCACTCTTCTTTTATTGACAATACTCTTCCCAAACTCCTGAAACTTTATTTGACTTCAGTGAAAAGTTCCACTGGAGATGAGAGGTGATGACGTGAGATGGAAAACATGATATAATGTGCATTACTGCTGGCACCATGTCCATAATACAGCAGCATTGTCCCTTCTTGTCTGCGTTTTGAACCCACAAATGAAACGAGTACAACTTCACGACGTAGTAAGGATGGTGGTCTTCTTCCCCTTGAGAGGTTAGGTCTGGGTACAAGTCCCAATGGAGCGGATTGAATGAAAAACTGTCATTGTGGCACTGCATCGCAGGACAGGTCACCCTTGGGATGGACATCCATTCCCAGCTGTTGATCCTGCATTTCGTTTGTGGGAAGGCCATTGTGTGCCTGCATTTGAGTTGAATTTCTGCCTACCTTTCAGGGAGTACTGTAGCAGCTTCCTAGGTAAAGGGAAACAGGGACTATGACGATACGTACAAGAAGCATGGACACAAGAGGGGGCCATTTTTCCCATCAGTCCTGAATTTTATGAACACTTAATTAATTATATCGACTTAATTTCACTGAGGAGCAGAAGGGGAACAGCTGAGCAGGCAGAGGGATAGCACCAGGGTACACATGCACGAACTCACGCACACACAAAATCAGACTCGATGACATAATGGTTAGAACGTCTGCTCTGAATCTGGGAGGGTGGTGGTTCAAACCCCGTCAGACTCAGCCCAAGGACTTTCAAAATTGTACCTGCTAATTTCTTACATGACGCTCAGCATTTAAAAGGATGGAGCATGGACAAACAACGCTTGGAAGGCAATGACAAATCACCCAATATATCCCTTGGAAACAAACTGCTTCGGCAGCACCAACGCTCTGTATCAGACTGTGCGACATCAGAATCAGAAAAGTGGGGCTCGGGGATAGGAGGATGGGAGGATGACCGAGAGGTACGCACACTTGCCCCTATGCTGTCTAGCCTGGGTTTGAATCCGGACCCTGCCATAAACTGTCATCCTGGTGTTTCACAGGCAGGGTGATCATCAATGTGTGTGCCGTCTCTCGGATGGATGTTAAACTGGCATCCCATCTGTAAACATTAGTTGATAGACGTTAAAGATTCCACAGTGTCCTTCGCGAAGAGTAGGCGAGCTATTACCGGACCAGGAACAAATTACAAATTACTGGCTCAACTACTGCTGGGAAAACAATGGCAAACCACCTAGTTTCACCCTTGTCAAGAAACTGTTTCGGCAGCACCGACGATCTGTAATAGAGTATGGTACATCAGAATCAGAAGTAGGCTTCGATTCCAGAAACGTTTATTTGTGGGTTCAATAGCTTTAGCATAGCTGTATGATTCGCACTACCTTTGGTAGGTGGCAGTGATGGATATAAATACAGCAGGGTCAACATAGGACAAATGGCTGTTCTGCTGTACGAAAGTTTCCTTGACTGGTTGAGTTATGGCCCTTCAGAGAAATAAGCTCAGAGACCACAAATATGGCATCACAGCATTTAAAGCTTTCGTTAAATTTGATGGAAACCACAATGGAAATGCAGCGTCGCTGTAGCTTTGTGATGAAAGGGTTAAACATAAGGCATGAGAATGGGAGTGAATGGGGTGGGAGTCGTAGGAGGCAGAGGGGGTGGCGGGACAGCATGACTGAGTGCTTTTGGGCTCTCATTATGTGGGTGCCTGCCAGATGCTGCATTAAAACGATCCATGCTATGTTGCTGAGTCATTTATGAGTTAGACAAATGAAAAAAAAAAAACCCAAAATGTGCAGATGTCATTTATGTGGATTCAAAGCTCAATATTGCATTCCTATTAAGCACATGAACATCAGTGGAGTCACTCCGATGTAACCTGATGGAAAGGACCAATGTATCTCACTTTCTGCATGTTCCAGTAAAGAGATGCCTCATCACACTTAGGATGGATACAGGAACAAGATGCCTGCAGTGTAGTCCCAGATGAAGACCACTAGGAGGTTGAAACGGTGGACCCGAGCCTTGTGTACTATGCAGCTCAGTTGGTGATCAGGAGTGAGTTGGGTGAGGCGGTGAACAAAAGGAAAATTTAAAAAGGAAGAGGAAATCGGTGGAGGCTGGCAAAATAGAGGATGAACATAAAGAGGAGGGGGAAACTAAGGGAGCAAAGGAAAATAATTTCGGGAGGAGGCAAAATGATCAATATTTGTAGATAGTGTGTAACATGAGCATGCGTGCATTAAACGGGACGTTCATTTCAAACGGAAGAACAATGGAAACAATGTATTTGGAGCTCACTCAGTTAAACTCAAACACATCAAAGTCGGAAACAACAAGACTCCGCATATACCATCTGAGATGTAATTGTACAACAATTCCTCCCAATGAAAATCTGCAAAAACAATACATTCAAGATAACAGACTCTATTACAGTAATGGAGTCTGACTGCCGGGAATGTGTGGCTGACCACAAGTGTCTTCAGAACGCTCAATCTGCTGTTTTCATCTGAACATTGGAAAATATCGCATTACATGAAGGAGCTTTTCAGAGGGACTTTCATGGAAGAACGCTCCATTAGCTTCTGACAGAGGATTGTGAACTTCGAAAATGGGTTTATTAAATGTAAGAAAAAGTCTCATTAAATAGAAAAAAAAATTTACAAGGCTTTTTTTGGTGAAAGATTTTCATCGACTCCACCTATTAGGCAAGAGTTTAGCAGAGCCCCCTATGTCTCCGTAGGATTGCACTACATCCAACATTGGGAAGGGAATTAAATGCTCAATTTTAGAGAACAGTCCACCCCGGAGAGGGAGCATCCACGGTAACATGTTTCTGGCTTGTTGGCCCTCGACAATACACCTCTAAATGTGCTTTGTGAGGATTCCGGATCGTATCTGGAACCAACAAGTGCCATTGAGAGGTGAATAATTAACCAGTACATAAATAAGCCGAAAGGCTTCAAAGTCATGAAGAGGATGGAACAGCGATATGTTGCCCTGACGAGCCCGAATACGTGTGAAACTCATCAGTAGCTCTGCTTTTCATCTGCTTGGTGACAGCATTTCACCTTGACCTTGACATCTTTGCACTGCGAGAGGCCCTTCTGGGTTTGCAGTCATGACGGTGTCATCATGGCGTTTGTCTCCAATTGGTGAAGTTCTCCAACCTGGAAAGGCTATCTCGTGATCTGACGAAACTCGCTGGGAAGTGGGTGAAACGTCGTCTGAGACAAGGTCTGCTCTTACTTGTTTGTCACTTAAATTAGCAGAGTAGATCATGTTATGTTTTTGGTGGAATGTGACTTTTTCTTTCTATGTGGAATGTGTCTTTTTCTTCCAAAAGTAATGCCCCCCCCAAACTTTTTCAGGCAATGAGATGCATGTAGGTGATGATAGGTGTGTGCATGAATAATCAACCTGCCTTCGCTAAAGTGTGAAGGGTTCACCTCATATGCTGACAGGTAGCACAACAGTAAGCAGTATCCAAAACGGCATCTAGTAGTAAAATTTATTATAAACAAAAAGCTGTTAGTAAAGTTCTTGCTGACACTCTGGGGTGGTAAGAGGCAGAGCCGGATTAACCATTAGGCAGACAAGGCATGTACCTTAGTGCCAGCCAAAAATTCAGGCCAAAAATTATTTTCAAATCAAATATTTGTCTTTTTTTGTATTAAATATTTTGTTCTTGAATCAGTTCATCTTTTGTCTGGGGTCCATTTCCATGAGCCCGAGATCTAATTTAAAATTTTCAGGCCATTCTCTAAAATTTCGAAATGTGCCTTCGGGCCAACCAAGGCTTAATCCGGCACTGGTAAGAGGGTGTTAGTTTTGACAGAGGTCAAACAGCAAAGTGTTAGAGGTCTTGACAGCAAAGAAGCAATCAGTGGAAGAAATTCACTAATGGCTCAAGAACATCTATATCTGGGATGTGAAAGGAGTTATCCTTGTGCACATCAGGCCTCAACAATAGACAATAAGCGCAGAGGCCGATATCAAGACTCGGAAAAAAAAAATCATCGAATCGTCAGACAACATCCATAAATGAAAATATATATGAAAAATAAAATGCAGGTGAGTTACCCGAAACAATGGGGAAGCACAGTAATTTTGTGTGTCACTGAACATCAATGCCGATACACCAGGATAAAATCACAGAACCGTCAGAAGGCATCCGTAAATTAAAATATAAATAAATGAAAAATCAAATGCAGGTGAGTGACCCAAGATAATGGGGAAACACGGTTCGTATGCTCACACAATGTGTAAGCACACCACTCCAGTATATTAAACATATATATATATATATATATATATATATATATATATATATATATATATATATATATATATATATATATATATATATATATAACAAGGGGAGCAGAAGACAAGAGGGGCATGAGAGGGAAGCACAAAACAGTGAGGAACAGAGACATTAGGAGATTTGTGGAAGGTAGAGGGATGGGGCGGGGAACATGGGGTAAACAAGATGGACACTATCGGGACTTTCAGGTCCTTAAACTCCAGGGACTTTCAGAAAGGAAAGCAGGGAATTTTAAGGAGGTGCGTTTGGGGTGGATAAACAGGGGTAGAAAAGAACATGGTTTTGGATGGGGGAAGATATGAGATGGTGGTGAACAGCTGTTTTGAAGACCTGGAGGGAAGAGTGTGGGAGTTGGTTCCAAAGGCGGGAAGAAAGACGAATCAAAGAGTGAAGGTGAGCAGTGATTCTTGATTTTGGTAGTTTTACCGGAAGGGGGTTGCTGGCAGACCTTGAACGCCGTGCATTAATATGGGGGTGGGGGGGGGGGTAGATCGCAGACAGTTTTTACAGACACACACATATATTTTATATATATATATATATATATATATATATATATATATATATATATATATATATATATATATACTACATACAAGTAGATCGGGGGGGGGGGGGTCCAGATCGTCCTTTTGGAAAGACAGTAAGAATGTGGGATTTGTCAGGATTCAAAGACATGTTCCAAGTGTTGGACCAGCTTTTGGTTTTATCCAGATCAGAGTGAAGAGGCTACTGCTTTCCGATCTGAGGAATGACAGATGGTATGGCAGAAGGTGGAGTCATCAGCAAAGAGATAAAGAGGATTTTCCAGAGAGTCGGAGATCATTGATGAAAACCAGAAAAAGAACAGGGTGGCGAGCATTGCCTTGAGGAACTCCAGCCTGGACAGGAAGAGGGGATGAGAGAACTCCATTAAGGGCCACACGGTGACTGCGACAGGAGAGGACGTCTGCGAGCCATAAGTGGAGATGGCCTTGGATACCATAGGAAGAGAGTTTGGTGAGCAGGGCAGGGTGCCAGACCATGTCAAAAGCACGTGATATGTCTAGGGAGATGGTTCTGATCTTATGTCTGGCATTGAGAACCTCCATCCATTGTTGGGAAAGCAGGAGCAGCAAGTCCAGGGCAGAGTGGCCTGGTCTGAATCCAACTTGATGTAAACAACAAAAAATCAAGCCATTGGATAGGAGGAAGGATTAATGTCTGAAGCGATGATGGATTCCACAACCTTGTTGATGATTGAGAGAAGGCTGATTGGTCTGTAGTTGCAGGGATCTGTTTTTGCACAATTTTTTATGCAGGGCAGTGATGTTTGCTGATTTCCAAGTTGATGGCAGATGACCTGGAGCAAAGGAGGGTGAATAGAACAGAGAAAGGATGAGCAAGAGCAGAGGAGCAGGTTTTTAGGAGATGTGGGCTCATGTCGTCTGGACCGGTTGCAGAATCGGAGTCGAGGGTTAACAGCAAGCTCTCCACCTTGTCAGGAGAAAAGGACACAGAGTCCAGGAACAGCTGGGTGTGCTGGGTAAGGTGGGTACAGAAAGTGTTGGGTTTGGGACACAAGGTGCCAGCAATATTCTGAACATAGATCACAATTAACATGAAACAACTAATTACCTACATTACAAAAATCAATTCATCAACATAATGTAATTTATTTCGTAATAAAGTTATCATCGTCTCCAATCATAAAAATGTAAAAGGTCAAACCATTTACATTTTGCAGTTACCCAATCTCCACTCCCTTTTATAAAGGTATACTCAACAACTGAATGAAGACCATTTGGTGCTCCAAACATCACACGAAAACCTCATCCACTGGGCAGCTGCACCAACAAGTTGGAAGTGCAATACATTTTGAGTGCAGATGTTTCCAATTACAACCACATTTTTAACGAATGTGATGGGTTGGCACTTGCAGGATTACCGAGAGGTATGCACACTCGCCTCTGAGCTGTCTACCCTCGGTTTGAATTCTCATCCTGTTGTCTCGCAGGCAGGATGAGGCATCATGTGTGTACCGTCCTTCAGATGGATATTAAAGTGGGTTAAACATACCAACAGCAGGGTTGAGGGACAAAATAGAGGGAACTTGTAGAAATAAGGGATATGTTGAAGAATGATGGCTTGAGGAAGAAACTCTCAAAACTTAATACTGATATGAATAGGATCACTGCTCATCCATTTATAAAGGTAGAATACCTCTGATTACATGGATAATGATGAATTATGAAATGAGCTCTCAACACTTTTGGGAGATATCAGGTGTACCGAGAAAGACATAGTATAGCTGTAATGGATTGTCGTTATCACTCCAACCCTCAAATCTGACAACTATTGACATGAGTTGGCGGACATTACATATCTCCTGGAATATTTTGTGGAGAGGACGATTTATGGCCGACAACATGAAGAAACTCGAAGGGCACTCGGTGGAGCGCATACGTCCGCCACGCAATGCCTGATCCACGAGAACATATCGGGCCCAATACATTTTTGAAATCTCATTCTGTGAAAGAAGAAATAAAGGATCACATCTCTCAATGGTGATGAATCATTAAAAATTTGATAATTCCTGTATCCAGATCCGGATTCAGATCTTCACCAAAATCTAATCAGTTCATCCTTGTCACACACCAAACCTGTCCACAAAATTTTATCCGGATCTGTCCGCAACTCTTTTGAAATATCCTGCACACAAACAAATAAGCAAACAAACAGATAGAAAGGGGTGAAAATATAACCTTCACCTTTGGTGGTGGAGGTAACTACAGATTTTTGTTACAGAACAGAGATTGCAGAACAATTCTCAGACATTATATTGTTGGTGTAGTTATCACATGTGTGTTGCGCAATTGGGGACGGGATTAGGACCGGGTCAGATTGCAGTCGTGTGTGTCCGTGAGGGGGGGGGGGGTGCTGAGGTGTCGTCCACCAGACGGCGGTCTCCTTAGGTTAACAGTCCCTTTGGGTGGGTGCCTGGGATGTCCTATCCCTAAGAAAAGATGATCACCTGTCTCTGTAATCTGAGCTCAAGCATTTGGACATCGGTATTGCAGCACTCTCTGAGGTTCGGAGAGAGGATTGCGGCGAGATCATGGTGGGTGGTAACACTTACTATAAGTCACTCTGATGGTTACCATGCCCAAGAAGTTGCTGTAGCTGTGTCCAATACGCTGACTCCAATGACAATTGAGGTAACACCGGTCAACGAGCGTATTATGTGACGAAGGATTCAACTCTCCTTGGGTGTCGTTTATCTGGTCTCTGTATATGCACTGACTGAGGCGAGTGATCTCACCATGAAGGACGCATTCTATGCCACGCTCGAGTCTGTGGTTGATCAGTGCCCCAGGTGAGATACTCTTCCAGTCTTGGGGGATTTAAATGCATCGACAGGAACTGATAGGGATGGTTAAGAGACGTGTGTTGGTCCCCATAGGTCTGGAACTGTGAACCAGAATAGATCCAAGTCCCTTGACCTTGCAAGATGTCATGGACTTAGAGTGGCTGGTTCATTGTTTCAGTACCCACAGGTTCATCGCTGGACTTGGAATTTCAATGCTGGTGGTGTGGGAAAAGGAGATTGTCCATGTGCTCATTGATGGTTGCTGGAGGATGATCCAAAACTCCAGGATCTACCGGAGTGCTCAGTTCCTCAATACCAACCACAGGCTTGCGGTAGCAACACTGAAGTTGCAGCTTAAATCCAGGAGAATGGTACCATCCCAGCCTTGGCTGGATGATGGCAAGCTCAAGGATGAGACGGTAGCCAATGAGTTTGTGAACAAGCTGAATGGAGATTTGGGGGGGGGGGGTCTGGCTGCTTTTGGAGATCCTGAAGTGTTTTTTTTTTATTTTTTTATTTTTTTATTATTTTTATTTTTTGTATACCTTGGTCGAGGCTCGTATGAGAGCTAACACACAACTCACAGCAAGGAGGCATGAGACAAGAGGGGCGGGAGTGGAAGGGACAAAACATTGGGGAACAGACACAGGTGAACTGTGGAAGGGAGAGGGATGGGGATGGGACGGGGAACATGGCGAGGGGAAGATGGACATTAAAGGGACTTTCAGGAAGGAAAGCAGGAGAATTGAAGGAAGTGGGCTTGGGTGGATTATCGGGGGTAGAAAAGATCGAGGATTTGGATGGGGGAAGATAAGAGGTGGTGGTGAACAGCTGTTTTGAAAGCCTGAAGGGAAGAATGGGAAAGAATAGAGTGAGGAAGTTTATTCCAAAGGCGGGAAAAAAGAGGAATGAAAGAGTGAAGATGAGCAGTGATTCGTGATTTTGGTAGTTTTACCAGAAGGGGGTTGTTGGCGGACCTTGAGCGCCCTGTGGAAATGTGGTTGGGACAAATCGCAGAGAGAGCAGGGGGGCAAGGCTGGAGAGGAGTCGGTAGAAGACAGAAAGACCACCGACCAACCTGCGGTGATTGAGTGAGAGGCCCAAAGACTCAGCTTCATTGCGGGAGATGCCAATGATCTTAAAAGCCCTGGTTTCGACAGCGTGAAGTCGAGAAAGGTGGGAGGCAGGAGCACCAGCCCAGAGGGGAGAGCAGTACTCCATCAGGCTACGGACAAAAGCTTTGTAAGTGGTCAGGAGCTCAAGAGGGCCGAGGAAGGACTTTGCACGACGGAGGATTCCCAGTCGGCGACTGGCTTTTGAGGCAAGGTTGGAAATGTGACTTTCCCAGGAAAGGTCATGGCAGATCGTGAGACCCAGAAGCTTGAAAGAAAAGACTTCTTCCAGAGGATTGTTGAGAAAGTGGATGTGGGGGTTTTGTAAACGGTCCTTTCGAAGAGACATAGTGAGAGTGTGAGATTTGTCTGGATTGAAAGACATGTTCCACGTGTTGGACCAGTTTGTGATTTTATCCAGATCTGCAGTGAGCGAAGAAGCTGCTGCTTGCCGGTCTGAGGGATGACAGATGGTACGGCAGAGGGTGGAGTCATCGGCAAAGAGAAATAGAGGATTTTCCAGAGAGTCCGAGAGATCATTGATGAAAACCAGAAAAAGAACAGGGCCCAGAACGCTACCTTGAGGAACTCCAGCCTGCACAGGAAGAGGGGATGAAAGAACTCCATTTAGGGCCACACGTTGACTGCGACAGGAGAGGAAGTCTGCGAGCCATGAGTGGAGATGGCCTTGAATACCATGGGCAGAGAGTTTGGTGAGTAGGGCAGGGTGCCAGACTGTGTCAAAAGCACGTGATATGTCCAGGGATACGGCTCGGATTTCCTGTCTGGCATTGAGGACCTCCATCCATTGATGGGAGAGCAGTAGCAGTAGTGTTACGGAGTGCCTTCAAGACCACTGTCCTTGATGTTACCAGTGGATGTCTTGGAACTCACCGTCGGATGAAGAAAAATTTGGTCTCTCAAAGGACACAGGATACCATTGACCAGTGTCGCAGGGCCAGGCTGAACAGCAGAGCTGAGCTGTTCAGAGAGCCAAGGCGTAAAACAGTACGTGCGCCAAGGGTGGACAAGGAAGCCTATGTGTGAGGAATCTGTGAGGGGTTAGAACACCACCTGTCGTAAAGTTATTCTCGTACTGCTTACATGGGTATTCGCGCATTGCATTCTTCCAAGCCCGTCCCTTGGTGCACTGCAGTTAGAGCGGAGGGTGGGTGGTTGACTCTTGATAGAGAAGTTCGATGTGAAGGCCCGTTGGGCTGGTCACTTTAACCGGCTGTACTCGGCTGATCCACCAGCTGTCGAGTTGGATGTCAGGGGTGTTACTTTTCCGATTGCAGACCCTCCAATCAACTGTGGTCCGCCTTCGTTTGTGGAAACACAGGCTGCGGTGAATCACTTGAAATGGGGTAAAGTTCCTGGGATCTGTGGCATCCATGCTGAACTTCTCAAGGCTGGTGGAAAGGCTGCACTCATGTCATTGCACACAGTTTTCTGCTCTGCCTGGAACACAGACATCATCCCAACTGACTGAAAGAGGGGCCTTGTTGTCCATCTCTGGAAAAGGAAGGGGGATCGCCAGGACTGCATCAACGACCAAGAGGTGACGCTGCTCTCAGCGCCAGGCAAGGTTTTTGCTCAGATAATTCTTTAAAAGGTTCACCACTATCTGCTTGAGCACTAGCATCCAGAGCAGTCAGGCTTTACACCAAAGAGGTCAACAATTGACTGTATACTTGCTCTTCGGGTCCTCACCGAATGCAGATGAGAGTTTCGGCAGGGGCTGCTTGCAGCTTATGTTGATTTCTGCAAAGCGTTCGATTCGGTGAATCGGGATACCTTCCGGAGGATTCTAGGTCTTCATGGGGTGCCACCAAAACTGATCAATCTGATGTCTGAACTATACTCTGGTACTGAGAGTGCTGTGAGAGGTGGTGATACCATCTCTGACTTATTTCCAGTTGTTACTGGAGTTAGTCAGGGGTGTGTACTGTCTCCCACACTTTTCAGCACTTGTATGGAGTGGATTCTGGGGAGTATATCGGAGAGATCAGGCTGCGATGTATCGTTTGTGAATGTCAAGATCTCTGACCTTGATTTCCCAGATGATACTGTCATCTTATGGAGATTCTAGATATCCTTTTGCGGGCCCTCGAGGTACTGAATGAGGAGTCATTGCTGCTAGGATTATGGGTTTCCTGGGCCAAAACTAAGATCCAGGCTTTAAATGACATCTTGAATGCTGCTATCCTGTCTGTACCTACTTGTGGTGAGGATGTTGAGGTCACGGAGAGATTTACTTACCTTGGTAGTGATATTAATGCCTTTGATGGCTGTGAGCCAGAGGTCAATAGATGTCTGGGATGGGCCTGGGGAGTTTTGGAGTCATAGATTCACTGGATAATGGGGTCTGGCGCTGCTCATACCTGTGCAAGAGGACGAATGTCCAAATGCCCTTCCTGCTTCCAGTCTTGCTCTTTGGATGTGAGACTTGGACTCTGACCAGGGATCTGCGACAGAGACTTAATTCCTTTGGTACCAGGTCTCTTCGGAGAATTCTTAGCTCTTGCTGGTTGGACCTTGTGTCCAACGAGCTGTTGCTGAAAGAGACTCAAATGAGATTTGTTACCTGCATCGTCTGAGAGCGTCAGTTGCGGCTGTATGGACATGTGGCTCGTTTTCCTGACACTGATCCTGCTCACCAGATTCTCTCCGCGAGGGAACCTCGTGAATGGAAGAAGCCAATGGGCCAACCACGTGCCTCGTGGTTACAGCAGGTTGATCAGCATCTCAAAAAGATATGGATAGACCAGGTACCTGCCTCGGGGATGGCCAGATGGAGGCCCCTCGAGTACCGGAGAAAGTGGACGCAGCAACGCGCTGCTCCGGCGCATGCTCCCAGACCCGACCTGACCTGTAACGCAAAGCAGGGTTAAGCAATTTGTTCACTCGGTCTGTCTTTCGGTCTACGATCAAGGAACTGTTTGACTTCAGTTGAATTTGATATTTTGAACACTAATCAGAACATGAACCTGCAGTTCAGCATTACTTTTGATCTGAATTTGACAAATTGTAAGGAGTCTCATCTTGAGTACGCATGCACACAGCGCAGTAAAACAATTGCTTCTTTCTGTGTGTCTGTGTCTCGCAGTAGTCAAATGGAATTAAAAAATAATTCCAAGCAAGAAACTTACTGTTTTTATTGACGTCATAGAGGACACTAACAACTGGCACGAAGAACTAATTTAACGTGTTAGATTGGGTGTTGTAAAAGATGGTGAATCAATCGTGATAATCTTCTGAAAAAACGATTTTTTTCTACATTATTTTTTGACGATAATTGGACGTGGCTTTCTGGCTTGTTTATTTAGTACATACGCAGATGCTTTCCAATAGGCCATATTCAGATGACGTCACCAGTCACGTGACTGTGGCAGCTCCGCCATATTGAGTGGAAAGAAAGTATATACCGTGTCCATAACAACCGATAGTCTCCACTTCAACGACACCGTTATGTCCAAGCAAGCGATTTTTTTTTCTCCAAATGGGTAAGAGTTGTTATGTCCCGGGATGTACTCGGCGATATACTAAAGGCTCTGGAGGGCAGTTTTACCGCTTTCCCGCCGAAGTAGACCGACGACGTCTTTGGATATCGGTTCTGAGAAGAGAAAAATGGCGGCCTGGCGAACATGACTGGTTGTGTGGCCTAATTTCTGATACGTTATTTCAGTAGTTGGTATTAAATAGTTGGTGGTTACAAAATATTGTCTGATTTGTATCATTAAAATGCATTATATCCCTTGTTTTATTGACAGAATGAGATAGGCCAGATCGCCTTTCTAACAACTGTCGAACGCGCACAGTTCTGAGGTGTTTCACTACAGAAAGTCACATTGATATGTATAATACATAAAAAAAACTATCACTTGTTAATATCCACAGCAGCGTGGCATTACACCGGATGTTTGTCATGGAAAAAATATCATGTATCTGTAAGCAAACTGACGAACGAAGATTTTCTACAAACTCAGCATTTAGACCAGAGCTTCACTTGAAATTAACTTGTGGCAGCAGTCAGGTTAAAAAAGTGACGCCGGTTGCTGAACAAAACAAGCTACAACGATAATACAATAATAGTGAAATGAAAGAAAACAGGCTTACCTTTGCCCCTCACGATAATACAGTTCTTGTCAGCTTTCATCGAGATTATGTCACTAACAAACCCGGCGACATGATATGAGTAAGCGTCCATACTCGTGAAGGATTTCAGGCTGGCTTGAGTGTAAGGACTCGGCGTTTCAACAAGGTAAACATAGATGTCAGGGAAAACGATTTGAGGCCAAAATTTCCTTTCTGTTGTCCATTTATCCTTTGAAATAATATAAGGATCTTCACTAAGACCACACAGCTTCAGTTTTTCGCATCACCTCTTCTTAGAAATATCATTTAATCCATGGAAATAGCCCAGAAGTTCGCGCGACACGTGCGTGGTAGCCAGGATTATTTGCCACTCAATATGGCAGAGCCTTACCTTCCGCTGACGTTACTCGCTAAATGCTTCAGTCACATTTGGCTCGGCGGCCGTAGGGTCTAAAAGATCTACAGCCACGAGCAATTATAGGGTGGCCACAGTATTTCCACGGTCACACAATGTAGCAGTCACATATGTTTTTATTTTTTGGGTAGCCGCACGGGGTATTTAGAAACTGTGGAGACCGAAAACGTGGGGGTGCCGTACGGTCTTTGATTTGATGTCGCACGGTGATCTTAAGGCGTCCCTGCGGCTGCCATAGAATTTTCAAGGCAGACGCAAGGTAGTCTCAAGGTGCCCGCAAGGCGACCGCAGGGGGGCCCGAAGGCGAATGTAAATTTTTTTTTTTTGTAATTTTTTGGGGGTTGGCAAAATTCATTTTTAATTGATAAGAGCCTACAGCAGCCACACGGATAACGCAAGCCCACCGTACGCCCTACGTAGGTCAACGTGGAGCACATCTACGTCATGGCTACGGCTTGTCAAATTGCTACGGCCAACCTAGAAATGAAAAAAAGTTATAACTCCGCGCTTTAAATCCACGGAGACCCCTACGGCCTGTAAAAGATAGCCATATGGTGTAGGGCCACCCTGAGACCACCTCAGAAACTCTGCGGCCGCCGCACGTTTCTGTCAATTCTGGGGGGGGAGGGGTACGGCCGCCGTATCCTAGCCGTAGAGCAAATGTGACTCATGCTTTAGTGCATAGGGTCAATAGTTTGCATGCTTTAACATTACCCGAATAAAACGTTTATTTTATTTCAATTGAATTATAAACTTGAACATTATGAACACAAATCACCACCTTGGCATTTTCACAAACCTTCCGTTGTTTTATTTTTAATTTTTTCCCACATTGAGCAATGTTTTTTTGTTTTTTCTACAACCATTAAAACACAAATTTCCTTGTTTGCACTAACAACCCCCCCCCCCCAAAAAAAACCTTGTACAGATATTTTGACCAATCAAATTTGCAATTCATGTTCTCAAGGTGGGAAAACTTTGATATTCTTCTTCTTTTACTTCAAATAAGCTGTTTCCAATAATATAAAGTCCCATGTGTTTGTTCTCAATATTGCACAGGCTAAGGTGTTCGAATAACTCTCTAGTTACTGATTGGAACAAGTCATCAAATACATGAAACAAATATATTTTTTACATAATCTGTACAAGGGTAAGTAAAAATAAATAATAATTCACATGTGTGTGAAATAGAGTACAGTATTGGGTAAATCCAAAAAGCTAAAGCTTGTGGTGAAATGCCTTAATAAACACAATATCAAGTACCAGGCAAGAACTATGAACAAATAACTAAGCAAAAGCAAAAATTTAAAAAGTACTGAAATACAAGAATTGTTTCAGCATCACCAGGGAAATATTTTATGCGATAGACATACATCTTGGGAAATGAGAAATATCTTGAAGAAATATTTAAATTTGTTCACGGATTACTAGGCTTTCACCTGCTCCTTCAATCATATTCCAAAGAAGAGGACCATAAATTGTCATTGCATTCATGGAGTATGAGGTGTGAGGCAGACGTGTGAGTGTAGGGTAAGAACAAATTGTACCAGGATCTGGTATGGTAAGTGTTGTGTTGTGTATTGAGGTGAAGTAAGAAGAAAACGAAGGTACAAATTTTGAAAGTCCTTCCTTGGTACAGCTGAGCTCCTAACTCCATACAAAGCTTTAATTCGCAGCCTGATGGAGTACTGCTCTCCCCTCTAGGGTGGTGCTCCTGCCTCACACCTTTCTCAGCTTCACACTGTGGAAACCAAGGTTTTTTGGATCATTGGTACCTCCCAGGATGAAACTCAGTCTCTCACTCTCTCACCGCAGACAGGTCGGTGGTCTTTCTGTCTTCTACCATCTCTCTAGCCTTGTCCCCTCCCTGCGCTGTCCCCCCTATAATTACGCAGGACGCTCAAGGTCCGCCAAAAATCCCCTTCTGGTAAAACTGCTAAAATTAAGAATCACTGCTCACCTTCACTCTTTCATTCCACTTTATCCCTGCCTCTTGAACAAACTCCCACACTCTCTTCAATCCCACTCCTCCCTCCAGGTCTTCAAAATAGCTGTTCACCCCCATCTCATATCTTCCCCCATCCAAAACCATGATCTTTTCTACCCTCGTTAATCCACCCCAAACCCATCTCCTTCAAATTCCCTGCTTTCCCTGGACTGAAAGTCCCTGTAGTATAATCTTGTTTACCCCATGTATTCCACCCCATCCCTCTCCCTTCCACAGATCTTCTAATGTCTCTGTTTACCACTGTTTTGTGCTCCCCTCTCCCTCCCCTCTTTTCTCCTGCTCCCCTTGTTATATGTTCTGTGTGTTAGCTCTTATATGAGCCTCAAAAAATAAAATAAACGTGCAGGGCAGAATATTATGGACATACTTATACATGAATATCCCTGTGTGTGCAGTTTGTTAAAATCATGAAGAGTTAAAGTGTTAAGTTCAGTGAAAATAGGTGCAGTGTGGTCTCAGGGATGAGAGAAGGTACAAATTCTTAAGGCTTATTTTTGAGCAATAATGAGTGAATTAAGCTTTTTGCTCATACGTGCCAATACACTATTACAATAAATGAGATAAGGTCTGTCTGTCTGTCTATCTGTCTCTCTCTCTCTCTCTCTCTCTCTCTCTCTCTCTCTCTCTCTCTCTCTCTCTCTCTCTCTCTCTCTCTCTCTCTCTCTCTCTCTCTCTCTCTCTCTCTCACATGTGCCATACTCTTCACAGAGCATCAGTGCTAACGAAGCAGCTTCCTGAGCAAGGGTTATACTGGATGGTTTGCAATTACCTTCCAAGCAGTAGTTAGGCAGGAGTTTGTAATTTGTACATGGTGCTGGCGATAGCTCGTTGGCAAAGCACACCTTGAGATCTTTAACGTCCACCAACTAATACTCAGAGATGGGATGCCCGCTTAACATCCAATCCGAGGGATGGCACACACATTGATGATCACCCTGCCTATGAAACACCGGGATGACAGCTTATACAGTAGTTGGGTCGAGATTCAAACCCAGGCTAGACAGCTTAGAGGGGAGTGTACATATCTCTTGGCCATCCTGCCAGCCCTAAATAAGGAAAGGTAAAACGAGGGTATTGTCAAGAAAAATTAAACTGGATGAGGGTAGACATGAACGTAATATCGATAAAACACGTGTTACAAGAAACAGTTTTAGTAACAAAGGAAGTGTCGTTGGACCAGGTGAGTTTATCACCAATGATGAACTCCAAAAATTCAGCGGAGTGAACCATATTAATGAGCAGATATTATAAATTTCAAGAATGTTTGTGCTGCTGGAAGAATTTTTTTGTAATTAGAGAAGAGCATGTTGATACAGAAGAGCATGTAATTGGTTTTCTATGGTTTAAAGAAAGTTTGTTGGCTTCGAACTAGGAGACCTTTTTAGTTTGGAAGTTAAAAGTATTGACCAAGGAATTGTAATTTGAATTAGAGCGTATAATTGTGGTATCATCTGCAAACAATATAAATTGTAAAAGAGAAGAAGAAAAATGTAAGTCATTAACATCCAGTAGAATAAGGAGAGGACGAAAGGATCAAGCCCAGTGGAACACCGTGGAAATTTTCAGGCTGGAATCGCACTTGTTAATAGTTGTGAATTGTTAACGGTTACCGAGATAATTAGCGAACTATTGCAGAGCAATACCCGCGATCACAAAGAAATTCAGGCTGAGAAAAGAGAATACTGTGGTCACTTGTGTCAAAAGCTTCCGACAAATCATTAGGAATGCTCGAGGTAGACATTTTGTTACAAACCGCATTGGTGAGTTTATCAACTAGTTGCGCAAGAGCCATGTCAGTAAAATGTTAAGATCTAAAGCGGAACTGTTGGTCAAAAAGAAGGTTGAATTTCGATATAAATTTGGAAAGATGGTTAGAAATAAGTCTTTCTAAGATTTTATAAAAACATGGAAGAACAGAACTCGATCTAATTGTGAATTTCCTACTTATCACCAGATTTGAAGATCGGAATAGCTTTTGTGACCTTGAGATGAGAAGGGTCAGATCCTTGTAGGAAAGAAAGATTGATGATAAAGACATGAAGTTGAGAAATGAAGGAAATCAGTTTTAACCACTGATTAATTGATTCCATCA
This sequence comes from Eptatretus burgeri, assembly GCF_056783735.1. Classification (NCBI taxonomy): domain Eukaryota; kingdom Metazoa; phylum Chordata; class Myxini; order Myxiniformes; family Myxinidae; genus Eptatretus; species Eptatretus burgeri. The sequence goes on along the minus strand of NC_140969.1, from coordinate 27,595,899 downwards.
AACTCACAACTCGTGGTATTGTTTAGCTCTTTACTTATTTGAATAATTTAGTGAGAATCAATGTCATGAAGGAGAGAGAAGAGCCAATGCTACTAAAGCCTGAAACAAAGAGAAAGCCTGAATATTGCCCAGGTGTAACTCCAATGAAGCGTCGTTGCTTTTCTAACCTTTTCACGGGCAAACCAAGAGAGACCATTCAGTGGGGAAAATGGACGTTGAGAAACAGGTTTTACCTAATCAATGGGACTTTCACAACTGCCGTGGAAATGAAACGAAATCTTTGTACCAGGAGGTTATTCCAAATGTTTTGGAAAAGTAGAGCAACTTTTAAACAAGTAATGAACAGAGAACAACTTTGTAATTCGCCGTCCGAGTCTAGAGATGTTCCTCCGGAAAGAAAATGACTTTCCCCTTCTAATGCAAAACGTGCTCGGACTATGAAGACTGTGAAGGGCGCTCTGTCCTTGGACGGTCCACGAGCTTGGCTGGTTGTCAAAGAAACTAGAAGCTGTTTATGACCAAGAACCCTTGCTTTGAGCATGACTGTGCAAACTGAGGGAAGGGAAGAGGTACGGAATGCAAGGCAAATGCCTTTTGACTTCAGTGTAACCTGTAAACCACGCTTAGCCGACCGGATTCGGCCACTGCACATTTCTGATGTGAACATGATGGAGATAGTGAAGCTGCATTTAGCTAATGGCATTGCATTCAACAAACAAATGGGGGGAAGGGGGGCTCACTGTGTGGGCTAACTCAGGGCTTGTCCAAAAGCTGCCTGGACGAGTGTCAAGTCCAATTCGGGCTCCGCAGCTGTTCTAGTGCGCCTTTGAGCTGTGCGGTGGACACATCAGAGGGTCTCATTGATTCTATCAATATCGTACACTGTGCTGCTTGGTCTTTACCCGCATTCGATGTTTCATGTGATTTTTAATCCCCATAAATATCTTAGAGACTATCAATGTATTATGAACACAATTATGTCAAACACTTTGACCACCTAATATGGAGATTAATGGCAACAATCTTAATGATGTGTAATTATATGGTGGCAATTTCTGTTCCTTGGCAAAATTATTTTTTTTTATCATTTTCTTAGAGTTCAGCAATTTCTCACTGATTGATACTCAACTGAAAAAAACCCAGAAATAAATCTGGTTTATGCTAATTATCTCAAAAGTCATGGATACTCCAAGATTATATACATGTTCAGTGGCCTGCAAAAGTATTCATCCCCAACCAATAATGCCACATTTATATGAATTACGGATTATGGAGAAACATTTTCTCCAAATGAACTTTTTTTATTCATAACTAAAGAGATCAATCAAACACTGTTATTATATAGTTGAAGGAGGTTACATGTCAGGAATCCATACATCTGGTCCATACTCTGTGCAGAGCGCTGATGCTGCCTAAGCAGTCTCCTTGGCTGTTGGGCACAATCCTGGACGGGTCACCACTCCGACACAGTATACCAGCATGCTAGCACTCATTTTGCCGACCTCAGAAGGATGACAGGCAGTCAACCCCACCTGGTATTAATTCAACAGCTGAGTGTGATTTGAACTCAGGATCCTCGGATCCCAAGCCCACCATCCTAACCATTAAGCTAACACCAGCCATATATGAAGATAACAACCAACAAACACCACACACTGAGACCTGGGAGGGAGTGCTCCATTCCACTTTCTGGAACCCACATATGGAGATACCTACCAAGCACGCGCACACACACACACACACACACACACACACACACACACACACACACACACACACACACACACACACACACACACACACACACACACACACACACACACACACACACACACACACACACACACACACACACACACACACACACACACACACACGCCGTAAGGCCATTCCTTTACATTCAGGAAGAATAAGACCTCGACCTTACAAAGGCTATGACGATGTGAGTCGGTGCAATGTATACACATATTGGAGCTCCTCTGGGGAAGAGCTTCTGCTCTATGCTGATGAGGGACAACAAGGCAAAAAACACATGTCTGTGGATGTTCCCTCTCTGGAGTGGTCTATTTTATTTTATAGATCAGTCTATTTTATAGATCAGCTGCAAAGAAGGGGCCATAGTGACAAACCTTAACGTTTCTGAAAAATCCAAAGAACATAAAATGAATACAATGAATTCTATCTACAAGAAAGAAGAACTCGGGTTGCAAAAGGTTCACAGCGGATGCGGGCCACTACCGGATTACCGATAGAATGGGAAACCACAGATGGAAATATTTGGAAACGTTCAACCCTAGGCAGGCCACAAGAAGTTCAGGAGAGAAAGAAGTGCTGGATGAAACCGTTTTATTTACATTGATCTCTGGATCACGGACATAAATCACTTTCAGGACACAGACTAATAGGAGACACCAATGTAGTTTCATTGTTTTATGTGAATCACAAGGACATCAGTAGACAATGGACACATACCTATGGTGTATGGGATGGGATTTTAACCAGGATTCGCTGCATCATGAGTCAGGAATTCAGACTGGAACACTGACATGCCAAACTAACGATTGGAATTGCCAAATCCAAATCATACGGTGATATTATCAAATATATATATGTATAATGTATATATAATATATGAATGTTGCAGTTTGTGTCTTGGTGTAAGGTTTGTAAAGGTTCCCAGATGAAGCTGTATGGAGCCTTGCCAACACCGCCTGAGATTTACCACGTCTGCATAGATCGCATTCCGATGCCTGGGCTCAATCCTGCAACAATTCTTCACCTTGTTTTCACCCTTTAATCTTGGCATAACAATCCCTTGTGCTCACGATGGGGTCACGGGGTGACGGTTACCCCGAGGATACACAGCGTCGCTGGGCGAGCTTGCAACGTGATATTACAAACCCTGCTCCACTCGGATATCAATGGACTTGGACTTTAGCTAAACATTTGAACTTTATTTACATAATTATATGCATACTACAACAACGATATACGGGCATTACTTTTCTGTAACTAGATGGTATTCATGGAATATACTTACACCGCGCTGTCTTGAGAACGACTTGGTGTGAACCAACTGTTCTTGTGGCAAATTTGTAATTGCATTTATCTACACTTTTTAGGTAAAAGTATACAAATTACACTTTGAAAAGTGTGCTACAGAGTACATTCATAAGCCTTTACAAAGTAGCTTTTATTCTCATTCTCGAGTGTTTTCATAACTATCATGGCTGATACAAAAAAATGCCACAATAGATCGATCACCAAAGTATAAAATATCCACAAATATCGAACGGTCTTGGATGTACGCCAGGGGCAAATCCAGGAATTGGGTAAGGGGGGGGGGGGTTCCAAATAACAGAACATCTAAGTCATATTTATCTAAGATCTAAGAACGTTATGAAAACTTTATTGCAGCTTTCAAACAAATGCACATTCACATATTCTTTGATATGCATGTATTGTGCAAAAAAGATATATAAGTTAATGAATTTAATACTTAAATGCATAACTAACAATAAAATAGCTTGAATTCAATAAACTTCAAGTTTCAATCTTAAATATCATGACTAGTGAGACCTACCTGAGTGATGGTAGTGCCTATATGACATACTAGCAACTATGTTAAATATAACATCTTGAATACAACTACCTTTACTCAGTGTTTAGTAGAGCTCTGGTCAAGCTATACATATTTTTTTATGAACACTGTTTCTATCATCAATTCATTATCATCAAGAGTTCTCTTGAGATACCGTGTCTTGCATTAATCTAATGACAGTTTCTCAGTCCCTGTACTTATACGTTCAACAATTTATATGATGATCACAGAAGACAACAGATATTGCAAAATGAATGTTCACAGCACTGTCTGTTCTTTTTGCAAAAGCACTTGTGACCAACAATCTGTTATAAATTTAATCACATGTGTTGGCAACCCTAAGGTTTGCCACTGTAATGGTAAATATTTTTTTGTTGGGGGGGGGGGTCCAGGCAACCAGGAAACCCCCCTGGATTTGCCACTGTACACTCAATATGCCCTTTATAAAATAGTCATGTAACATGTGGTGAAGTTTAAATTTCTTCCCTTGACCAGTTTTCGCTGTACGGCCAAAACAAAATGCAGACATGTACGTATGCAGCCGATTGCTTAACCCCGCTTTTCACTTTGCAAGAGTGGGCTAATAAGACGTCATTGAGTAACAGTTTTGGAGATGGAGGATTAACTGATCACCATGGAACGTGGCATCGATCGGCATTGTACATCGATCGATCGGTATTGATCAGCATCTCGCATCCATCACACCGATCCTCCACCCACTTCTGAGGGACTCCACTCAACAACTCAAATTCCATAAAGCTTTCTCTGAAGAATAAACAAACATAGTAAACACAAATGGGAAAGAAAAGAAAAAAGAAGAAAAAAGACAAACAAATATTACTGAAACAGCACTCGACAGAGGAGCACATACCTCCAGCAGGCTGAACAGTTCACGTTTTGTACCCAATGATAAGCCGATCTGCATCCAAACCTGAACCTAAATCAAATTGGCTTGTTCTTGCCAACTACCCAACTTGTCCACAACTTTTTGAAATACCATGCCATATACTGTTTTTGATCCTATCTCTCAATGGTGACGAATCACTTAAAACATTTTGTATCTACATTCGGATCTTCACCAAAATCAAATCAATTCTTCCCTTGTCACACACCCAACCTTCCCACCAGATTTCGTCCAAATCCATCCTTAACTTTTTGAGGTATCATGTTATATGTTGTTTTTGGCTCTATATCTCGATGTCGAAAAATCACAAAAATAAATTCTCGTATCCAGATCAGGATCTTCTGCGAAATCGAACCAATTTGTTCTTGTCACACATACAATGTGTCCAACAAGTTCCGTCTGAATCCGTCCACAACTTTTTGAGATATCCTGCTCACAGCAAGGTACTCGGTAGAGCGCATACCTCCACCACGCAATGCATGATCCAGTGGAACATATCGAGCCAAATTAATTTTTTTGAAATATCATGCTATATATCGTTTTTGGCACTACCTCTCAATGGTGAAGAATCACTTAATTTTTTTTATCGGATTCAGATTCAGACCTTCACCAAAATTGAATCAATTCTTCCTTGTCACACACCAAACATGTCCACCAAGTTTTGTCCAAATCCGTGAACAACTTTTTATGATATTGTGGTATATATTGATTTCGGCCCAATCTCTCATTGGTGAAGAATCACTTAAAAATAATATCTGAATCCAGATCTTCTCCAAAATGTAATCAGTGCTGTGAAGTGTGGTGGTACCATCTCTGACTTATTTCCAGTTGTTACTGGAGTTCGTCAGGGGTGTGTACTGGCCCCCACACTTTTCAGCACTTGTATGGACTGGATTCTGGGGAGGATGTCGGAGAGATCAAGCTGCGGTGCATCGTTTGGGAATGTCAAGATCTCGGACCTTGATTTTGCAGATGATGCAGTCATCTTTGCAGAGATTCTAGATATCCTTTTGGGGGCCCTCGAGGTGCTGAATGAGGAGTCGGAGCCGCTGGGATTACGGGTTTCTTGGGTCAAAACTAAGCTCCAGGCTTTCGGTGACATCTTGGATGCTGCTCTCCTGTCTGTGTCTGTTTGTGGTGAGGATGTTGAGGTCGTAGAGAGATTCACTTCCATTGGCAGTGATATTCATGTCTCTGCTGGCTGCGAGTCAGAGGTCAATAGACGTCTGGGTCGGGCCTGGGGAGTCATGGATTCACTGGATCATGGGGTGTGGTGCTGTCGCTACCTGTGCAGGACAAAAATCCACGTCTTCGGGCACTTGGTGCTTCCAATGTTACTCTCCGGATGTGAGACTTGGACTCTGACCAGGGATCTGAGACAGAGACTTAATTCCTTTGGTACCAGGTCTCTTTGGAGAATCCTTGGCTGTTGCTGGTCGGACTTTGTGTCCAACGAGCGGTTGCTGAGAGAGACTCAAATGAGATTTGTTACTTGCATCGTCCGTGAGCGTCAGTTGTGGCTCTATTGAGATGTGGCTCGTTTTCCTGACGCTGATCCTGCTCACCAGATTCTCTCGGTGAGGGAGTCTCCTGAGTGGAGGAGGCCAAAGGGCCAACCACGTACCTCATGGTTGCAGGAGGTTGATCAGCATCTCAATGAGATGGGGATGGGCTAGGCATCTGCCTGGGGGGATAGCGAGGCGGAGGATCCTGAAGTTCCAACGGAAAGTGGATGCAGCGATTCGCTGCTCCGGCGCATACTCCCATACCTCACCTGACCTTACCTTAAATGTCCAGTGGATCCGTTTGTGCTCCATCATTGTCATTACAGAAAATAATTTAGTGCCATGTTCTGTGGAATATTTTCCAGAGAATTTGTGGGGTGATACGAGTAAACGCACGTCTTACCGCTTGTTTAAGGTCATCAGTGGTATTCACTCAATCTGAAAAAAGTGAAAAAGAAGGAAACTAAGATACACTCTGCACACAAAAGCAATGTCACAATTTTTACAACACAAGGGGTGACGAGACATTGGGGCCACCCTGCATATTGTATAACCGAGATTTATTAAGGCATAAAAGTGTTCATTAGCACGTCCCCCATACAGCGGACGATGGGGTTTTGCAATCACGTGTGTGTGTGTGTGTGTGTGTGTGTGTGTGTGTGTGTGTGTGTGTGTGTGTGTGTGTGTGTGTGTGTGTGTCATTGGTTGTTTTCTCCATCTACGGGTTTGAGGAGATGGAACAAAGTCCTCCCAGGACTCAAAGTATCCATCTTCGCTTCAGTAAGGGATCACAGGTCATGGACCAAGCTATTCAACTTTGTTGTTCTCAAAGTTTGGTTCTGAGGGCTCTTTTCAGGAGTCATCTTGGATGCCATCCGTTTTGGGTTAAACGCAAAAAAATCAAAACACACAGGTGACCCTCGTAAAGCGTGGGGGATGCATGCCTGCGAAACGCGTGTTGTCCGAAAACGTGGTATGGGGAAATGTTTAACATGTAAAAATGGGGGTTATGTTCCAAATGGGGAAGATTTCAACCTTTTAAGGTTGAAGAGCTCCATATAAACATGAAAAAAAGCAGTAAACAATTCGTAAGTAAAATATATTAGAAATAAAACATTAAAATGAATTACTTTTTAATAAGTGTTGTCATGATTATGGTTGGATCGAGTACATATTGCTTGTGGCAGGCTTATTCAGGTGTGGCAGACTGTCCAGTTGACGTTGAAGGCTCAGAAGATGAAATGGAGGCTGACTCGCCTGGGATTTTTTTTGAAGAAATTCATCATGGAGACTTGAGTCACTGCCTTCATTTTATGTTTATAGACGTCCTTGTAACATTTCAGGACATTCTCCATCTCCCTCCGCACCTTGGAACTTCTCATGCAGTCAGGATCTTGTTCATCATGAAGGACTCGCTCAGAATGATGAACGAACCACTCGCTCAGAATGACAGAGAATGAATGACTTGCTCAGAATTACGTGGTGCGGCAAAAGCATCCACAGTGAGTGAACGATTCGCTCAGAATGACGTAGATGGTTGTTGTTGTTGTTGTTGTTGTTATTGGCGTTGAATTAAATCCGCACTTTAGCGAAAACGCGTTTTCAGAACACGCGTTCTACAAGGGTCACCTGTATCTCTGAAACCACTGATTCGAAAAATTTGAAACTTGGCGCATGTCATTCTATTCCCAATGGGGAATGAAGGATTGTCAGGATGACGTCATCAGTGAAGTGGTAGGCCAGCCAAAAATGTTTTAATCAAAATCCTTGTTTACCATCGACATTCAACGTGTATGTGAATGCATACACCATGCAAAGAATTCGACCATACATTCAACGTGTATGGTCGAAACATTCTTGCTCACTGGTGGCTGGCGCGTCATCCGTCCGTCAGTTTGTCAACCCGTCCGTCTTTCCGTCCATTGCCCCCCCCCCCCCGAAAGAGGTATGTGCTTTCTCCTCAGAAATGATGCACACAATTCCGATGAAACTTGACTACAAACTTACTCGTGATGTACCAATGTTTGTTCATGACATTAAAAAAAAACTTGGGGTCTAAGGGTATGTAAATAGGGGTTTCCCCCCAAAATATGTATTTATTTTCTTCTCTGAAACCACACACACACTTTCAATGAAACTTGAGCACAACCTTCATCACCCGTGATGTACCAAAGTTGTTCACACGATAAATAAATAAATAAAATAATTATATATATATATATATATATATATATATATATATATATATATATATATATATATATATATATATATATATATATATATATATATATATATATACAGTGCGGAGAACAAGTATTTGATACACTGCCGATTTTGCAGGTTTTCCCACTTACAAAGCACGTCGAGGTCTGTAATTTTTATCATAGGTACACTTCAACTGTGAAAGACGGAATCTAAAACAAAAATCCTGAAAATCACATTGTATGATTTTAAAATAATTAATTTGCATTTTATTGCATGTATTAAGTATTTGATGCATCAGAAAGACAGAACTTAATATTTGGTACAGAAACCTTTGTTTGCAATTACAGAGATCAGATGTTTCCTCTAGTTCTCAACCAGGTTTGCACAGACTGCAGCAGGGATTTTGGCCCACTCCTCCATACAGATCTTCTCCAGATCCTTCAGGTTTCGGGGCTGTCGCTGGGCAACACAGACTTTTAGCTCCCTCCAAAGATTTTCTATTGGGTTCAGGTCTGGAGACTGGCTAGGCCACTCCAGGACCTTGAGATGCTTCTTACGGAACCACTCCTGAGTTGCCCTGGCTGTGTGTTTCGGGTCGTTGTCATGCTGGAAGACCCAGCCACGCCACATCTTCAATGCTCTTGGTGAGGGAAGGAGGTTGTTGGCCAAGATCTCGCGATACATGGCCCCATCCATCCTCCCCTCAATACGGTGCAGTCATCCTGTCCCCTTTGCGGTTGGGATGGTGTTCTTGGGGTTGTACTCATCCTTCTTCTTCCTCCAAACACGGCGAGTGGAGTTTAAACCAAAAAGCTCTATTTTGGTCTCATCAGACCACATGACCTTCTCCCATTCCTCCTCTGGATCATCCAGATGGTCATTGGCAAACTTCAGACGGGCCTGGACATGCGCTGGCTTGAGCAGAGGGACCTTGCGTGCGCTGCAGGATTTTAACCCATGACGGCGTAGTGTGTTACTTATGGTTTTCTTTGATACTGTGGTCCCTGCTCTCTTCAGGTCATTGACCAGGTCCTGCCGTGTAGTTCTGGGCTGATCCCTCACCTTTCTCATGATCATTGAGGCTCCACGAGGTGAGATCTTGCATGGAGCCCCAGACCGAGGGAGATTGACTGTTTTCTTGAACTTCTTCCATTTTATAATAATTGCACCAACAGTTGTTGCCTTCTCACCAAACTGCTTGCCTATTGTCCTGTAGCCCATCCCAGCCTTGTGCAAGTCTACAATTTGGTCCCTAATGTCCTTAGACAGCTCTCTGGTCTTGCCCATTGTGGAGAGGTTGGAGTCTGATTGATTGAGTGTGGACAGCTGTCTTTTAAGCAGATAACGAGTTCAAACAGGTGCAGTTAATACAGGTAATGAGTGGAGAATGGGAGGGCTATTTAAAGACAAAACTAACAGGTCTGGAAGAGCCAGAATTCTTACTTGCTGGTTGGTGATCAAATACTTATTTCATGCAATAAAATGCAAATTATTATTTAAACATCATACAATGTGATTTTTAGGATTTTTGTTTTAGATTCCGTCTTTTACAGTTGAAATGTACCTATGATAAAAATTACAGACCTCTGCGTGCTTTGTAAGTGGGAAAACCTGCAAAATCGGCAGTGTATCAAATACTTGTTCTCCCCACTATATATATATATATATATTTTTCGTGGTCTAAGGGGGTCTACGAAGTGGGGGAGTGGGGGGGGGGTTACTCACCAAAATATGTATTTGCTATCACATTGGTTCATTGGTACATTTTGCTGATTCCATCCCATGTTGACTCCATCCTCAGTAACATTATTCTACCAGGTGAGCACCGAGGGGTATTGCCCCCATTTTTACCAATTGCGCTTTTGTCATCAAATATTCATCAAAGCTTTATTTTGAGATTTTGGAGAACTCAAATTAATAGAATGTACAATTTCGTCAACTGGCGTTTTCATAGAGTTCAGTTCGAGTACAAAGTGGGTGCGGACTGGCTTTGCATTTTGAGATGTTTTCTCGTGATAGTTTTGAACAGATTGTTTTGCAGGATGAAATACACAGATCATTGTTAAATTGCATGTAGTGTGGGATTAAATAGACAAATTATTGTATTTCAATGTGTCGATTATAGTTGCAAGCCATTACTGACAATAAAAATGTTAATGTAATGATACTAATCAAGGAATGTTTCGTTTTCCGACGGCGCGACTTAGTTTACTTACTTTACACGTCTACTGTCTAATCACTTACCTGGCACACACACACACCTGTCATGTGTCACACATTCCTAGACAGTGAGATAAGGCTTTTCCAACTGTCCTAAGCATTCCTTTACAGGGCATGGGACGGACCAAGTCCCATCAGGCCAGGATTGCTTCACTGGGGGAGAGGAAGGGGTGGGGGGGGGGGGATCTGCGGAAGACTCTTCCCAAGTTTTTCGATTTGAAGTCGTCGTGTGTCATTTGCAGTGCGTAATGTGCAAAAAAACAAGCAGTTATTTCCATGTATCCTACAAGGTAGACACAAATAATTCAAATGGTAATAAATAAATAAACTAACTAGAACAGCACTCAGTAGAGTACATACCTCTGCTAGGCTGAACAGGTTAGGTTTTATCTCCCACTGATAGGTTGGATCTACATCCGGACCTGAACCAAAATCGAATCGACTTGTCCTTGTCACCGAGTCAACTCATCCGTGTGAAGTTTTGTGATAACTAGTCCACAACTTTTTTGAAATTATGTTACATGTTGTTTTTGGTCCCATCTCTTAATGGTGGTCGAAGAATCACTTCAAATAATTTTTAAAATTCGGTTTTGGATCTGGATCCAGATCCTCGACAAAATCTAATCAATTCGACCATGTCACACACCAATGCTGCCCACCAAATATCGGCCTTAACAAATGTCCAACCTGTCCTCTAACTCCAAGTCTTGTCCAAATCCGTCCATAACTTTTCGAGATATCCTGCTCACAGACGAACAGACACTGGTGAAATCATAACCCCCGTCCATCCACCTATGTCATTCCATTCCATTACCTGTGCCAGGTAATGAAATGGAATTCCGCACACAGTACAACGATGGAGTTTACTGCACGTGAAAGAACGTTTCTCAAAGTCTTATTGTTAGGATTTGTCAAGATTATCCTTCGAATCCCAATGGACTCATGCGGACTGCTCTCAAACGACTCACGAACGCGTTCAACATCCTCACTACTTGTGCTTGGCAGGCTTGCCCCCTTTCCTCCACAGAATGCCACCAGTCTCTGTAAACTCTTTACCACTCACGAATCATTTGTCTCCATGGTGGCTGCCTTCCAGAGGACGGCTTGAAGCTTTGTTGAATCTGTGTAGCTTATTTGGTCTCTCAAAAGAAGGCAGCACACTGTACATTTTCTTATGGGGACCCCATTTGCAGTAAATGTGACGTCACGTGTCACAGGAAGGAGACACCTGGAAGCGAAAAAAAAAACAATAGTCAATACAATTTTGAGAAATGTTCTATCACCTGCACCAAATCACATCGTTGTACCCCATTTCATGATTTATTAATTAATTAATTTGTTTATAACAGTTTGAATTCGGAAAGGTAATCTGTGGACACCTTGAATGTAACACCCATTTATTAAAGGTATCCCCCACCTCTATCATCACCAAGATCTGCCCTACCATCCCTCACTTAATGTCCTGTAGGTAACCATCTTACTAATATAGGACATCCTACAAGACCCAAAAAGGATAGCTTACCAACAACATGATGCTATAACTAGAATCATAACAAAATCGAGATACTATAACCTCATACACAGCATATCATAACTAAGAAATGTCACGTCTGAATTCCTTCCGAATGGTATCATAACTTTTGCAGTCTTCACGGCTGATTTGCAATTCCCGCAGTTTCGACATCACGTTTGCAGGAAGAATCCGCATCACTTCTTCATAATGAAAAATCAACACGAATCAATAACGATACAAAAAAAAAACCCCATTGCACAACACGCCTTGAAATATGACATCATCTGCAGACCTCAAATTTACAAGAGCAATGGTTTCAACTGCTCGGCATTCAAAGAGTTCTCCCAAATGAGATACTGCACTGCATACTCACAAAAATCTAAAAAAACGATAAGGATTGTATTTTCCCCAAGACAAGTGTATAACTGACATCATATAATATTTATATACACAACTCGTCCTGCTTTTTGGTCCTTTTTGGTACTTTATGTTCATTTTTGGTCCTTTTTTGGTCCTTTCTGGACCATGATGAGTAAATATATCATTCTTAGAACATTTTGAACGCCCCTCCTGTAAGCAAATTAATTAGCGTCCAACGAATTCTAAGTTTCATGGAAACATGCTCCCATGACAATATATTTTTTGGAATATGAAGTACAAGAGAGGAGGTAAGGGTGAGTGTCAATACTAGATCAACGTCCTGTACACAAGCGAAGGGGGATCGAAGAGTAACCTACAATGAATGGACTCATAGCATGACATGTAGATCGAACCAGGTGTGGCAGGAAGATAGTCCCACCCTGAAGGTCGTTAGTGAACTTGCTGGGTTTTATTTGCATTCCAGTCATGAGGTGGCAGTTCTCGTGGGACTGGAGAGATGTCATGTAACTTTGAATCCAAATCCCTAATACTACGGGCTGGCAGGATGGCCAAGAGGTATGCACAGTCGCTTCTACGTTGTCTCTCTTGGGTTCGAATCCTGACCCAGCTATAAACTGTCATGCCGGTGTTTCACAGGCAGGATGATTCATCAATGTTTGTATCATCGCTCGGATGGACAGCGTTGAAGATCTCATGATGTCCTTCGTGAAGAGTAGGTAAGCCATCACTGGCACCATGGCCAAATGACAAATTCCTGCCCAAACCAGCAGAGGGCACTGCATCAGTGGCGCAGCCGCACCCTCTGCCAATGATGTTGCATCGCTGCCTTGCACTGCATACTAACGAACAAAAGATCTAGATTTGAAGCCACCACTGGCATGGCATACCAGTGCAGTGACCTCATCAATTAACCGCCACTGTAAGCAAGGTTGAGAGAATGTCTGGTTCCAGCAAGTCAACACATTACCAAATACGATCACTGATGGCGAGCTTCCTGGTCCTGTGGTTTGATGAATAATTATCTCCTCTTATTCATACAGAGCCTCCCAGTTCCAGGTAATGGTCAAAGGCCCGCCCCCTGATTGGGTAAGGGTTAGGTTAAGGTGGGACAAGATTGTCCCCCACGCCTATCTGGCTCAGCCTGTAGCGGACGCAAGATTTCACCCCCACTCTTCCTTATCATTCTTGAGTTATTGCTGGAATTAAGAATCGTACTGGAACGTGAGACCTGTATACAATTGTAGAACAGCACTGAAATGAAATCCATCCTCGAGTCAACCAAAAATTTTCAGCTTCCTCGGTTGAAGCGTTTTCGAGTTATCATGCAGACAGACAGACTCGACTGCAGCTAAGTCTCACTACCCCTGCTTATCCCGTTTGACTCGACCATGGGATCCACACTGGGATCTTCGGTGACCAACAGCATGAGGGAAAGGTCGAACGAACCAAGCAAATGGCATACGCTTGCCTCCACCCTGATTATTCCTAGAGTGCTAAGTGTAGACCACGAAGCACACCTAACATGTAAACCGTCGGTGTGAGCAGACCCTCCGAGGAAGCATCATGCCAGCATGTTAGATTGCAATGAGGAACAGGTGGATGATCTGAAAACCCCCATTGGTTTAAACAACGTCGAACGCGGTGGAGTCCAGACTCGAACATACAAGTGGCCATCAATACGCAACTTCTTTGTTAGTTGTCATCGCGACCAACTGATGATCCAATTCAAATAGGTGATGGCAGGTTGAAAAGAGGTGTTGCGGAGGAATATCGAGCATGGCAATTCACACGGACACTCCTACCCTGAACGTCAACGTATAAGGAAGAGCCATACATGGAAACTATCACCATGCCCAGCTCCACCCATCCCTCCTGAAGCCCTCCCAAACCCTGCCCCTTCACACCAACCTCCAAGCTTTGTTGGTGTGCATTTAAAAGGGCACTTTGGAACGACAGGGGTACACGACCGAGAGTGAAAATCTAGGTGTGACGTTGTTGGGTTTTCCACTTCTACCTTTTGGAGTGAGCGCAGGTTGATAAGGTGAGGTTTCGATGTCCTAAAGCAGCAGCACGTAAATGACAATCCGTCGTTATCACGTTGACAACGTTTGTTTTGCATCACAATGCGAAATTGCGAACCTTCTCGATGAAACGTTTCGAAGATAAGACTCAACCGCGAGCAAAATGCTTCCACGGTTCCTTAGGAATCGAGCAATCCGAACGTTCCGATGAATGTGCAAGTTTTTCATTTGAACACTTATAAAAAGTTATCAACATTCTTGGTTGAATGCCGTCACCACTGAGTTATTAAAAGATGTTTACGTTGTTAATGCCGGTGCTTATGGAATTCACAGCCTGGTCGAGAAGTCCTAAAATAAATGTTTTGCTTTTAGAAACCATGACCGAAGTATTTGAGACTTGTTTGTAGTTTTAAATTTAATGCAGAAAATAACACGCACTGATTAGCATACGGCGGAACACCAATGATGGGTGAACGAAAGCTGCACTCCACACGGTTATAATCAACTGTTTCGGTTTTATGGTGCATTGAAGCTTCTCCACCGCTCACCGTCTGTCTCTGCCTACAGGTAACGTGGATCATGAACCCTTTCACCTGCATTCTTCTGACTCTGCTTTGTCACATCACCTGCGCAACACCACGTAACGGGTTAACGCGAGGATCTGAAAAAATGATGAGGCGACAGGATCTACCTTCGTCGTCGTCGTCCGGAGCATTGAATGGTGCTCCAGAGCAAGAATCGAGGCAGCCCATCAACGAGAGGAGTCACAATGTGACAAACTGGGTATTTGAAGATAACTTTTACGACGATTTTGAGCCGACTCTCGAAATCATTCCCCTACCCTCTGAAAATCCTCCATCAGAATCTTCAGGCAACGCCGACATATTTTCAAATCGTCCATTTACTCCACTCATCAACGTTCTTGAGATTGATGGCTCTGCTGAGGAGAGTGGTGGAGGGGCTGGTAACGAGAAGCATGAGTACTGTGTCTACGACCAGTGTAGACACAACCAGTTACCGTGTCACGTGCTGCATGAAAGGACCGGCTGTAAATGCTTCAGCATCACAACTGAGGAAAGGCCACCAGAACTACCAAGCCTATTGGGCGTGGCGGTCCTCAATGAGGCAGAAGCAGAAATTAGCTGGTGCGCTCCCCGTTCCGTCGTCCGCGACTACTTCCTCTTCTATCAGGAAGAAGGAGATCCACGGCGTCACCGTTCTCCTCTCATCCATCATTCATGGCGCCGTTTCATTCTTCGGGACCTCATACCTGGGAGTAGCTACAACGTGTGCATCGTCGCCGTCAACGAGGCAGGCCGCTCGTCTTGCAATCCCGTGAATGCGGCTCGTTCAGCGGTGGCAAAGTCTCCATGGACTCGTTTTCAAACACCCCCTGCAAGCCGTAAGAACCTCTTCTTGCCAATTGTCGGCAGTGGTTTTGCTATCTTACTTGTAGTCATCCTCTCACTGGCTGTAACCCTATTCATAAAAAGCCGGAGGCTGAGAAAAGATGAGAGAAAGACTAACGGACTCGCAATGTTTCACAGCTGTAATTCTGATGATGGCCGCAACCCGACTTTCATGAATGAACCCCACAATGACCACATTGTCCATTTAGAGTTTGGAAATTACAGCAGGTGATTATAGGCCTTCGCTCTCAATGTAATCGTACAAGGACCACGTCCCCTGGATCTGGAGATTTTTTTCTCTTCTATTTATTCAATCGAAGGCAGTCGAGTTTGTATCGAAAAGACGTTCAGAATCTATCGTTTCCAGAAATTCCGATCTATGGTTGAACATGGTGCGGTCACCCTGTTTACCCAGTGCACAGATCAGGCTGCATGGTCCACAGGATCGCTGGCATGTCCCCCTGCTGAACGCAGACTCGGGAAGAATTTTAATCGGAAGGCAAACCGGTTGATCATTGTGCTGGCTGTACAAGGGTTGTTGGAGAAAGCGAGATGTTCAAGATATTTATTTTATAGTTCAACTGGTGAGAGTGAGTGTATTTATCAACCTGCAGATGCTAAACTGTGTGTGTTTGTGTGTGAGTGTAACATTAAGGTGTAATTTGAGACGGAGCGAATTGAAATGGATGTGAAATATTGATGTGTGATATAATTTTCTAAGGATATTTAAAAATTGTCAACGTACCATTTGATTGTTTGCTAGTTTTCGAAGCATTGCTCAATGTAAGACTTGTTTACCGTTATCATGCGTTTCACTAGCCTAGTATTGGCTTAGCATCCTAGGGCCCTGAGTTTGAGCCCAGTTGGCTGCTGAATTAACACTCATGGGTTGACTCAGCCCGTCATCCTTCCAACGTTAGTGAAATGAGTACCGGTGTACCGGTATAGGGGCACAGCATCAGTGGCGTAGTTGTGCCCCAACAAAATGATATAGCTACCTGGCAGCCAAGCTACATTACGCAAGAAGAAGAATGCATTTCACTGTTGTAAATGTCGACAATAAACCCTTTATTTATTTGTATTGTTTGTGTATGATGGTGCAGGTTCACACGATAGTTCCTTTGGTGTCGCATTCTCATATATCGATGTATTTTTTGTGAAGCGCCGCATTCTCTAAGGCACATGACAACGACACTGTGTAGGCATCTAGTAAATGTTTTAAAAGTTATCCCACATGAGACGAAATATGTTTTTGATTTGGTGCATAGTTTTCTTTGCTTTAGCATCCGCAAAGCAATAGGACTCTGAAGAGGCCGATGATGTATTTATTTCAAGGGGTAAGTTTGGAAGGTTTTGTTATGAAATCATTTTGATGTTTTTCTTTGTGGATATAAAATTTCTTCAGCTATCTTCAGTGTTTATCATTTCCTTCGTGGAATGGAGAGACCACTCGCCTTTGAGCTGTCGATGCTGTGTTTGATTCCCAACCTCACTATAAACTGTCCGATTGGTGCTTCGCAGACAGCTCGTTTCATCACAGTGTGCCGTACCTCATCGGTATGCGAAGCGGGTTTCCCGTCTGTTAAGCATTCACTGGTGGATGGCAAAGATCCAACTGTGGCTTTCACAAAGCTTAATCCGTTATGCACCGCACCCTGAACAAGTTACAAATTCCTGTCCAAACCTGCAACAACCTGTGTGGGATTGGCCGTATGACGAGGGTTGGTTTTCAGCCAACATCGCTCTCAACTTGTCATGAGAGCCCCCTAGTGCTTTGTAAATATTCTGTGTTTATCTTGACTTAAAGAAAGATACATGATTATGGAAGGAACTGAAAAAGTGTATCACAGGTAATCACAAGATGTAGCCCACACAGTATCAAGGAAGATGTAGCAGATTGTAAAATCTACAGCACAAAACAGGAGGTATCAATTGCACGGTAAAAACAGAAGGTAGCAAGAAGTTTTAAAAAAACAACACAGAATTGGCAATTTTATGAAAACATGGCGAAGACGAAGACTTTCAACGAATACCAACATGGCAGAGAGGGTGAAGAAAAGTGTATCACCAATTAGGGATTAACATGATCAATGAAGCAAGAAGTGATGGTAGAGATTATAATTTGAGTGTTTGGCATCTGTATTGAGAAGAAAGGTAAGGAATCGCACCATAACAACCAACATGCGAGTTTGGAAATGGCGTATGAATGTGAACGAGGGTGTGTGTGTGCGTGTGTGTGAGTGTGTGTGTGTGTTTTCAGTGAGTTCTGCTCGCCAGGAACTTTTGACCCGGCATTGCTCGCATGAAATATGCAATTCAAATAGTCTTTCAAACATAATTGTCAGCATTTAGACGAAGGAGTGCAACTTCGAAATGGTTAACCATAATTGTTGTGTTCCTGAATGCAAATCAGACTCACAAGAATATAGGAAATGCAAGAAATATCCGTGGATGAGAGGTTGCGAGGTCGAACCATTTTCCTGTTGGCACACGTGAGCGGCGGCAGTGGATATAACGCACAAGGACGGACGCTTCTCCTTTTACCAACAAATGCAAAAATCTAGTATAATTTATCTTGTGGCCCCATAACCAAACAAAATATATACTTTATAACACCCTCACAGCCCATACAGCTCCCACTCCCACCCCCACCCCTCTCCCCAAACATGATTAATAGTAAATATCGGTTTAACTTATCCTGTATATTGACAAGCCCCAGGTGTTACCTTACCATCAGTGCTAAGAAACACCCAAACCAGATACGGTGTCTCCCTTTGGGAAGTGGACCTGAATGTTGGGAATTATGGCATTGTTTTTCCAATTGCAGATGTTCATTAAATAAATCTCCAAGCTTGCCATATTCACATGAAGTAATCCCAGAAGGTTCAACGACCACTCTCTGACAGAGATGATCAGAGGAGTTGGGTCGAACACACCACCCACATGCCTTGCACTGGCCCGCATCATCAGGGATATTTGCAGTGCCAGCTGCAAGACAACAACTTTTTTGGAAGACTTGATCACAAAGTTCTCCAAATCTTTCATTGTGCAGACACACACCCCTTTATCTCAGGTACTTTTCTAAGCATTTTTGGCTTATTTTAGAAGCTTTGTGAACCATTTTAGTGGAGGTAACAATCCTTATCTGGCATGTACGACGTACGCTCCCTACCCCGATGACCGTTGTTGTTTTGGGTTTCTGCGCATGCGCACCGAGTATTCTGGGGCTGTTTCCATCATTTTGAAAGTCGTGTATTGGCTTCAATGGAGATTCATATTGGCTGTCAATAGATACAGTTGTCAATAAAGAAGAAATCAGTAAACATTTGATGTTGAAAGTAAATAAAGCTCCAGGACCAGATAACATCCATAAAATTAGTGCAGGAGGTGAAGTTAGGGTAGCATATGTCTAATAGCTTGATTAGGAAAGAGGATGAGAAGTTAATGTAGTCGATTTATATAATAGGTTGGTTAAGAAAGGGAGGGAAGTTAGTGCAGCATGTGATGGCAAAGGGGCCAGATGGAGAAGAAGCTGACAGTAAGCAAGGGATGACTTGGTTGGGTTCTAATGGGCCTTCCACTCTCCTGGCCAATCCTCTGTTATTCACCTCTGATGGGCCTGGTCCTCGATAGGATTGATGAGACAAACCAATATAAAACTAGTTGAAGACCCCCACGGGTTGTTTGGATAGCAGTCATTCTACAGGGTGGCCTAAAGTCTGGAAACATAGATAATATTATGTCATTCTGTTACAGTTTGAAGATGTCCTTGACAAAAGACGAACGCGTTGAGGTGATACTGCTGAGTGAACGTGAGGGCAGGTCATATCGACGGATAGAAGAACACTTCAACGCATGTCATCCCGGAAGAGCTGCCATCTCCCATAGCACAGTGGCGAAGCTGGTTCAAAAAATCAAGGATACAGGCAATGTGTTGGACAAACTCCGTTCTGGATGACCATCCATATCTGATGATTTTGCACAGTGCATTGAACTGTACATTTCTCATGAGGGACAACACATTGAACATATCATGTATTGTAATGTAATGTCAATGAACCATTTATGAATGTATATTCGCCTACATTTCCAGACTTTATGGCCACCCTGTACATCTGCAGGGATGACCTGGTGTGGATATCAGTCGCAGTGTGGTGCAAGACTGTTAAAAAAAACACTAGTCACCTAGTTTGATGAATTGTTCTTGCCCTGCAAACACCTCTGCTCAATGCACATCACAATTCTCCTCGAAGAGGTTTTCACAGTACATTTGGTGCATCAGGATTGCTTGCCAGGGATCCCCGGTAGCATTATCACCCCGCCCCCTCCACTCCACATTTAACATCCATCTCGATTGAGTGGAGGCAGAAGAGCTTGATGAATATCCACTGGCTATGGGTTCCATGGGTCCCACATCGAGGTGGCCATGACATTCAGCCGCTAGGCCCATACATTACCCCTCAAGGCGGTCAATTCCTGGTTCTGCATCACTGAGTCAGCCCATCCTGAGTTATGTAACGGCATGGCAGAGGCTCAAATTCAAGACCCTACGATCTTAAGACAGCCAGCTTAACCATCAAGTCAACACCAGGCTTATTTTTCTGTATGAAGAACATAAGATAATGTTATTTCTTTTCTTGAAATATTAAGATCATTAAACTTACCTTTAATAATAATAATGATAAACTTGATCCAATAATGCCATTGTGATGTTGATGGAGATGGTGGTGGTGGTGGTCATATAATTCAGTAACCTTCACTATTGTTTTAGAGGGGGGGGGCACTTTTGCTGATAAGATATCAGTGTGAGAGCCACCACACCGCCTGCAGGACTCCGTCATGGCTGCTATTAGGCCTATTAGGCCCCGCCTCTGCATACCATTCTTCGTTGTGGTTAACTGATGTAGTTATGTTACTTTTATGCTTTGTGTTGGAACACTCATTTGAAAGCATTGAGTCAATTTGATAGCATTTATGGCGGATTATGATGGGGTGTTTTCACATTTGTATATTATCCGCTGCACATCAGGGGCCGCACTTTTGGCGACTAGAGGCCGCCAGTGGCTCGCGGACCGTGTCATGAAGAACAAGGGCCTAACTTGATACCCAAGTTGTGTTTTTTTTTTACAAATACCACTTTAAATTCACAACCCTATGAAAAAATATATCAAGCAACAGGGAACTATACCGCCATAAACAATGCAGCATGCAAAGGGTTAACCAAACGTGGTAAAAACAGTATTCGACAAGTCTGAAGATGACGATGGTTCACGAGCGGTATTTGACGATGTAGATTGTTTCAGAAGTCAAGGATGAGACAATGTGATAATTTTTGACCAAGTTATAAAAATGATCAACATGATGTGGTACGAGTGACAGGTTATATTAGCTGCAAAATGTCAAAAACAAGGTTTCGTTCAACAACTTTCAAAATTTGACCTTTGCATAACCTTTGAAGGTCACAAAACAATGTTGTGGACATTAAAATAAGGAAACAGGATACGTGCTATAGCTTAATGGAGTTAGTTTGTTGAAGAAGGTCGAAAACCCAGTTTGATTCCTACAACTTTGAAAATTTGACCTTTGTGGCCTTTAAAGGTCAAATGTCAAGGATTATGACCTTTGGTGCAAAACTTCCTCTGGAACATTCCAGGAACAATATAACATCATATAGGCTATATGGCATTTCGCACTCCTCGGATTAATTATATTATCCTACTTTGATGAAATCAGCGTAATAACAAACTTGAAGGGGGCGCCACTGGCAAGGTGTTCGAGATAGAGCAAAATGGTTTGAAGACTTTAGGTGGGGAATAACCTCAAGATTATGCATAAAAAATATTGTCATCCTCGCTCTCAAAAGTTTGGGCAGTCGTATGATTTTTATGTGAAAATTCGCAATTTTCTAAGTTTTTGACCTTGGGACGAAAATGAAAAATCGGACAACGACAAGTTTTAGATAATTCATTTTGCTATTCAAATACCCATTCCATTCAGTCAATTCCCTAGGAGAAGATAGATTTTTAATTTGACTACCCCCTAAAAATGGCTATTTTTGGGCGTGTCTCCGCCCACAATGGGCGTAGCACACCCTCATCCAGGAAAACACAACTCGACATTGATATCGAACACATAACCAAGTTTCATCAAGATCGGATCAAAGTCCACGGAGTTATGCTCTGGACAGACAGACACACAGACAGACAGACAGACAGACGCACAGACATAACGAATATAGTGGTCACTCTGGCTGGCGCTCGTGAACCAAAAACCGATCTTCACATAAGGTTGAAATTTGCAGTCAACTGATCGGCAATTGCTCACCTGCTTTGCCTTCCACTTCATATTTATGAATGGATATCACGATCCTGGAGGATGCACTTCCACACACTGTTGCCCTTTCCTAATGATGTCTTTCCCTTGGAGTTCCATGCTGACATCACCTTTGACACCGTTGGTCGTGAAACACCAGCAAGTTGAGCTGTCTTCGTCACTGAAGCTCCTGCCAAGCGCACCCCAACAATTACCCCTCTTTCAAAGTCACTGAGGTTTCCTCTTGCAAACATATGAGCCATAATTACAGGCAACGAGGCCGGTGCAGCATTTTTAGCTGATCTGGAATTTAAATTCCAGATAAGGTATTGTCATCATGCACCGTCCGTCCATTTGTCCATCCGTCTCCTATTTCGACTTCTCCAGCCAAACTGCTGGGCCGATTCAGCTGAAATTTGACAGGAATGTTCCCCTCCTGACCGGTAACAGGAATTGTAAAGCTCGTTCCAGTCATGCAACTCGAAGTAGGTAAGAATGGCCAACTTAGTACATTTCTTCAAAAATCTTCTTCTCCAGACCCACCAGTCAGAATGCTACCAAATTTGGGTTGCAACATGAGGCCAGGGTAAGAATGTTGATGAAATTGCAGAAGTCACACCAATCAAGTGACTGGAAGTGTGTCAAAATGGCCGACTTTGTCAACTTTTGGGAAAATCGCATTAATTCCTTTAAAAATCTTCTCCAGACCCACCCGTCAGAATGCTGCTGAATTTGGGTTACAACGTTAGGCCAGGGCCCAGAGAAGCTACAGGTCCAGTGGTCCTATTTATATACATGACCCTAACCATGCTGGGATGTTATTTGCTTAATTAATACATCAGCCACACCTGTGTGAATGCCGTTGCTTTCAATATACTTGATGTCCCTCATTTCCCCAGGTGTTTCCATATTTTTTTGTCCGCTACCTGTACATGCAGTGTATACGCATGTTGTTTGAGTTGTATTAATTCACATACAGGTGTGTGTATATTCTCTTTGGAATCCAATTAAAATATATTTCACAAACCATCGTATTCAGTGAGATTTTGACACTTTTATTGAAAACAGCATGACATATTGATATCATGAACACTCTTTATGCACGACAAAACACTTGGAATGGTGCATGACACAAAGTCAAAATTCAGCAATGTCCAATTCTTCATCAGATCAGTATCATCAGAGTCGTTTTCATCCTCAGTGTCATCAGTGCAACGTACATCGAATTGAGTTTGTTTTCCCTCCAACTAAACAATCTCTAGAGTATTGTCAACCATTTTCCAGCCATATCCTTCTGGCTCGATCTCTGCTGGCTGTGCAATCGCTGCATTTTTCCACAGGAGTGCCATATAGTTGGCTCGTTTGATTTTTCTACAAAAAACTCTTTTGCATGATGGGATACAGCATGGATCCAAAAGTCTTGACTTTCTCCAATGGTGATCCTGGGTCTCTTGGGGCATCAAGCTTGGTAAACATGCAAAATCTTACATTGTTTACTTTGGTGATGTTTGATGCACCAAACAAAGCACGCACAAGTTCTTATATGATATTCAGTACATGGGCAGATCTTGAGATCGACTCCCCTAGTTTTCCAAGTGCTTGTACAAATTCATGACATTTAGTCATGACCTGATATGGCTTAACGTTACTTTTTCGCTTGAAGGCAGCAGTGAAATCACAGCCAGTAGAAGCATGAAAGACAACAATAGCAGGACACACATCAATACCTAGCTGCATCGCAAGATCAATCATGTCGATTACTCGGCATGAGTTCCTGGAACTTTGGGCCACGTCGATCTACAGTGAAGATGGAATAGAATGAGCATGAAGATCTCTGTGTCATGACAACAAACATCGAGCTGTTGTTCTGCTTCATGAGATTTGTGCTTCAAATGGAAAATAAGTCTGGTGTCGGCTTCTTGACCATTCTTGACCATGGAAAATAAATGTTCACATGTCAACTCCTGAACCACTGGTCGCACAGCATGACCATTCACAGCAAAATACTTTTGGCAACTCTCTGCAGTCGGAAAGGATAGCGTGCAGTCTTTGAGGACTGAGGAATACTTGTCAGATGCCCATTCATCTTTGAGAAATTTCATCAATTCTATTTTGAAGTTTTATCGCAAGAGAGCTCCATTGAAATCGGTAGGGCGTTGTTGTGATGGACTGACGATAGTGTACTTTGCATCGATGTCATCCCTTGCAGACCACTCATGGGCCTTTATTGATGGTCCTTCTACATACACAACCAGTCAGAAGTTTTAGAACACCCCAATTTTTCCAGTTTTTACTGAAATTTAATCAGTTTAATGTTGCAATGTACTCTGAAATTAAAGCATCGAACAAATAAACAATTGCAGATAAAAATAAATCGTTGAATCGTTTTGTTGAACAAGATTTAATCTAAATTTTTGACTCATCAAAGTAGCCACCTTTTGCAGATATAACAGCCGAACATACTCGTGGCATTCTTTCTGCAATGAAAATCAAATATTGTTCGGAAAGTTCTTCCCAACACTTTCAGAAGTTCCCACAAATGTGTTGCACTTGCAGGTTTCTTTGGTGGTGGTCGTGTGGCAGCTTCGCTGCTGGGCTAGCTATCATTTTTTGAAGCGTGACTGTGTCGCTAATGCAGTGCCCCTCTACCAGTACACACACTGGAACTGGTACTCATTTCGCCGACCTCAGAAGGATGACAGGCTGAGTCAACCCCCTGGTGTATTAATTCAGCGGCCGATGGGGCTTGAACTCAGGACCCTAGGATTCTTCATCAAGCCGCCACCATAACCACTGAGCCAACACCAGGCTGTGGGTTGCTTTGCTTTCACCCTTCTGTCCAGTTCATCCGAAACAAGCTCGATGGGGTTTAAGTCTGGAGACTGTACTGGCCATTCCATGATTTGAAGCCTACCATCTTGTTCTTTTCTTCTCAGGCAGTTCTGACATCGCCTGGAGGTATGTTTTGGGTCGTTAACTTGCTGTTCGGATGAACCCCTGACCAACTAGTCGTAGACCAGAGGGTATTGCATGGCGCTGCAAAATGCTGTGGTAGCCCTTTTGGTTCAGGGTGCCAGTCACTCTGTGCAAGTCACCGACTCTGGATCCAGCATAAGAGCTCCAGATCATCACGCTTCCTCCTCCATGTTTGACAGTTGGAGTCATACACCGAGGAACCATCCTTTCACCTACTCGACGGTGTACAAAAACCCTGCGTGATTAACCGAAGATTTCAAATTATGATTCATCGGTCCATAAGACCTTCTTCCACTTTTCAGTAGTCCACTGGCGGTACTTCATGGCCCAGGCAAACATATTTTTCTTATTTTGCCATCTTAGCAATGGCTTTTTTACTGCCACTCGACCTGTCAAACTTGCAGCTCGAAGTCTTCTCTTCACAGTTGAAACTGAGACTTCCTTACTTCGACCAATGTTAAGCTGTTCTTGAAGCTGCTGTCCTGTGAGCCGCCTATCGCGCAAGCTGTTGACTCTCAGAAACTTGTCTTCTGATTGTGTTGTGGCTTTGGGTCTGCCAGACCTCTTCCTGTCAGAGATTCCTCGAGTTTCCAAGTGCCTTTTGATGGTGTAGGAAACTGTACTCACTGACACCTTGGCTTGCTTTGCAATTTCTCGAAAGGAAAGACCAACACTTTTAAGGGTTACTAGACGACCCGTGAACCTATTGGGTTCCCATTATGACAGCGGTTGAAAAAAAAAAAATCTTTAAAAAATAAAAATAAAAATAAAAAGATAGCTCGAGCAAACTATACCGCTGAGGTTGTTTGCATTGATCAAATTCTCCCGAAGAGTACTTGACTGAATCGGGAATTGATTTTTTAATAATTTTTTTTGTTGCCCAATTTGAATGAACTTGATACTGCACACCGCAGGAGAATGGTGAGTAATGTGGGCTGAAAATGTTTGCGCTATCGTGTACCGTTTTGGCTTTATTTCGGGAACATACATACATATATATATATATATATGTATATATATATATATATGTATATATATATATATGTATATATATATATATGTATATATATATGTATATGTATATGTATATATATGTATATATATATATATATACATATATATATATATATACATATATATATATACATATATATATATGTATATATATATATGTATATATATATATGTATATATATATATATATATGTATATATATATATATATACATATACATATATATATATATATATATATATATATATATATATATATATATATATATATATATATATATAGCCTGGTGTGTTGGCGCAGTGGTTAGGGCAGCAGCTTGGGATACAAAAGGTCCTGAGTTCAAGCCCCGTTGAGCCACTGAATTAATACACCAGGGGGTTGACTCAGCCTGTCATCCTTCCGAGGTTGGCAAAATGAGTACCAGTATACTGGGCCGGTGTATACCCCGGTTAAAAATAGGTGTACCATATCCCTGTGTGTCGTAAGAGGCGACCAGGGTTGTGTCAGGAAGGGCATCCGGCGTAAAACATGTGCCAAATCACTATGCGGATCATACGGATGATCCGCTGTGGCAACCCCTAACGGGAGCAGCCGAAAGAAGAAGAAGAAGAAGATATATATATATATATATATATATATATATATATATATATATATATATATATATATATATATATATATATATATATATATACACAAGATGAGAGTTTTAGTAATATATAGATAATGGTTTGGATGTCTTCCTTTGTTAATTGTCTTTTTCTCACCATTGTGATAACAAAATACTACTTCCTGCAGTGCAATATTGTCCAAATAATGCTTCAGAGGGTGCAGCAACACAGTCTGTTCCAACACTGCTTTTGTCCAGACAGAGGGTTTGTAACTAATCAACAAAATTTGGGACACCTGTAGGAATTGTTTGCATCAACTTTAAAGGCTTAATTTACTTCCATTGCTGCAGAACAGCTGCAGTTACTAATCCATTACTTCTTCCCTGAAAAGGGTCTTTTTTAACAACTGAAATTTACATCATTTTTCAGTTCTTGGTAACCTAAACTATTTTTTTTTAAAACCTCTGGCAGTTTACCGCTTCGTCTTGTACCATTTCAGGTTACTCACTGGACTTGAACTGCTTAAGTTTCAGTCAAAACTGAAAAATGGGGGTGTTCTAAAACTTTTGACCGGTGGTGTATGTATCACAAACAATATGTGCTTTGGCTGCAAGAGTGCAAGCATGGTGAAGGATTGCCTATGCAACTCTTCTATACATTGCTGGTACATCTGTTGTTGTGCAGATGACGAACATTGCATCAACAAAATAAGCATTGACATAGGTAAGTCCATCAGCAGCTGCATTTTCCTCCAGTTTTTTTTTCATCAAAGTTGAATTGTCTGTTTTGTTCATCGAACCATTTACGTGAGCAAGCGAAAGTGGGACAGTAGTTAATGAATAAGACAGTACTTTGTCCAAATCCAGCCCTCAAGATGCGGCTTAAAACAGCATGTGTCTGAATAGGTCTCGTACAGAGGACTTCCTTAACTCTGTGATCTTTGGCAGTCACCTTCATTCTCGCAGCATCGTTAGTGAAGTACTTTATTTTTCTACATTGATGTCTCTCATTTCCCCAGATGTTTCCATTTTTTTGTCCACTTCCTGTATATGCAGTGTACATGCATATTGTCTGAGTTGTATTAATTCACATACAGGTATGTGTATATTCTCTTCAGAATCCAATTAAAATAAATTTCACAACCCATGGTATTCAGTGAGATTTTGACACTTTAATTGAAAACAGCATGACATATTGATATCATGAACACTCTTGGCATTCTCTAACAAACTCCCCATGACACTGGCTTCCTACATCAGCGGCAGACAAAAGAACGTTTGCAACATTGCTCAAAACTTGTTGTCCTTCCAGGAGGGAGTACAACCTTATCATCAGGTATTGTTGAGTTGAATGGATTCATAGTTTCATCAATGCAGCTAATGACCTTCTCTAATCCTCCCTGTCCCATTTGATGCGATGAGGTTTCAGCTCTTGTGACACTTCCTCTGTCTTTGAAAGGCCAGCCATATTCTGGAGATTATTAATGCTAGCTCCTCTCATGGACCTTGTAATTGTCCACCGTTTCTGGGCATTGACAGATTTTGTGAAAGCAGAGATCCCTGTTTGCCAAGATGGTGCGTCTTTTGTTTCCTGTTTGCTCAAGAGTCAGGTCAACTGCACATCCAGAGAATGGCTTTGCAGTGCATCGGATGGATAATGCACCTCTTTCAAATGTTGGTCGGATTCCTTCACGGGTCATATCCACCGTATCCATACATCCATTGGGACCATACTCTGCACAGAGAATTGGTGCTGCTTAGGCAGCATTGGCTATTGGGCACAATCCTGGACAGGTCGCCACTCCAACACAGGATACAAGCAAGCTGGCACTCATTTTGCCAACCTCGGAAGGATGACAGGCAGGCAACCCCACCTGGTATTAATTCAACAGCCGAGTGGGATTTGAACTCAGGATCACAGGATCCAAAGCTCACCACCCTAACCATTAGGCCAACACGAGGCATATCCACCGTATAGTACCTCAAAAAATGTGGTGAGCCATCATTGATGGATTTTCTTGTCCCTTTTCAAAGTCTGCTGTGTTCAGTTTGTTGGGTAGATTTGGTATAAACTTCATCAGGTCTAAAACCAATCGCCACAAGTTAAGTGCTGCCTCTTTGGTGGCACACTCTTCAGATAAACTGCAGTCCGCAGCTATGGCTAATGCTCTATCCTTTGGACATTGCGTATTGTATATTACCAACCCTTGTTTTTTTACTTTGTCCATAGACAATGACCCTTCAAAGTGATTGATGATTTATTCTCCAGGCACTCTCATGGTTATTTGTGATACAATGACATTTGACTGATTTGCTAATGCGTCTAGTTCAGTGCAGTAACAGCAATGAAGAGAGGTAAGATATTCCGAATGGTTGTTATCAACTACCGATGAATGAATAAATGAATATCCATATATTACTAAAACTATCATCTTGCATGTATGAATGTATGTATGTATGCATGTATGTTCCCGAAATATAGCCAAAACGGTACACGATAGCACAAAATTTTTCGGCCCACATTACTCACCATTCTCCTGCGGTGTGCAGTATCAAGTTTCATTCAAATCGGGCAACGAAAAAAAAATATTAACTAGCATCCGTTGAAGACAAAGTCTTCAATATCCCCCGCCGTAGTAAATGAGGACAAGTAGCAAAAGGCACCAGTTCAATTTATTCTCGATGTGTGTACCAAATTTCATAAAGAAATAGTTAATAGTTTTGCAACTATGCTCTGGAAACAAAGGTTAACCTCAATTATTTCTTAATACCCAACTTGTTTCCATGGAAAGTGACAGAAATTTTTTTGGGGGAAATCTCTAAATATCAAAAGGCACCAGTTCACCACTTGCTTGATATGTGTACCAAATTTCGTAAATATATATTGAGGGGATTTGTAGTTAAGCTCCGGAAACGAAATGTGACGGACGAACGGACGGACCCATTTCTATATCCCCCCACCAACTTCGTTGGTTGGTGGGGGATAAATATCAACCAACATGCGCATGGGAAAAAGGATAACAAGACAAGCAATAACTAGCATCCGTTGAAGACAAAGTCTTCGATATCCCCCGCCATAGTAAATGAGGATTAACAAACTTATATTCCGTAAGCATGTGCAATATGTATGTGAAGTTTCCCCTTGATCTGACCAGCCGTTCTGGAGAAGATGTTTGAAGGTTTTAGGGTAAATTCAATATGGCCGCCAAGCCATGTGACGTATCAATTAGAAATTAACAAACTTCTGAAAGGATGTGTTGGGGAAAGTGTATGTGAAATTTTGCCTCAATCTGTCCAGCCGTTCTGGAGAAGAAGATTTTAAAAATGTATTAATTTTCAATCCAAGATGGCTGACGAACCATGTGACCTATGACATCATAAATTTACACTCTGCCTCCAATCCTCCAGTGGAATACGTGTGTGAAGTTTCGTGTTAATCGGATGTGGTGTGTTTTTCTATCCAAGATGGCCACCAAACCATGTGACTTGTGATGTCATAATTTTTACTATGTATGCAGACGTGATGGAAGATGATAGTTGCAAATTTTCGCTTCGTTCGGTGATGTGATTCCAGAGAAAACATTATTTAATATTTTTCTTGAATCCAACATGGCTACCAAACCATGTGACCTATGATTAGAAAATATCAAAATGCACCAGTTCACCACTTGCTTGATATGTGTACCAAATTTCGTAAATATATCTTGAGGGAATTTGTAGTTAAGCTCCGGAAACTAAATGTGACGGACGGACAGAACCCATTTCTATATCCCCGCCAAGTTCGTTGGTTGGCGGGGGATAAAAAAATCAATTCCAGATTCAGTCAAGTACTCTTCGGGATTATTTGATCAATGGAAACAACCTCAGCGGTATAGTTCACTGGAGCTATATATTGTTTTTTCTTGAAATGATTTATTATAAAATCTCAAACATTTAGTATAGACAAAGAACGATATATTTTTAAGCATAAAATAAACATCGCCATTTTGATCTAATACTTCCGTGTTCATTCATAAATAAAATTATGTTGCGAAGATTACGCACAATAATTTCTTCCACTTTCTTTTCTCCGTTTTTTTTTCACATTGACACACAATATCAAGTTTTGTTCAAATCGGGCAACGAAAAAAATTATTTAAAAATCAATTCCCGATTCAGTCAAGTACTCTTCGGGAGTATTTGATCAATGCAAACAACCTCAGCGGTATAGTTCGCTGGAGCTATCTTCTTTTTTTGCTTTATTTATTTTTTTTTTGAAATGATTTTTTTTATAAATCGCTGTCACAACGGGAACCCAACGGGTTCACGGGTCATCTAGTATGATGCTGGAATGCTGGAATGCTGACTGCTTTATTTGGGATTCTTGACATTCTCCTGATGTACTTTCTGTGCAAGCTCTGTTGAGGTATTCTCTTTAACATTCATGGTGATATTTCACCTCTTTGTCATGAAAACATGTCACCAATTTTCGCCAACATCTCATGATCATTCAGAATCTGAGCTGCTTCCTTTACATTGAAATCTGGTGTATCATATTTAGAGGAACCCAAATGAAGTTATTTTCCCTTCCTTATCTTCCAATGTTTGTTGTAGAAAATGCATACATTGGGGAAAATCCCAGTGTTAGTTCTTGAAGACAGTTTGCCTTCACTTCGTAAAAAAGCATGTTGAGGAGCTGTTTCCTCAGAGCACTGATCCTTGACATCTTGATTTCCGGCAATGGCTGCAGCATGTTCGATGGTACCCATCACAATCACCACTGTACAGGTAGATTTGCAGATATTGTTACGGATTTGGAAGCCATTTGCACACAAACAGACAGCAGTCCCTAAGCTTAGTTATTTCGATAAGTATGTGTTTATAGTTAGGGTCCCGTCCTTCTATCTAATGGGTTAATTTCATGTATGCGCTGCAGGTTTCTTTTATAGTCATGTTTTTTACATCTCGAAGCCGCACAACGCCAACAAACCCCTCTCTTCACTCCCCTCCCACTCTGCGGGCAAACGGGTTCTTCGCCCGCCCAGCTTTCACTTCTTCGCACCATCGATGCCATTGCCCACGTGCGTTCGACCACGGACATGGGCGGAGGTTTCCTCACCCCAGAAACTACTACCAGAGCCTCTTCTGGGGGCGGGCCACCGAGACGCCCGGACACACCCCCGTCCAATGAGGAGGCGAGACACCTTAGGACTAACCCCGCCCCAGCGAGATGGAATGTTCCCCCTCGACCAATCCAGAGACAAGTTACCTCAGAGCAGTTTCCTCCCTCCACGGGGGGCGGGGGGTGGGGGGTGGGGGGAAGGGATAAGAAGAGAGCGAGCGGTGAGGAAGCATTGGTCTGGTCTTGTCCTTTATGTGACCCGTCGACTCTGGAGTTATCCGGGGTGACGACCTTTTAATTCCGGGTGTTCGGTGGGAGACGGCCC
Source organism: Eptatretus burgeri (assembly GCF_056783735.1). Taxonomy (NCBI): domain Eukaryota; kingdom Metazoa; phylum Chordata; class Myxini; order Myxiniformes; family Myxinidae; genus Eptatretus; species Eptatretus burgeri. Next base: position 27,563,799 of record NC_140969.1, on the reverse strand, counting down.
TATTGCTCCATCTAGCGGCCGTTCCTCGCCACCGACCCCCAGCCCACAACAATATTGCAGAGAATTTCGACGAATTGAATTGTGGCCGTGATCTTCTTGACCTGACCTTTCTGTAAACTGTACTTTGACCCAAGAGCTGTCACTAAATCTCTTGACAGGTTCAATGTTGGTTCAGTATGCAGAATACATCGTAGGATAGACATGGTTCAGCTACCTGCCAAACAAATAAAGAAAATAAATGAGAGAACAGCATAGAAGTAATAAAATAATGAAGTAATTCAAGAAATTATACATATTGATAAGAATAAGCTGCTACCCAGACTTCGAAATTCTGAATGATCCTAAAATACAACTCAGATACAATGTTTATACGTTATGTAAATTATACTTGTCGAGATTTAGATTAGACCTTTATCAAACTTAACTATAACTTGAACATGTTCCTCCAGATAAAATTCAACACGACACCAGATTCATTAGTGTCCAGTAGAGGATGGGATTTGAGCTTAAATAGCAGACACAAAATAAATCTCTATCGCAACTGTGGAACCTGAAATTCTCCAATTGAATTGCACTTCGAAACAAGAAAAAGAGCAATCACAGATTGCAGACCCTCGCCAGGACATATTTTGTGTGGTGTTTCTGTTCTGGTGTGTTACGTAATTAATAAGAGACATAATTAGAACTGCCACTTTATAACTGCTGGCAGTTATGACCAGGTACCAAGACATCCTGCTGTGATGCAACCTCGCTTTGATCAGACACCTGACCCTGACCCAAGATGTTTATTATTATTATTATTCAAATGAATTTAGAATGGGTTGAAAAAGATTCAATTAAAACCAAATGGAAGACCAAATAAGTACAGTCCTGCATTGGAGTAATCAGAAGGAACAAGATTTTTGCTCAATCCAATATGGCTGCCAGACCATGTGACATCAATTATTCGTGAATGCCCTGGTATCCCCAATGTTTGGTGAACATTTGCATGAAGTTTGCCCTACATCTGTCCAGCCATTCTGGAGAAGAAGATTTTCATAGGTTTTAAGGTAAATCCAATATGGCTGCCAAACCATGTGACCCATGATATCATATGTGTGAAGATTTTATTCCTCATGGATATGTGGCATACTTGTAAAGTTTCATCTCAATCTGTTCAGCCACTTCAGAGAAGAAGATTTTTGAAGGTGTTTCTTTAAATGAAAAAAAACAACATGGCTGCCGAATCACGAAGCTGATGAGTCATCGATTTTTTTTTTTTCTTCTGTGGACCATTTTAACCTAAGATAAGACTCAAACGTTTTCATACTGATCAGATGTAGCATTCTACATATGCAATTATGACATCATAAAGAAGGCACCTCAGACATCACACCGAAATCACACTTATTCCAGAAGAGGAGTACTTTCCATGCACCAAGTTTTAATTTTGTCCTTGGTGCGGTTACAGTGAAACAGAGCACCAAACTTTTTCTGTTTTTCCAACATGGCTGCCACACCACGTGACCTATGACGTCATAGATAATAAAATAATCGATATGAGTGGTTGCTCCGATGGTGAAAATTTTGTCTCCATCCAACAAATGGTTGCGGAGAGAAACACAAAGATCTGTGTGGACAAACAAACAAACAAACAAACAAACAAAGAAGAAAGATATCATGTATAGCATGATACTTGCAAAATCCATAAAACGAATTTTACCGAAAAAATAATTGGTGGTTCAATTCAATGACAAAATTTACAACTCCTCTTCAAATCCCAAGTCAGGTCAGGTCAAATATGGGAGCATGTGCCAGAGCAGCGCGTCGCTGTATCCACTTTCCACCGGTACTCCAGGGGCCTCCGTCTGGCCATCCCACAGGCAGATGCCTGGCCCCTCCCCATCTCCTTGAGATGCTGATCAAGCTGTTGCAATGACAAGACACGTGGTTCCATTGGCCTCCTCCACTCATGAGGCTCCCTCACTGAAAGAATCTGGTGAACAGGATCAGCGCCAGTAAAACGAGGCACATGTCCATACAGCCGCAGCTGATGCTCATGGACTATGCAGGTACCAAATCTCATTTGAATTTCTCTCAGCAAATGCTCATTGGACACAAAGTCTGACCAGCGATAGCCAACCATTCTCCAAAGAAACCTGGCACCAAAGGAATTAAGTCCCGTCTCAGATCATTTTTCAGAGTCGAAGTCTCACATCTGTAGAGTAAGACTGAAATCACCAAGGACCTGAAGACTCGGACTTTCGTCCTCCTGCACAGGCATTGACGACACCACATCCAGTAAATCCATGACTCCCCAGGCCCTACCCAGACATCTATTTACCTCTGGCTCACAGCCAGCAGACATGAATATCAATGCCAAGGTAAGTGAATCTCTCCGTGACCTCAACATCCTTGCCACAAACAGGTACAGACAAGACGGCAGCATCCAAGATGTCATTGAAAGCTTGGATCTTAGTTTTGATGCAGGAAACCCATAATCCTAGTGGCTCTGACTCCTCAATCAGCACCTTGAGAGCCCCCAAAAGGATATCCAGAGTCTCTGCAAAGATGACTGCATTTTCTGCAAAGTCAAGGTCAGAGACATTGACATTTGCAAATGTTGCACCACAGCTTGAACTCTCCAGCATCCTCCCCAGAATCCAGTCCATACAAGCGCTGAAAAGTGTGGGGGCCAGCACACCCCTGATGAACTCGAGTAACAATTGGAAATATGTCAGAGATTGCATCACCACATCTCACAGCACTCTCAGTACCACAGTATAGTTCAGACATCAGATTGATAAGTTTTGGTGGCATCCCACGAAGACCAATAATCCTGAAGAGGGCATCCCCATTCACTGAATCAAACGCTTTACAGAGATCACCGAAGGCTGCAAGCAGCCCCCGCTGAAACTCTCTTCTGCATTCAGTGAGGACCCGAAGGGTAAGGATACGGTCAATCAGTGACCTTTTGGTGTAAGGCCAGACTGCTCTGGGCACTGGTGCTCAAGCAGATGGTGCCGAAACCCTTCAATAATTATCCGAGCAAAGACCTTACCCAGCACTGAGAGCAGCGACACCCCTCGGTAGTTGATGCAGTACTGGTGATCACCCTATTCTTTCCAGTGGGGGACAACAAGCCCCCTCTTCCAGTCAGTTGGGATGATGCTTGTTTTACAGGCAGAGCACAGAACTGCATGCAATGACATGAGTGGAGTATTTCCACCAGCTTTGAGAAGTTCAGCATGGATGCCACAGATCCCTGGAGCGTTATCCCATTTCAACCGGTTCACCGCAGCCTGTGTTTACACAATCAAAGGCGAATCACAGTTGATTGGAGGGTGAGCAATAGGGATAGTAACACCCCAAACATTCAACTTGACAGCTGGTGGATCAGCCTGGACCTGCTGCTCAAAGTAACCGGCCCAGCGGGCCCTCACTTCAGACTCCTCTGTCAAGAGCCCACCACCCTCCGCTCGAACTGCAGTACACCAAGGGACAGACTTGGAGGAAGGCAATGTGTGAATTCCCCTATAAGCAGGACAAGAATCACATGACCACAAGTGATGCTCTATCCCCTCACAGAATCCTCGCACGCAGGACTCCTTGTCCAACCTCAGTGCACGTTCAGTTTTACGCCTCAACTCCTTGAACAGCTCAGCTCTGCCATTCAGTCTGGCCCTGCGACTTTCGTCAATGGTATCCAGTGTCCCATGAGAGACAAAATTCTTCTTCACCCTATGGTGAGTTCCAAGACATCCATGGCAACATCAAGAATGGTGGTCTTGAAGGCACTCCACAACTCTTTAGGATTCCCCAAAGCACCCAGATCCCCCAAATCCCCACTTCGCCTGTTCGCAAACTCCTCAGATACCCTCTCATCCTTGAGCTTGCCAACATCCTCAGCTGGGATGGTACCATTCTCCCGGATTTAAACTGCAACTTCAGAGTTGCTACCACAAGCCTGTGGTCGGTATTGAGGAACTGAGCACTCCGGTAGACCATGCAGTCTGGATTATCTGCCAGAGATCCAACAGCGAGCACATGGCCAATCTCCTTTGCCACACCCCCAACATTGGAATGCCAAGTCCAGTGATGAGCCTGTGGGTGTTGAAAAAATGACCCAGCCACCCTAAATCCATGGCTTCTTGCAAAGTCAAGGAACTTTGTGCTATTCAGGTTCACAGTTCCAGCCCAATGGGGACCAACATACATCTCATAACCATCCCTATCAGTTCCAGTCGATGCATTGAAATCCTCCAAGACGAGAAAAGTATCTCGCCTGGGGCACTGATCAACCACAGACTCGAGTGTGGCAAAGAATGCATCCTTCATGTTGAGATCACTCACCTCAGTTGGAGCATATACAGAGACCAGGGAAACGACACCCAAGGAGTGACGAATCTTTCGTCTCATAATACGCTTGTTGACCTGTGTTACCTCAATTATTATTGGAGTCAGCTTATTGGACACAGCAACAGCAACTCCTTGGGCATGGTAACCATCACATCGACCATAGCAATAGTTGGTGTAATCACCCACCAATATCTCGCCACCATCCAGTCTCCGAACCTCAGAGAATGCTGCAATACCGATGTTCAAATGTTTGAGCTCCGACGATAACAGACAGGTGATCATCCTCTCAGGGATAGGACATTCCAGGCATCTACTTGAAGAGACCGCCTCAGCTTAACCCAAGGAGACCCCCGTCTGGTTGATGACACCTCGGCACCACCCCGACACACACTACCGCAATCTGACCCAGGAAGGTTACCCCATGGTTTTCCTCCAATCATCAAAGAGTGGGGGTTCCGAAGGCTTTGCCCCATTCCCATTATCCTGTGAGCTGCCCTGTAGAGGGCAGCTGCACAGGAGGTACTCCCATGGAGTGGGTTTTCAGATTTCTTTGCCTTTTTGTGTTTTGCGGATTGAAGGGTTTGACGGTGGCTGGAATCAAATCCTGCCACCAACCTCCTAAAAAAAAGTAACACAACTGCAGGTGGGCGTCTGCAGATACAGTTGGTCACTAGATATGGATGGCCCTTGACTCACAAGGAGCTCCTCCGCACTTTCACAAGTTTTATTTTTAATTCTGCTGGGTGTCCATATCATACACCCTCCTCACCAGGAAACCTAGTGGGGGAGATAGATTCATCGCCCGCAACCTGACCATGAAACAGGTTCGTGCAGATTTGCATGGTACCTGGACCAATCTGGCCTGACCTGACAAGAGTCTGGTCTAATCTGACAATAGATCTAATATGACAATAGTCCCAAGTCAATTGGATAAAAATTGAGGATTTTAGAAATCCCAGCTTAGTTGTTGACCTTTGAGCTATGTTGACCTTTTGGTCTATGTTGACCTCAAAAACAATTGGTGGTTGAATTCAGTGACCTGAAATGTATATCCTGTTCAAATTTCAAGTCAATCGGATGAAAATTTAGGATTTTAGAAATCTCACCAAAGTTGTTGACCTTTGGCCTATTTTGATCTTTTGACCTTAAAAACAATAGGCTTCTTCCTTATGATAAACTCTACCATATGTTGAAGTTTCGTGAAGATCGTTTTAAAATTGTGACCTGTCAGCAACAAACAGACAAACAGAGAGAATAACAAAATCGACTGACCAATGTACTTCAAAAATCTTCGATTTTTCAAGTAACACAGAAACAAACAGACAAATGGACCCAAATGCAATACCCTCTCCTTTGGCGAGGACAAATATGTCATTACTCTATGATGATCCAATTTTGGAAACCTTGGTATTCACTTAAAGCTGGAATTTGAATCTCTCAGGAATTTTTATCAGATGTTGGAAGCTAGATGAAATAAAACGTCAAAACATTGGGATGTTTCTGTGGGACGTATAAAGAGACAGCTTCAGGCATGCTACATCAGACATCAGAAATTCCATAAAAGTGCAGGTAGAGCTAAATATTATATACCATGTGAATCAGCAAAAAATAATCTTTCATGTGATACCTCATTTGTCAGGATATATTAATTAGCAAAGAAATTAAAAATAAAATGTTTCACAATTCAACCTTTAACATTCCGCAAAGTCATGGTATGATGAATTTTAGGGTACCACACTTCCAGAGTCCTAAAACTCGAACCCACCACGGTTGAGCCTTATGACATGGGTTTTTTGGAATGCTTGATAATATATTTATCAAATAAGTTTGAATTGCGAACATACCCCGTGGGAGTTCATTTGTACAACTCTCAGGTGAGCGATAGCACGGACGATAGATAGATTTGAAATTTCCTAAGATTTTCATCGCATCAGAAAAAGAAACCAGAACACCTCACAAGAGTGAGGCTAGTTGCATATCATCATTTGCGACTTAATTTTGCATTGGGCATCACCCAGCACATTTTACTTTATTTTTGTTCATAGCAATTTTAAGAAAATGGGCCGAAAGGTCTGTTTCTTGATCCAAAGGGCCGGAATCGCACTTTGGGCTCAGTTAATGTCTGGGCAATGATCTCTAGAATATACCTGTCAAGTTTGGTTTGGTTCCGTCCACTAATAACCGAGAAATAACAAATTTTAGAAAATAGGCCGAAAGGGCTGTTTCTCAACCCAAAGGGCCGTTTCTCGACCAAAAGGGCCGGAATCGCACTTTGGGCTCAGGTAATACCTGCGGAATGGTCTCTAGAATATACCTGTCAAGTTTGGTTCAGTTCTGTTCACGAAAAACCGAGAAATAACAATTTTAAGAAAATGGGCCAAAATGGGCCGTTCTTCGGCCCGAATGGCCGCAATCGCACTTTGGGCTCAGTTAGTGCCTGCACATATTTGTCTAGCATAAGCCTGTCGATTTTCATCGAATTCTGTTCACGAATAATGGAGAAATAGACGTTCAAATGAACTGTATACAAGAAAAGAGAGAACGCGAGCGGCGCTTCGACCCCGTGGGGTCTTCCACCCCACGGGGTAAAAATAACAACCAGACACTTGGTTATTTCCAGCAAATATATGACCCCTGGCTCCTGGACTAAATGTAACCATGACTGATGAGCAACCATTTGAGAAATTATCTGTGATAGCTCTTTTTGACAAAAGGTGATAAATTTGGGGGATAAATGATGCTCCACACTACCTGTATTATGAATAGGTGGCCTCGTTTTATTGGTAACTAGCAAAAGTACCCTTCCCCAATGATAGGAAAAGTTTGAGTTAATCTCTCAATTTGAAATATTTCATGGACTTTAAAAAGGTTAATAGTATTGCACTCTTGGTTTTAGTCAGAACCAAAGCTCTTGTATGCAGAATCAATGCATGTTGTTGTGCAAATGCTACTTATACCCCCCCCCCCACCGCAAAATGGTGTTGCAATATCTGGTGGCAGAGGTTGGATTCGACTTTGCAAATATAATTTTTCATCAACATTATTCACGCCTGTTCTCCTATTAATTCAAAAGTGAATGGTAAGCTTGGCCGACATGCACTGCTTTTCAAATGCAGCGCAGGAAACGGTCCTCAGTAAATGGGAGACAGACGGACCCACGGACAGACACCACGGTTCAAATATTAATAATAGTTGTAATAAGTCTTCCAGGATCTAATTAAGGTGAGAGAAAATAATGTTGTTCTTGTCTTTATAGTTTATACAATATAATCCCATACGGGTGTTCCTTTGAAAATTTTTTTATCATTCACCTTCTTGTTCTGCTTTGTTATCTTGATTACCGTAGTTCACATGAAGATGCTGACCTCGTTGGTTGATGTAAGGGATATAGTCATAAGGATTGTTGTGAGCAGGTTTTGACATTACATATGGTTATGGAGACATTTATAGGCACTTGGAGTAATGCAAGTCATTGAAAAGAAAGCATTTCAGACGATTTGAATTGTAAATATTATTCAGACAAGAGAAATTTCACACAAATATTTTCAAAGGCAATAAAAAAATTGCACCACTTCCTGGATCTGCAGTATATCCACCCTGGTGATGTCACCCACATTTGTATCTCACATGTAGGAGCAAAATTTTTTTTCTAGCAGGTGAAGCAAACTCCTCAATTAGGCCTCTTTTTGTATATTACAGACCAAGTAGTCCAACTCCTTAATTAGACCTCTTTTTGCATATTACAGACCAAGTAGTCAAACTCCTTAATTAGGCGTCTTTTTGTATATTACAGACCAAGTAGTCCAACTCCTTAATTCGACCGCTTTTTGTATATTACAGACCAAGTAGTCCAACTCCTTAATTAGACCTCTTTTTGTATATTACAGACCAAGTAGTCCAACTCCTTAATTAGGCCTCTTTTTGTATATTACAGACCAAGTAGTCCAACTCCTTAATTAGGCCTCTTTTTCCATATTACATACCAAGTAGTCTAACTCCTTAATTAGGCCTCTTTTTGCAGATTACTGACCAAGTAGTCTAACTCCTTAATTAGGCCTCTTTTTGCAGATTACTGACCAAGTAGTCTAACTCCTTAATTAGACCTCTTTTTGCATATTACTGACCAAGTAGTCTAACTCCTTAATTAGGCCTCTTTTTGCAGATTACTGACCAAGTAGTCTAACTCCTTAATTAGGCCTCTTTTTGCAGATTACTGACCAAGTAGTCTAACTCCTTAATTAGGCCTCTTTTTGCATATTACTGACCAAGTAGTCAAACTCCTCAATTATGCCTCTTTTTGTATATTACAGACCAAGTAGTCTAACTCCACAATTAGGCCTCTTTTTGTATATGAGATACCAAGTAGTCTAACTCCTTAATTAGACCTCTTTTTGCATATTACAGACCAAGTAGTCCAACTCCTCAATTAGGCCTCTTTTTGCATGTTACATACCAAGTAGTCTAACTCCTTAATTAGGCCTCTTTTTGCATATTACAGACCAAGCAGTCTAACTCCACAATTAGGCCTCTTTTTGTATATGAGAGACCAAGTAGTCTAACTCCTTAATTAGACCTCTTTTTGCATATTACAGACCAAGTAGTCCAACTCCTCAATCATGCCTCTTTTTGCATATTACATACCAAGTAGTCCAACTCCTTAATTAGACCTCTTTTTGCATATTACAGACCAAGTAGTCCAACTCCTCAATTATGCCTCTTTTTGCATATTACAGACCAAATAGTCCAACTCCTCAATTAGGGCTCTTTTTGCATATTACATACCAAGTAGTCCAACTCCTCAATTAGGCCTCTTTTTGCATATTACATACCAAGTAGTCTAACTCCTTTATTAGGCCTCTTTTGCATATTACAGACCAAGTAGTCTAACTCCACAATTTGGCCTCTTTATGTATATGAGAGACCAAGTAGTCCAACTCCTTAATTAGACCTCTTTTTGCATATTATATATCAAGTAGTCTAACTCCACAATTAGGCCTCTTTTTGTATATGAGAGACCAAGTAGTCCAACTCCTTAATTAGACCTCTTTTTGCATATTATATACCAAGTAGTCGAACTCCTTAATTAGGCCTCTTTTTGCATATCACAGACCCAGTAGTCAAACTCCTCAATTAGGCCTCTTTTTGCATATTACCGACCAATTAGTCAAACTCCTCAATTAGCCCTCTTTTTGTGTATGACAGACCAAGTAGTCTAAATCCTTAATTAGGCCTCTTTTTGCATATTACAGACCAAGTAGTCCAACTCCTTAATTAGGCCTCATTTTGCATATTACAGACCCAGTAGTCTAACTCCTTAATTAGGCCTCTTTTTTATATTACAGACAAGGTGGTCAAACTCCTTAATTAGACCTCTTTTTGCATATTACAGACCAAGTAGTCAAACTCCTCAATTAGGCCTCTTTTTGCATATTACAGACCAAGTAGTCAAACTCCACAATTAGGCCTCTTTTTGTATATGACAGACCAAGTCGTCAAACTCCTCAATTAGGCCTCCTTTTGCATATTACAGACCAAGTAGTCAAACTCCACAATTAGGCCTCTTTTTGTGTATGACAGACCAAGTCGTCAAACTCCTCAATTAGGCCTCCTTTTGCATATTACAGACCAAGTAGTCGAACTCCTTAATTAGGCCTCTTTTTGTATATTACAGACAACGTCGTCAAACTTCTTAATTAGCCCTCTTTTTGCATATTACAGACCAAGTAGTCCAACTCCTCAATTAGGCCTCTTTTTGCATATTACAGACCAAGTAGTCTAACTCCTTAATTAGGCCTCTTTTTTGTATTACAGACAAGGTGGTCAAACTCCTTAATTAGGCCTCTTTTTGCATATTACAGACCAAGTAGTCAAACTCCTCAATTAGGCCTCTTTTTGCATATTACAGACCAAGTAGTCAAACTCCACAATTAGGCCTCTTTTTGTATATGACAGACCAAGTCGTCAAACTCCTCAATTAGGCCTCCTTTTGCATATTACAGACCAAGTAGTCAAACTCCACAATTAGGCCTCTTTTTGTGTATGACAGACCAAGTCGTCAAACTCCTCAATTAGGCCTCCTTTTGCATATTACAGACCAAGTAGTCGAACTCCTTAATTAGGCCTCTTTTTGTATATTACAGACAACGTCGTCAAACTTCTTAATTAGCCCTCTTTTTGCATATTACAGACCAAGTAGTCCAACTCCTCAATTAGGCCTCTTTTTGCATATTACAGACCAAGTAGTCTAACTCCTTAATTAGGCCTCTTTTTTATATTACAGACAAGGTGGTCAAACTCCTTAATTAGGCCTCTTTTTGCATATTACAGACCAAGTAGTCAAACTCCTCAATTAGGCCTCTTTTTGCATATTACAGACCAAGTAGTCAAACTCCACAATTAGGCCTCTTTTTGTATATGACAGACCAAGTCGTCAAACTCCTCAATTAGGCCTCCTTTTGCATATTACAGACCAAGTAGTCAAACTCCACAATTAGGCCTCTTTTTGTGTATGACAGACCAAGTCGTCAAACTCCTCAATTAGGCCTCCTTTTGCATATTACAGACCAAGTAGTCGAACTCCTTAATTAGGCCTCTTTTTGTATATTACAGACAACGTCGTCAAACTTCTTAATTAGCCCTCTTTTTGCATATTACAGACCAAGTAGTCCAACTCCTCAATTAGGCCTCTTTTTGCATATTACAGACCAAGTAGTCTAACTCCTTAATTAGGCCTCTTTTTTATATTACAGACAAGGTGGTCAAACTCCTTAATTAGGCCTCTTTTTTATATTACAGACAAGGTGGTCAAACTCCTTAATTAGGCCTCTTTTTGCATATTACAGACCAAGTAGTCAAACTCCACAATTAGGCCTCTTTTTGTGTATGACAGACCAAGTCATCAAACTCCTCAATTAGGCCTCCTTTTGCATATTACAGACCAAGTAGTCAAACTCCACAATTAGGCCTCTTTTTGTGTATGACAGACCAAGTCGTCAAACTCCTCAATTAGGCCTCCTTTTGCATATTACAGACCAAGTAGTCGAACTCCTTAATTAGGCCTCTTTTTGTATATGACAGACTAAGTAGTCAAACTCCTCAATTAGGCCTCTTTTTGCATATTACAGACCAAGTAGTCAAACTCCTCAATTAGGCCTCTTTTTGCATATTACAGACCAAGTAGTCAAACTCCACAATTAGGCCTCTTTTTGTGTATGGCAGACCAAGTAGTCGAACTCCTTAATTAGGCCTCTTTTTGTATATGACAGACCAAGTCGTCAAACTCCTGAATTAAGCATCTTTTTGCATATTACAGACCAAGTTGTCTAACTCCTTAATTAGGCCTCTTTTTTCATATTACAGACCAAGTAGTCAAACTCCTGAATTAAGCATCTTTTTGACCCCACCCTCTGCCGTACAATCTGTCATCCCTCAGACCGGCAAGCAGCAGCTTCTTCGCTCACTGCAGATCTGGATAAAATCACAAACTCGTCCAACACGTGACGCATGTCTTTCAACCCTGACAAATCTCACACTCTCACTATATCTCTCCGAAAGGACCGTTTGGAAAAAAACCCCCATCTACTTTCTCAACAAAGTCCTTTCATTCAAGCTTCTGGGTCTCACTATCTGCCATGATCTTTCCTGAGAAAGCCACATTTCCAACCTGGCCTTGAAAGCCAGTCGCCGACTGGGAATCCTCCGTCGTGCAAATTCCTTCCTCGGCCCACCTGAACTCCTGACCACATACATAGCTTTCATCTGCAGCCTGATGGAGTACTGCTCTCCCCCCCACCCGGGCTGGTGCTCCTGCCTCACATTTCTCAGCTTCCCGCTGTGGAAACCAAGGCATTTCGGATCATTGGTATCTCCCGCGATGAGGCTGATTCTTTGGGCCTCTCACTCTCTCACGACAGGCAGGTCGGTGGTCTTTTTTGTCTTCTACAGTCTCCTCTCCAGTCTCGCCCCCACTGCCCTGTCTGTGATTTGTCCCCACCATATTTCTGCAGGGCGCTAAAGGCCCGCCAACAACGTCCCACTGGTAAAACTACAAAATGACGAATCACCGCTCACCTTCACTCTTTCATTGCTCCATTTTTCCCACCTTTGGAAAAAACTCCCTCACTCTGTTCAATCCCATTCTTTCCTCCAGGCCTTCAAAGCAGCTGTTCACCACCACCTCTTATCGTTCCCCATCCAAAACCTCGATCTTTTCTACCCCCGTTAGTCCACCCCAAACGCACCTTCAAATTCCCTGCTTTCCTTCCTGAAAGTCCCTGTAATGTCCATCTTGTATACCCCGTGTTCCCTGCCCCATCTCTCTCCCTTCCACAGATCTTCTAATGTCTCTGTTCCTCACTGTTTTGTCCCTCCCACTCCCGCCCCTCTTGTTTCATGCCCCCCTTGCTGTGCGTTGTGTGTTAGCTCTCATATGAGCCTCGACAATGTATACAAAAAAATAAAAATAAAAACAAAACTCCTTAATTAGACCTCTTTTTGTATATTTCAATGAAAGTGGTGAAACTCCTTAATTAGATCTTTTTGTATATTACAGTGAAAGTAGTCAAACTCCTTAATTATGCCTATTTTTGTATATTAGTCCCTCTCCTATGGTGTCATCAAATTTGTAAAGCAGACTCTTTATCCCACTGTCGAAAACGTCAATGTAAATTATGAATATTAACTCCTTAATTCAGCCCAAACTCCTTAACTGGGACTCAATTAGGTAAGAGGAGACACTTACCTTTGTCATCATGCTGTTTGTTCCTTGAGGTACCCCACTACTTACATCCTCCCTGCTGAACATCCTCCCCACTCACAGCCACTCTTTGCTTCCTATCACTAAGCCCGTTTGCAAGCCACTTGGCTACCTGACCAGCCATTCTACATGTCTTCACCTTGACTAACAACCTCCGATGTAGTACCTTATCAAATGCCTTCTTAAAGTCAAGATATACTATGTCCACTGCCTTTCCCTCGTCCACCCAATCAGAAACTGCTTCATCGAACTCTAAAAGATTCTTTAACAACCTGTGCAAAGTAGGTGTAATTGTTTGCTCAAATTGGATGTTCGAAGGAAGTGCAGGTGATGCATACCTGACTGAGGATAACATTATCAGGTTTGTGATCTTCTGTAATCACTGCAAGTACATGAACTTTTATTCAATAGCTACTTCTTCCTTGTTGACTGGGTTTAAAAGCAGATCGTTTTGTCGTTCCCATTGGTTCTGCATTTTGGTCTTTTTTTGAGCTTATCGTAAACTCAAAAGGGTTGATCTCTTTGTTCATGACTTATAATAGTTCATGGGATGATCCGTTTGTGACTTTCATGGGTCACTTTTTCACACCACCTAAAAATATCGTTCCTCATTGGTTGCTGAATCTGAATACCAATGTTGTTCAATCTTAAAAATTGCACATTTTCTTGATACAGTAGACGCCGCTTAAAAATCCACCATGGGACCACGCCGTTTGGATTTATTAACCGGCTAGATTTATTAAGCGGAGAACCTATTTTCAGCCACCCACTGGATAGATAAGAGAAAAAGCGAATGTCGTTAAACACTGCTTTATGCTACAAAAACATTGATTTATCAAACGGTGACAAGGGGATTGTTCAAAAGAATCTCTCCAAGGTCGCTTGCTTGGGAGGGAAGGTTTTGCGCAAATGTTGCTTTATTGAATCCGTCACGTGGCAGAAATCGGGATGGGCAAAACCTGAGAGCTGCAGTCCCCTGTCCAATTTGGCGAGTGCCGTCCGCATCTCTGCCGCTGTTGGCATCGGCTCGGGTTCGTCGTCGCTTTCTTCTTCCACTTCTTCAGCTATGGGCTCGGTGGCTTCGAGAATCTGACCGACGAGCTGGTCGGTCATTTCCTCTTCCGTAATTTCGCCTGTTGTCTCAATGTCGTCGTCAATGGTGATCTATTGATCGAACACTTCGGCTGTGAGCCCGGGTGGTGGTGAGGACAGTGGCTCCATTTCTGGCATTGGGTCTGGTTCTCCAACAAATCCTCCCTTTCGCCAACAGTTCCGAATCGTTTCTGCCGTAACTTTTTCCCACGCAAAATCGAGCATATTCATCGTGTCCAACAGCATTACCTTTTTGACGACTTCATTGGCAACAAGTTCTTCCTAGCTATCATCGATAGTATCAATGATGTTCTGGTGAAGCTGGTGTCGAAAGTAGGCCTTCAGCGTCCTAATTATTCCCATGTTGCATGGTTGGAGCACCGATGTTGTGTTCGGCGGGAGGAACTTGACGGTGATGCTCTTCAGTCCATCGACTTGAGTGTGTGCCGAACAATTGTCAACTAGCATAAGTACCTTTCGTTTTTGACGATGGAACATGAGATCCAATACGCGAAGCCAGCGCTCCCAGATTCTACTTGTCATCCATGCATTGGAAGAGAAGTCGTAGGTCAGGGGCAGTTGTTGAAGATTTTTGAAGCAACGCGGCTTCTTTGGTTTGCCAATCAGAAGAAGATCTTCCTTTCCACCGTCCATGTTGCAGCAGACCATCAATGTCACTTTTGCCATTTTGAATCCTTTTTTTGCCTTTCTTGTCCTTCTTGGCAATGTACGTCGATTCTGGTAGAGCACAGAAGTAGATTCCTGTCTCATCGGCGTTGAGGATGTCCCGCTTGTCAAATGACTGAAGAATCTCTCCCAGCTGATTTCGACGGAACTCATTCGCTGCAGCCACATCCGCCTCAGCCACTTCTCCCTTCAAAACAGTGAAGACAATTCCATTCCGTTTCTTCCACCGAGAAAACCAACTATCAGTGGCCCTAAAGTCGTGATGACCAGCTTTTTGCGCAAGGACTTCCGCTTTCCTGACATAAGATCGGGCCATTCACTGGCATATTCCTCCGATTCGAAAATTCCCACCATTCAAGCTGGGCTTTCTCCACTTCTTCGTCTTTCGCCACCCGCTTCCGGTTCACACCGCCTCGCTCTTGAATCTCTGCTCTGATGGTGCCTTCGTGCTTGATAAGATTCTGGAGCTGGCCATGAGAAATTTCCAACGCGATTGCAGCCTCGTGCTGACTTGTCTTCGCCATTGCATTGAAACGGTCTAATAAGGCCACCTTCGCATCCATGGATATATCCTTCCTCTTTTTGCTCGTGGTTGCCATCTTGACTCTAAATCACAACTCAACTCGTGACTCTTAAAGTACAAAAATGCTGAGAGATGGAATTCAACCAACCGGCGCAAGCTATAGACGCATGCACGCTTCACCCGCTGTGACTACCGAAAAGTGAAAGCGTAGAGTGAGCTGGAAATCATTGCACAAGGCTGTAGTCAATGGGATTTCCACTGTGACACTGTGCGTTAGGATTTTCCAGTTCTCCTATAGTTAAACACACACCCCCACAGCAGCACTTACTACATCAAGCTTACGTTGAGACTGCGCACGTGCCAAGCAGGTGGATTTATTATCCGGCGGATTTCTCTATGTAAAATTCCGTTCCAACTCATTTTGGTCACAATAAGCGGCTGGATTTTATAACCGTGGATTTATAAAGCGGCGTCTACTGTATTTGGCTAAATTATGCAAATTTATGCAAAATCTAATCTTTTTGTGATATTACATTGGTAGACTGAACATACCACCTATCATCAAACATATTCGTATAATTGAAGGTGCCCAATCCTTCCAATTCACAAAATGGCATTCTTCAGTAATATTTGGTATAAATAAGCAAATTTATACAAAAATTACCTTTCTGTATTGCATTGTGTAACTACATGAAATTGGGCAAATCCATGTATCTGTAGCTGGTGAATTTATTTTTGAATGATTCTTGGTCACACAATTGTATGTTTGAGGAAAATAAGTCTTTAGTGGAATCATGAATTTACATGTCAGTAATTTGATAAGTCGCAGAACTACTGTACGGGGTAAGTCACGTGTGTTCATTTTGTGAAAATGGTACCTACATGGATTCACCTCTCTGTAGATCATTTAAATAAGGCAGAAACAAAAGAAAAGAGGAGACACTTACCTTTAACAGAAGAGCCCACCTGCTCTTTTCTGTACATGCATATGTACAGTAATAAACCACCAGAATAGTTATAATGACAATATCGATTGAAGTATGACAAGCTGCCTCGGAAACTTTTTAATAGATAAATGAAAATTACAAGGATGCAGGCATGACAGTCCAGGTGAGCTATAAATGAGGTAAGCCATCATTGGTGGATTTACTTGTCCCTTTTTTGAAGTCTGCCGTGGTCTGTACCATGTGGTATATCCTTCATCAGGTCTAAAACCGATTGCCACAAGAGAAGTTCTGCCTCTCTGATGGCACAGTCTTCAAATGATACTGATACTACCCATCTGTTGATGCTGCCTTTCTTGATGGTGAGTCTGCTGTGCATCGACAACACTTTCATGGGTTCAATGGATTGCAGCTGATCAAACCATCGATCAATCATGATGTGAAGAGAAAAGGAGGATTGGTTGGATTCAGTACCAACAGGAGTTACTTTCACCAAGGGATACTCTCATACCATCTCCATGCTACAATACAACACCAGTGTTTGGCAATGGCGGGAAAGACTGACTCAATAACAAGAGTGAAAGACTTACAAGACCACCGTATAAGAAAAGACAACGAAGAAGTGCAACCTGTGTGTGGCACTGTTGAAAACATGGTGAACCCATTTTGAAGAACCCAGCCAACAACTCCTTCTATATATTTTCCGGTGTCATTGTTGGTGCAGAGGTCACAAAAGGACATGCTTTGGGTACATGATCATGGCGCTGCTGCAACTGAAGAATATATTAAAGACTGACTTGACTGCAAGAAGGTTCGACTGATCTAAACATGATAATCAAGCAAAATAAACTAAAGACTTTCTCATCAAAGACGAAGATGTCATCAAGCAAGCTCGACAAGGCCCACGGACTGAAACAAGACAGAAGCCTCTTTGCCAAGTTGCTTGTCGCTTCTAAAGACAGGAATGTTGATCTGAAGGAACTTTATGAAGCACATTCTCTGTTCAAATCCATTAGCGTTTGCTAATGAGAATGGTGGCATTGTGAAAACCAACAAAGCCAGCTTGATGCATCATTTGGAATCTTTAGTGCAGCCATCACCAGTTGTTAAGTCAGTTCCAAAGAAGAGCATTTGGATAGTGGATGGCATGGCGTTAATTCAAGCACTAAGTGTTCAAATTCACACACTCTCAACATTTGGTGACTTGGCAATGTGCATCTTGAACAAAGTCGTAACCTTAGCTACTGACTTGCATGCAGAATCATTCCACTTTTCACAGGTTGTTATAAATCTGTGTCCATTAAAGGTGCGAAAAGGGGAAAGAGAGTTGCAGGAGGAATACGGAGGATCAAGATATATATATATATATATATATATATATATATATATATATATATATATATATATATATATATATATATATATATATATATATATATATATATATATATATATATATATATATATATATATATATATATATAACGCTGACCAAGCGATTCCTTGGCAGTGGAAGAAGAACATGACAGGAAGCCCAGACAAGAAAGATCTGGTGCAGTTTCTCGCCAACATATGGAAAAAAACTGTTCCTGAAAAATTCAGATGTCAAAATATTCTTTGCACGTGGAACATGATGCCATGCCTACTTCGAACCAACTTCGAACGATAGACGTCACAGCAATACAAGATCATCTCGGTGAAAATGCGTCCAATGCTCCGATTTGGCTCCATTGTTTCACCAGCTGTGACTCAGTGAGCACCTTTTATGGTAAAGGTAAGACCAAGGCCCTGACATTGATGTTGGCTGAAGAAAAACATATGGATGCTTTCAAGGACTTGGGACAGCAATTTGATGTGTCAACAGAGCTCCAGGAAGACTTGAACAGTTTGTTTGGATACTCCAAGGCAGCAGGCAAGGTGGGAAGAACATTAATGCTGTGAGATACATGTTCAGGATGGACTGTGATTCCGAGAGTTCTCTCCCTCCCAATCACGACTCCCTCGTGGAACATGTCAAGAGAGCAAATGATCAGGCTGCCATACATCAAAGAGTCATTCAGCAGTTTGTGAATGCACCTAACCCGCCCAACCATTGTAAGGCAATGGATGATGATTATCTTGTGATTAAATGTTGAGACATACTTCCTGCCCCCAGATAACCTCCTGGCAGCTATCAAGTGCCAATGTTGGAAAAGCAAATATAGCATTCGACAAGTGTGAGTGCATGAATAATACGATGCCATGCTCAGACATGTGCAAATGTCAAGAAAGTAACAATCAAACAAGCCGGTAGGCGGCGATGGGTCGCCGAGCATGGAAACTATAAGATATAGAGCAAAATGGATGTCATATAGTGGATAGGGAATCACCTTAAGATTATGCAAATCAAATCTCATCCAGTTCCATCTACTGATAACTACTTAGTATCCATTTGAATGAAAAGTACCGAAAATGCGGTTTGAAATCGGAAATCCCCAAAGTTTGAGGGGGTGCTGTGGGTGAACAAAGATATAAATGGAAAATCTGGCTCGGTTGTTTGTGCACAATGTATTCCAGACGATTAGTGTGAATTTTCATGACCATCTGACCATAACCCTAGGAGGAGTAGCATTTGGCGCGAAGGCACCTCCAGCTCTCGCATATTATCGATTTTTGCTCTAATTGACCTTTGACCCCTGACCTAAGCTAAATCGGTCAATATGTCTTGAGGCAAAGTTGTAGTTCTCATTGACTACCATGAACCTGCAAAGTTTCAGTCATATCGATGCACTCACCTGGTCGCTAGGGGGCCTTCAATTTTCGCGCATACCCTAATTGTAGGGGGTGCTGTGGGTAAAGTATTCCATATATATCACAAAAACCAGAATATATTTGATAGAGCATCACCTGTAGATCATTTGTGCCAAATTTCATAAGCCTACGTGGGATAATGGCTTTCGGAATTGATTTCGCGTGAACGGTACCAATTTTGAAGGGTTTTCAGTTGTTGCTAGGGAACCAAAGTGTCCCTAGCAACCATCACAATTTCCAAAGCACGAGGTCATAAGATGTACCTACCACCCGAGTTTGGTCAAAATCCGCCCACGTTTACTACCAATTATGCTGATGACAAACGAACATCTAAACAAACAGACAGAATTACTGACAATAAGGGTCACCTATTTCGGCGACCCAACAGTTCAGGGTGATCATGAAGGTGTAGATGAAGATATTCTGGACTCTGATGTGGAGTAAACATTAACACTTGTAATGTATTTGTGTTTTTGATTGAGAATTTATTGATCTTCTCTGGATTCATTGCATTCACAAGTTGAAGTGAAAGTTTTGGGGATTATTTTTTTTAGGCATCAAGGAAACTGGATGTCATTGAGCTAACAACACAAGGAACAATTCAAACTGCTTAAACCGATGTTAGCTATTACATGTTGAGTTCCATTGAGTGATTTGTCGAGAAAAGTCATTTTTGTCATTCTCATTTATCGATTAATCCTTCGACCCCTAGTGGCCGTTTTACCAGCCGCTATATTCAAACCTCCATATACCCCGAGCGGCTTGTTTACCTGTCATTATTCAATCTTCCATATATAATCGAACGGCCGGATTTTTATCCAGGGAGTCGACGTTGGGCGAGCCAAAAGTCCAAGGAGCTCGGGGTTCAAAGGGTTAAAAGGTTACCCAGGCAACTTATACTTCAAATGATATTGAAATGATACCCGCTCTGGTGGTTTATTGTACATGTACACGTACAGTAAAGAGCAGGTGGGTAGCAATACAGAATGCCTTATTTGAATAATCTACATAGAAGTGAATCCATGGTAGGCACCATTTTCACAAAATGAACGCACTTGACTTACGTCGTACAATAGTTCAGGGACTGATCAAATCACCTACATGTAAATTCATGATTCTTTTAAAGACTTATTTTCCTTAAACATGCAATTGTGTGACCAAGAATTATCCAAAAATGGATTCAGCATCTTCAGATACAAGGATTTGCCCAATTTCATATGGTTGTACAATCACATGGAAGGAGAGCTCGAGGCCATCCGAGGAAAACGTGGGATGTGTTGCTGAAAGATGATCTTGGAGTGAAATGCCTAACAAGAGGCCTAGCAAGGGATCGTGCAGCCTGGAAAGCAGCCATTAGGTGAACCACGGCTTGCACATGGAAACATGGAAACGGCCATAAAACGATGATGATGATGATGATGACGACGACATACAGTGTTAATACACCAAACAATAAAGAATGGTAATTTTTGCATAAATTTGCGTAATTAAACCAAATATTGTTAAATAAATCATCAGCATCATCAGCAAGGTTATGGAATCCATCATCGCTTCAGACATTAAATCCTTCCTCTTCTCCAATGGCTTGATTTCCGATCATCAATTTGGTTTCAGACCAGGTCACTCTCCCCTGTATATGCTGCTTCTGCTCTACCATCAATGGATGGAGGTCCTCGATGCCAGACATGAGATCAGAGCCATATCCCGAGACATATCACGTGCTTTTGACACGGTCTGGTACCCTGCCCTACTCACCAAACTCTCTTCCTATGGTATCCAAGGCCATCTACACTCATGGCTCACAGACTTTCTCTCCTGTCGCAGTCAACGTTTGGCCCTAAATGGAGTTCTTTCATCCCTTCTTCCTGTCCAGGCTGGAGTTCCTCAAGGTAGCGTTCTGGGCCCTGTTCTTTTTCTGGTTTTCATCAATGATCTCTCTGGAAAATCCTCTTTATCTCTTTGCTGATGACTCCACCCTCTGTCATACCATATGTCATCCCTCAGACTGGCAAGCAGCAGCTTTTTCGCTCACTGCAGATCTGGATAAAATCACAAACTTGTCCAACAGATGGAACATGTCTTTCAACCCTGACAAATCTCACACTCTCACTATGTCTCTCTGAAAGGACAAGTTAGAACTCCCCCACCCCCCCCCCAATCTACTTTCTCAACAATCCTCTGGAAGAAGTCCTTTCATTCAAGCTTCTGTGTCTGCCATGATCTTTCCTGGGAAAGCCACATTTCCAACCTCGCCTCCATAGCCAGTCGTTGACTGGGCATCCTCCATCGTGCAAAGTCCTTCATCGGCACACTTGAGCTCCTGACCATATACAAAGCTTTCATCCACAGCTTGGAGTACTGCTCTCCCCTCTGAGCTGGTGCTCCTGCATCTTACCTTTCTCGGCTTCATGCTTTGGAAACCAAGGCATTTAGGATCATTGGTATCTCCCTCAGATGTGGAAGATATTATTTTTACTTGACTCCTCAGGACATTCGTAGCCATTGGACATATCGACATGGCTTCCAGCGTGAGACATGAACCTGTGATTCCAGCCTCATGGGCTGTGTGGTTTAATGGGAATGTCAAATGGGCTCTTAATTACATACATATGATGTGTATGCCTGGTGTTGGTTTAATGGTTAGGGTGGTGGGCTTGGGATCCTTGGATCCTGAGTTCAAATCCCACTTGGCTGTTGAATTAATTCCAGGTGGGGTTAACTGCCTGCCATCCTTCTGAGGTTGGCAAAATGAATGCCAGCATGCTGGTATCCTGTGTTGGAGTGACGACCCATCCAGGATTTTGCCCAATAGCCAAACGTGGTGAGCTGAGTCTTTGGACCTCTCACTCTCACTGCAGGCAGGTCAGTGGTCATTCTGTGTTCTACTGTCTCCTCTCTGGTCTTGCCCCCCCTGCTCTGTCTGTGATATGTCCCCCCCTCCCCTCCCCCCCCATGTTTCCGCAGGGCGCTCAAGGTCCGCCAACAACCCCCTTCTGGTAAAACTACCAAAATCACGAATCAACGCTCACCTTCACTCTTTCATTCCTCTTTTTCCCCGCCTTTGGAATAAACTCTCACACTCTCTCCAATCCCATTCTTCCCTCCAGGTCTTCAAAACAGCTGCTCACCACCACCACCACCACCACCACCACCACCACCACCACCACCATCACCACTTGTCTTCTGCCATCCAAAGCCATGATCTTTTCTACCCCCGTTAATCCACCCCAAACCCACCTCCTTCAAATTCCCTGCCTTCCTTCCTGAAAGTTCCATGTCGTGTTAGGTCCTGAAAGTCCCTGGCCTTCAGGGAATCCTCGATCTTTTCTACCCCCGTTAATCCACCCCAAGCCCACCTCCTTCAACTTCGCTGCTTTCCTTCCTGAAAATCCCTGCCATGTCCATCTTGCATACACCATGTTCCCCTCTCCATCCCTTTCCCTTTCACAGATCTCCTAATGTCTCTGTTCCCCACTGTTTTGTCCTTCCCACTCCCACCCCTCTTGTCTCCTGCTCCCCTTGTTGTGCATTGTGTGTTAGCTCTCATATGAGCCTCAACAATGTATTTTTTTAAAATGCTGTTGAATGAATTGAAAGGATTCTGCACCTTCAATTATGCTAATTTGTTTGAACATTGGTGGTATGTTCAATTTGCTGATGTAATATCACAAAAAGAATGGATTTGCATAAATTTGCATAATTTGGCCAAATATCATGAAAACGTGCATTTTTATGACTGGGAAACATTGATATTTAGATTCAGCACTCAAAATTACATGAGGAACCAAAATTTCAGGTGGTGTGAAAAGGTGACCCATGAAAGTCACAAAATTAAATAATCATCCCACAGTATGTCACTCCACAGTGTGGTCATCCCACAGCCATAATGTAAAATATTGGTGAGTACAGTATAGATAGCCACATGATTTGTAAAAGAGGTGTTCTCTCTTGAGACAATACACACTCTATTAGAGACTGCTCTGGTCATCACATGATAATGTGACACATTGAAAAGCATAGGAGCTAAGATACCTAAACAAATGCCACTGTCAATGATGAATCGGGCAGGATCTTGGCTGTTAGTGTGAACATAGCTCGTTCCTGAGTACATTATCCTTCGATAAGAATACGATACCATCCAGTTTTGGAGGGATTTCACAAGTTGCCGGGAGGTTACATTTGGGGTGTGGGTGGGGGGGATTGAATCAAAGGCTGCTTTTAGATGCACATACGTCACATAGAGTGCTTGTCTGGACTCTACTCTCTCCATTCCTCGATTGGAAGTTATAAGCTGAACATTCAGTCAGAAACAGGAGTGACCAGGGTCAAGGCCTCTCTGTTCTTATCGCTGACATTTAAGGAGATGTGGATTAGTATGACATTCCAGGACTTGGACAAATGCTTTCCAGGAATTAAAGTGGGTTATTCCCCTGTGGTTGGTATTTCTTGCATTTTTTTTTCTTGCTTTTCCCTTTCCATAGGGCAAAGACTAAACTGTTTAATCAATCCTCAATTAGCTGATTCATTTTACAAATGACATGGAACTGTTTGTGTATCCAGTGAGAGATGCCATCTACTACTTTATTGAGTTCCACATGGGATATCTACAGGGTGATTCATAAGCCCCAAGAGTAATAACATGTTGCAGTAATCACAATAATACAGAATAACAGTAGTAATTGGACAAATTAGCTCCGAATACGACTGGGCAGTGTTTGTCTCCGGACGGGTCTGGGCGGTGTTTGTCTTCGGGTGTGTCCGGATGGGAGTGTCTCTGAACGTGTCTAAGCAGTGTTTGTCTCCAAACAACTTAGCTCCAGATGTGTCCAGGTGGTGTTTATGTCTGGACGGCAGTTTGTCTCAGAACATGTCCGAGTGGTGTTTGTCTCCAGACAGCTTGGTTCTGGACGCGCCCGGGCGGTGTTTGTCTCTGAACATGTCTGGGCAGTGTTTGTCTCCGGGCGTGTCTGGGTGGTGTTTGTCTCCGGGTGGTATTTATTGTCTGACTGGTAGAAAATGGATTTCAGACATTATTTTGTTTCCATCTTCACTGTTATTCTATGCAGAAGCTTTTTGATGAGACGGTATGAATCATAATTAACGGTCCACCGCACATCTGCCTTCCCTTTCTCTCACCTTTCACTGCCTTCCCTTCCCGCACCTCTCCTCACTCTCCCTTCTTCCTCGCTCCCACTCCCTTCTCTCTATTTCCCCATCCATCTCCTCATGCTCCTCCCTCTCTCTCTCCCCCACCCCTCTCTTTCTCTCCCCCCTCTTCTCCCCCCCCCTTTCAGTATACCCATCAGCGAAGTGACGAGTGGTATTTGCTGGTCATAAAATCTTACACTAATACAATAATTACAATACCTCTTCAGACATCAAGTGCATTCGTATTCAATTTCATCATCTTGTTTGTGTTTCTCCTCTTGTGGTACCACACCACTGCTTTCAGCCTCTCTTCCACTGTGACTGGACTGGTCTCTGCCATCTTGGTTTAATATAATATTTGTATGATCTGTAAAAATAAAACTATAAATACATGGTACAAACAGAATAAATACATGGTATAAACAGAATAAATACATGGTATAAACAGAATAAATACATGGTATAAACAGTATAAATACATGGTATAAACAGTATAAATACATGGTATAAACACTATAAATACATGGTATAAACAGAATAAATACATGGTATAAACTGTATAAATACATGGTATAAACAGTATAAATACATGGTATAGACAGTATAAATACATGGTATAAACAGTATAAATACATGGTATAAACAGTATAAATACATGGTATAAACAGTATCAATACATGGTATAAACAGTATAAATACATGGTATAAACAGTATAAATACATGGTATAAACAGAATAAATACATGGTATAAACAGTATAAATACATGGTATAAACAGTATAAATACATGGTATAAACAGTATCAATACATGGTATAAACAGTATAAATACATGGTATAAACAGTATAAATACATGGTATAAACAGTATAAATACATGGTATAAACAGTATAAATACATGGTATAAACAGTATAAATACATGGTATAAACAGAATAAATACATGGTATAAACAGTATCAATACATGGTATAAACAGTATAAATACATGGTATAAACAGAATAAATACATGGTATAAACAGTATCAATACATGGTATAAACAGTATAAATACATGGTATAAACAGTATCAATACATGGTATAAACAGTATAAACACATGGTATAAACAGTATAAATACATGGTATAAACAGTATGAATACATGGTATAAACAGAATAAATACATGGTATAAACAGTATAAATACATGGTATAAACAGTATCAATACATGGTATAAACAGTATAAATACATGGTATAAACAGTATAAATACATGGTATAAACAGAATAAATACATGGTATAAACAGTATCAATACATGGTATAAACAGTATAAATACATGGTATAAACAGTATCAATACATGGTATAAACAGTATAAATACATGGTATAAACAGTATAAATACATGGTATAAACAGTATAAATACATGGTATAAACAGAATAAATACATGGTATAAACAGTATCAATACATGGTATAAACAGTATAAATACATGGTATAAACAGTATCAATACATGGTATAAACAGTATAAATACATGGTATAAACAGTATAAATACATGGTATAAACAGTATAAATACATGGTATAAACAGAATAAATACATGGTATAAACAGTATAAATACATGGTATAAACAGAATAAATACATGGTATAAACAGTATCAATACATGGTATAAACAGTATAAATACATGGTATAAACAGTATAAATACATGGTATAAACAGTATAAATACATGGTATAAACAGAATAAATACATGGTATAAACAGTATAAATACATGGTATAAACAGTATCAATACATGGTATAAACAGTATAAATACATGGTATAAACAGTATAAATACATGGTATAAACAGTATAAATACATGGTATAAACAGTATAAATACATGGTATAAACAGTATAAATACATGGTATAAACAGTATAAATACATGGTATAAACAGTATAAATACATGGTATAAACAGTATAAATACATGGTATAAACAGTATCAATACATGGTATAAACAGTATAAATCCATGTTATAAACAGTATAAATACATGGTATAAACAGTATAAATACATGGTATAAACAGTATAAATACATGGTATAAACAGTATAAATACATGGTATAAACAGAATAAATACATGGTATAAACAGTATCAATACATGGTATAAACAGTATAAATACATGGTATAAACAGTATAAATACATGGTATAAACAGTATAAATACATGGTATAAACAGCATAAATACATGGTATAAACAGAATAAATACATGGTATAAACAGTATCAATACATGGTATAAACAGTATAAATACATGGTATAAACAGTATAAATACATGGTATAAACAGTATAAATACATGGTATAAACAGTATAAATACATGGTATAAACAGAATAAATACATGGTATAAACAGTATAAATACATGGTATAAACAGTATAAATACATGGTATAAACAGTATAAATACATGGTATAAACAGTATAAATACATGGTATAAACAGTATAAATACATGGTATAAACAGTATCAATACATGGTATAAACAGTATAAATACATGGTATAAACAGTATAAATACATGGTATAAACAGTATAAATACATGGTATAAACAGTATAAATACATGGTATAAACAGTATAAATACATGGTATAAACAGTATCAATACATGGTATAAACAGTATAAATACATGGTATAAACAGTATAAATACATGGTATAAACAGTATAAATACATGGTATAAACAGTATAAATACATGGTATAAACAGTATAAATACATGGTATAAACAGAATAAATACATGGTATAAACAGTATAAATACATGGTATAAACAGTATAAATACATGGTATAAACAGTATAAATACATGGTATAAACAGTATAAATACATGGTATAAACAGTATAAATACATGGTATAAACAGTATAAATACATGGTATAAACAGTATAAATACATGGTATAAACAGAATAAATACATGGTATAAACAGTATCAATACATGGTATAAACAGTATAAATACATGGTATAAACAGTATAAATACATGGTATAAACAGTATCAATACATGGTATAAACAGTATCAATACATGGTATAAACAGTATAAATACATGGTATAAACAGTATAAATACATGGTATAAACAGTATAAATACATGGTATAAACAGTATAAACACATGGTATAAACAGTATCAATACATGGTATAAACATAATAAATACATGGTATAAACAGTATAAACACATGGTATAAACAGTATAAATACATGGTATAAACAGAATAAATACATGGTATAAACAGTATGAATACATGGTATAAACAGAATAAATACATGGTATAAACAGTATAAATACATGGTATAAACAGTATAAATACATGGTATAAACAGTATAAATACATGGTATAAACAGTATAAATACATGGTATAAACAGTATAAATACATGGTATAAACAGAATAAATACATGGTATAAACAGTATCAATACATGGTATAAACAGTATAAATACATGGTATAAACAGTATCAATACATGGTATAAACAGTATCAATACATGGTATAAACAGTATAAATACATGGTATAAACAGTATAAATACATGGTATAAACAGTATAAATACATGGTATAAACAGTATAAATACATGGTATAAACAGTATAAATACATGGTATAAACAGTATAAATACATGGTATAAACAGTATAAATACATGGTATAAACAGTATAAATACATGGTATAAACAGTATAAATACATGGTATAAACAGTATAAATACATGGTATAAACAGTATAAATACATGGTATAAACAGTATAAATACATGGTATAAACAGAATAAATACATGGTATAAACAGTATCAATACATGGTATAAACAGTATAAATACATGGTATAAACAGTATAAATACATGGTATAAACAGTATAAATACATGGTATAAACAGTATAAATACATGGTATAAACAGTATAAATACATGGTATAAACAGTATAAATACATGGTATAAACAGTATAAATACATGGTATAAACAGTATCAATACATGGTATAAACAGTATAAATACATGGTATAAACAGTATAAATACATGGTATAAACAGTATAAATACATGGTATAAACAGAATAAATACATGGTATAAACAGTATAAATACATGGTGTAAACAGTATAAATACATGGTATAAACAGTATAAATACATGGTATAAACAGTATAAATACATGGTATAAACAGTATAAATACATGGTATAAACAGTATAAATACATGGTATAAACAGTATAAATACATGGTATAAACAGTATAAATACATGGTATAAACAGTATAAATACATGGTATAAACAGTATCAAATACATGGTATAAACAGTATAAATACATGGTATAAACAGTATCAATACATGGTATAAACAGTATAAATACATGGTATAAACAGTATAAATACATGGTATAAACAGTATAAATACATGGTATAAACAGAATAAATACATGGTATAAACAGTATAAATACATGGTATAAACAGTATAAATACATGGTATAAACAGTATAAATACATGGTATAAACAGTATAAATACATGGTATAAACAGTATAAATACATGGTATAAACAGTATCAATACATGGTATAAACAGTATCAATACATGGTATAAACAGTATAAATACATGGTATAAACAGTATAAATACATGGTATAAACAGTATAAATACATGGTATAAACAGTATAAATACATGGTATAAACAGTATAAATACATGGTATAAACAGTATCAATACATGGTATAAACAGTATCAATACATGGTATAAACAGTATAAATACATGGTATAAACAGTATAAATACATGGTATAAACAGTATAAATACATGGTATAAACAGTATAAATACATGGTATAAACAGAATAAATACATGGTATAAACAGTATAAATACATGGTATAAACAGTATAAATACATGGTATAAACAGTATAAATACATGGTATAAACAGTATAAATACATGGTATAAACAGTATAAATACATGGTATAAACAGTATAAATACATGGTATAAACAGAATAAATACATGGTATAAACAGTATCAATACATGGTATAAACAGTATAAATACATGGTATAAACAGTATAAATACATGGTATAAACAGTATAAATACATGGTATAAACAGTATAAATACATGGTATAAACAGTATAAATACATGGTATAAACAGTATCAATACATGGTATAAACAGTATAAATACATGGTATAAACAGTATAAATACATGGTATAAACAGTATAAATACATGGTATAAACAGAATAAATACATGGTATAAACAGTATCAATACATGGTATAAACAGTATAAATACATGGTATAAACAGTATAAATACATGGTATAAACAGTATAAATACATGGTATAAACAGTATAAATACATGGTATAAACAGTATAAATACATGGTATAAACAGTATAAATACATGGTATAAACAGTATAAATACATGGTATAAACAGTATAAATACATGGTATAAACAGTATAAATACATGGTATAAACAGTATAAATACATGGTATAAACAGTATAAATACATGGTATAAACAGTATAAATACATGGTATAAACAGTATAAATACATGGTATAAACAGTATAATACATGGTATAAACAGTATAAATACATGGTATAAACAGTATCAATACATGGTATAAACAGTATAAACAGTATCAATACATGGTATAAACAGCATCAATACATGGTATAAACAGTTTAAATACATGGTATAAACATTATAAATACATGGTATAAACAGTATAAATACATGGTATAAACAGTATAAATACATGGTATAAACAGTATAAATACATGGTATAAACAGTATCAATACATGGTATAAACAGTA
>NC_140969.1:27456951-27533195 GCF_056783735.1 Eptatretus burgeri | reverse complement strand
AACAGAATAAATACATGGTATAAACAGTATGAATACATGGTATAAACAGAATAAATACATGGTATAAACAGTATAAATACATGGTATAAACAGTATAAATACATGGTATAAACAGTATAAATACATGGTATAAACAGTATAAATACATGGTATAAACAGTATAAATACATGGTATAAACAGTATCAATACATGGTATAAACAGTATAAATACATGGTATAAACAGTATAAATACATGGTATAAACAGTATAAATACATGGTATAAACAGTATCAATACATGGTATAAACAGTATAAATACATGGTATAAACAGTATAAATACATGGTATAAACAGTATAAATACATGGTATAAACAGTATAAATACATGGTATAAACAGTATAAATACATGGTATAAACAGTATAAATACATGGTATAAACAGTATCAATACATGGTATAAACAGTATAAATACATGGTATAAACAGTATAAATACATGGTATAAACAGTATAAATACATGGTATAAACAGAATAAATACATGGTATAAACAGTATAAATACATGGTATAAACAGTATAAATACATGGTATAAACAGTATAAATACATGGTATAAACAGTATAAATACATGGTATAAACAGTATAAATACATGGTATAAACAGTATAAATACATGGTATAAACAGAATAAATACATGGTATAAACAGTATCAATACATGGTATAAACAGTATAAATACATGGTATAAACAGTATAAATACATGGTATAAACAGTATAAATACATGGTATAAACAGTATAAATACATGGTATAAACAGTATAAATACATGGTATAAACAGTATAAATACATGGTATAAACAGTATCAATACATGGTATAAACAGTATCAATACATGGTATAAACAGTATAAATACATGGTATAAACAGTATAAATACATGGTATAAACAGTATAAATACATGGTATAAACAGTATAAATACATGGTATAAACAGTATAAATACATGGTATAAACAGAATAAATACATGGTATAAACAGTATCAATACATGGTATAAACAGTATCAATACATGGTATAAACAGTATAAATACATGGTATAAACAGTATAAATACATGGTATAAACAGTATCAATACATGGTATAAACAGTATAAATACATGGTATAAACAGTATAAATACATGGTATAAACAGTATAAATACATGGTATAAACAGTATAAATACATGGTATAAACAGTATAAATACATGGTATAAACAGTATAAATACATGGTATAAACAGTATAAATACATGGTATAAACAGTATCAATACATGGTATAAACAGTATAAATACATGGTATAAACAGTATAAATACATGGTATAAACAGTATAAATACATGGTATAAACAGTATCAATACATGGTATAAACAGTATAAATACATGGTATAAACAGTATAAATACATGGTATAAACAGTATCAATACATGGTATAAACAGTATAAACACATGGTATAAACAGTATAAATACATGGTATAAACAGAATAAATACATGGTATAAACAGTATGAATACATGGTATAAACAGAATAAATACATGGTATAAACAGTATAAATACATGGTATAAACAGTATAAATACATGGTATAAACAGTATAAATACATGGTATAAACAGTATAAATACATGGTATAAACAGTATAAATACATGGTATAAACAGAATAAATACATGGTATAAACAGTATCAATACATGGTATAAACAGTATAAATACATGGTATAAACAGTATAAATACATGGTATAAACAGTATCAATACATGGTATAAACAGTATAAATACATGGTATAAACAGTATAAATACATGGTATAAACAGTATAAATACATGGTATAAACAGAATAAATACATGGTATAAACAGTATAAATACATGGTATAAACAGTATAAATACATGGTATAAACAGTATCAATACATGGTATAAACAGTATAAATACATGGTATAAACAGTATAAATACATGGTATAAACAGTATAAATACATGGTATAAACAGTATAAATACATGGTATAAACACTATAAATACATGGTATAAACAGTATAAATACATGGTATCAACAGTATAAATACATTGTATAAACAGTATAAATACATGGTATAAACAGTATAAATACATGGTATAAACAGTATAAATACATGGTATAAACAGTATAAATACATGGTATAAACAGTATAAATACATGGTATAAACAGTATAAATACATGGTATAAACAGTATAAATAAATGGTATAAACAGTATAAATAGATGATATAAACAGTATAAATACATGGTATAAACAGTATAAATACATGGTATAAACAGTATAAATACATGGTATAAACAGTATAAATACATGGTATAAACAGTATAAATACATGGTATAAACAGTATAAATACATGGTATAAACAGTATAAATACATGGTATAAACAGTATAAATACATGGTATAAACAGTATAAATACATGGTATATACAGTATAAATACATGGTATAAACAGTATAAATACATGGTATAAACAGTATAAATACATGGTATAAACAGTATAAATACATGGTATAAACAGTATAAATACATGGTATAAACAGTATAAATACATGGTATAAACAGTATCAATACATGGTATAAACAGTATCAATACATGGTATAAACAGTATAAATACATGGTATAAACAGTATAAATACATGGTATAAACAGTATAAATACATGGTATAAACAGTATAAATACATGGGATAAAAAGTATAAATACATGGTATAAACAGTATAAATACATGGTATAAACCGTATAAATACATGGTATAAACAATATAAATACATGATATAAACAGTATAAATACATGGTATAAACAGTATAAATACATGGTATAAACAGAATAAATACATGGTATAAACAGTATCAATACATGGTATAAACAGTATCAATACTTGGTATAAACAGTATAAATACATGGTATAAACAGTATAAATACATGGTATAAACAGTATAAATACATGGTATCAACAGAATAAATACATGGTATAAACAGTATCAATACATGGTATAAACAGTATCAATACATGGTATAAACAGTATAAATACATGGTATAAACAGTATAAATACATGGTATAAACAGTATAAATACATGGTATAAACAGTATAAATACATGGTATAAACAGTATAAATACATGGTATAAACAGTATAAATACATGGTATAAACAGTATAAATACATGGTATAAACAGAATAAATACATGGTATAAACAGTATAAATACATGGTATAAACAGTATAAATACATGGTATAAACAGTATAAATACATGGTATAAACAGTATAAATACATGGTATAAACAGTATAAATACATGGTATAAACAGTATAAATACATGGTATAAACAGTATCAATACATGGTATAAACAGTATAAATACATGGTATAAACAGTATAAATACATGGTATAAACAGTATAAATACATGGTATAAACAGTATAAATACATGGTATAAACAGTATAAATACATGGTATAAACAGTATCAATACATGGTATAAACAGTATCAATACATGGTATAAACAGTATAAATACATGGTATAAACAGTATAAATACATGGTATAAACAGAATAAATACATGGTATAAACAGTATAAATACATGGTATAAACAGTATAAATACATGGTATAAACAGTATAAATACATGGTATAAACAGTATAAATACATGGTATAAACAGTATAAATACATGGTATAAACAGAATAAATACATGGTATAAACAGTATAAATACATGGTATAAACAGTATAAATACATGGTATAAACAGTATAAATACATGGTATAAACAGTATCAATACATGGTATAAACAGTATCAATACATGGTATAAACAGTATCAATACATGGTATAAACAGTATAAATACATGGTATAAACAGTATAAATACATGGTATAAACAGTATAAATACATGGTGTAAACAGAATAAATACATGGTGTAAACAGTATAAATACATGGTATAAACAGTATCAATACATGGTAGAAACAGAATAAATACATGGTATAAACAGTATAAATACATGGTATAGATAGTATAACTACATGGTATAAACAGTATAAATACATGGTATAAACAGTATAAATACATGGTATAAACAGTATCAATACATGGTATAAACAGTATCAATACATGGTATAAACAGTATAAATACATGGTATAAACAGTATAAATACATGGTATAAACAGTATCAATACATGGGATAAACAGTATCAATACATGGTATAAACAGTATAAATACATGGTATAAACAGTATAAATACATGGTATAAACAGAATAAATACATGGTATAAACAGTATAAATACATGGTATAAACAGTATAAATACATGGTATAAACAGTATAAATACATGGTATAAACAGAATAAATACATGGTATAAACAGTATAAATACATGGTATAAACAGTATAAATACATGGTATAAACAGTATAAATACATGGTATAAACAGTATAAATACATGGTATAAACAGTATAAATACATGGTATAAACAGTATAAATACATGGTATAAACACTATAAATACATGGTATAAACAGTATAAATACATGGTATAAACAGTATAAATACATGGTATAAACAGTATAAATACATGGTATAAACAGTATAAATACATGGTATAAACACTATAAATACATGGTATAAACAGAATAAATACATGGTATAAACAGTATAAATACATGGTATAAACAGTATAAATACATGGTATAAACAGTATAAATACATGGTATAAACAGTATCAATACATGGTATAAACAGTATAAATACATGGTATAAACAGTATAAATACATGGTATAAACAGTATAAATACATGGTATAAACAGAATAAATACATGGTATAAACAGTATCAATACATGGTATAAACAGTATAAATACATGGTATAAACAGTATAAATACATGGTATAAACAGTATAAATACATGGTATAAACAGTATAAATACATGGTATAAACAGTATAAATACATGGTATAAACAGAATAAATACATGGTATAAACAGTATAAATACATGGTATAAACAGTATAAATACATGGTATAAACAGTATAAATACATGGTATAAACAGTATAAATACATGGTATAAAGAGTATAAATACATGGTAAAACGGAATAAATACATGGTATCAACAGTATCAATACATGGTATAAACAGAATAAATACATGGTATAAACAGTATAAATACATGGTATAAACAGTATAAATACATGGTATAAACAGTATAAATACATGGTATAAACAGTATAAATACATGGTATAAACAGTATAAATACATGGTATAAACAGTATAAATACATTGTAAAACAGAATAAATACATGGTATAAACAGTATAAATACATGGTATAAACAGTATAAATACATGGTATAAACAGTATAAATACATGGTATAAACAGTATAAATGCATGGTATAAACACTATAAATACATGGTATAAACAGTATAAATACATGGTATAAACAGTATAAATACATGGTATAAACAGAATAAATACATGGTATAAACAGTATAAATACATGGTATAAACAGTATAAATACATGGTATAAACAGTATCAATACATGGTATAAACAGTATAAATACATGGTATAAACAGTATAAATACATGGTATAAACAGTATAAATACATGGTATAAACAGTATAAATACATGGTATAAACACTATAAATACATGGTATAAACAGTATAAATACATGGTATAAACAGAATAAATACATGGTATAAACACTATAAATACATGGTATAAATAGTATAAATACATGGTATAAACACTATAAATGCATGGTATAAACACTATAAATACATGGTATAAACAGTATAAATACATGGTATAAACAGTATCAATACATGGTATAAACAGTATCAATACATGGTATAAACAGTATAAATACATGGTATAAACAGTATAAATACATGGTATAAACAGAATAAATACATGGTATAAACAGTATCAATACATGGTATAAACAGTATAAATACATGGTATAAACAGTATAAATACATGGTATAAACAGTATAAATACATGGTATAAACAGTATAAATACATGGTATAAACAGTATAAATACATGGTATAAACAGTATCAATACATGGTATAAACAGTATCAATACATGGTATAAACAGTATAAATACATGGTATAAACAGTATAAATACATGGTATAAACAGAATAAATACATGGTATAAACAGTATAAATACATGGTATAAACAGTATAAATACATGGTATAAACAGTATAAATACATGGTATAAACAGTATCAATACATGGTATAAACAGTATAAATACATGGTATAAACAGTATAAATACATGGTATAAACAGTATCAATACATGGTATAAACAGTATAAATACATGGTATAAACAGTATAAATACATGGTATAAACAGAATAAATACATGGTATAAACAGTATAAATACATGGTATAAACAGTATAAATACATGGTATAAACAGTATAAATACATGGTATAAACAGTATAAATACATGGTATAAACAGTATAAATACATGGTATAAACAGTATAAATACATGGTATAAACAGTATCAATACATGGTATAAACAGTATCAATACATGGTATAAACAGTATAAATACATGGTATAAACAGTATAAATACATGGTATAAACAGTATAAATACATGGTATAAACAGTATAAATACATGGTATAAACAGTATAAATACATGGTATAAACAGTATAAATACATGGTATAAACAGTATCAATACATGGTATAAACAGTATAAATACATGGTATAAACAGTATAAATACATGGTATAAACAGTATAAATACATGGTATAAACAGTATAAATACATGGTATAAACAGAATAAATACATGGTATAAACAGTATAAATACATGGTATAAACAGTATAAATACATGGTATAAACAGTATAAATACATGGTATAAACAGTATAAATACATGGTATCAACAGTATCAATACATGGTATAAACAGAATAAATACATGGTATAAACAGAATAAATACATGGTATAAACAGTATAAATACATGGTATAAACAGTATCAATACATGGTATAAACAGTATAAATACATGGTATAAACAGTATAAATACATGGTATAAACAGTATAAATACATGGTATAAACAGTATAAATACATGGTATAAACAGTATAAATACATGGTATAAACAGTATAAATACATGGTATAAACAGTATCAATACATGGTATAAACAGTATCAATACATGGTATAAACAGTATAAATACATGGTATAAACAGTATAAATACATGGTATAAACAGAATAAATACATGGTATAAACAGAATAAACACATGGTATAAACATAATAAATACATGGTATAAACATAATAAATACATGGTATAAACAGCATCAATACATGGTATAAACAGTATAAATACATGGTATAAACAGTATAAATACATGGTATAAACACTATAAATACATGGTATAAACAGTATAAATACATGGTATAAACAGAATAAATACATGGTATAAACACTATAAATACATGGTATAAACAGTATAAATGCATGGTATAAACACTATAAATACATGGTATAAACAGTATAAATACATGGTATAAACAGTATCAATACATGGTATAAACAGTATCAATACATGGTATAAACAGCATCAATACATGGTATAAACAGTTTAAATACATGGTATAAACAGTATAAATACATGGTATAAACAGTATAAATACATGGTATAAACAGTATAAATACATGGTATAAACAGTATAAATACATGGTATAAACAGTATCAATACATGGTATAAACAGTATCAATACATGGTATAAACATTATAAATACATGGTATAAACAGTATAAATACATGGTATAAACAGTATAAATACATGGTATAAACAGTATAAATACATGGTATAAACAGTATCAATACATGGTATAAACAGTATCAATACATGGTATAAACAGTATAAATACATGGTATAAACAGTATAAATACATGGTATAAACAGTATAAATACATGGTATAAACAGAATAAATACATGGTATAAACAGTATAAATACATGGTATAAACAGTATAAATACATGGTATAAACAGTATAAATACATGGTATAAACAGTATAAATACATGGTATAAACAGTATCAATACATCGTATAAACAGTATAAATACATGGTATAAACAGTATCAATACATGGTATAAACAGTATAAATACATGGTATAAACAGTATAAATACATGGTATAAACAGTATAAATACATGGTATAAACAGTATAAATACATGGTATAAACAGTATAAATACATGGTATAAACAGTATAAATACATGGTATAAACAGTATAAATACATGGTATAAACAGTATAAATACATGGTATAAACAGTATAAATACATGGTATAAACAGTATAAATACATGGTATAAACAGTATAAATACATGGTATAAACAGTATAAATACATGGTATAAACAGTATAAATACATGGTATAAACAGTATAAATACATGGTATAAACAGTATAAATACATGGTATAAACAGTATAAATACATGGTATAAACAGTATAAATACATGGTATAAACAGTATAAATACATGGTATAAACAGTATAAATACATGGTATAAACAGTATAAATACATGGTATAAACAGTATAAATACATGGTATAAACAGTATAAATACATGGTATAAACAGTATAAATACATGGTATAAACAGTATAAATACATGGTATAAACAGTATAAATACATGGTATAAACAGTATAAATACATGGTATAAACAGAATAAATACATGGTATAAACAGTATCAATACATGGTATAAACAGTATCAATACATGGTATAAACAGTATAAATACATGGTATAAACAGTATAAATACATGGTATAAACAGTATAAATACATGGTATAAGCAGTATAAATACATGGTATAAACAGAATAAATACATGGTATAAACAGTATAAATACATGGTATAAACAGTATAAATACATGGTATAAACAGTATAAATACATGGTATAAACAGAATAAATACATGGTATAAAAAGTATAAATAGATGCTATAAACAGTATAAATACAT
This sequence comes from Eptatretus burgeri, assembly GCF_056783735.1. NCBI lineage: Eukaryota > Metazoa > Chordata > Myxini > Myxiniformes > Myxinidae > Eptatretus > Eptatretus burgeri. The sequence continues at coordinate 27,524,139 of NC_140969.1, read as the reverse complement.
GGTATAAACAGTATCAATACATGGTATAAACAGTATCAATACATGGTATAAACAGTATAAATACATGGTATAAACAGTATAAATACATGGTATAAACAGTATAAATACATGGTGTAAACAGAATAAATACATGGTGTAAACAGTATAAATACATGGTATAAACAGTATCAATACATGGTATAAACAGTATAAATACATGGTATAAACAGTATAAATACATGGTATAAACAGTATAAATACATGGTATAAACAGTATCAATACATGGTAGAAACAGAATAAATACATGGTATAAACAGTATAAATACATGGTATAGATAGTATAACTACATGGTATAAACAGTATAAATACATGGTATAAACAGTATAAATACATGGTATAAACAGTATCAATACATGGTATAAACAGTATCAATACATGGTATAAACAGTATAAATACATGGTATAAACAGTATAAATACATGGTATAAACAGAATAAATACATGGTATAAACAGTACCAAGACATGGTATAAACAGAATAAATACATGGTATAAACAGTATAAATACATGGTATAAACAGTATAAATACATGGTATAAACAGTATAAATACATGGTATAAACAGTATAAATACATGGTATAAACAGTATCAATACATGGTATAAACAGTATAAATACATGGTATAAACAGTATAAATACATGGTATAAACAGTATAAATACATGGTATAAACAGTATAAATACATGGTATAAACAGTATCAATACATGGTATAAACAGTATCAATACATGGTATAAACAGCATCAATACATGGTATAAACAGTATAAATACATGGTATAAACAGTATAAATACATGGTATAAACACTATAAATACATGGTATAAACAGTATAAATACATGGTATAAACAGTATAAATACATGGTATAAACAGTATAAATGCATGGTATAAACACTATAAATACATGGTATAAACAGTATAAATACATGGTATAAACAGTATAAATACATGGTATAAACAGTATAAATACATGGTATAAACAGTATCAATACATGGTATAAACAGTATAAATACATGGTATAAACAGTATCAATACATGGTATAAACAGTATCAATACATGGTATAAACAGCATCAATACATGGTATAAACAGTATAAATACATGGTATAAACAGTATAAATACATGGTATAAACAGAATAAATACATGGTATAAACAGTATAAATACATGGTATAAACAGTATCAATACATGGTATAAACAGTATAAATACATGGTATAAACAGTATAAATACATGGTATAAACAGTATAAATACATGGTATAAACAGAATAAATACATGGTATAAACAGAATAAATACATGGTATAAACAGTATAAATACATGGTATAAACAGCATCAATACATGGTATAAACAGTATAAATACATGGGAAACAGTATAAATACATGGTATAAACAGTATAAATACATGGTATAAACACTATAAATACATGGTATAAACAGTATAAATACATGGTATAAACAGTATAAATACATGGTATAAACAGTATAAATACATGGTATAAACAGTATAAATACATGGTATAAACAGTATAAATACATGGTATAAACAGTATAAATACATGGTATAAACAGTATAAATACATGGTATAAACAGTATAAATACATGGTATAAACAGTATCAATACATGGTATAAACAGTATCAATACATGGTATAAACAGCATCAATACATGGTATAAACAGTATAAATACATGGTATAAACAGTATAAATACATGGTATAAACAGTATAAATACATGGTATAAACAGTATCAATACATGGTATAAACAGTATCAATACATGGTATAAACAGCATCAATACATGGTATAAACAGTATAAATACATGGTATAAACAGTATAAATACATGGTATAAACACTATAAATACATGGTATAAACAGTATAAATACATGGTATAAACAGAATAAATACATGGTATAAACACTATAAATACATGGTATAAATAGTATAAATACATGGTATAAACAGCATCAATACATGGTATAAACAGAATAAATACATGGTATAAACAGTATCAATACATGGTATAAACAGAATAAATACATGGTATAAACAGTATAAATACATGGTAAAATGGTATAAATACATGGTATCAACAGTATCAATACATGGTAAAAACAGAATAAATACATGGTATAAACAGAATAAATACATGGTATAAATACATGGTATAAAACAGTATAAATACATGGTATAAACAGTATAAATACATGGTATAAACAGTATAAATACATGGTATAAACAGTATCAATACATGGTATAAACAGTATAAATACATGGTATAAACAGTATAAATACATGGTATAAACAGAATAAATACATGGTATAAACAGTATCAATACATGGTATAAACAGTATCAATACATGGTATAAACAGTATAAATACATGGTATAAACAGTATAAATACATGGTATAAACAGAATAAATACATGGTATAAACAGTATAAATACATGGTATAAACAGAATAAATACATGGTATAAACAGTATAAATACATGGTATAAACAGTATAAATACATGGTATAAACAGTATAAATACATGGTATAAACAGTATAAATACATGGTATAAACAGTATAAATACATGGTATAAACGGTATAAATACATGGTATCAACAGTATCAATACATGGTATAAACAGAATAAATACATGGTATAAACAGAATAAATACATGGTATAAACAGTATAAATACATGGTATAAACAGTATAAATACATGGTATAAACAGTATAAATACATGGTATAAACAGAATAAATACATGGTATAAACACTATAAATACATGGTATAAATAGTATAAATACATGGTATAAACAGCATCAATACATGGTATAAACAGAATAAATACATGGTATAAACAGTATCAATACATGGTATAAACAGAATAAATACATGGTATAAACAGTATCAATACATGGTATAAACAGTATAAATACATGGTATAAACAGTATAAATGCATGGTATAAACACTATAAATACATGGTATAAACAGTATAAATACATGGTATAAACAGTATAAATACATGGTATAAACAGTATAAATACATGGTATAAACAGTATCAATACATGGTATAAACAGTATAAATACATGGTATAAACAGTATAAATACATGGTATAAACAGAATAAATACATGGTATAAACAGTATAAATACATGGTATAAACAGTATAAATACATGGTATAAACAGTATCAATACATGGTATAAACAGTATAAATACATGGTATAAACAGTATAAATACATGGTATAAACAGAATAAATACATGGTATAAACACTATAAATACATGGTATAAATAGTATAAATACATGGTATAAACAGCATCAATACATGGTATAAACAGAATAAATACATGGTATAAACAGTATCAATACATGGTATAAACAGAATAAATACATGGTATAAACAGTATCAATACATGGTATAAACAGTATAAATACATGGTATAAACAGTATAAATGCATGGTATAAACACTATAAATACATGGTATAAACAGTATAAATACATGGTATAAACAGTATAAATACATGGTATAAACAGTATAAATACATGGTATAAACAGTATCAATACATGGTATAAACAGTATAAATACATGGTATAAACAGTATAAATACATGGTATAAACAGAATAAATACATGGTATAAACAGTATCAATACATGGTATAAACAGTATAAATACATGGTATAAACAGTATAAATGCATGGTATAAACACTATAAATACATGGTATAAACAGTATAAATACATGGTATAAACAGTATAAATACATGGTATAAACAGTATCAATACATGGTATAAACAGTATCAATACATGGTATAAACAGCATCAATACATGGTATAAACAGTATAAATACATGGTATAAACAGTATAAATAGATGGTATAAACAGCATCAATACATGGTATAAACAGAATAAATACATGGTATAAACAGAATAAATACATGGTATAAACAGTATAAATACATGGTATAAACAGAATAAATACATGGTATAAACAGTATCAATACATGGTATAAACAGTATCAATACATGGTATAAACAGTATAAATACATGGTATAAACAGTATAAATACATGGTATAAACAGTATAAATACATGGTATAAACAGTATAAATACATGGTATAAACGGTATAAATACATGGTATCAACAGTATCAATACATGGTATAAACAGAATAAATACATGGTATAAACAATAAATACATGGTATAAACAGTATAAATACATGGTATAAACAGTATAAATACATGGTATAAACAGTATAAATACATGGTATAAACAGTATCAATACATGGTATAAACAGTATCAATACATGGTATAAACAGCATCAATACATGGTATAAACAGTATAAATAGATGGTATAAACAGTATAAATAGATGGTATAAACAGCATCAATACATGGTATAAACAGTATAAATACATGGTATAAACAGTATAAATACATGGTATAAACAGTATAAATACATGGTATAAACAGAATAAATACATGGTATAAACACTATAAATACATGGTATAAACAGTATAAATACATGGTATAAACAGTATAAATACATGGTATAAACAGTATAAATACATGGTATAAACAGTATAAATACATGGTATAAACAGAATAAATACATGGTATAAACAGTATAAATACATGGTATAAACAGTATAAATACATGGTATAAACAGTATAAATACATGGTATAAACAGTATCAATACATGGTATAAACAGTATAAATACATGGTATAAACAGTATAAATACATGGTAAAACGGTATAAATACATGGTATCAACAGTATCAATACATGGTAAAAACAGAATAAATACATGGTATAAACAGAATAAATACATGGTATAAACAGTATAAATACATGGTATAAACAGTATAAATACATGGTATAAACAGTATAAATACATGGTATAAACAGTATAAATACATGGTATAAACAGTATAAATACATGGTATAAACAGTATCAATACATGGTATAAACAGTATAAATACATGGTATAAACAGTATAAATACATGGTATAAACAGTATAAATACATGGTATAAACAGTATAAATACATGGTATAAACAGTATCAATACATGGTATAAACAGTATAAATACATGGTATAAACAGTATAAATACATGGTATAAACGGTATAAATACATGGTATCAACAGTATCAATACATGGTATAAACAGAATAAATACATGGTATAAACAGAATAAATACATGGTATAAACAGTATAAATACATGGTATAAACAGTATAAATACATGGTATAAACAGTATAAATACATGGTATAAACAGTATAAATACATGGTATAAACAGTATCAATACATGGTATAAACAGTATCAATACATGGTATAAACAGCATCAATACATGGTATAAACAGTATAAATACATGGTATAAACAGTATAAATACATGGTATAAACAGTATAAATACATGGTATAAACAGTATAAATACATGGTATCAACAGTATCAATACATGGTATAAACAGAATAAATACATGGTATAAACACTATAAATACATGGTATAAATAGTATAAATACATGGTATAAACAGTATAAATACATGGAAAAACAGAATAAATACATGGTATAAACAGTATCAATACATGGTATAAACAGTATAAATACATGGTATAAACAGTATAAATACATGGTATAAACAGTATAAATACATGGTATAAACGGTATAAATACATGGTATCAACAGTATCAATACATGGTATAAACAGAATAAATACATGGTATAAACAGAATAAATACATGGTATAAACAGTATAAATACATGGTATAAACAGTATAAATACATGGTATAAACAGTATAAATACATGGTATAAACAGTATCAATACATGGTATAAACAGTATCAATACATGGTATAAACAGCATCAATACATGGTATAAACAGTATAAATAGATGGTATAAACAGTATAAATAGATGGTATTAACAGCATCAATACATGGTATAAACAGTATAAATACATGGTATAAACAGTATAAATACATGGTATAAACAGAATAAATACATGGTATAAACACTATAAATACATGGTATAAATAGTATAAATACATGGTATAAACAGCATCAATACATGGTATAAACAGAATAAATACATGGTATAAACAGTATCAATACATGGTATAAACAGAATAAATACATGGTATAAACAGTATCAATACATGGTATAAACAGTATAAATACATGGTATAAACAGTATAAATACATGGTATAAACACTATAAATACATGGTATAAACAGTATAAATACATGGTATAAACAGAATAAATACATGGTATAAACACTATAAATACATGGTATAAATAGTATAAATACATGGGATAAACAAATATTGTATAAGCAGCTAAAACCGTGCCCTGTGACTTGTGACTCATCCTGAATAGTTACACTATATCAGGTAGTAATAATAAAATAGTATGATGCATTGGAAGAGGAATGTTGCATCTATTACTAAAAGTGGATGTGTGTGTGTGTGTGTGTGTGTGTGTGTGTGTGTGTGTGTGTGTGTGTGTGTGTGTGTGTGTGTGTGTGTGTGTGTGTGTGTGTGTGTGTGTGTGTGTGTTTGCTTGTATTGACAGGAAAGGTAGGAACTCGACACTCTCATCCACGGATATTTGTTGTATTCCCATATTCTCACGAGTCCAATTTACATTCAGGAAAAGAACAATTATGGTTTACTATTTTGAAATTGCCATTCTTTCGTCTAAATTGTTTAAAATTCTGAAAATTATGTTAAAAAGACAATTTAACTTTCAGATCTCACCCAAGCAACGGCAGGTTAAAAGTGCCCCTGTTTGTAGAACCGAGTCACTGAAAACACACAAAACAGCGCATGCACGAAAGGCTCCATTCGTGTTCACACGTGTGTTTTTAAAATCCCACATTAATATAATAATGTAGAAAAATGATGGTGAACATTTTAAGCAGGGAGGGATCGAAATTAAGCTCGGAGCGATGAGGCATTCCAATTCTGGCTAAACAAAAAAACACGAGAGGAGGAAAAGGTGGTGGTGGTGTCAGTTTGTGCAGTTTGGTGGAGTGGTTTACTTTCACAGCACCACTTAGGACTGAAATTTCAATCGATATGAAGTCGGGTGGGAGAGTTTGGAAATCTCATGGATTGTGGAATCCCCATATGGAGGGTCCTGGAAGCCCCTAGATTCACGTCTGCCTATGTGGTTAAAGAAGAGGATCATCCAGTATGTGTGCAGCAAGCACCCAGTTGATGGTTTACACAACGACCTCAAACTGAGGACACAGGCCCCCAGTAAGAACTAATCTGAGTGACACTTCAGTGATCAGAAATTGCCCTCTATCAGCAGCTGCTCACCACAAACACCACATCCGCCACATTGGCCAGCACAATGTTCCACCAGCTGTCCATCCACTGCTTCCTCTAATCTACCCCAAATGCCCATCCCCTGGTTTTATGTATTTATAATTTCCCAGCATCCTCACTCTTCTTCCCTTCCCATTAAATCTGTGGTCTGATGCATCATTGTCAGGCAAGAAGGTTGATGATCATCCCCTCCGTCACATGTTGGGCCACCTTTTAACCAATTCCTGCAACATTCGTTGCAGATCTGTTTCCCAAGCCCTGTACAAGTGCCTGAAAGTCTGGATTTAAAGGAATTACTCAAGAGTCAAAGTCCTCCCAAGTTGGTTCACATATTACGTCCAACCTTCATTACGCTATACCACTCTCAAGATTTTAAGTGGTAAGCAGACACAAGATACAAACTGAGACACGAGGCATTGTTTTATAGCGCAGAAAGACACTGTATGTGTCTGTGTGTGCGTTGCCCTTTGTATCTGAAGAATACCATTGACCTGAAATATGCAAGCCACCTGGAGAACTTGTTTATGGTAAAAAAGCTCCTCCTGAGACAGCAGCCTCTGGGTAGCAAGCAGGGTCACCTGGTGCAAAGGAACCTCCAAGAGGACGAGATCACTTGCGACCTGCAGTCCAGGCAGGTAATTGCCATTTGTTCAAGGTTACCAGTGGACCTACTCTTCACGAAGGACACCGAGGGATCTTGAAGGTTCACTAACCCATGCTAACAGATGGGACACCCAGTTTAATGTCCATTCAAGGGATGACGACAACATCGATGTATCACACTGCTTGCAGAACACGAGGGTGAGTGTTTATAGCCAGGTCGAGATTCTAACCCAGGCTAGACAGTTTAAATACCATTGTGCATAGTCGTTAGCTCTCCTGCCAGCCTAGAATGACACTACTTGCAGACTGAGAGCTGAGACACAAGACACTCAACTTTAAAGGGTAGGAAAACACTAGGACTGAGATACTAGAGTTTAATACTAAAGCAGGACAGTGAGGTTACTTTCATGAAAATAAGATGATAATAATCCAAGCTTGGCAAACTAAGTGTCCACTATGATGCTGCACTCCCCCTCCCTCCCCAGCCAATGACAGAACAATATGGACAGTTGCCAAGAATGTGCTGGAAGTACTCTGTGTACGTTGGAGCGAGTAGGTGTTTTGAGCATGTGTGCTTTGACCTAGATCCTAAGCACACATGGGCTGACAGTAAATAATATGAAGAAATATTGAAATGATGGATAAACATTCAACACCACCGGTCTGTAGGGATGAGAGCAGTCAGTGACTTGCACAACAAATGTTGTGCGGTATTGTTTCGGGTGGAATGCCGTCTACGAATGCGATGCGTCATGGCGCACACTGGAGCAACAGAATCGTCTTTTGTTTGTATCTCCTTTCTTATTTCAGGTTGAATTACTCTGATGTTCTAAAGGAAACCAAACTGTATATTCAACACTCTTGCTGTGGTCGGTAGGAATACTGTAGTACTGTGATGTGGATTTGGCAAAATAGTCTTGACTTGTGCCTTTTAATATAGCTCGTGGATGTTTTGATCATCTCTTCGCAATGTCTCATCTTTTCATGCCAACTGCCCCACTCGGAATGCAGAGTGCAGACGTTTGATCAGTTCTTGCGTACGTTCGACACGTGGGGTTATTGAGATTCCTTCGACAGGTGAGGTTCAGCCAATGACACTCACAGCAGCGTAATCATCTCCAATTGGCATTCAATGTGATGGTAGCACACGATGGGAGGTTGCACAAAAGACGAAGATGGCACCAAAAATGGATCTGTCAGAAATCAGAAAACTTTTTTTATTACCTCCACCACCGGGGGTAGAAGGAGCTTATGTTTTCAACCCTGTTTGTCTGTTTGTTTGTTTGTGTGCAGGATATCTCAAAAAGTTGTGGACGGATACGGATGAAACTTGGTGGGCAGATTAGATGTGTGACAAGGAAGAACTGATTAGATTTTGGTGAAGATCTGAATCCACTTCAGGATGTGGTAATTATTTAATTTACAAATGATTCTTCACCATTGAGAGATAAGGCCAAGAACGATATCGAGCAAGATATCTCAACAAGCTCTAATGAGCTAAGATCCTCGTCCTCTTAATGATGACGTCAAAAAAACGAATATTACGTCATTGTGATGTATCAGGTTTATGATAAATTATCTGTGCTAATGCCCGGCTTGATTCCCGCAAACAAAATTCAAACAGCTTGCCTAGTTTCGGAGATAATGGCAAAGGCGATTTCCATTAGCGACGATATTATGACGTCAACTCTTTTTCTAGGAAGAATTTCCAAAATCGGAGATAGTTACTGCCTGCGCGTGGGCTTTCTGCATATACATGGCAAGTTTCACGAAGATCCGATGAAAACTCTGGGTTGTGAAACAAAAAATGTCAAAAAATAGGAATGACGTCATAAAAATTGATATGACGTCATAATGATGTATCATATGTGCGGTAATTCATCTCTGCTAATGTCCCGTTCGATTCCCTCAAACAGAATTCAAAAAGCTTGCCCAGTTTCAGAGATAATTTTTTAGGCGATTTCCATTAGCGGAGATATTTTGACGTCATAACCTTTTTTTCTCGGAGGAATTTTTAAAATCGGCGATGGTCACTGTCTTCGCAGGTATTTTTACATATATACGACAAGTTTCAGGAAGTTTCGATGAAAACTGTAGGATATGAAACAAAAAAGTCCACAAGAAGAAGATTAAGAACAACAACGTGAGTAAGACTTGGAGATCCTCCACGAGGATCTAAATTTGTATTGGGCCCGATATGTTCTTGTGGATCAGGCATTGTGTGGCGGAGGTATGCGCTCTACCGAGTACCCTTCTTGTTTATTACTTACGAAATCTTTAGATTTCGTAAGTATATTGATGACTTCCGTCCTCTGTTTGTGTGTTTGTTTGTTTGTTTGTGTGTGTGTTTGTGTGTTTGTTTGTAGGCATGATAACTCGAGAATGGAAGAAGCTACCAACGTCAAATTTGACCACGTGATTCAGGAGGGTGATGGCTAGCGCTGATTAGATTTTGGTCAAAATCGGTCAAAGGTCAAGGACACAGTGAGGTCAAACATTCGATTTTTGATGGTTTGGTACAGAATCATCGTAGAAACTTCTGGTTTGCGTCGCTACCTTCTCCAGAGATAGCTTTTATTGGACAAGGTCAGAGGTCAAGTTGACGATTTCGTAAGTCCCAGTCTATGACTGCTTGTTTATTTATTTATTTTCTGGATCAATCACAAAATATTTGCACAGAACTATTTTGGATGCTTGGATTTTTCTTAAAAGTTTTTCATTTGCTTTTACTTCCATCGACTTGAAAACTTTGTTTCTCTTATTGTCTCGTGCTCAGTGACCAGAAAATTCCACAAAATACTTCTCATCAAGCTGTAGGTAAGGTAGAGTTTCTGGAACTCCTGGGTCTCATTATCTGCTATAACCTTCTTTCTTCTCTCGCTACAAGAGCGAGGCTCATGGAAGAGCAAAGTTGAATGGATAGTTTGGAAACAAGTGTGTATACAACAAGCAATGGAACAAATGAACAGGAAAGGCAGGGAGAGAGAGAGAGAGAGAGAGAGAGAGAGAGAGAGAGAGAGAGAGAGAGAGAGAGAGAGAGAGAGAGAGAGAGAGAGAGAGAGAGAGAGAGAGAGAGAGAGAGAGATTAGTTAGGGTTAATAGAGTTAATAACGCACACATGAGGTGGTAGTGCACTGCCTGCTTGCAGTCCTGGAGGGAAGAGAGGGAAAGAACAGCTTCTGGAAAGCAGTTCCATAGCTGAGAGAACCGAGGAACAAAAGGGTTGAGGTGTGAAATCAACCTGTATTTTGGAAACCTAACCAGGAGGGGATGACTGGAAGAACAATTGTGCATTCTGGAGTTGCTGGGGAGGGTTGGAGGAGTGAGAGAGAGCAGATGGAGCTTCTTCTTTCATATGAAGCACAGAGCTGCGGGGTAGAATCATTGGCTGAAGCCACGGCTGTGCCGCTGATGCAATTCCCTCTGTAGGTCAAAGCAGGATTTTGGAATTTTTTCAGGGTGCTGGCAATAGCTCACTTGCTCTTCACGAAGGACACCGTGGGATCTTTAACATCCACCAACTAATGCCGGTAGATGAGGCACCCAGTGTTTAATGACCAACTTCAGGGATGACATACACATTGAGAATCACCCTGCCTATAAAACACCAGGATGACAGCTTTTTTTTATAGTTGGGCCGAGATTCAAACCAAGTGAGTCAGGTCGGAGGTGATATATGCATAGCTGGAGGCCATCTTACTAGCCGAGAGAGAGAGAGAGAGAGAGAGAGAGAGAGAGAGAGAGAGAGAGAGAGAGAGAGAGAGAGAGAGAGAGAGAGAGAGAGAGAGAGAGAGAGAGAGAGAGAGAGAGAGAGAGAGAGAGAGAGAGAGAGAGAGAGAGAGAGAGAGAGAGAGAGAGAGAGAGAGAGAGAGAGAGAGAGAGAGAGAGAGAGAGAGAGACAGACAGACAGACAGACAGACAGACAGAGATAGATATCAGATAAGAGTGTAAAAAACAGGGACCACTGACCTGTCTGCAATGTGAAAGCAACAGACCTTGTGCTTTAGCCTCGTTGCAGGAAATTCCCAAGATGTTGAGAGCTGGAGGACAGAGTCCATAAGACAGAGGAGTGATGCCGGGATGCTGCCTCCCAAGGTCAGTTGCCACCTTGGAATGATCTGCCGACACAACTTCTTCATTGGCAGTTCTCAGTGGTGTACATAGCCTTCATACAATATACCATGGAATATGTCTCTCCAGTTTGGGGTGGTGCATCTGCTTTCTCTTGCCCCCTTATAGCCAATGAAATCTCAGGTGCTCTGAGTTATTGGCATCTCTTAACAGGAGGCTGGATCTGAGTCTGGTGTTTGTTCTCACGACAGGTCGGCTTGCAGTTCTTTTCCACCTCACACCTGGTCTTTCACTCTACCTGCCTTCCCGAAACTCATCCACAACCTCTCCAGCTTACATCTATTCTTCCAGAATCCCATACCTTGTTACTCTCTCAAATTATCAGCTTTGTGTTCCTCACTACTCCTTCCTATCCCTTTTATCCAGGTTGTACAACTGACCTCTAGTCTTCCAAGAATGCTGTCTACAGTCTCTTTACACTCTCTCCAAATACTAATCCCAAACCTTTCTGCCCTTGATAACCCCCTGCTCTGCACATCCCTTTCCTTCTGCAAATGACCCTCACACACTGAGTTGCAGCACCCTCCACAATTTCAGTTTGTTGACCTTTTGCCATCTCTCATCAGCTGCTTCATGAGCCTCAGCATCTTTCATAAAATGAATAGTCAGTTTGTTAAAAAAAACAAATGTTCACCAATGTTTTTTGTGAAATGTCATGTTAACATTTCGTTCCAAACCGAGGATCGTGATCCAATCCACTCACGGCTCATGATGCTGGGATCCCAGGCTCAAATCCCATATAGGATAAAGTCTTAATCCACTCACGGCTCATGATGCTGGGATCCCAGGCTCAAATCCCATATAGGATAAAGTCTTTATTTCTAGTTGTCCTACGAATGTCCTGAACAAATAGATCTTCATTGGCATTATTTATTTATTTATTTATTTATTAACATCGATGGCCTTTATCCAATGAGCCGATGTGGTGGCACATTGTCACCTCACATCTTTGTCGCACATATAGTTTCTGTACAAGCTCCTCCAGAGACCAAATAGACCTCGCTAGATGAGCTACCTGAGCAGCAGTTGTTTGGGCCGAGAGAGAGAGAGAGAGTTAGAGAGTTAGAGAGTTAGAGAGTTAGAGAGTTAGAGAGTTAGAGAGTTAGAGAGTTAGAGAGTTAGAGAGTTAGAGAGTTAGAGAGTTAGAGAGTTAGAGAGTTAGAGAGTTAGAGAGTTAGAGAGTTAGAGAGTTAGAGAGTTAGAGAGTTAGAGAGTTAGAGAGTTAGAGAGTTAGAGAGTTAGAGAGTTAGAGAGAGAGAGAGAGAGAGAGAGAGAGAGAGAGTTAGAGAGAGAGAGAGAGAGAGATAGAGAGAGAGAGTGAAAAAAAGAGAGAGAGAGAGAGAAAGAGAGAGAGAGAGAGAGAGAGAGAGAGAGAGAGAGAGAGAGAGAGAGAGAGAGAGAGAGAGAGAGAGAGAGAGAGAGAGAGCAATTTGTGAATCCCTTTGGCACGTGCATAAGATGGGACTATAAAGGTGAAACAAGATCAAGTTGTTGGCAAGATCCACGCAGTCATTAGCTGAGATTCCTCGATAAAAACTTGCTACCTAATAATAATTATTATGAGTCCAACATTTACATTTTGCATGATGAGGGCAACTTTACACACTTTAGCATCCCATATGTTACCATGACATCCAATGTTTCCCCTTGATAAGACAAGGGAAACTTCTGACAAAGTAACCCCGTTAGGAAGATGGTCTTTTGTGCGCAAATATTGTTCAAGTTTATTTATGTTTGCAGCAATGTTGATACTGCAAAAGGATAAGACTAATTATACCTTAGATCAGGCCCAGCAGGTGGAATGAACAAAAAAATCTTGATGGAACACAGCTTGATGAGCATTACAAAGAAGATCTTATCTGCCATTATAAACCAAATAAAAATGACACCTCATCGCTGGGACATCCTAAATAAGATTGAGTGTTTAGTTCAAGTTATTGGCTCCAAATCGGAGCCAACAAAAGCTTTCGCCTTCGGACTTGCCAGCTGCCGAGACCATTTTGCTGTTTATCTATCAATTTCATTTTTGGTCCAAATAAACATACTTGCATGGGCTGGTTGTAAGAGTGGTGTCTCAGCTGGTTGAACGATGCAAAGTAAAACAAATTTTGTTTTTATAAGACTATTCAAACAAATTCTTGTCTGCCTCCACGAGTCTTAGCTTTTAGCCTGTACTCTTTCATTTCCCTTCTAAGGCTGGAGATTATCCGAGAGCGATGTGCACTCGGCTCCGAGTTGTCTAGCCTGGGTTTGAATGCAGATCTAGTTACGAACTGGCATCCTTGTGCGCACACGGGGTGAGGTCTCTCGGATAGATGTGAAACTGGGGATCCAGTCTGCTGGCTTTCATTGGTGGACGTTAGAGATCACATGGTGTCTTTCATGAAGAGCACGTGAGTTGTTGCTGGCACCATCAACATATCACAAATTCTTGTTCTAACATACAGAGGGCACTTTATCAGTGGCATATCTGTACTCCCAGTAATTATGTAATTAGTAATTGTGGGCTGGACATGAGTGGATTAATGGATTTCCTTCCTCTTCTTCTTGCGGAATTACTTCCCTGTGTTCATACAATCACAAATGGTTTGGCTCTGGGTATGTAAATATAATCACACATGGTATGGATCTGTGGATGAAAGTTTTGAAAGCAAGTTAGCTGAAATGCCCTGAATGGAAATTCGTAAGTCAAAATGTCTTCATCTGAAATGTCCGTGGCCGAAATGTGCATGACCGAAACGTCCGTGGCTGAAACGTCTGTGGCCGAAATGTCAGGTCAGGTCAGGTATGGGAGCATGCGCCAGAGCAGCGCGTCGCTGCATCCACTTTCCGCTGGTACTCCAGGGGCCTCCGTCTGGCCATCCCCCAGGCAGATGCCAGGCCCATCCCCATCTCCTTGAGATGCTGGTCAACCTGCTGCAACTATGAGGCACATGGTCGGCCCATTGGCCTCCTCCACTCAGGAGACTCCCTCGCTGAGAGAATCTGGTGAGCAGGATCAGCGTCAGGAAAACGAGCCACATGTCCATACAGCCGCAGCTGATGCTCACAGACCATGCAGGTAACAAATCTCATCCGAGTCTCTCTCAGCAACCGCTCGTTGGACACAAAGTCCGACCAGCGATAGCCAAGGATTCTCCGAAGAGAACTCGTACCAAAGGAATTAAGTCTCTATCTCAGATCCTTGGCCAGAGTCCAAGTCTCGCATCCATAGAGCAAGACTGCAAGCACCAAGGACCTGATGACTCAGACTTTCGTCCTCCCGCACAGGTATCGGTGGCATCACACCCCATGATCCAGTGAATCCATGACTCCCCAGGCCCGACCCAGACATCTATTGACCTCTGACTCGCAGCCAGCAGAGACATGAATATCACTGCCAAGGTAAGTGAATCTCTCCACGACCTCAACATCCTCACCACAAACAGGCACAGACAGGACAGCACCATCCAATATGTCACCGAAAGCCTGGATCTTAGTTTTGACCCAGGAAACCCATAATCCCAACGGCTCCGACTCCTCATTCAGCAGCTCGAGGGGCCCCGAAAGGATATCCAAAGTCTCTGAAAAGATGACCGCATCATCTGCGAAATCAAGGTCAGAGATTTTTACATTCCCAAATGATGCACCGCAGCTTGAACTCTCCGACATCCTCCCGAGAATCCAGTCCATACAAGTGGTGGGAAGTGTGGGGGCCAGTACACACCCCAGACGAACTCCAGTAACAACTGGAAATAAGTCAGAGATGGTATCACCACATCTCACAGCACTCTCGGTACCAGAGTAGAGTTCAGACATCAGATCAATCAGTTTTGGTGGCACCCCACGAAGACCAAGAATCCTCCAGAGGACATCCCGATTCACTGAATCGAACGCTTTACAGAGATCAACATATGCTGCAAGCAGACCCTGCTGAAACTCTCGTCTGCGTTCGGTGAGGACACGAAGAGCAAGGATACAGTCAATCGTTGACCTCTTTGGTGTAAAGCCTGACTTCTCTGGATGCTGGTGCTCAAGCAGATGGTGGCGAACCCTATCGAGAATTATCTGATCAAAGACCTTGCCCGGCACTGAGAGCAGCGTCACCCCTCAATAGTTGTTGCAGTCTTGGCGATCACCCTTCCCTTTCCAGAGAGGGACAACAAGGCCCCTCTTCCAGTCAGTTTGGATGATGCCTGTGTTCCAGGCAGAGCACAGAAATGCATACAACGACACGAGTGCAGCATTTCCACCAGCCTTGAGAAGTTCAGCATGGATGCCACAGATCCCTGGAGCTTTACCCCATTTCAACCGATTCACTGCAGCCTGTTTTTCCACAAGCGAAGGTGGACCACAGTTGATTGGATGGTCAGCAACAGGGATTGTAACCCCCTGACGTCCAACTCTACAGCTGGTGGATCAGCCTGGTACAACCGCTCAAAGTAACCGGCCCAGTGGGCCTTCACTTCAGACTCCTCTGTTAAGACCCTCCCACTCTCTGCTCTAACTGCAGTGCTCCGAGGGATGGGCTTGGATGAACGCTATGCGCCAATTCCCCTGTAAGCGGGACGAGAATCACTTGACCACAGGTGGTGCTCTACCCCCTCACAGATTCCACGCACATAGGCCTCCTTGTCCACCCTTAGCGCACGTACAGTTTTACGCCTCAGTTCCCTGAACAGCTCAGCTCTGCAATTCAGCCTGGCCCTGCGGCTCTGGTCAATGATTTCCAGTGTCCCTTGAGAGACAAAATTCTTCGTTGCACGACGGTGAGTTCCAAGACATCTGTTGGCAACATCAAGGACGGTGGTCTTGAAGGTACTTCACAACTCTTCAGGACCTCCCAAAGCAGCCAGACTCCCCAAATCTCGACTCAGCTTGTTCGCAAACTCCGCATCGACCCTCTGATCCATGAGCTTGCCAACATCCAGCAGAGGCTGGGATGGTACCATTCTCCTGGATTTAAGGTGCAACTTCAGAGTAGCTACAACAAGCCGGTGGTCAGTATTGAGGAACTGAGCACTCCAGTAGACCCTGCAGTTCTGGATCATCCTCCAGCGACCATCAATGAGGACATGGTCAATCTCCTTTGCCACACCGCCAGCGTTGGAATACCAAGTCCAGCGATGAGCTTGTGGGCACTAAAACCATGAACCGGCCACCCTAAGTCCATGACTTCTTGCAAAGTCAAGGAACTTTGTGCTATTCTGGTTTATAGTTTCTGACCCATGGGGACCAACACACATCTCATAACCCTCCCTATCAGTTCCAGTCGATGCATTGAAATCCCCCAAGACGAGAAGTGTATCTCCTCTGGGGCACTGATCAACCACAGACTCGAGTGTGGCATAGAATGCATCCTTCACGGTGAGGTCACTCGCCTCAGTCAGAGCAGAGACAGAGAACAGGGAAATGACACCTCAGGAGTGGCGAATCCTAAGTCTCATAATACGCTCGTTGACCGGTGTTTCGTCAATTATCATTGGGGTCAACTTATTGGACACAGCTACAACAACTCCTTGGGAATGGTAACTATCAGAGCGACCAGACCAAGAGTAGGTGTAACCACCCACCATGATCTCGCTGCAATCCGGTCTCTGAACCTCAGAGGGTGCTGCAATACCGATGTCCAAATGCTTGAGCTCAGATGATAACAGAGACAGGTGATCATCCTCTCTTTGGGATAGGACATTCCAGGCACCCACCCGAAGGGACCGCCTCAGGATAACCCAAGGAGACCGCCGTCTGGTAGACGACACCTCAGCACCACTCCGACACACTCTCCCGTGATCTGACCCGGGAATATTACCCTGTGGTTTCCCTCCTACCATCAAAGATTGGGGGTCCCGGAGGCTTTGCCCCAATCCCATCATCCGGTGAGCTGCCCTGTGAAGGGAAGCTGCAAAGGAGGTACTCCCACGGAGTGGGTTTTCAGATTTCTTTGCGTTTTTGTGTTTTGCGGAATGAAGGGTTTTACGGTGGCCGGAGTGCAAATCCTGCCACCAACCTCCTAACAAAAAGTAACCCAACTGCAGGAGGATGTCCGCAGACACAGTTGGACACTAGATATGGATGGCCGTTGGCTCACAAGGAGCTCCTCCCCTCCTCCGCCGAAATGTCCGTCGTTGTAACGCCCGTGGCTGTAACATCTGTGGCTGAAACGCCGGTGGCTGAAACGCCCGTGGTTGAAACGACCATGGCTGAAACACCCGTGGATGAAACTTGCATGGCTGAAACATCCATGGCTGAAAAATCCGTGGCTGAAACACCCGTGGCTGAAATGTAGGTGGCCGAAACAACCGTGGCTGAAAAGTACGTGGCCGAAACAACCATGGTTGAAACGCTGGTTGCTGAAACTGTCCGTCGTTGAAACGCCCGTGGCTGAAACATCTGTGGCTGAAACGCCGGTGGCCAAAACGGCTGTGGTTGAAACATCTGTGGCTGACACGCCCGTGGCTGAAATGTCCGTGGCTGAAACGTCCGTGGCTGAAATGTCCGTGGCTGAAATGTCCGCGGCTGAAATGTCCGTGACTGAAATGTCTGTGGCTGAAACGCTGGTGGCTGAAACGTCCATGGCTGAAACGTTCGAGGCTGAAATGACCGTGGTTGAAACGCCTGTGGTTGAAACACCCGTGGCTGATATGTCTTTGGCTGAAACGTCCGTGGCTGAAACGACCGTGGTTGAAACGACCGTGGCCGATATGACCGTGGTTGAAATGCCAGTGGCTGAAAGACCCGTAGCTGAAACACCCGTGGCTGAAACATCTGTGGCTGAAACATCTTTGGCTGAAACATCTGTGGCTAAAACGCCCGTGGCTGAAACGCCCGTGGTTGAAGTGACCGTAGTTGACACGTCCGTGGTTGAAACACCCATGGCTGAAACGTCCGTGGCTGAAACGTCCGTGGCTGAAACGTCCGTGGCTGAAACGTCCATGGCTGAAACGTCCGTGGCTGAAATGCCCGTGGTTGAAACGTCAGTGGCTGAAACATCCGTGGTTGAAACCTCCATGGCCAAAACGTCCACGGCCGAAACGCCCATGGCCAAAACGTCCGTGGTTTTTAAGCCCGTGGCTGAAACACCCGTGGATGAAACTTCCATGGCTGAAACATCCATGGCTGAAACATCCGTGGCTGAAACACCCGTGGCTGAAATGTACGTGGCCGAAACAACCGTGACTGAAAAGTACGTGGCCGAAACAACCGTGGTTGAAATGCCGGTGGCTGAAACACCCGTGGTTGAAACGCTGGTTGCTGAAACGTCCGTCGTTGAAACGCCCGTGGCTGAAACATCCGTGGCTGAAACGCCGGTGGCCAAAACGTCCGTGGTTGAAACGTCCGTGGTTGAAATGCCCGTGGTTGAAACGCCTGTGACAGAAACGTTCATGGTTGAAACGCCCGTGGCTGAAACGTTCGTGTTTGAAACGCCCGTGGTTGAAACACCCGTGGATGAAACTTCCATGGCTGAAACATCCATGGCTGAAACATCCGTGGCTGAAACACCCGTGTCTGAAATGTATGTAACCGAAACAACCGTGGTTGAAATGCCGGTGGCTGAAACACCCGTGGTTGAAACGCTGGTTGCTGAAACGTCCGTCGTTGAAACGTCCATGGTTGCAACGTCCGTGGTTGAAACGCCCATGGCTGAAACTTCCATGGGTGAAACATCCATGGCTGGAACATCCGTGGCTGAAACACCCGTGGCTGAAATGTACGTGGCCGAAACAACCGTGGTTGAAATTCCGGTGGCTGAAACACCCATGTTTGAAACGCCGGTCACTGAAACGTCCGTCGTTGAAATGCCTGTGGCTGTAACACCCTTGGATGAAACATCCAGGGCTGAAACATCCGTGGCTGAAATGGCAGTGGTTGAAACATCCGTGGCTGAAACGCCCCTGGCTGAAACGCACGAGGCCGAAACAACTGTGGTAGAAATGCTGGTGGCTGAAACGTTGCTGGCTGAAATGCCCGTGGCTGAAACGCCTGTGGCTGAAACACCCGTGGCTGACATGTCTTTGGCTGATATGTCAGTGGCTGAAACAACCGTGGTTGAAACGATCGTGGTGGAAATGCCCGGGGTTGAAACTCCCGTGGCTGAAACATCCGTGGCTGAAATGGCTGTGGTTGAAACATCTGTGGCTGAAACGCCCGTGGCTGAAACGTACTTGGCCTAAACAACCGTGGTCGAAACGCTGGTGGCTGAAATACCCGTGGCTGAAACAACCGTGGCTGAAACGTCCGTGGCTGAAATGTCCGTGGCTGAAACGTCCGTGGCTGAAACGTCCGAGGCTGAAATGACCGTGGTTGAAACGCCTGTGGTTGAAACACCCGTGGCTGATATGTCTTTGGCTGAAACGTCCGTGGCTGAAATGACTGTGGTTGAAACGACCGTGGTTGAAACGCCCGGGGTTGAAACACCCATGGCTGAAACATCCGTCGCTGAAATGTCCGTGGCTGAAACATCCGTGGCTGAAATGTCCGTGGCTGAAACGTCCGTGGCTGAAATGCCCGTGGTTGAAACGTCAGTGGCTGAAACATCTGTGGTTGAAACCTCCATGGCCAAAACGTCCACGGCCGAAACGCCCATGGCCGAAACGTCCGTGGTTTTAACGCCCGTGGCTGAAACACCCGTGGATTAAACGTCCATGGCTGAAACATCCATGGCTGAAATGTACGTGGCCGAAACAACCGTGGCTTAAATGTAAGTGGCCGAAACAACCGTGGTTCAAATGCCCGTGGCTGAAACACCCGTGGTTGAGACGTCCGAGGTTGCAACGTCCGTGGTTGAAACGTCCGTGGTTGAAAAGCCCGTGGTTGAAACGCCCGTGGCTGAAACACCCGTGGAAGAAACTTCCATGGCTGAAACATCCGTGGCTGAAACACCCGTGGCTGAAACACCCGTGGCTGAAATGTACGTGGCCGAAACAACCGTGGTTGAAATTCCGGTGGCTGAAACACCCATGTTTGAAATGCCGGTCACTGAAACGTCCGTCGTTGAAACGTCCGTGGTTGAAACATCCGTGGTTGCAACGTCCGTGGTTGAAACGCCCATGACTGAAACGCCTGTGGCTGTAACACCCGTGGATGAAACATCCATGGCTGAAAAATCCATGGCTGAAACATCCGTGGCTGAAACGGCGGTGGTTGAAACATCCGTGGCTGAAACGCCCTTGGCTGAAACGAAAGAGGCCGAAACAACTGTGGTCGAAATGCTGGTGGCTGAAACGTTCCTGGCTGAAATGCCCGTGGCTGAAACGCCTGTGGCTGAAACACCCGTGGCTGATATGTCTTTGGCTGAAACATCCATGGCTGAAACGACCGTGGTTGAAACGACCGTGGTTGAAACGCCCTGGGTTGAAACTCCCGTGGCTGAAACACCCCTGGCTGAAACGCCCATGGCTGAAACGTCCGTGGCCGATACGACCGTGGTTGAAACGCCGGTGGCTGAAACACCCGTGGCTGAAACATCCGTGGCTGAAACGTCCCTGGCTGAAACGCCCTTGGCTGAAACACCCATGGCTGAAACATCCGTGGCTGAAACGTCCGTGGCTGAAACGCCCGTGGCTGAAACGCCCGTGGCTGAAACGCCCGTGGCTGAAACGCCCGTGGCTGAAACGCCCATGGTTGAAACACCCGTGGCTGAAACGTCCGTGGCTGAAACGTCCGTGGCTGAAACGTCCGTGGCTGAAACGTCCGTGGCTGAAACGTCCGTGGCTGAAACGTCCGTGGTTGAAACGTCCGTGGCTGAAACGCCCGTAGTTGAAACCTCCGTGGTTGAAACACCCATGGCTGAAACATCCGTGGCTGAAACGTCCGTGGCTGAAACGCCCGTGGCTGAAACGCCCGTGGCTGAAACGCCCGTGGCTGAAACGCCCGTGGTTGAAACACCCGTGGCTGAAACTCCCCTGGCTGAAACACCCCTGGCTGAAACATCCATGGCTGAAACGCCGGTGGCTGAAACACCCGTGGCTGAAACATCCGTGGCTGAAACATCCGTGGCTGAAACGCCCGTGGTTGAAACCTCCGTGGTTGAAACTCCCATGGCTGAAACATCCGTGGCTGAAATGTCTGTGGTTGAAACATCCGTGGCTGAAACGCCCTTGGCTGAAACGTAAGAGGCCGAAACAACTGTGGTAGAGATGCTGGTGGCTGAAACGTTCCTGGCTGAAACGCCCGTGGTTGAAACGCCTGTGGCTGAAACATCCGTGGCTGAAACGGCGGTGGTTGAAACATCCGTGGCTGAAACATCCATGGCTGAAACACCAGTGGCTGAAACACCAGTGGCTGAAACGTCCGTGGCTGAAACGTCCGAGGCTGAAATGACCGTGGTTGAAACACCTGTGGTTGAAACACCCGTGGCTGATATGTCTTTGGCTGAAACGTCCGTGGCTGAAACGACCATGGTTGAAACGACCATGGTTGAAACGACCGTGGTTGAAACGCCCGGGGTTGAAACACCCATTGCTGAAACATCCGTGGCTTGAATGTCCGTGGCTGAAATGTCCGTGGCTGAAACGTCCGTGGCTGAAATGCCCGTGGTTGAAACGTCAGTGGCTGAAACATCTGTGGTTGAAACCTCCATGGCCAAACCGTCCACGGCCGAAACGCCCATGGCCGAAACGTCCGTGGTTTTAACGCCCGTGGCTGAAACACCCGTGGATTAAACGTCCATGGCTGAAACATCCATGGCTGAAATGTACGTGGCCGAAACAACCGTGGCTGAAATGTAAGTGGCCGAAACAACCGTAGTTCAAATGCCCGTGGCTGAAACACCCGTGGTTTAAACGCTGGTTGCTGAAACGTCCGTGGCTGAAATGCCGGTAGCCAAAACGCCCGTGGATGAAACGTCCGAGGTTGCAACGTCCGTGGTTGTAACGTCCGTGGTTGAAAAGCCCGTGGTTGAAACGCCCGTGGCTGAAACGCCCGTGGTTGAAACACCCGTGGAAGAAACTTCCATGGCTGAAACATCCGTGGCTGAAACACCCGTGGCCGAAATGTACGTGGCCGAAACAACCGTGGTTGAAATTCCGGTGGCTGAAACACCCATGTTTGAAACGCCGGTCACTGAAACGTCCGTCGTTGAAACGTCCGTGGTTGAAACATCCGTGGTTGCAACGTCCGTGGTTGAAACGCCCATGACTGAAACACCCGTGGATGAAACTTCCATGGGTGAAACATCCATGGCTGGAACATCCGTGGCTGAAACACCCGTGGCTGAAATGGACGTGGCCGAAACAACCGTGGTTGAAATTCCGGTGGCTGAAACACCCATGTTTGAAACACCGGTCGCTGAAACGTCCGTCGTTGAAACGCCTGTGGCTGTAACACCCGTGGATGAAACATCCATGGCTGAAAAATCCATGGCTGAAACATCCGTGGCTGAAACGGCGGTGGATGAAACATCCGTGGCTGAAACGCCCTTGGCTGAAACGTAAGAGGCCGAAACAACTGTGGTAGAAATGCTGGTGGCTGAAACGTTCCTGGCTGAAACGCCCGTGGCTGAAACGCCTGTGGCTGAAACACCCGTGGCTGATATGTCTTTGGCTGAAACGTCCGTGGCTGAAACGACCGTGGTTGAAACGCCCTGGGTTGAAACTCCCGTGGCTGAAACACCCCTGGCTGAAACGCCCATGGCTGAAACGTCCGTGACCGATACGACCGTGGTTGAAACGCTGGTGGCTGAAACACCCATGGCTGAAACATCCGTGGCTGAAACATCCGTGGCTGAAACGCTGGTGGCTGAAACGTCCCTGGCTGAAACGCCCTTGGCTGAAACACCCATGGCTGAAACATCCGTGGCTGAAACGCCCGTGGCTGAAACGCCCGTGGCTGAAACGCCCGTGTCTGAAACGCCCGTGGCTGAAACGCCCGTGGCTGAAACGCCCGTGGCTGAAACGTCCATGGTTGAAACACCCGTGGATGAAACGTCCGTGGCTGTAACGTCCGTGGCTGAAACGTCCGTGGCTGAAACGTCCGTGGCTGAAACGTCCGTGGCTGAAACGCCCGTGGTTGAAACATCCGTGGTTGAAACGTCAGTGGCTGAAACGTCCGTGGTTGAAACTCCCCTGGCTGAAACACCCCTGGCTGAAACATCCATGGCTGAAACATCCATGGCTGAAACGCCGGTGGCTGAAACGCCCGTGGTTGAAACATCCGTGGTTGAAACGTCAATGGCTGAAACGTCAGTGGCTGAAACGTCCGTGGTTGAAACATCCGTGGTTGAAACGTCAGTGGCTGAAACGTCAGTGGCTGTAACGTCCGTGGCTGAAACGTCCGTGGCTGAAACGTCCGTGGCTGAAACGTCCGTGGCTGAAACGCCCGTGGTTGAAACATCCGTGGTTGAAACGTCAGTGGCTGAAACGTCCGTGGTTGAAACTCCCCTGGCTGAAACACCCCTGGCTGAAACATCCATGGCTGAAACATCCATGGCTGAAACGCCGGTGGCTGAAACGCCCGTGGTTGAAACATCCGTGGTTGAAACGTCAATGGCTGAAACGTCATTGGCTGAAACGTCCGTGGCTGAAACGCCCGTGGTTGAAACATCCGTGGTTGAAACGTCAGTGGCTGAAACGTCAGTGGCTGAAACGTCCGTGGTTGAAACTCCCCTGGCTGAAACACCCCTGGCTGAAACATCCATGGCTGAAACGCCGGTGGCTGAAACACCCGTGGCTGAAACGTCCGTGTCTGAAACGTCCGTGGCTGAAACGACCATGGTTGAAACGACCGTGGTTGAAACGCCCGGGGTTGAAACACTCATTGCTGAAACATCCGTGGCTGAAATGTCCGTGGCTGAAACGTCCGTGGCTGAAATGTCCGTGGCTGAAACGTCCGTCGCTGAAATGCCCGTGGTTGAAACGTCAGTGGCTGAAACATCTGTGGTTGAAACCTCCATGGCCAAAACGTCCACGGCCGAAACGCCCATGGCCGAAACGTCCGTGGTTTTAACGACCGTGGCTGAAACAAACGTGGATTAAACGTCCATGGCTGAAACATCCATGGCTGAAATGTACGTGGCCGAAACAACCGTGGCATAAATGTAAGTGGCCGAAACAACCGTGGTTCAAATGCCCGTGGCTGAAACACCCGTGGTTTAAACGCTGGTTGCTGAAACGTCCGTGGCTGAAAGGCCGGTGGCCAAAACGCCCGTGGTTGAAAAGTCCGAGGTTGCAACGTCCGTGGTTGAAACGTCCGTGGTTGAAAAGCCCGTGGTTGAAACGCCCGTGGCTGAAACGCCCGTGGTTGAAACACCCGTGGAAGAAACTTCCATGGCTGAAACATCCGTGGCTTAAACACCCGTGGCTGAAATGTACGTGGCCGAAACAACCGTGGTTGAAATTCCGTTGGCTGAAACACCCATGTTTGAAACGCTGGTCACTGAAACGTCAGTAGTTGAAACGTCCGTGGTTGAAACGTCCATGGTTGCAACGTCTGTGGTTGAAACGCCCATGACTGAAACACCCGTGGATGAAACTTCCATGAGTGAAACATCCATGGCTGGAACATCCGTGGCTGAAACACCCGTGGCTGAAATGTACGTGGCCGAAACAACCGTGGTTGAAATTCTGGTGGCTGAAACACCCATGTTTGAAATGCCGGTCGCTGAAACGTCCGTCATTGAAACGCCTGTGGCTGTAACACCCGTGGATGAAACATCCATGGCAGAAAAATCCATGGCTGAAACATCCGTGGCTGAAACGGCGGTGGTTGAAACATCCGTGGCTGAAACGCCCTTGGCTGAAACGTAAGAGGCCGAAACAACTGTGGTAGAAATGCTGGTGGCTGAAACGTTCCTGGCTGAAACGCCCGTGGCTGAAACGCCTGTGGCTGAAACACCCGTGGCTGATATGTCTTTGGCTGAAACGTCCGTGGCTGAAACGACCGTGGCTGAAACGACCGTGGTTGAAACGCCCTCGGTTGAAACTCCCGTGGCTGAAACACCCCTGGCTGAAACGCCCATGGCTGAAACATCCGTGGCCGATACGACCGTGGTTGAAACGCCGGTGGCTGAAACTCCCGTGGCTGAAACATCCGTGGCTGAAACGTCCCTGGCTGAAACGCCCTTGGCTGCAACACCCATGGCTGAAACATCCGTGGCTGAAACGTCCGTGGCTGAAACGCCCGTGGCCCGTGGCTGAAACGCCCGTGGCTTAAACGCCCGTGGCTGAAACGTCAATGGTTGAAACACCCGTGGCTGAAACGTCCGTGGCTGAAACGTCCGTGGCTGAAACGTCCGTGGCTGAAACGTCCGTGGCTGAAACGCCCGTGGTTGAAACATCCGTGGTTGAAACTCCCCTGGCTGAAACATCCATGGCTGAAACGCCGGTGGCTGAAACACCCGTGGCTGAAACATCCGTGGCTGAAACATCCGTGGCTGAAACGCCCGTAGTTGAAACCTCCGTGGTTGAAACACCCATGGCTGAAACATCCGTGGCTGAAATGTCCGTGGTTGAAACATCCGTGGCTGAAACGCCCTTGGCTGAAACGTAAGAGGCCGAAACAAATGTGGTAGAGATGCTGGTGGCTGAAACGTTCCTGGCTGAAACGCCCGTGGCTGAAACGCCTGTGGCTGAAACATCCTTGGCTGAAACGGCGTGGTTGAAACATCCGTGGCTGAAACATCCGTGGCTGATACATCCGTGGCTGAAACACCAGTGGCTGAAACGTCCGTGGCTGAAACGTCCGAGGCTGAAATGACCGTGGTTGAAACGCCTGTGGTTGAAACACCCGTGGCTGATATGTCTTTGGCTGAAACGTCCGTGGCTGAAACGACCGTGGTTGAAACGACTGTGGTTGAAACACCCATTGCTGAAACATCCGTGGCTTGAATGTCCGTGGCTGAAACATCCGTGGCTGAAATGTCCGTGGCTGAAACGTCCGTGGCTGAAATGCCCGTGGTTGAAACGTCAGTGGCTGAAACATCTGTGGTTGAAACCTCCATGGCCAAACCTTCCACGGCCGAAACGCCCATGGCCGAAACGTCCGTGGTTTTAACGCCCGTGGCTGAAACACCCGTGGATTAAACGTCCATGGCTGAAACATCCATGGCTGAAACATCCATGGCTGAAATGTACGTGGCCGAAACAACCGTGGCTGAAATGTAAGTGGCCGAAACAACCGTGGTTCAAATGCCCGTGGCTGAAACACCCGTGGTTTAAACGCTGGTTGCTGAAACGTCCGTGGCTGAAATGCCGGAGGCCAAAACGCCCGTGGTTGAAACGTCCGTGGTTGAAACATCCGTGGTTGCAACGTCCGTGGTTGAAACGTCCGTGGTTGAAAAGCCCGTGGTTGAAACGCCCGTGGCTGAAACGCCCGTGGTTGAAACACCCGTGGAAGAAACTTCCATGGCTGAAACATCCGTGGCTGAAACACCCGTGGCCGAAATGTACGTGGCTGAAACAACCGTGGTTGAAATTCCGGTGGCTGAAACACCCATGTTTGAAACGCCGGTCACTGAAACGTCCGTCGTTGAAACGTCCGTGGTTGAAACATCCGTGGTTGCAACGTCCGTGGTTGAAACGCCCATGACTGAAACACCCGTGGATGAAACTTCCATGGGTGAAACATCCATGGCTGGAACATCCGTGGCTGAAACACCCGTGGCTGAAATGTACGTGGCCGAAACAACCGTGGTTGAAATTCCAGTGGCTGAAACACCCATGTTTGAAACACCGGTCGCTGAAACGTCCGTCGTTGAAACGCCTGTGGCTGTAACACCCGTGGATGAAACATCCATGGCTGAAAAATCCATGGCTGAAACATCCGTGGCTGAAACGGCGGTGGTTGAAACATCCGTGGCTGAAACGCCCTTGGCTGAAACGTAAGAGGCCGAAACAACTGTGGTAGAAATGCTGGTGGCTGAAACGTTCCTGGCTGAAACGCCCGTGGCTGAAACGCCTGTGGCTGAAACACCCGTGGCTGATATGTCTTTGGCTGAAACGTCCGTGGCTGAAATGACCGTGGTTGAAACGCCCTGGATTGAAACTCCCGTGGCTGAAACACCCCTGGCTGAAACGCCCATGGCTGAAACGTCCGTGACCGATACGACCGTGGTTGAAACGCTGGTGGCTGAAACACCCATGGCTGAAACATCCGTGGCTGAAACATCCGTGGCTGAAACGCTGGTGGCTGAAACGTCCCTGGCTGAAACGCCCTTGGCTGAAACACCCATGGCTGAAACATCCGTGGCTGAAATGTCCGTGGCTGAAACGCCCGTGGCTGAAACGCCCGTGGCTGAAACGCCCGTGGCTGAAACGTCCATAGTTGAAACACCCGTGGCTGAAACGTCCGTGGCTGAAACGTCCGTGGCTGAAACGTCCGTGGCTGAAACGCCCGTGGTTGAAACTCCCCTGGCTGAAACACCCCTGGCTGAAACATCCATGGCTGAAACGCCGGTGGCTGAAACATCCGTGGCTGAAATATCCGTGGCTGAAACGCCCGTAGTTGAAACCTCCGTGGTTGAAACACTCATGGCTGAAACATCCGTGGCTGAAATGTCCGTGGTTGAAACATCCGTGGCTGAAATGCCCTTGGCTGAAACGTAAGAGGCTGAAACAACTGTGGTAGAGATGCTGGTGGCTGAAACGTTCCTGGCTGAAACGCCCGTGGCTGAAATGCCTGTGGCTGAAACATCTGTGGCTGAAACGGCGGTGGTTGAAACATCCGTGGCTGAAACATCCGTGGCTGATACATCCGTGGCTGAAACACCAGTGGCTGAAACGTCCGTGGCTGAAACGTCCGAGGCTGAAATGACCGTGGTTGAAACGCCTGTGGTTGAAACACCCGTGGCTGATATGTCTTTGGCTGAAACGTCCGTGGCTGAAACGACCGTGGTTGAAACAACTGTGGTTGAAACACCCATTGCTGAAACATCCGTGGCTTGAATGTCCGTGGCTGAAACATCCGTGGCTGAAATGTCCGTGGCTGAAACGTCCGTGGCTGAAACATCTGTGGTTGAAACCTCCATGGCCAAACCTTCCACGGCCGAAACGCCCATGGCCGAAACGTTCCTGGTTTTAACGCCCGTGGCTGAAACACCCGTGGATTAAACTTCCATGGCTGAAACATCCATGGCTGAAATGTACGTGGCCGAAACAACCGTGGCTGAAATGTAAGTGGCCGAAACAACCGTGGTTCAAATGCCCGTGGCTGAAACACCCGTGGTTTAAACGCTGGTTGCTGAAACGTCCGTGGCTGAAATGCCGGTGGCCAAAACGCCCGTGGTTTAAACGTCCGTGGTTGAAACATCCGTGGTTGCAACGTCCGTGGTTGAAACGTCCGTGGTTGAAACGTCCGTGGTTGAAAAGCCCGTGGTTGAAACGCCCGTGGCTGAAACGCCCGTGGTTGAAACACCCGTGGCTGAAATGTACGTGGCCGAAACAACCGTGGTTGAAATTCCGGTGGCTGAAACACCCATGTTTGAAACGCCGGTTGCTGAAACGTCCGTCGTTGAAACGTCCGTGGTTGAAACATCCGTGGTTGCAACGTCCGTGGTTGAAACGCCCATGACTGAAACACCCGTGGATGAAACTTCCATGGGTGAAACATCCATGGCTGGAACATCTGTGGCTGAAATGTACGTGGCTGAAACAACCGTGGTTGAAATTCCGGTGGCTGAAACACCCATATTTGAAACGCCAGTCGCTGAAACGTCTGTCGTTGAAACGCCTGTGGCTGTAACACCCGTGGATGAAACATCCATGGCTGAAAAATCCATGGCTGAAACATCCGTGGCTGAAACGGCGGTGGTTGAAACATCCGTGGCTGAAACGCCCTTGGCTGAAACGTAAGAGGCCTAAACAACTGTGGTAGAAATGCTGGTGGCTGAAACGTTCCTGGCTTAAACGCCCGTGGCTGAAACGCCTGTGGCTGAAACACCCGTGGCTGATATGTCTTTGGCTGAAACGTCCGTGGCTGAAACGACCGTGGTTGAAACGCCCTGCGTTGAAACTCCCGTGGCTGAAACACCCCTGGCTGAAACGCCCATGGCTGAAACGTCCGTGGCCGATGCGACCGTGGTTGAAACGCTGGTGGCTGAAACACCCATGGCTGAAACATCCGTGGCTGAAACGCCGGTGGCTGAAACGTCCCTGGCTGAAACGCCCTTGGCTGAAACACCCATGGCTGAAACGTCCGTGGCTGAAACGTCCGTGGCTGAAACGTCCGTGGCTGAAACGTCCGTGGCTGAAACGTCCGTGGCTGAAACGTCCGTGGCTGAAACGCCCGTGGTTGAAACGTCCGTGGCTGAAACGTCCGTTGTTGAAACTCCCCTGGCTGAAACACCCCTGGCTGAAACATCCATGGCTGAAACGCCGGTGGCTGAAACATCCGTGGCTGAAATATCCGTGGCTGAAACATCCGTGGCTGAAACATCCGTGGCTGAAACACCCGTAGTTGAAACCTCCGTGGTTGAAACACCCATGGCTAAAACATCCGTGGCTGAAATGTCCGTGGCTGAAACATCCATGGCTGAAACGCCCGTGGTTGAAACATCCGTGGTTGAAACGCCCGTGGCTGAAATGTGCTTGGCCGAAACAACCATGGTGGAAACGCTGGTGGCTGAAACGCCCGTGGCTGAAACGTCCGTGTCTGAAACGTCCATGGCTGAAACGCCCGCGGCCGAAACATCCGTGGTTGACACTCCCATGGCTGAAACTCCCGTGGTTGAAACGCCCGTGGTTGAAACGTTTGAGGTTGAAACGTCCATGGCTGAAGCATCCTTGGCTGAAACACCATGAACATGTCGTCAATTCCAGTGTGGTGTTTCTTTGTGGTCGACCTTTGTTGCTTTGTCAAGGGAAAGATACAGATGTGGTTCTTTAAAGGTAAAATGAATGTGAAATGAAACAAATGAAAAGGAACTATGAGAATCTTGTTTGTTAGAGCGATGGGTTCCATTAGACAAGGAACTCTCAAACAAGCACAACACATACTTCCGAGCTTCAAGACCACGTTTTCAATGCTGACTCTCTTTTCACAATCGTTCTGGTGAGTTCGAGTTCGTTTCGGTGCCATCTCAACTTCCCAACAGGAACAAAAGCGACTGCAAGAGTCAGGGTGAGGACTTCCTTGTCCATAGCAAATACAGGTAGATACTGTATCTCAACAACCCACCCATTGAAAATAGAAAGGTTGAAATCATTCGGATGAAGGTGAGTAGTTATGAAATCTCAACCTCATTTACTAAAGTACCGTACCATGATAATTTTGTTGTATCGTATGTCTGCATACAATTTCCTGTCAATTAGGAAGTGACAATTATTCTAAGTTTCTGCCGATTGCTAAAATATCATTATTCTGAAATAATTTATCGCAAGTGGAGGGACGCTAGATGGATGCAGATACTCAGTGCCATCGATCATATCTTCTTCGATCGTATCTTCGGCTGCTGGCCTTCTCTGAATCTCGTCCGTTTGTTTTCATGTTGGTGCAGAAAATTGTCGTCCAGCAAACCAGGAAAAGTTTTTTTTAAACCAGGAAAAGTTTTTTGTTTTTTTAAACCAGGAAAAAGAGTCGTTTTTTTCTTACCTAAGTTAAAAGCCCAGTTTCACAATTCAACATCTGCACTCAACCACTCAATCCTCTCTGAAGACGCCTGTTGTAGTACACCTCGATCTGTACCAGAGGGCGCTTGTGGATCAACTTGATTCCAGCTGTAAATACCAACCCAGGATCAGGAAGCGACTGAACAATCTCGTGGGGAACACGTGCAGGAATGGTGCACTCAACTCCAGCCATCAATGTTCTGTTTGCTGAAGGTCAACCTGGTTTGGTGCTCAATAACCACATATTATCGGTGAACCTGAATTTTACTGAATTTACTGTGGGCTCCACTGTTTTTGACGTGAACTAACCCAGCTCCAGAGAAGTTGAAGCCAATTTATTTACAACGCATCGCTTCACTGATGGAAATATTAACTGGATGGAGTAAGAGCGGGGACAGGAGGGAGGGAGAGAGAGGACAGATGGGAGGTGGAGACAGAGAAGGGAGGGGAGAAGAGGAGGAAGGGGGGAGGGAGGAGGAAGGGGAGAGGGATGAGAAATGGGGGAGGGAAGAGGAACGGGGGAGGGAGGAGGGAGGGGGAGGGATGAGGAATGGGGGAGGGAGGGGTAGGGATGAAGAGGAAGGGGAGGGAGAGAGGAGGAGGGAGGAGAGAGAGAGGAGGGAGGGGGAGAGAAGAGGGAGGGGAGATAGGAGGGAGGGGGAGATAGGAGGGAGGGGGAGGAAGAAAGAGAAGGGAGGGGGAGGAGGAAATTGGAGAGAGGAGGGAAGGGAGAAAGAGGAGTGAGGGGAGGGAAGGGAGGAGAGGAGGGAGAGGGGAGGGCAGAGAAGAGGGAGGGGAGAGAAGAGGGAGTGGAGAGAGGAGGGAGGGACAGATGATGGAGGGAGAGAGGGAGAGGAAGAGAGGGGAGGAGAGAGGGAGGGAGGGAGAGGGGGGAGAGTTTTCCTCTTCCTCCCATATATCCAGTTTTTCTTCCTGAGAGATTCCTTCTGCATTCATCTTGTCCATCCCATGTATGCTCCCTCCCCACATGCATTGTTTATCCGCCTCCCTTTGTTTTGGCCTTCGGCTTTGCTTTTTGTGTCCCACCTCTCTCTCTCTCTCTCTCTCTCTCTCTCTCTCTCTCTCTCTCTCTCTCTCTCTCTCTCTCTCTCTCTCTCTCTCTCTCTCTCTCTCTCTCCCCCCCTCCCTGCCTCTCTCCCCCTCTCTCTCTCTCTCTCTGCTGTTCCCTTTGTCCTGTTACGCCCTGATCCGTTCAGTGTACTAATACTAGCTCTTCCACGAGCCTCGACTGACGACTATGTATTAAAAAAAAAAGTCTTCAAAGTCCTCCCCACCTTGTCTTCGACTGTGGTTAGCCTTATAATAAACCCATGTCCTCAATTTCAGGTTTGAATACCTCTATTTTTATCATCCATCAGTTACTTCTTGTTGCTGGTTTTGAGGACTATTTAAAAATGTATCTCATTTTGTGTCTGGTTCAATTGTTAAGCCAACTTAGTCCGCATATTTAAGACCATTTTATTTCCCAATTTACTTTTATTAACCGTGTCTTTGTTTCAATTTGCACTAGTCGTGAGGAGGGTTTCCATCAACTACAGGTTTGGTCTTGTGTTTGCATCCTAATGTCCTTTTAACTTGGTAAGTATGAACTTTTGTGGTCTGCTCTTTGCTTGGGGTCACTCAGTCCTCCATTATGACTGTCATCAGTCAAAATAATTACACTTTCGTTATTTATGTTAGTTAGTCCATCTTGGACAGTTTGGTCAATGGATTCAGCTCCCAATGTGTGTCCCGGTTTCGACTAGGACTAGGTACACCGTAGACCTGCGTGTCATAAGGGGCGACTAAAGGGTTGGTGTCAGGAATGACATCCATCCATAAAATAAACACATTGCCTCAAGAAGGGAACCATGATCGAAGATTGTCATGGGACCCACACGACTAACTCCTGCTCTAGCAGGGAGAAATGGCCATAAAATGATTGTGTGTGTGTGTGTGTGTGTGTGTGTGTGTGTGTGTGTGTGTGTGTGTGTGTGTGTGTGTGTGTGTGTGTGTGTGTGTGTGTGTTTGTGTTTTAAGCAGATTCAGCATTCCTTATGATGGAATGTAATAAGTGGTTATTTTTGTTTGTTTGTTTTTGTTTTTGTGCTTTCTATCATGATTTTGTGTAAGGTTTATGGATTTTGAGGTTGTAGTCGTGTTAGAGGCGGATTACTGTATTGTTTGTATAGTTAGTAACTGTTTACAGATTAGTAATAGTGCTGTATTGGTTATATTTAGAAGTGTGGGTAATAAGTCAAACTTGTTTTAATGGCACAACAGAACTTTTTTTTAATCCTGGGATTGGATTAGTCAGGGGCAGCAATGGCAAAGAACGATAATGAAAAGATGTTTGAGAAACGAGTCAAGAGAGGGCAAGTCAATCGGTGAACAATGAGAGAAAAGTTATAAACGGAATCATAAATGTTTGATAAGGTCCATATAACGAATAGTGGAGACAACCGGGTGGACTTGGCTGCAGATATTGCACACCAGATGATTGTTATAGCTCAGTCACATGTGGTGGTGACCACTAACCACATTGTATGCATCCATCCATCCATCAGGACCATGCTCTGTGCAGAGTATCACTGCTGCCTAAGCAGTCTCCTGGGCGATTGGGCACAATCCTGGATGGGTCGCCACTCCGACATAGGATGCTCGAATGGCTCACTCATTCCAGCAAGCGGGTACTGGTACTCATTTCACCGACCTCGGAAGGATGACAGACTGAGTCAACCCCACCTGGTAATAATTCAACAGCCGAGCAGGATTTGAACTCAGGACCTTAGGATCCCAAGCCCACCACCCTCACCATTAAGCCAACACCAGACATATACATTGTATGCATGTTCTGAAAGAGAATAGTTTATTGAGGGAATCTTCAGCCAAATAATATAGCAAAGAGATCATTAAGGCTGTATACCTTGAAAATACAGTACATGGTGTTTTCACTTTTACCAATGATCTCAGAATCTTGTGCATCATTTTTATATAGGTCACGGATACTGGGAGACATCAATGCACTTTCCATTGTAATTAACGAGAGATGAGTAGACAGTATGTGTTATGGGGATTGAACCTGGTTACCCTAACATCAGGAGTGATGTGTTCAGATGGGAACGTGAATCAAACCAGCGCAATCCTGTGATTTTGATTGTTTTCTCAACAATCCCATCAACTGTAGCTTTGTCTTCACAAATTCGAACATTGGCCTGCTTTTATAAACTTCCCTGAAATGTTGAACAAATATTTCAAAACCCCCCTGTGGTCATTCAATGCTATTGATAGTATTTCGGAAATTTAGAAAAGATGGTTTGGGATGGTTTGCTGAGCAAGAGGCAATCTTTACTCGGAGAAGCGTCTTTTAAATTCGTTCTGTTTCCAGGGATATTGTCATTAGGGATGGTTGTCCGTGTGCACCTGTACATGTGTCATTCACTTGCACTGTAGTCCGTCTACAGACAAGTTGCACACTGTTTCCCATAGAAAGATTACGTCATAGCAACACCATTTCACATGGAATATCCAGCACAGGCATGGGTATCATTAGCAGCACGGGATGGAAGTAGTTGAGGATGTGAGGGAGAATGACTATGGTAAGGGAAGAAGTAAGAGTTTGGTGGCATGAAAAGGCAGGAAAAGGTAAGGATGGAAGGAAATGATGAGAGTCTGCCATTGGGAAATGCAATGGTTTGGCCATATTTGTAAAATAAGAAACCTTTTTCTCAACCTTTCAAATAGAAATGCAACTTAATAAGCTAAAACCTAATTGAAGATGGTAATAATCGTGTTGGACTTGAAATTATATCAACTTGGTCGATGCTTTGCTGAGCACACCAAGGTGAGTATCAAAATTGATGGACGTCTCCATGTCATCTCCCAAGTTGTTTGCGAATAAGAATGCCGAGATGTAAGGAAAATGAGTGCTGTCAGACGGAGTGCAAATTAGGATTATAAACAGGTTTGGAAGTAGTTCACACCAGGATGGGGGTACACTCCACAACGGAAACCTTGAACAGGCCCCACTCCTCAACAAAGGTCCACTTCCCGAGGAAGCAGCCGGGATGTTTACGAGGGTTTCGCGGATCTGGATATCCGCGAAAAATCCCCAACTGAAGTCCCAAATGCAATGTTTCTGATTGTAAAAACAACTGTACATCTTCATTTCATAACACCACGACCCATCATTATCCCGACCTTCATCTTTCCACAAACATAAGGATAACACTAAAGGTCAGGGGAATCAACAAACTCATTCAAAAGGAGTTGCCATTATCTTGTCAAAAATTCCTGAAGTTCCATTATATGGGATTGGAACCTGGGGATATACAACTGAAGAAAGCAATTGAGCATCTGTTTTCTACACTTAGACATTGTTTGCTTCCATTTGATCTGCCGCTGTCTATATTATGGAAATGTCGAAGCACCTAAATTGGAGCCCATGGCATGCTTCATTAACAAGCTTGGACTTGTACACATGCTCTGCTTCAGTACAAGCTTTGATGTTGTAATAATTGCCCTTCTTTCACATGCTTGGATGAAAAATGTGCATGAAATCATTTTTGGTGGAAAATGCAGGACACTGAAGGAAAGAACCCATTATGAGAGCCTAGAGGAGGCTGTATATGGCCAGATGCTGCTCTCGCATGTATATTGCAGTAATGGACCGAGTTCCCTAACGAGCAACGCGAGACCAGCGGAGATTAACTCCTCAGGTGCCGACCGGAGGTGTTGTGTGCACGCGCGCCGCAGCTCAAAATACAGAGCAATTGGCTTTAAAAGCGACAGGTTGAATAAATAATGGGGAATGGGGACACAGGAAGCAAAAATGACAATAAACATTGGACCATGCGTCCTGATGCTCACCTGGATCAGGAGCGCCAGTCACTCAACCCCCCCCCCCCACAGACACCCTTAGACCCTGAATTTATTGTTTTTAATGCCATCAACAAACTTTAGTACATCATGGGTGATGAAGGTTGTGGTCAAATTTCATTGAAATCGTACAGTGTGTTTTGGAGAAGAGAGCAAATACCTATTTCGGGGGGTAAAAAACAACAACTCCGTAGGTCTCCTTTTTAATGGACAAATTTTGTCCATCAAAAAGCACTGATTTTGATGCGGTCAATAAACCTTGGTTAGGCATCAGACATGAAGCTTGTGGACAAGTTTCATCAACATCGTGTGTTTGGTTCGAGAGATAATG
Organism: Eptatretus burgeri; assembly: GCF_056783735.1. Lineage (NCBI taxonomy): Eukaryota > Metazoa > Chordata > Myxini > Myxiniformes > Myxinidae > Eptatretus > Eptatretus burgeri. The sequence goes on along the minus strand of NC_140969.1, from coordinate 27,487,270 downwards.
ACTGAAGTGTTTACGGACTGACTCGCTCACTCACTCACCTACAGACACTGCTTCATCGCATAAACTCACCCGACTAAAGTCCAGGTTAGCTAAAAAGGTGCATAAACTAATTCCCTTAACTAGAGACCTATCAGTTTATATTGAATCATCAGCAAGGTCATGGATTCCATCTTCGCAGTTCACATCAAATCCTTCCTTTTCACCAAATGGCCTGACCTCAGACCATCAGTTTGGATTCAGACAAGGTCACTCTACCTCGAGTATGCCTCGATATCTATTTGCTGCTGAATCTACCCTCTGCCACCACATCCCGCATCCTTCAGACAGGCAGGAAGTGCAGCCTCTTCCCTCTCTTGAAACCTTGATAGAATCACAATCCGGTCAAACACTTGGAACATTTCTTTCAATCCTGACAAATCTCACTCTCTCACAATCTCTGAAATGACTGCCTGGCAAACCCAGCTATCTACTTTCTTAACAATCTTGAAGATGTTCGGTCATTCAGACCCGAGGGTGTCACAATCAGCAATGATCTTTCTTGGGGAGACCACACGATTGTCGGCGATTGGGCGTCTTCCGTCATACGAAGTGCTTCCTTGGTACACCTGAACTCTTATTTACCGACAAGACCTTCATCCGCAGCTTGATGGAGTACTGTCCTCCCCTCTGTGCTGGTGCCCTTGTCTCACATCTTGCTCAGCTTGATGCCATGGAAACCAAGGTCTTCAAGATTATTGGAATCTTCCATGATGAAGCCGAGTCTATGGGCCTATCACTTTCCCATTGAAGACAGGTCGGTGGTCTTTCTGTTTTCTCTCACCTCCTGACTGATCTTTCACCCTTTTCTGTGCTTTGTCCCCCCCCAAACCCACAGGTATCTTCAGGGTACACTGATAAACTAGCAACCCCATTCTGGTGAAACTCCAAAAATACAGGATCACTTGTCACCTCCACTCATTCATACCTCATATGTCCCCACCTGTGGAACCAACTTCCACATCCTCTTCAATGTCATTCTCCCCTCCAAGTCTTCAAGACGGCTGTTCACCACCATCTCAGATCGTCCCCATTCCTAAACCATGATCTTTTTTTTACCCACGTTAACCACCCACCCCACACCCTTCCCAAAGCCCACCTCTTTCCAAATTTCCAGGTTTTCCTTATCTTGTTTACCCCTTGTACGCTCCCCCTACCCTTCATTCCTCCCCTCATCCCTTACTTATCCAAGTCTCCTTCTATTTTGTCCATCAACCCTGCTGTTGGTGTTTCCCCCCTCTCTCTCTCCTGTTCCTTTTGTCCTGTTGCATCCTGATCCGTTCAGTGTTCTCACTCTTCCACAAGCCTTGACTGTGTATTCAAAAATATATTTTTAAACAATTCCCTGTAAACCAAATATTCTTAATCCTTGAACTTCTTGTTTGATGATTGTTTAACAAAACCGAAATCAATTTCTCACTCACCCAGAACCTACGAAGCACTTTTACATTTAGCCAGAACCCACAAAGTGCTGTCATGCTCACCCATAACCCATAGTGATTCGTCCCTTCCCACCCCAATCTCACGAAGCACCATGTTGACATTCATTTGTAATATAATACGCAGGTGGTTATCCATGAACTCGTAAAACACGTTAACCAAGCTGCATCAATCAGCACCTTGGTTTAGTGACAGCATGTAGGCTACAGTTGGGGAGTGGCACTCACCTTTAAACGACTTAGTCATTCAATCTGAATAATTGCTTTATATAAACAAACACTCTGCTGTTTGTAAAATCCAACCAAAGTGAATTTTTCAGGCCATAAAAAAATAATAAAGATCATCTTTGCAGTGACGTCACAAAACATCTGCTGAATTATTCCATATATATATGCTTTGAAAAGTAAATTCCTTCTGTTTGATTCACAGTTGTTTTAAAGGATGGCCGACGGTATTCACCAACAGCAGGGATGGACCATCCATTCGCGGGTTGCCGAGCTGGTCACCACCTTTAACTGGACAACACTTAAGAGGTGAGAAGACAATTACAAGAGAGAAGACAACAAAGAAATCCCATTTTTATATGAATTTTTAGCTGCAAGCCACATCTATTACCGGAGTATTGATTGTCCTATCCTGAGTTACCTCGAAGTCCAATATGGACTACTTCAATTGTCTTTGCTGCCAGGATGTTTAACATAACTCCTTACCATCGTCATTGTGGCGCAAACTGATGTTGTGCACTGCAGTAGAGGTATAAATATAATGTAGGAATGAGATAGATCATGGCCCAGGATATATGGGCAGAACTACCTTTTCCTGAACCTTCTATTCCTGGTATTGAATGTCACCTTCACACTCATTCATGACAACAGCTTAAAGCAAACTCTGTTATGTCTTTTTTCAAATAATACAATGCAGCTTTAGCATCCACACATCGGTGTCCACTGGATGAATGATAGGGCAAAAAACTCTGGGTTTCTGGTAACATGCTCCTCAAAGAATGGCATAGATAGGTAAGGATCTTCAGAGGGGATTGGGGGGTGGGGGGGGGGAGAACGTACGGATGTTGATGGTGGGGAAGCAATGGAATCATGAACTTCAACATGTCCATGGTGATATAATTAAAATTCGGGTTAAAATATTGTTGTGTCCAAGACAGAGGATTAAATGACACCAATTTAGCATCTCCACAAGGTTTCCTAACATGGTTGTATTTGTTCCTAACAAGGTTGTCTTGAGATTTAAACTCAGGCTAGACAGCTTAAAGGTAAGTGTGCATACCTCCAGGCCATCCTGACAGCCTTTTCATGAGACATAAGTACGTCCAATGCAGACTTCATGTGACTCACATTCTGTGGCTCTTAGTCACATCATCGACAATTTAAATGCACAAACCGAACACCAAATTCCTTCATGGCACCCATGACTTCTGTCGTCCTGTCGGGAATGTCTGTCCAAGGTCCATTTTGTGATTGTGAGCAAGAAACCATTGATGTGCCGGCAGGCAGTTTTTGCAACATTTAGAAACATCAAGAAAATCATCTGACCCCTTAATTGTGTCAAACCGGTGCTGATTTTCTCCGTTGAGGCCAGAACAGTCCACTATGATACAAAGTAATGCCATTCTCCATTTCTGCATGATTAAATCTCGCTTGAAGAAGATCTCGTTTTTTTGCGTGAGTTTGAGGTCAGGGGTCAATTTACTCCCACCATTATGTCAGTCAGTAGGTCATGTTGGTACACACACAACCTCTGATATTTGACGTGCCTACCTGTTTCATAGTGGTTATATTTAGTGGTAGATTCTTTAACTATGTTTCTGCCTTTGTTTGCACAAACGTTGACTGTTTTTTTTTTCCACCAGGCTGAACAATTTACGTTTTGTATCCCACTGATAGGCCGGATCTGGATCCGGACCTGAACCAACATCGAATCCGCTTGTTCTTGCCACTTCAGCAACTCATCCATCTACTTTTGTCATAACTCGCCCACAACTTTTTGAAATATCATGAAATATACTGTATCGTTTTGGTCCCATCTCTCGATGCTTAAGAATCTCTCAAAAAAATTAAAAAAAAATTCTCGTATCAGGATCCGAATTAGGATCTGCACCAAAAGTCGAATCAATTCATCCTTGTCACACACCCAGATTGTCCACCAAAATTTGTCCAAATCTGTCCACAACTTTTTGAGATATCTTGCTCAAGGACAGACAAACAAACAAGAAAGATGTCATGCATTGCACGATATTTGTGAAATCCAAATAAACAATAGTTGCCATGGAAACAGCAATTTGGTACTTTCGAAAAAATTTACCTGTCAAGTGTTTTGCATGATTGAATGGTATGCATTGCAGTTTTGGTTCATACATTTTCCAATTGTGGCCTTTTTGGTGTTTTACATGTTTTGGATGGCCTTGACCCTGACCTTTGACTAAGTTTGACCAAATCGTCCTCACATATACTATGCACACATACAAATAAGTAATGCAAGTTTAAATTTGATATCCTGAAAAAATACTGAGGTGGGGGTCATAATTAAATCACAAAAAGCTCGTTAAATTATAATGTGGTGAAATTGTTGTCATGGAAACCACGAAAGGGTCGAAATAGTGGGGCAACTTAGCATAACAATTGTGCATTTTGTGAGGAAAGCACCAAATTTGACACAATAGTAGCCCAACATATTATGAACAGATTTGGATATTGGGCCATCTCAAATTCAGCCGCTGATGGCTGTGGCAGCCATTTTCCACTGCCATCAAAAATTTTGAGATGGCCCAATATCCAAATCTGTTCATAATATGATCGGCTACTAGTGTGCCAAATTTGGTGCTTTCCTCACAAAATACACAATTGTTATGCTACATTTAGCTAAGTTGCCCCACTAAAAGTGTCTAAGGGGGTGTAAAGGTCTAAATGGTCAAAGTGAGGGTTTATAGGGATTAATAATGTTATATAATGGTCTATAAGGGTCTTAAGGAGTTTTAAGATCTAAATGCTACTTTCCAATTGTAGTTAGGGTAAAAAGGGGTCTCATGGGTCTAAATATCTAAGGGCCAAGGGGTCAAAGCCGTCGAAAGGGTGAAAATGGCTTCCAGAGTCTAAGGGGTCTAAAGTGTCTTAAAAGCTCTTAAGCAGTCCAAAAGGGCCTTCACTTGTCCAAAGTGATATAATGTGTCAAAATGGGTCTAAATGATCAAGGGATATAAGTGGTCTGAAGGGTCTAAGGGGGTATATAGTGTCTAAAAAGGTCCAAAGGGTCAAAAATTGTCTAAAATATCTAAGGGGTCCAAAGGTCTAAATGGGTATGTTTCAGCAGTAGTTACAGGTCTAAAGGGTCTTAAGCGGTCTTCATGGTCTTAGGGTTCTAAATGGTCTAACGGGGTTTGTAGGGTCTTCGGGTTTTAAAGGATCTAACAGGGCCTGAGTGTTCTAAAGGATGTAACAGACTTTTAAAAGATACTAGACGACCCGTAAACCCGTTGGGTTCCAATTGTGACAGCGGTTGATGAAAAAATCATTTCAAGGAAAAAAGAAAGAAAGATAGCTCCAGCGAACTATACCGCTGAGGTTGTTTGCATTGATCAAATAATCCCGAAGAGGACTTGACTGAATGGGGAATTGATATTTTCATAATTTTTCGTTGCCCGATTTGAACGAAACTTGATACTGCACACCGCAGGAGAATAGTGAGTAAGGTGGCCCGAAAATTTTTGCGCTATCCATTTGCGTCCAAACTTGGATTTGGACGTGTACTGTTTTGGCTGTATTTTGGGAACATACATACATACATACATACAATATGAGAGTTTTAGTAATATATAGATAGATAGAATGTCTATTGGTCAATGGGGTTTAAGCAGTCTATAAGGTTAATAGATCTAAGTGGTCTAAGAGGGTGTAAGAGAATCTAAAGGGTTTAAAATGGTCTAAAAGATCTAAGTGGTTTAAAAGGTCCAAAGGGTATGTTTCAACAGTAGTTACAGGTATAAAGGGTCTCAGGGACGATCGGATCTAAGGAGTATAAAGACATATAAAGGGTCCAAACAGGGTCTAATGGGTCTGAAGGCCTAAAAGGCGTTTTCTGAGTTACCTCGCTATTGTCTGAACGTGCCATATTTTTTTGGCCTGCTCAACCATGCCTTGACTTGGAACAGGCCACAACGATTTCTTAATTATACAGTTTTTTCTTCACTATCCTCACTCATGTTATCGATACCTACAAATCGCTGGGTACATTGCAATGCTTATAAATTCCTGGAGATACTAGCGTTCGTGGCTTTATTTCATTTCCGCCCATGCTATAACCTTGAGAATCTCTCAGACAAAGCCGAATTACAAATTTTCAGCTCCAGAATTGAACTTTGCAGCTTAAAAAAAGTGTTCATTTGTCCAATTGACGGACGGATGATTGCTTGCCAAGCCAGCCGGTCCTTATCAACCATTTCATTGGAATGCTTACTGGAGTGCTTAAGCCACTTGGCAAGCACTCTACAATATTTGCACTGTCACTGAATACTGTATATCGATTGACTTGAACAAAGGTCAGGTAAGGGCCATTCCCCTTGTGTTGACCACGGCGTGTTATTCTGCGGTATAACAGGCGGTGGCTGGCACACTGAAAATGTGAAATTATGTTTTACACGACGTTTCCCATTTCTATACGATCTTTTATTACAGGATCCGTCACTTCGGCATCGATAAAAACAAATAAAAATTAAACATTTAGTTGTTAAAAGTTTCTTCAACCGTTGTGTGGAGTGCTTGGTGAAGGGACTTGGCACACGTTCTTCAATCGTGGTTCGATACCGGAGGTAGAAGGCAAAATAAAATATATGATCACAATGAGTAAAAAATGTTTTCAGTTGTTATGAAGTAATGAATCGTCACATCACGACAGCAAAGCCGAGGGGTACGCATGCTCGCTCTAATCTGTCTACCCTGAGTTTGAATCCAGACCCAGCTATAAATTGTCATCTTGGTGTTTCACAGGCAGGGTGATTCATCATTGTGTGTGCCGTTGAACTGGACATCACATCTGCCAGAATCCCCCTTCTCCTCGCCTTGCCTCTCCTCGCCTCCCCTCTCCTCCCCTCTCCTCCCCTCTCCTCGCCTCTCCTCGCCTCTCCTCAACTCCCTCCCTCTCTGACTCTTTCTCTCCCCCCCCCTCCCTCTCTCTCTCTGTTGCTCTCTCTGTCTCTGAACGTATCTGGACGGTGGTTATGCCAGATTGTGGTTATCTTTGCATGTATTCGGATAGTGGATATCTTCACCTGTATCTGAATGGTGGTTATATCCACACGTATCTGGACTGGGGTTATGTCCGTACTGTGGTTATCTCCATACGTGTCTGGTTATTTCTGGATGGACCCTCTCCTCGCACTGCCTTATCTTGCCCTCCTCTCATGCTGCCTTCCCTTACACCATCCCTCCTCACTCCCCCACCCCTTCTTGCTCCCCCATCCTTCTTTGTTCCCACTCCTCCTCGGTCTCCCTCCCTTCTCCTCTCTTTTCCCCTTCCCCTTAGTGCACCTGTTGTCCTGATGGTGGTTATGTCCAGACGGACCCTCCCTTACACTGCCTTACCTTGCCTTCCCCTCACACTACCTTTCCTTGACTTATCTGGAAAGTGGTTCTGCCCAGATGGTAGTATTCTCTGCACATATCCAGATGGTGGTTATATCTGCATGTATTCGAACAGTGGTTATCTCTGCATGTATCCGGACGGTGATTATGTCCTGATGGTGGTTATCTCCATACGTGTCCGGATGGGGGTTATTTCCAGATGGACCTTCCCCTCACACTGCTTTACCTTTCCCTCCCCTCACGCTGCCTTCCCTTGAAGTATCTAGACAGTGGTATGCCCCGGATGGTGGTTATCTCCACACGTATCTGGACGGTGGTTATCCCCACATGTATCTGGACTGGGGTTATGTCCGGACGCTGGTTATCTCCATACGTGTCTGTGCGGTGGTTATGTCTGGATGGACCCTCCCCTCACACTGCCTTCTCTTACCCCACTGCCCTCCCATCATGCTGCCTTCCCTTACCCTCCCATCATGCTGCCTTCCCTTACCCTCCCATCATGCTGCCTTTCCTTTCCGCACCCCTCTCACTCAACTCCTCGCTCTCCCCTCCTTCCTTACTGTCCTAGCCCACTTCGATCTACTTCCCTCCTTGCTCCCCCTCCATCCTCTCTACTCCCCTCCTACTTACTCCCCCCCCCACCCTCAATATTCCCGTCAGTGAAGCGACGGGTTGTAATCGCTTGTTATACATATTGTTACGGATTCGCGCCCGCCGGCGTGCTGACGGCCACGTAACTCGAATCGCAGCACGTCGCCCACCGGACGGACAATCCAGTCGTGACTCTCTCGGACTAACGCCGGGAACCAGTCACGGGTGGACCTTTCGGTCTCACCGCGATCGAGCCAATCAGCCCCCGCGTGGGATAGGGTTGCTCGCCAAATTCGACCTACCTAAGTACCCACACGGAGGGTAGACCGGGCGATCGCACCTCGCCGCAGGTCGACTTCGGACACGGGCCACTTAAGCGACCCGTTCCGTACTATCGGGATAACCGAGCGGTGTTATTCGTCGACCTCGACGGTTTGATTAATTATCGGGTGTATTCAGCCCACTACCAACCCTTTACGTGAAGCAAGATGAGGATTCAATGAAAGAAATGACGAAGCGAAGCGGGAAACAGTTCAACACAAAGCACATTTATTCCGATGAACGGAAAGCACACATATTCAATTCCACCAAAAGCACATAGAAGGAAAAGAAACACAATGCAATTTTACACAAAAAGCAAATGCGACAATGCAGATCTAATACCGATTACGCGAGCATACGGCAACACTTATACAATTTTACTTCACAGACGGCGCCGACAACACACACACTCAAAGCAAAGAAAAAGAACACCCTCAAGGATGAGGCGGGCCTGAGGCCGAGACCGGGTCGGGCCTACCCGTCTGGTGATGAGACGCGGAGCGGCGATGGTGCCTCAACTCCGCGGGCCTCGCGGACAGTGTCTGGTAGGGGGTGGGAAAGGGGCCCCCTTGGTCGCACTATCTCAGCGCGGGGGGAAACAGGAGGGGGTTGCTGATGCTCGGGGGAAAGGAGGATTTCTACTCTGCCTCGAGTCCCGCGACGAGCGTCTCCACCTCGACCAGGTCGCGCCGTCGGCCTCCCTGGTGTGCAGCTCCCGGCACGACGCGAGCACCCCCTCGTCTGCCCTCGCCGCCTCTCCACAGCTCCGTCCTCTTCGCTCCGACTCCAACGCACACGACGACGACGACGACGACGACCAACTCCTTCTTGCTTCTTCTTCCCAACTCCACCGGCTGCGAAGTCTTAACTCCCTTGACTTGACGAACGCGGTCGCTTATATAAGCCCCGTGGCTTCGCCTTTGACCCCCTGCCTTCGACCTTTCACCTCGCTCCCCATTGGCCCGAGAAAAAGTGGGCGTGAATGCCTTTTGATCCATAAATTTGCATATAGCGACCGCCCTCCAATGCCCTGGAGGCGGGGCCAAATCGCCCCTTGCTCACCGATTGGACGGAACAAAAGTGGGCGTGAGTCGTTTTTGATCCATTTTTGGAGCTGAAAATCCGTGGTTTTGTATCCGCGCTGTTCGGCGCGCGCCCTGCACGAGTCCAACACCGGTACCCACAAGCGGCGCAAGAACGGTGGCGATGCGACGGTTGCGAGGTGTGACGTGAAGCGGCGCCGCGGTGGGTGGTTGATGTTGTGGTTGGTGGTGGTAATCATGGCGGTTGGTCCAAAATAAAGATAGTAAAAGAAAAACGGCTATCCTGAAGAGTCGCAGCACGCATAAATGACATGTATTCCCACTAGACAACGCGTTTGGGCCTAACTACACATATACTTACCGAGATATCTCACCTCAGGGACCTGAATGGTGGTTTGCGAATTTGGTAACCACAACAATATTATACACACACATCATTTTATATAGATTATATACATACATATTATACACGCACACATATACATAATGTATACACACATATTATATACACATTATATTATACATAATATACACACACATAATATTATATAGATTATATACATATATATTATATACACACATATTATACATATTATATACACACGCACACATATACATATTATATACACACATTATATACACACATATTATATACACACATATTATATCCACACATATTATACATATTATATATATTATATACACACATATTATATTATACATATTATATCCACACATATTATATACACACATATTATATCCACACATATTATACATATTATATATATTAATTATATACACACATATTATATTATACATATTATATCCACACATATTATATACACACACACACACACACACACACACACACACACACACACACACACACACACACACACACACACACACACACACACACACACACACACACCTACACACACACACCTACACACACACACACACACACACCTACCTCACTTTCTCCACAGCATGGCTCCGCCTCCTTCCTTTCTCCACAGCATGGCTCCGCCTCCTTCCTTTCTCCACAGCATGGCTCCGCCTCCTTCCTCGCTCCCGGAACAGCCCGACTCTTCACTCATTACCGGTTTCGGTCTCGCTTCCCCCAGGTGTTGCTGCGCAGGTGAAGACGTTGTTTTGGTTCCACACGTCGTCGCTGCGAGTGTTCGTGTGTTCGTGTGGAGTTTCGGCTGATTACGTTTTCCGGTGTTGACTCAAACACTGAGCGGGTTCCGCACGTTCGGCCTGTGATTTGCGGCTCGACAGTTCAATGGTGTTTTGCCGGCAATCTCGGGGTAAGTTCACTCGGATCTCTGTTCGTAATCGTGGATTGTTATTTTTGAGTGGAGTGAATCTCTTAAGGGGAGGGGGAGGGAGGAGGGAGTGGATCTCTTAAGGGGAGGGGAGGAAGGAGGGAGTGGATCTCTTAAGGGGAGGGGGAGGGAGGAGGGAGTGGATCTCTTAAGGGGAGGGGAGGGAGGAGGGAGTGGATCTCTTAAGGGGAGGGGAGGGAGGAGGGAGTGGATCTCTTAAGGGGAGGGGAGGGGAGGGAGTGGATCTCTTAAGGGGAGGGGAGGAAGGAGGGAGTGGATCTCTTAAGGGGAGGGGAGGGAGTGCATCTCTTAAGGGGAGGGGGAGGGAGGAAGGAGTGGATCTCTTAAGGGGAGATGGGAGGGAGGAGGGAGTGGATCTCTTAAGGGGAGGGGGAGGGAGGAGGGTGTGGATCTCTTAAGGGGAGGAGGAGGGAGTGGATCTCTTAAGGGGAGGGAGGGAGTGCATCTTTTAAGGGGAGGGGGAGGGAGGAAGGAGTGGATCTCTTAAGGGGAGATGGGAGGGGGGAGGGAGTGGATCTCTTAAGGGGAGGGGGAGGGAGTGGATCTCTTAAGGGGAGTGGGGAGGGAGTGGATCTCTTAAGGGGAGGGGGAGGGAGGAGGGAGTGGATCTCTTAAGGGGAGGGGGAGGGAGGAGGGAGTGGATCTCTTAAGGGGAGGTGGGAGGGAGGAGGGAGTGGATCTCTTAAGGGGAGGGGGAGGAGGGAGTGGATCTCTTAAGGGGTGGGGGAGGGAGTGGATCTCTTAAGGGGAGGGGGAGGGAGTGGATCTCTTAAAGGGAGGGGGAGGGAGGAGGGAGTGGATCTCTTAAGGGGAAGGGGAGGGGAGGGAGTGCATCTCTTTAGGGGAGGGGGAGGGAGGAGGGAGTGCATCTCTTTAGGGGAGGGGGAGGGAGGAGGGAGTGGATCTCTTAAGGGGAGGGGGAGGGAGGAGGGAGTGGATCTCTTAAGGGGAGGGGGAGGGAGGAGGGAGTGGATCTCTTAAGGGGAGGGGGAGGGAGGAGGGAGTGGATCTCTTAAGGGGAGGGGGAGGGAGGAGGGAGTGGATCTCTTAAGGGGAGGGGGAGGGAGGAGGGAGTGGATCTCTTAAGGGGAGGAGGAGGGAGTGGATCTCTTAAGGGGAGAGAGGAGGGAGTGGATCTCTTAAGGGGAGGGGGGAGGGAGTGGATCTCTTAAGGGGAGGGGGAGGGGAGGGAGTGGATCTCTTAAGGGGTGGGGGAGGGAGTGGATCTCTTAAGGGGTGGGGGAGGGAGTGGATCTCTTAAAGGGAGGGAGAGGGAGGAGGGAGTGGATCTCTTAAGGGGAGGGGGCAGGGAGTGGATCTCTTAAGGGGAGGGGGCAGGGAGTGGATCTCTTAAGGGGAGGATGGAGGGAGTGGATCTCTTAAGGGGAGGATGGAGGGAGTGGATCTCTTAAGGGGAGGGAGGAGGGAGTGGATCTCTTAAGGGGAGGGGGAGGGAGTGGATCTCTTAAGGGGAGGGGGAGGGAGTGGATCTCTTCAGGGGAGGGAGGAGGGAGTGGATCTCTTAAGGGGAGGATGGAGGGAGTGGATTTCTTCGGTAAGGATCAGGAGGTGGATCTTTGATCATCCAACCCTAACCCCCCTTGTCTCCCCCCTCTCCTCTCCGTTGTCCTTTCCATCTCCCCCCCCATTCTTCACCATTGAGATAAAGGGCCAAAAACGATATATACCACATGATGTTTCAAAAATTTCTCAGGGCCCATAATATGTTCTACTGAATCAGGCATTGTGCGGTGGATGAATGCTCTCTACCGAATGCCCTTGTAGTTGTATTTGTATTCATTAGTTTGTTTTTAATGACCCAGTGTGCTTCTCACATAAGAGCGGTGGTTTACTGGCAGTTTGGTCAAAGAAAAACGTTGCTAAAGCTAATTGCAGCCAAATTTGGTGCTTGCGCAATTGACCCAAAGCCCAAATTGAAGCGCGTAGTGATGAAATTGCATCGAATACCTCTGAAGGTTTAAAATGTAACTGGCGAGGAAAATGACTACAATATGCACTTTGGTGAAGCTTGGTATAAATATAGGTGTACTGGATTTAAAACGATCTCTCAAATAGGCTTTAAAATGCTGAGATGCACTTCAGGGCACTGTCGCCTGTCGTTCTTTCGAACAAACGTCTAACGGTTTCTTTCCTTGTTTTTGTGCCATGCATTGAGTTGGACTCGGTCAGGATTGACAAACTCAAAATGGCAATCGATGTGTATACAAGAGGCCAGTTCGAGAAGACGCATTATAACGCACTTTGCACAGCAGTTCCGCAGCATATAATTGTGCACAAACTTTAATTACTAACAGCTTTGTGCGGTTATGGTTAGTCATAGTTTGTGTGATGCCTGGAATGAATCGCATCAATATACTGGGACAGATAGTTTGGTGTTCCCATCTGAACCCATGGAGCAAGTTATTTGGAATGTTTAATTCGTTTCCGAGGTTTCAAATTGCAGATACTGTGTTGACTTGTTTGTCATCTCCTAATGTCTTTGAAATCCGTGCAAAATTGCACCGATGGCTCTTAATGTGTTATCCTAGTATGTGGTACAAGGATGATCACTGGAAGAGGTTGTCTTTTGAACTTGTAGGTCTCATCAGCAGCCATTACCTCTCCTGGACTGAAATACATCAAATCTGGCCTCCAAAGCCAGCCTGAGACTGGGCATCCCACATCCATCCTAGTCTTTCTTTGAAATCAGTACTCTCAGTCTATAAGGCCTTTGTCCATAGCTCAATGGATTACTGCTCTCTCCTATGTGCTGGCACTCCAGTATCACATCTACCTATTCTAGATTCCTCACACAGGTCGCTTCCCAGAGGTTAGGTTATCCCATTATTCCCTCGACGGCTGCAAGTATGTTGTGCACCACCATCTCATGTCATCCCCATCATTACCCTGTATCTTTATAACCTGCATCAAACCTTAATCCAACCCTATTACTCTCAGGTTACTCTGTTTCCTTCCATCTTCCTCTTTTACTGGTCATTCATTCCCTTGTTTGTTGTGTCCAGCGTTTCCCGTTTAATTACCGTCCTGTCAGTTCATACCCTCTATCACCTGTACCTTGTAGAGAATAAAAACTCCTCCATCAGCCTTTGGTTCCTGTTTAAAACAAATAAATTTGATACAAGTCTGGAATCTCCTCTAATTTTAAGTGTTGCTTCATAAATTTACTGCAGTATGGTACCTTCGTAGGCAATCGAGCCAGTCTTCATTTTGCTTCATGCAGCATCTTTTACTAAAAGGAGAGCCATCTGTCCATCCGTCCGTCTGTCCTTCCATCACGTGAATATAAGAAGTTGGACCTCGAGCTTTAATGTGGCAGTTCTTGCTGTTGTTGAATAGTGAGCATGTAACTGTTTGGGAAACTAATAATCAATTTACTTGGAGCAAAAATGAATGTCCATTTCATCATTAATATACCTGTTTTAAAAAAGGACACTGAAGGAGCAAATAAACACCAACAGCCACGGCGGCGGCAGCAGCAACAAAAACAACGTGTTGTAAAAGATCCATTTTTGCATTCTTCACTTCATTTTACATCCTCATTGAGATTCATAGAGGAGGAGGAGATTGGGACCATACTCTGTGCAGAACGTTGGTGCTGCTTAAGCAGTCTCTTTGGCTCTTGGACACGATCCTGGACGGGTCACTACTCCGACACAGGATACCAGCATGCTGGCACTCAATTTGCCGACCTCGGAAGGATGATGGGCCGAGTTAACCCCACCTGGTATTAATTCAACAGTTGAGTTGGATTTGAACTTAGGACCCTAGGATCCAAAGCCCACCACCTGAACCATTAAGCCAACACCAGGCATAGATTCATCGAGATGCATGTGATATGGTTGTGAAGTACAACCTGCTGTCATTTGATTAAACCCGTGAGCGAAGCGACGAGTAGGCATACCTAATGGCACTTCAAACTACAACGCGCTCAAATTGACGTTCTGGCTCACCATCTTGTTTTGATCCATTACCACCCCAGAGGGCACCAACATGGTATGAGTAAATATAGTCCTGCACTCATTTTCATTTCATTTTTTTTTCTTTCCTTGTGAACTCAACGTTAAACTCATCTGAGATATTTTTTTGGATACATAATCGAGGCTCATTGTAGAGCTGGTACACTTAATGGATCAGGACGTAACAGACAAAAACAGGACGCAAAACGTGTGTGCATTGGGTGGACAGGATGGCTACAGAGGTTGCATGGGGTGCACAAGATGGATCCAAAATAAAACTCCACGGAGGGGAAACTGGAAAATTTGAAGGAGGAGAAATTTGGGTGAGGTTAATGAAGGTAGAAAACATTAACGGAGGTAGTTTTGGATTGGAAACGATTTGAGATTGTGGCGAACAACTGTCTTGAAGACCTGGAGGGAAGAATGAGATTGAAGAGGGTTTGGAAATTGATTCCACCAGTGGGGGGGGGGGGTGGGGGGAAGAGGAACAAATGAGTGGAGGTGAGCAGTGATCCTGGATTTTGGCAGTTTCACCAGAAGGAGGTTGATGGAAGACAGCTTGGTGGAAGACGGAAAGACCACCGAGCTGTCTGCCATGGTGATGTCATAGATCCATAGACTCGGTTTCATCGCGGGGGATTCCAATAATCTTGAAGGCCTTGGTTTCCACGGCATCAAGCTGAGCAAGATGTGAGGCAGGGGATCCAGCCCAGAGTAGAAAGCAGTACTCCATCAAGCTGCGGATGGAGGCCTTGTTGATGGATAGGAGTTCAGGTGTGCCAAGGAAGAATTTTGTATGATGGAGGATGCCCATTCAGCGACTGGCTTTGGAGGCCAACTTGTGAAATGTGGTTTGCCAAGAAAGACCATGGCCTTTTAGTGAGACCCAGGAGTTTGAATGATATATTCCTGATATGAAAAACTCTGCCAAATGTGGCAAATCTAGCTGCCCTTGTCCAGTCGTTCTGCCGGCAAACAAATATGCAGTACACTCATTCGGGATCATCGCAGTACTCAAATACCCGGCCTTAGACTGCGGTGTGAGTAAATAACTTCATCAAGTATGTGCAACCAGCACACATGGGTGATATGTGTGCCATGACCCAGATCTCACAATGATCGTGTCACGTGGAGTAGGATCCAGACTTCACAACAACCTTGTTATGTCGGGCAGGATCCAGACGTCAAATCAACGTCATCGCATGCGGCAGGACCCAGACCTCAAAGCAAGCTGCCTGTTGGCAAGTTTATTCATCAACTGGTGGTCGTATTTTGGGCACACTGAAACGGTGTTAAAAAGAACAGACGGTTAAATGTTTGTTTTCAATTTTTCCTCACTTATTGACATTCGACGGACATTTGAACGCTCCACTCCAAGTAAATGTGCCGGACAATGCGACAGCTTTAAGAACCTTTTCTACTGCGTTCCTTTTTCATGCCATTTAACCCAATTATCTTGACGATGGTTCAGAGCAAACACCGTTTTATGGATGACTGCATAATTAACTAGAACGGCAATCGGTGGGGCGCATATCTCCGCCAGGCTGAACAGATCGCGTTTTCTATCCCACTGGTGAAGAATCACTTAAAAAAATAATACTAATAAAATAAAAATTCTCGCATCCAGATGTTCATCAAAATCGAATCAATTTGGCCTTGTCACACACGCAACCTCTCCACCAAGTTTTGTCTAAATCCGTCCTAACTTTTTTTTGGATATCCTGCTGACAGAAGGACAAACGTAGTGAAGACATAACCTCTGTCCACCTTTATTGGCAGAGGTCACCAACGAATTTGTCCTTTAAATTTCTTTCTCCATCTGACTTCCAGAGAGTGTTATTAGCAAGTGATTGCGGGTAATCAGTAACGGTATATTTGTCTTGCCTTTGAAAGGCTCAAAATAGTAATGTAAGCATATCGCACGCTTCGGATTTATTGTGGCGTATTTATTTATTTATTTATTTATGTTGAGGGCACTTTGTGCTTGGTGTTTAAAGTTCACTTTAAAAAAACCGTTGAGACCGATATCGTTTCAAAGCGTTTGTTAAATTACCTTCCGATACCTGGCTGCAAAGCACACAATGAATAATGCATTTTGAAATGTAGTTGTCCTTTATTTCTTTGGGGTTTAATATGAGGTCCATGCATTTGGTTGTAAATGGTATCTGTTGAATCGGTCACACACAAATGGTAATATTAGCATTTTTGTTGTGATGTTGCATTTCATGTTTATGAAGTGTTGTGATGTTGCATTTCATGTTTATGAAGTGTTGTAAAGTGAAAACATTTTTAGCTCGCCTGTTCGAAGAACAGAGAGCTGTAGCGATACCCTCGGCGTGAGCATGAGCGTGAGCGTGAAAATGTTAAAGTTTTTGGTGCAAGTTATTTCCTTTCTAATGTTTTTATCTACCACATTATTTTTTTTTACTGATTACAATATAAAATACATATATTGATTTAAAATTATTTTGATCAGACTTCACTGCAATGCTTTATAAAAAAATATTATTAGACGAGTCTTTTAAAAACGATAAATGTATAAACGGGCGAGCATTGGGTGGCTTTGAGACCAACTCTCTGGTTTTATTTTTGGTCTATTTCCATAAGATTTGACACTATATGCTGTTGCTGCGATGGGATGTTTCGTCCACCATGGACATGCCCACTCAGAACTTCTGTTCTATGTGCCCACGGCATTAATTCTAAGTGTTGAAACGGATGCCAGATTTGTGCGTCCACAAACAGATGTTCTCCATTGGGTGAAAAATCTGTTGAAGTTGACAAAAATGAGGCATTTTTTGTTTGAAAAAAACAAACAAACAAACAAGAGGCTCACAATGGAAGTATCTCTTGCTGGGGTTTCCCAATCTGTTCTGGCATTGTACAGTACCACTATTATGTGGACATCCTGAGCCAGGACACCTTGCATGTGGAATCGGTAATGAAATATACAAGGAAACTCAGGGGTTAAGAATTTTTTTTGTTTGTGTACATGTTACGACGATGTTGACGGTGGAAACCCCCCCCCCCCACAACCTTGTGTGGTTGGCTGGGAAAGTTTTTGACACGGTTATTTAATGATTGGGCTGCCTTGGTTTGACGTTTGAGTGAAGTTTGGCCTGATGTTTTGGAACTTGCATGAATTTGTTCAAGGTGCCGACAATAACCCTTTTCATGAAAGACACCGTGGAATGTTTATCGTCCACCAGCTAATGCCAGAAGATTGTAACCCAGTACTTTACCATGACCTATGTGAATTATTTGCCGAATAAAGAGGATGCTGTAAATTACACCTGATGGATGTTTGTGTGGTGTAACTTTTTTGCAAGATATTTTTTACTTTTTTACTTTGGAAAATTTACCTTGAGAAGTATTTACTATTAATGAGAACGGGACAAAAGCAAGGGGAGGGAAACTCGGGGGAGGGAAGGAGGAGGAGGAGGATGGGGAAAGGATGGAAGAGGGAGTGACATGTGGAGTGAAGTAGGAACAGGGAGGAGTGAGGGGGTAGAGGTAGGGGAATGAGTCAAGTTTGAGGGAGAAATGAGTCTGGTGGGGAGAGGAGTCTGGTGTGGGGAGAGTTGAGCATTGAGGGTGACAATGAGAGCAAAGAGGTGGGTGGTTGAGTGGTGAAAGAGGAGTGTATGCGTGCATGCATAGAGGATGGTGACAGCAGGCTAGTGTTGTAGGTCCAGCAGGTCAGCCTGGGCAGCGATGTTGATTGATGACCTGAGAATCCAAAACTAATCAACATGGTATTTGCTCTGCCAGGTGGGCAGCGGTTCAGAAGTATAGTCCAGATGAGTAGTTTTAATGTTGGATCAATGAAGTGAAGAGGAGTCGAGGTGGTGGAGAGATGCAGAGAAGGAGGTTGGAAGTGTTGTGTGTGCAGGACACCAAATGAAAAAAGGACAGGGCGAGGCAGTTGGTAGGAGGATACAAGCTGTTGCACGTGGGAGGGGATGGAAGGAGTAATGACGTAGGAATAATAATAACGAAAGAGATCAGCAAGCATGAGGTCAGGGTGAAAAGATGGAAGGGATGGATAATTATGGCATGGTTAGTGATATGGAGGCAAATGGTTTGTGTTATGTCAGTTAATGGGCCACAAATGGGAAGGACTGGGGCAGAGAAGCATGAGTTCAGGGGTGCTCTGGAGAGGATGATAGGAATGGTTGAGTTGTTGGTGATGATGTGTATTGCATGGGGACTTCAACGTGCACGTGAGAGTAGCGGAACCAGGTGAATAGGAATGCGTTGCTAAATCTGGTTGGGGAACGAGAAATAGAGAGGGTCAGGAGCTGGTGGAGCAGGTGTTAAGAAATGGGTATCTATAGTTGGTTCATTCTTTCAGAAGAAGGACAGCCACAAAATTACTTGCATGAGTGGAACTGGATTTCATGGTAGTGAGGAAGTGACAGTTGTGGAGGATTAAGGATTGTAAGGCAGTGGTGGGAAAGCATGTCACACTGCCCAGCACAATGAAGAAAAGGAGGGAAGTTAAGACCAGGGGTCGGAAGATTATTAGGTGGAGGAAGTGCAGGGACAACATCGTTCTTGAGGGCCAGGTATGAGGAACTTGGCAAAGAAGCCAGAGGTTTGGAAGAGGAGTGGAAGAAGTACGGAGAGGCATTTAGGGGAATTTCAGAAGTTTTGTGTGGAAGTACATCAGAAAAGGTTACATCGCCAATTTGGTCAGAAATCAGCTATGGTGGACGGAAGAAGTAGCGAAGGCAGTTGGGGAGAAGAAGGAAGTTTGGAAGAGGATAGATAAGATAGAGGGCAATAACCGGATGTGGAGCTGCTCTACCTGTATGGGCAAAATAAAAAAGCAGCAAGGCATGTATATTGTCACAACATGGCAACTCTGTTCTTCAGCAGCAACGACTCTTTCCATTTCTCGATTTAATAACATGCTTATTTTATTCCTTGTACACAAAGGCAGTTTTCATGTCTTTATGACATTAATAATTAAAAAAACCTCTAATTGCTCCCTCGTATGCTGCCAAAGATTTTTTTTCTTATTTTTTTTAATAAAACATTTTCTTAAAATATGAAAAGTTTTGTTGGAACAAGGAAACTATGAGAAAACTTTTTCCTGTGGCGAGAAAAATAAAAAACTTTCTGAGTAAGAAAATTGTTTTTGGTAGAGTAGATCCTTCAACATCGTGAGATGAACACATTTCTTTGTTTTTGGATTGAAAAATCGTCTGGTTTATATATGTTTACTCAAATTTAATTATTTTTATTTTTTAATTTATCTGCATGAATTTCAAGTTCTTCTGAACTTCTGAAGCTTCCACCATGTTTCACAGTAAATGGAGACGCATATCCTTGTACTTCCCACCAACCCTCCTTCTGACAGACCACCTTCTTCTTGTTCCAAAAATTTAAAACTTTGATTTTCCACTCCAAAGTATCTTTCCCCTCTGATAAGCATCCCGACTCTGATATTCTTGGACATATTTTAGTCTCTTAGCTTTGTTACCTTTACACAGAAAGGGTTTTTTGCTATGGACTCACCCCTGGAGACCAGTTTCGATAAGAGACCGACTCACAGCTGATGAGTCCACTTGAACCCCTGATGTCTGTGTCGTTAGTTTAGCACTTGATTGATTTTTTTCTATTTCTTAAGGAACTTGTATTTAAATATTGCTCCTCTGTGTTGCTGAGTTTCTTTGGACTTCCAATTCCTCTTCTATATTTAACTTTTCAGGTCTCACTACCTCTGCCACCAAAGGCGGATGGAGGTTATGTTTTCACCCCTGTCTGTCTGTTTGTTTGTCTGTGTACAAGATATCTCAAAAAGTTGTGAATGGATTTGGATGAAATTTGGTGAACAGGTTTGGTGTGTGACGAGGACGAACTGATTAGATTTTGTTGAAGATCCAAGTCTGGATACGAGAATTTTTAAGCGATTATTCACCATTGAGATAGGGCCAAAAAAATGATATATAGCATGACATCTCAAAAAAGTTATGTAAGAGCTATGACAAAACTAGGTGGATGAGTTTGTTAAATGACAAGAACAAGCTAATTAAATTTTGGTTAAGGTCCGGATTCAGATCCGACCTATCAGTGGGATACCAAACGTAAACTGTTCCGCCTTGTGGAGGTATGCGCTCCACCGAGTGTCGTTCTAGTTGTGTCTGTATTGTTATTTGAATGCCATGTCATTTAACGTCATGCCATGCCATGTCATAATGCCATATTTGAAAAATAATCAAAATCAAAATATGGAAGACATTGCAGAATGCATGCAACAACATCTCAATTGAATTTCTCCAAAGATTGCAGGAAATCATTCAAAAATGGATATCTGCTCTTTTACATGAAAAATATGGTCAAACCAAATATTGAAATTTGATTCATTAATATTGTAAAATACAATTCATTTTTGTTTCTTTAATAAAACATTATCATTATAACACCTTTTATTTATCAAAATATGCCAATTTGACAATAACAAGTTAAGATCCTCATCCTCTGAATAATGACGTCATAAAAACGAATATGACGTCATTGTGATGTATCAGGTTTGCGATAAATGATCTGTGCTAATGCCCGGCTTGATTCCCGCAAACAAAATTCAAACAGCTTGCCTAGTTTCGGAGATAATGGTATAGGTGATTTCCATTAGCGGCGATATTATGACGTCAACTTTTTTTTTCTAGGAAGAATTTCCAAAATCGGAGATGGTTACTGCCTGCGCGTGGGCTTTCTGCATATACATGGCAAGTTTCACGAAGATCCGATGAAAACTCTGGGTTGTGAAACAAAAAATGTCAAAAAATAGGAATGACGTCATAAAAATTGATATGACGTCATAATGATGTATCATATGTGCAGTAATTAGTCTCTGCTAATGCCCTGTTCAATTCCCGCAAACAGAATTCAAAAAGCTTGCCGAGTTTCGGAGATAATCTTTTTGGCGATTTCCATTAGCGGAGATATTTTGAGGTTATAACGTTTTTTTCTCGGAGGAATTTTCAAAATCGGAGATCGTTACTGTCTGCGCAGGGTATTTTTACATATATATATATATATATATATATATATATATATATATATATATATATATATATATATATATATATATATATATATATATATATATATATATATATATATGCCAAGTTTCAGGAAGTTTCGATGAAAACTGTAGGCTGTGAAACAAAAAAAAAGTCCACAAGAAGAAGATGAAGAGCAACAACGTGAGTAAGACTTAGAGATCTTCCACGAGGATCTAAAAATGCTTATTTTGAAGGTGGCCTAGAATGTGTGTGTGTGCCTGTGCGTGCACTTGG
This sequence comes from Eptatretus burgeri, assembly GCF_056783735.1. NCBI lineage: Eukaryota > Metazoa > Chordata > Myxini > Myxiniformes > Myxinidae > Eptatretus > Eptatretus burgeri. The sequence continues at coordinate 27,465,612 of NC_140969.1, read as the reverse complement.
AAAACTTGACATGTAACATTACTCCTCTCCTTCCTATTCCACAGATGTTGCGCCTCCATAAATCGATGCTATATCTGAAAATAGGATCATGATGTCGCATCATCACACTGCACATCTCACAAATGTACAACCTGCCCAAGGAGATGCAGCAGATCACAAGTCACAGTGGGGACCAAATGACATGACCAGACTGGAACCAGCATTCGCAAGCGATTCATATCCACACCAGGCTCATGGAAACCACAAAGCAGAGAGTCATGCATGGAATGGCATGACTTATGAGCACGGTTTGTCGAAAGCGAGCGTTAAACGGCGGAGAGATGAAGTCACAAGATGGCGAAAGAAACGTGCTCCTGGAGGAAGATGCGTCTCTTTGAACTCTCAATTTCCCATTGCTATACAGTCGCTGGTATCTCAAAGCCCTCAATTATCGCATATTGACCGTGTGGTGATTGAAATTCTTGATACAGAGCACACCTATGTGAGGGACGTACTCAGCATCATTCAGGTAACAGTTGCATTTATGCTTCTTTCACATTTTCGATTTGGGGAAAACTGAATTAAAATTTAAAAACTTGAGTTGTTTTTTATTATTGTTATCATGTCTATTTTAATTGTATCTCCTTGTCTGGAAAACAAACATAAATGTAACCTTACGACTCTCTCTAAAGAGAGATATGTCTTGTAATAGTAAAACTGGCATCGGCACTCCCGCCCAGAGGTCGCTGCGTGTGGGAATTCCCATCTTAGCCCAACTGCCAGGAAGTGTGATTATATTTATATATATATATATATATATATATATATATATATATATATATATATATATATATATATATATATATATATATATATATATATATATGTTATAGACCCCTCCCACACTCCTCCAGCTAAAGAAGCTGTGTAAAGCAACCCAAGAAGAAGACTTACAAAAGATAAGTGCTACGCTGTTTCGAACCATTCCCAGAGTTTCTCAACAATTATAAAGACGTTCACACATCGTACACACATGAGAATCCAAATGCTATACACCCCCTCAGTTACTGGACCGGTTTCATCACTCATTGGCGAATCATCAGCGATAGCGTAGACAGCAATGCATACCAACGAGGCTCCCAAGCACGTACCATGTGCAAACATCAAAAGAGTCACCTGGGTTTCGTTGATTAGGTGAGAGCTGATTGGCTATTCCCTCCATTCACAGGTGAGAGATGTGCATAGGTCTTTCTATATATATATATATATATATATATATATATATATATATATATATATATATATATATATATATATATATATATATATATATATATATATATATATATATATATATATATATATATATATATATATATATATATATGAGCCTGGTGTTGGCGCAGTGGTTAGGGCAGTGGTTTGGGATCCAAAAGGTCCTGAGTTCAAGCCCTGTTGGGCCACTGAATTAATACACCAGGGGGTTGACTCAGCCTGTCATCCTTCCGAGGTCGGCGAAATGAGTACCAGTATATTGGGCCGGTGTATACCCCGGTTAAAATAGGTGTACCATATCCCTGCCTCGTAAGAGGTGACCAGGGTTGCGTCAGGAAGAGCATCCGGCGTAAAACATGTGCCAAATCACTATGCGGATCATACGGATGATCCGCTGTGGCGACCCCTAACGGGAGCAGCCGAAAGAAGAAGAAGATATATATATATATATATATATATATATATATATATATATATATATATATATATATATATATATATATATATATATATATATATATATATATATATATATATATATATATATCACACACACTATACAGTAAATCCTTAAATATTGCGGTTTTGACCAATGGCGGGCAGCTTCCTTGTGTATCAGCTTAGTTATCGTGAGGTTTAATGTCAACCATTTGCAGTTTTTGAGCTAAGTCATGATGGATATCTCGCAGCACCAGCCTTTTGTTGTTCCTCACGCACCGTTAATAACGGAGCGTTTACATGAAACATATGACGATGGGCAAAAGTAATTTGTTTTATTTTATATATTCGCTGCTTTATGAAGCTGCGGAGTGGTTTATAAAAGGAACATTGACAGATTACGAAGGGAAACTGTTTAAGAGATTAATTGGGGAGGAATGGTGTGGGTTTTAGACACATTACACAAGGGAGGGGGCATGTTTAATCTGTTTCTGAACGGTTGATCTGCCTTAACGCAGCAGGTGACTCCATGACTTCACCATAAAGGCGAGTCATAGTTATGTGACATGTTCATTATCACCGTGCTTTTTGAAAAAATCTGGGGGGGGGGGTTATTTTCATTGGCTTTGTCTGTCTGTCTGTCCATCATGCTATCTCCTAAACGGTGGAGCAGAAATTCACCAAGCTTGGTAGTTATGATCACCACATGGCATGAAGGTGCAAGAACTATGTCATTTTGGCCCTTCCCCCTAAGGTCGGGTCAAAAGGTCTAACACTGAAAAATGCAATTTTGGGCACATTTTTAAATGAAACTTTGCATATGCAATCAACATTGGGGGACATGTGAAATACGTAAGGATTTTTTTTGGGGGGGGGGGGATTTTACCGCCGGTTTATTTCACAGGGCAAAATGGGGAAAAAATTTTAACTCCAAATTTGATATTCGATCCATACTCGTGGAACTTTTTGCCATCTTTCAACTCTGCTTTTGGTGGGAAGCGTGGGGATTTGCGAAGGTGCACCAACGACTTTGTTCTCCTTTCAATTGTGATGTTTCTTTTTGGCTGCTGCCCACCTTCCTCCATACTATATTTTCTCGAAGTGCAGGAACCTAACCCCCTTTATCCCCATCGGACTTTGATGATATCACAGCATTTTCCAAGAATGTAACTGCACAATATTTAAAGGTTTACTGTACGTATATAGCCACATAAGCATTTCCTCTATTATATTAAAAATATGCATAATTACGTCACGTGGTTATCATCGCCAATCTGGGACACTGAATAGCAGTCGTTATGGTTTATTTAGAAATAAAACTTGTAAGTACTGTAATTCTCAGGTTTTGGAGTTTGGTTTCCCTTTAGTACTGTTGAATTGGCCACATTGTCATCTTTTAAATATTCCTCACTTGCTGTTCTGTTCATGTCAGGACAGAGATTAACCCAATCACCAATCGGTGGACCTGTGTACATCGTATTATTACATTCATTTTGTGCTTCAATGCTCGATCTTACTGGGTTTGGGGATTTTCTATTTCTACTTCATTTTGTTTTCTTACAATATCTAGTTAGTTACTCATTTCATCTTCAACTCTCTCTTTATTTGTTTTGTTTAAGTTTATTAATCTCAATATTCCAATTCCATTTAGATATTTTGGGATTCATTAATTTTTTTTTATCGATCTCATATTATTACTTTTAAATATTTTATTTTATCTTTTATTTTATTACCTTCGCAAACTTTGTTGCGAAGGTTATGTTTTGATCGCTGTGTATTTATTTATTTATTTGTGAATATGTGTGTTTGTTTGTTTGTTTGTTATTCGCATAACTCCAAAAGTATTGAACTGAATCGCAGCAAATTTGGTGGGATGATTGGTTATTATCCGAGGACCATTTGATTAAATTTTGGGAGCGATGGGGTTAAGGTCATGAAAAGGTCAAAATCGTCTTTTACCATAGCACGGTCAATTTGTATCCAATTTGCATGCAACTAATGCCAAAATGTTCAGAATTCAATGCCCCATCTTGTGATATGTGACATGACACAATGACGTAATAACCCTTATTAGCGGTTGGGAGTCAAATGTCAGGGGGGGTCACGACATTGCAAAATGTGCGGTTTTAGTCATAACATGGCCAATTCTTATCCGATTTGCATGAAACCAACACCAAAATGTTGACTGTTCTGTTCCCCACACTCTAATACCAATTACAAAATTAAGAGTACAAAGGTCAAGGTCGAGGTAATGAAAAGGTCAAAATCGTTATTTTGCCATCGTGCGGTCGATTTTTATCCAATTTGCATGCGACCAATGCCAAAATGTTGTGAATTCAATGCCCAATCTTGTGATATACGATATGACACAGGAAATTTAATGTTTTTAAGCCATCATAACACATATGAGATGGCAGATGTGGTATGGGATTAAATACCCTCACAATCAACGGTTTCTGCGGGGGGGGGGGCAAAATGTAGCGTTGGCGAAGGTATGCACTCTACTGAGTGCCCGTTCTAGTTTTGATTTTGTTATGGTTCTTTGTTTCCTTCTCCATGGTTGAGATTAATGGCCAATGACATATTGTTTGGAATATGCCTGCTCCTATTAGATCCTGGCAATTAAGCAGTTGAGTATAGTAGCATGTGGATAGTTGACATCTCTGGAAGGTAGGATGTTCTTGACTTGGAGAGGACACAGTCGCTCAATTTGATAGTGTGCCCAGCTCTGAGCTGTCTGTTCCTGGATTAGTTCTTCTCTGGAGAGAAATCAGACTAAAACTGACATCCTGGTGCAGTGCCTTCAGGGAGCCCTGCATTTCAGAGCCTACAGGGAGCCATTTGCATGGTGCTGTAAGCCTGGTCTGTCTGCATTTAGACTGTGGACCTTTGATTTTCCACATTATTTTTCAAAAAGAGTATGTAGTTGTGTTTGTACACGGGCTTGAATGCCTGCCGAGGGGAACTGTGTAAGTTTGTTATGAAAGGTTGTGTATGTTTGGTTTAATTGGGTTATTGGCAAGAATGGAGTTAGTGTAAAGAAAGTAAGTATAGTGATGGAATAAATTGGGCTGTGGATATGACACAAGCGGGATAAGCCAAATGTTATCACCTTGGTGTACAAGGCAATGTGATCATTTCCCGTAAAGTTTGTAAAGACATTAAGTTTCTTTGCAAACTTTATGGCACCAACCACCAACCACCAACCCACCTGATCTGAGATCAAATGTGAGAGCACAGGCCTTGAGATTTGGCCTTATCGCAGGAGATGCCTATGATGTTTACTTTCATCACACTCGGTGGCATTAAGGTTAGAGCGTCGATTCTGACTGTAGCTGAGTCATATCAAAGATTATAACATTGCACGTGCTGTTTCCTTGTTTGATGTTCACCATTAAAGGATCAAATGCGTTTTCCATAGAATTTCTCCCAGACTCGTGAGCATTCCAACACCATTGCGCCAATACTCGTGGGCATCACCATTTGTGTTTGTTGCGTCATCCCTCTTCCTTTCCATAGAGCTCGTGGGAAACATGTACCCAACCCCAATTTACCTGGCGGCCACCTCCTTTTTTGAAGGCTCATTGGGGGGGGGGGGGTATGAGGTGCGCACACCCAGCGCCATCTTCTTTTAATTCTCTTGGTCCTCCTCAATACCCAGAGGGAGCACGACATCTTACTCCTAACTGTGCTCTGGGGGACTGCACACATGCATTCTTCAACATTCGGCATTCTCTTCCCCCTGCTCATTCATTGGCTTGACCAAATCCAAATCCAGAGCCGAATCTTGCTTTCATTTTTTTGGTACACATGATCGAGGGTTGTGGAAGAGCTAGAAACTCTGTGGGAAGTGGGGAGCTGACCCGGTCTTAATCCTAACCGGTCCATCTCCAATGGTGGCTCCTCTGGTGGCATTCGTCCTCCCTTCTCTATGTCCATACTACAAACTACTTCAACACCATTCACTGCACTCACCATGCTCACATTCTTGCACTCATACTCGCACTCGCCCTCACGCTCCTCCTCCCCACTCCCAACCACATCTCTATCTTTCCCTCCTTACCACATCTTTTACTCCCCCTCCCCAATCGCATCTCCTCCTCCTTCTCCTCCTCCTCCCCTCCTCTGCACACCTCCGCCTCCCCACCACATCTCCTCTACTCTTGCTTGCCCCCTCCCCAGCCCTTCCATATTTCCCCTCTTTTAACCCAATTACACTGCAAGTACGTTTTTATTAAAAAAAATTTTTTTAATGTGCTTTCAGCAATGATTTTGATGATCCTGAAACATCGGCCACCGAAGTTTGGTTTTCCGCCTCCTTTGTGTAAATAGTTTTGAGAGTACTGTATTTGGTGTTTGTTCTCAAGCTAATATTTGATTCTTTCGTGGACCTAGTGATTGTACTTTTTTTGCGCTCCAGTTTGCGAGGCTTGGCGCTTCCACCTGCTAAAACTGCGAGACGTCAACATAACACGCTACGGCAAGACTTGCTAACGCGTCATACTTATCCTGAAATTTCTCTGTGCTGAATTTGACATGAGCAAGATGTTAAAAAAATATATATATATATATATATATTTAACTGAAGTTTTGCCCAGTGTACCTCCTCCACATTGATGTTTCTGATTGAGCAATGTCTCAATTGTTTTGGGGCGTCGTCGAGGAGTTGCAGCTTTGATATTCCGGGATGCTTGTATTGCAGGGAGCGTGTGCTTCATCGTATTTTGTCAATCTTGAACATGGCATGAGTGACATATCGAGCTTTTCCATCTGTTTTATCACCTCGACTAATTCATGACGTGGCAGACAAATGAAATGAAGATAATGGTTTTGTTTCCTTATTTTTATTCAGGGCTACTACGTCGGAATTATTGAGACTCCAGCGTTACAGTTGAACCCAGGTCAAATTCAAATGCTGTTTGGCAACATTACAGACATTTACGAATTCAACAAGTAAGTGCCTTTAAAGGATGCTTGGCATTTGTTGCATTTTTACCTTTTATGTTCCTGAGTAAGGAATGAAGATACCTTTTGGTTAATGTGACTTTGAGTGGCCAATTTTGCCGAGATACGATCTCCTACCAATGCAAGAAACATCAGTTCATGTTTGCTTTGTGCAAGCATTATTGGTGACTGCGAAATCGAACACAAGTTACTGAAGCGTTATGAGCGGTTGCTATGTCAATACGAAATACTAAACTCTTGGCTTTATAAACTGTGTTTGAGTTGGATGCGTCATCATCTCGAATGTTAACATATTTCCAATATCTCGCAAATAATTAATTAATTATACATTTGCTTGCAAGAAATGTAAAATAAACTTATCAAAGATATGTGAGGATGAGTTGACTTGAGTGCTTGGGCTCGGGGCGAGTCGACTTGAGTGGTTGGGCTTGGGGCGGGTTCACTTGAGTGGTTGGGCTTGGGGCGAGTTCACTTGAGTGGTTGGGCTTGGCGTGAGTTCACTTGAGTGGTTGGGCTCGGGGTGGGTTCACTTGAATGCTTGGGCTTGGGGCGGGTTCACTTGAGTGCTTGGGTTTGGGGCGAGTTCACTTGAGTGCTTGGGCTTGGGGCGAGTTCACTTGAGTGGTTGGGCTTGGCGTGAGTTCACTTGAGTGGTTGGGCTCGGGGTGGGTTCACTTGAGTGCTTGGGCTTGGGGCGGGTTCACTTGAGTGCTTGGGCTTGGGGCGAGTTCACTTGAGTGCTTGGGCTTGGGGCGAGTTCACTTGAGTGCTTGGGCTTGGGGCGAGTTCACTTGAGTGCTTGGGCTTGGGGCGAGTTCACTTGAGTGCTTGGGCTTGGCGTGAGTTCACTTGAGTGGTTGGGCTCGGGGCGGGTTCACTTGAGTGCTTGGGCTTGGGGCGGGTTCACTTGAGTGCTTGGGCTTGGGGCGGGTTCACTTGAGTGCTTGGGCTTGGGGTGAGTTCACTTGAGTGCTTGGGCTTGGGGCGAGTTCACTTGAGTGCTTGGGCTTGGGGCGAGTTCACTTGAGTGCTTGGGCTTGGGGCGAGTTCACTTGATTGGTTGGGCTCGGAGTGGGTTCACTTGAGTGGTTGGGCTCGGCGTGAGTTCACTTGAGTGGTTGGGCTTGGGGCGGGTTCACTTGAGTGGTTGGGCTTGGGGCGGGTTCACTTGAGTGGTTGGATTTGGGGCGAGTTCACTTGAGTGGTTGGGCTTGGCGTGAGTTCACTTGAGTGGTTGGGCTCGGGCGGGTTCACTTGAGTGGTTGGGCTTGACGTGAGTTCACTTGAGTGGTTGGGCTCGGGGCGAGTTGACTTGAGTGGTTGTGCTTGGGGCGAGTTCACTTGAGTGGTTGGGTGGGATTTTTTGTGCACATAGTCTGGGCTTGTGGAAGAGCTCGTGCGAGCACACTGAATGGATCAAGACACAACAGGACAAAAGGAACATTTGAAAGAGAGCGGGAAACACCAACAGCAGAGTTGAAAGCCAAGGTGGAGTGAGACTGACAAACTCGGTGTGGGGAGTAATGGGGGGTGGGCAGGAGAGCATGTAGGGGGTTGACAAGATGGATCCAGAAGGAAACTCTCAGGAGGGAAACTTGTGGGTAACTAGGGTAGAAAAGTTCACGGGTTTGGATTGGGGACGATCTGAGACAGTCGTGAACAGCTGTCTTGAAGACCTGGAGGGAAGAATACGATTGCAGAGAATGTGGAAGTTGGTTTGGGCGAGTTGACTTGAGTGGTTGACTTCCTTTATTACAGGCTTGGGAAGGTGATTAAACACATGAGAGTAAAAGAGGAACAAAGGAGTAAAGGTAACTTCCTGAATTTACGCTTGGGTTTAGGATACGAAAGAATGAGTTGAGAAGGGCTTCTTGTTTGACCTAGAGAGACGGAGGGGAAGGAAGAATGAATGAGGAAGCCAGAAGAGGGGTTGTACTATCTTCCCTTCTCTCCACGTTCCCAGTGAAGGAGACCGTGTCCAACTGTGCGTCCGTTGCATCCATA